>NC_092587.1:152922500-154122500 GCF_047663525.1 Anas platyrhynchos
TAATTGTTTAAACTGACACGATTGTTTTAAATGACATGTAGGTGATTGCCTCTGCCAGGATTTTCAGCCGAAACACTGATGCTTGTTTCCCAGCCCCAGTTAGAGATTAAGCAGAGAGCAAGAAATTTTGTTTCTTCCTAAGGTTCTGCCAGAAAGAAATGGCATAGAGTAGGCTGAAATATAGCATTTAAAACTGTACAATATTGGCATGACAGAGGAAGGAGCGGCAGGACTATGTGCAACAGTGCCTGCCAAGATGCTCTCTTCTTTAACACACGGGCACATACGCAGGTGGATATTTCCACATACAGACATGCTGATGCCCAGATATCCTTAAAGCAGTGTGCTGCACTACAGCTTCTGCGTCACAAACAAATGGGAAGCACAGTATGACTGCCAGGTTGCTGCATATATTTTTGGCATGACGGCTTTCGGTGATTTTCTTTCCTTTTTTTTTTTTTTTTTTTTTAATACTATTTTTAATTGAGAGGGGGCATATAGTTGTACACGATAGCACCTTTTTCACGGTAAGGCCCAACAGCTCGTCATGTTGCTATATAGCAAGGAAAAGATTTTGTGCATTGCTGGAATGCAGCCAGCTCTCGAGTCAAGATTAACATCCTGGAAACAGCAAATGTTGGCAGCTGCATGCTTCTAAACCTGGTAGCTTGGTGCAAAGTAGCTTCTCAGCCTCTGCTTACATCCCTGAACCAGGCAGACCAGGGCTCACACAGTGTCCGTGAAGTCAAGCCATATGGCAAACTGTGTCTCTGCTGCTGATGGACAGCCTCCATGGCATGTACTGTCTCTTGAGCCTTACCTGGGCATCATCTGGGAGGCTGCTGGTTTGCACAGGAGCTGGAAATGGAGTTAGCAAACAATGTGGATGTCAGAAAATCAGTGTTAAACCCATACCCTCCCCTACTTTGTTACTAGCGTAGGTGCAAACAGGGAAAAACAGGGCCAAGAGCTATTGGATTTGGTTTTGTGCAAAGGGGCTGAAGGCGATGGGTTGCTTGCCATGGGCTCCAGTTTCTCCTCTAAGGGAGATGGCCCCTGCTGCTCTTGGGGCTGTACTTTGCTGTACCTCCCCTGTCTGGAACAGGACATGAGCATGATGTACCTATCACCTCCCTGTTCATGTGCCAGACCTGGGACATGTGGGAACGCAGCGGTGGAAACATCTGCCCTGGGCCTTTTAGTGCAGGAGGGGCACAGACCTGGTGTGTATTGAGGTGTTCCCCAAGCCTGGGGGGCCATGGACAGAGTGAGAAGGGAAAACAGCAGCTAAATCCTCTGTTGTGGGAGGTGCTGAGTTAAAACCCCTGGAGTGGCCCTCAAGTAGACTGGAAGCTTAAGATCCACCTAACAGGCTATTAATTGCAGAAGTGAATCCTAAGCTTAGGAAACAACATAAAGAAAAGAGAAAGGAAAAAGGTTTTCTTCAGAGCAGGGGAAAATGTCTGCTGATAGGTGGTCATTGTCAAATTAAACGCTCCTTAACAAAAGCCTATGTATCACTCTTTCCCCTGTGTATTATGTTCAGCCTGCCTTGTCATGTACTCTTAACTGCTGTATTTTATCAGCCCAAACTGGAGTCAGAATTTTTGAAGATTTTACATTCATACTTGCTGACTTTATCAGCTAAACACTGATTGCACTTCCCTGGACTTGCTTAAAGAATATATAATGCATGGAGTTCACAACTGATCAGCAAAGCAGCGATGACACAGCAACAGAGAGGAAACCTTTCCTATGTGCCCAGATGGGGGCTGTGACTTTTTATGGAGCCTAGCTACAGAAAAAAAGAATGATGCAAAAAATAGGAATGGTTGTGAGGAAAAATATAGGATGCAAAATGCTCAGAAGACCATCCTGATTTGGATTGCCTTGAAGGCAGTCTGCTCAGCATTTAATGTCAACAGAAGCCAGGTCTAAAGTCAGCATTGGGTGTGCTCTGTGCTGTGTATGATGCCCTTGCCATGGCTGAGCAGGGCTCCTCTCTGAGCCTAACACATTTCTTCTCCATGGGAGCTGAAGGGCAAAGAGGGGACACACGTGGGGCTGTGGGGCAGGTGGAGCTCCGAGGGATGGCTTTGGGGTGGCCCAGCCATGGGCAACCAGTGGGAGGGAGGAGGAGAAGCTGCTCGTGAAAAAATGAAGTGGCTCATGTGGAAACCTGCTCAGGAGAAGATTTACATGATGTTTCTCGGAACCAGGGAAAACATTAGCTTTCACTCAAAGGCTCTGAATGCAATGAAAATTATTCTGTTTTCTTGACTCATCTGCACTTTCCTCTGCAGCGGAATGAAGTTTTCAGTGGGAGAAAGCAAATCCCACTTTATAAAATGCTAACTTTTAAAAGTGCTATTTTCTTTAAAAAAGGCTTCAGACTATTAGGCTTTATGCCTTACAAAGCCTAAAATTTCTTTTGAAATAGTCATCAATCCCACACAAAACTTGTTATACATCTCAGGTCAACAACCAGAGAAAATAAATATGTAGGCAGCATATATCTGGACTATTTCTGAACATAATTTAAATGTTGTAAGTAGACTATTTTCAAAAATGTATTTTGTTGAAAAAAAAAAAAACACAAAAACAAAAATAAAAACAAAAAACTAGTATGCAATTCTATTACCCAAACAGCAGAACAAAAGTTATGAATATTCATCATCGTGGCAAAGAGACAAAATTTAACACCAGTTTCACCCCACGTGAAATTGCTTAAATTCCACTAGTTTACAGGATTCGACTCGTGTTTTCAAAACAGATTTCAGGACCACCACAAGAGAACCTGTGCTTTCATCCATATAGGGAAAAGCAAGGGGAATCATCTTTATGTATGTGACTGCTATTTTCTGGATGACTGGTGTCTGTTGTGCTTCGAAATGGCTGCCTATGCCAATTCAGAGCTACTCTGGAGCTTTGCATGAATGCGTAGCTGCATTAGCATGTCTAGATTACTCTAAATCTTGGTTACAGTTCACTAATAATGCTAAATTGCTCTGCTCCAAAATAGGAAGATATTCTCCGAACTAAAAGGCAACAGCATAGACAACTCAGTGACTCACAGTTTCTTTGAACACTATCAAAGCATTTATGTCTTCTTGGCTGCTTCAAACCTGACTTCAGATGATAGCAAAACTCATTGCCCCTGATCATTACGGCAACTCAAGTGGTGAGATTTCAGCTCGTATCTCTGGTCCAGCCAGCAGGAAGCGGACAGGGTGACCAGCAGCTCTCCATCATTAGAGGACTCATGGTGTTATTCTCTGCTTCCCCATCAGCAAGTGCTTTGCATTTGCTGCCAATTAGTATGTCAACAGGTGGCTTGCAAAGTTTCGGTGAGATCTTTCCCCCCACAAAATGTTGGCAAAATCCCCCATGCACTTAAAAGAAGACATAGACAAAGGGGAGTTGTTGCTGATTCATACGCTAGGGAAATCAGCATAATGTAAATTCGAAAACTAGATACTCTGCTATCAAAGACTATAATTTAAAACATTATTAAATTCATTGATGTGACTTTTTCGGTACAAAATTGCAGTCTGGTTTATATCAGATTAGAAATTTAATACATCTGCTGTTAAGTATCTAGAAAGCATTGCATAACTTTCATCCGTGGAGAACAGAGCTGGAGTAAAAGCGCTGGAAGATGAAGGGAGACCTGCGACAGGGGTGTTGCATAGCAACTGAAAGCTTGGTGCTGCAATTCGGTCGCAGTTCTTTGTACTTTAAACTCTACGGTAGGGAAATTAGTCATTAAGGCAGATCTCAGACGGATGACTCTTAATTTCTGGTATACAGCTGAAGCACTGCCGTACACAAAAAGCGTGCTTATGAAAACATCTCTTTTTGAACACAAATGCACTTTGTGAAGGGCTGGAGATTAAAAAGGAAAAAAAAAATATCTGGTGCACCTTAGCCAAAGAAGGCCCATTGCTCTTTTTCCCTAGCCGCATCTGATCTAACATCCAGTCCTGTGCAGACCTCACACAGCATCAACATCCAATCTGTCCTTAATTTTAGAGAAACAATGCGTTTTCTGTCTGGAAAACAAAATATACCAAATAAAATTGCTTGGCCCTAAAACGATGACTTTTTTTTTACTGGTTCCGGTAATTAGCTGGTCCCATGGAAGAAGAAAGATTAGTTACATATGTATTTACTCAGTTTTTCCACCAAAGTTGCAGAGTCTGCGATGCGCTACAGCTTGCTTGTAAACATCTTTTCCAGTGACTGATCTGTATTCGCAAAAGGAGTAGATAAGCAGCAGAGAAATGTCTTTTAAACAGCCCCTTTTGCTACTAAAAATTAAATCCTGGGAGCTGCGTTATGTTTTCCACACACCCCTGGCCTGGGGGCTGTGGCTGCAGGAGGAAGGTCTTCCCCTGCCAGGTCTGTGGGCGGCCGTGTTTATCCTGAACTGGGGGAAATCTGGGCAAATCCCCACTGGGAGGAAATTGTGCAGAGGTGGCTGGATCTCGGGTCCTTCCCTAGGATTTCAAAATCTTCCTCATAAAAGTGTGAGGTTGTAATCCAAAGGCAAACCTGTCAGTACCTAGAGAAAGGAGGTGGCTGTGAACAGCAAGTGTAGGGCTCTGCTTTAGTCATATGCACCCAGATCCTGTTTCAAGCACGTAGTCTTTTATACTATAATTTGAAGCGCTTTAATTTGCTGAGTTCCCAAAGTTGAAGCTGGTGGCTGGAGCTAAAGAAGAAGCGTTGTGTTCAGAGAGAGTCCTGGGGGTTTGGTCTGGGGAGTTTTGCCCAAGGAAGGCAGTGAGGTGGTGGCAGAGGAGCTCAGAAGTGCCTGGGAGGTTCAGGTGTGAACGTAGAGAGAGCAGAAAAAAAATTGTAAATGAATTAAATGTGATTTACTGATTAAGTCATTTGTAAGTTGGAATGTCTGTAAATGTTCACACTCCATCATCTTAAATTTAAAATGTGAAAGACCCGTGGTTCCATTTTCAGTTTGTTTCCTAACACCTCCTAAAATTTCACTTTTTACAGAGAAATGACTTTGCTCTAGGAAATCTCCAGTTTAAAATGTTCACGGATGTTGTAAAAAGAGAGAGCCTGGGTCCATGCCATGGTTTCAGCAGCATTCTTGCCATAAGGAAGACATGCATTTATGTTACGGGAAAACAAAGCAAAACAAAACAAAATGTGAGACAAGTGTTCGCAAAGAAGGCCAACTCTACGTGTCTTGCATTTCCTCCATCTAGGAAGACTGAGAAGTTCCTCCCCCCAGTGCAGGGGACGCTGCCTGTGTCCTGTCAATGGGGCTGGGGCACTCAAGTCATTGAGGAGCCTTTGGGGCTCCTTCCTTGGGATACTTAGATATGAGTGTAAGCAACCAGCTTGGTTTGGATATTGGCTGCCTTTTGGAAACATCATGACCTGCACCAATTGAGTGGGTGGAAACTGTCTAAGCAGTTCTTGTTCGCTGCTGCTTCACAATGAAACGGTTGAGTTTTTGCCTCGGAAGGTTGTTTTAAAATAAAAAGTAAACACTAGGCTCTGGTGCTGCATACTAATTTACGCATGCTTAACTTTAATGCCAAATGTAATACCATTGAACTTGTAGAAAATATTCTCCAGGTAAAGAAATGTATGTGTTAGTCAATAGTGCTTTTGCCTGTAGCTATTCTCTCAAATTCACAGAAGGCACTTGATCAACAGTAGTGCTGTTTTAAATGATTTTATACTTCATTTTTATTTTTTAATATTTAATTATGAATTTGAAATGGTGTAAGTGTAAATTTAAAGTAAATAGTTCCAATCTGGCATTTGTAAAGCCCAGAGAGTTGCTTTGCCACGGGAAATATTCCGTGCAATGGCATCTTCGTGCAGTGTTTCACAGGTTTGAAAGCCAAGCCGTTCCCAAGCAGCAGAATTTCCCACAGACCTGTGTCTCTTCTCATCTAAGATACCCCTCTGCAATTACTCGGCTCTCCTCTGTATCGCCTGTGATGTTCTTGCTCAGCAGGAACCAGAGAGCACTGTTACCAGCTGGGAGCAGCGTGCCTGCGGCTCAGGCTGCCAGGCAATGTACAATGTGTGTGCCTGGGCTGCTTTTCTGCCAGTGGGAGCACTAACTTGTGCACCACTTTCGTTTGACTGTGGGCTTCCTCAAAACCTGTAGGAATTCACTCGTCCTTCAGTTTCTTGAAAAAACAGGTGGGTTCAGGGAATGTTAGGGAAAAGTAGCAAACGTAATATAACTGCCTAAAACTCACTTTCTTAAGGTAGGAACCTAACAAAAATCTAGTGATTGAAGCTATTTCTTTTGAAACATGGAGTATCGACAATTGTAGACAAGAGGATGGAAAAGGTTACCTGTTATAGCTTGCAATGTCATTTAATTTACATAGAAAGAGGAGGAGGAAGATGAGGTGGTATGTGGAAAATGAAGCAAACCTGAAGGACTGTGGATATAGATGGTGGAGTGGAGATGGGGCAGCTGAAATGATACAAAGTTGGTGATAACAAATAGTAAAGGGGGAAGAACAAAGTCCTGCACCTGGCAAAGAACACGTGGGAAGGGTTTGGTCGATTCTCCATCCCCTCTGGGGCTTTCCCTTGTAGATGTTCATACTGTCACATTGCTGGCACACATGGCATACAGAAGGGTAAAGGGGAATCCAACCACTGCCCTCTGCTACTGGAAGGGGAATTGTAGGGAAGACGGAGCCCAGCTCCCCTGGGAAGTGCATAGTGAAAGCAGAACAACTCCATGAGTTGTACCAGAGGAAACGCTGACTGGAGATAAGGCATAAATTATGCTGAAGAGGGCTGCCCAGAGCAGTGGTGGAGCCTCCCTCCATGGAGATATTCAATGCATGAAGGGACAGTGCTGTAAGCAAGCTGATTTAATTTTTAAGTGGCTTTTGCTACCCTTTTTAGCTGGCCAGCTAGCCAGGCTAGCCAGACAGTCATAGTGTCCTCCCCTGGACTTGCAATAAGCAGATTTGCTTGTCATCAGTAATTAAGACTGGTAATTAAGACTAGGAAAGCAGTTTTACCTCGGGCAGTATGACAGCAGTCGGTTGTCACCTACACAAGCCTGCAGTTTAAATGGGGTATCCATATGAACAGAGAATCACTGGCTTTTTACAACCCCTGTACTGCAGCCTTTCCAGTTCACCACCATACCCGAAAAAGCAGATCGCTGCCAATTTACAATGGAGTTTTGCATCAGGCACATGTAGAATAAACATCACATCTCCTAATGTCCAAAACATCACACGGAGCCCGTAGTCTGAGCCCTGAGGGGCCATGCAGCTTGTCACACATGCCAAGGGGATCAGGCAGGTGAAGGCTCGGGATGCAGGGCGAGAAGCAGGCTCGTCTGGGAGCGAGGGAGTTGATTGGGGGAATGAATCACTTAGGGAGAAAGTTGTGCAATTAAACTGATAAATTTGACAGCGAAACAAAAAGCAGAAACAGACAGTGAATGCAACAATCAATCAGTAAAGTAGTGAATCAATTGTTTAGTTAATAAGATAGTTAATTATGCAAGACAGAGCAGGCAAGGCGGTGTACCTGGTCAGTGTGGTTCAAACAAATCTCCTTGGTACATCTCAGTCACTGCATCATTTATGTTGGCTTATTTTGTTAATTTAAATTCCGAATATTTCACCTCTGTCTCAGTATGTTCCTTTTTATATTCAACTTTAAGGACAGTATCTGTTTCTAAACTGCTATTTTTTGCTTCTTTGCATTGTTTCAAAAAGATAATAATTAGTTTATGATCTGGGAGAAGTAGCATTCTGTTCCAACTGAAAAAGCATCAATAAACGATATTCTTATTTCTATTATTTTAGCATTTTATACTCTCTTGAATTGTTTCATGTTAGGGAGGGTGTATATTCTATTTTACGTTACTATGGTATCTATCCATCTTTCCCTTGCCAACATGAATATGCTAAGTGCTTTCTAAGCTGAAATATACAAGCCTTTCCTCCAAATAATTTCTATTCTGAAAGTGAATACTTTCAGAACACTTTGTTGTGTTTTTGAAACAGACCGCTTTGTTTCCTCTGCATTACACAACATAGATTAAGAGATGGCAATTCAGTGTCCTTGCATCCTACATAGTGATACAATAAAGTGTAATATGGGAGATAAAGAAACACATGAATCAGCTGCCTTGTAGAAGAAGATGGAGGTGGCAAATTTTCAGAACATGTCTGAAGGTGGGACCACACCTGTGTAGATAACATCTCTCTCTACAAACTGTCTGCGTTATTTTTAAAGAGCACTTTTATTGCCCACATTGTTATGAGCAGCCTCCACGTAGTATAGCTACAAGTCTGGGCAGTAATGGACAAGACCCAATAACTGGCTCTATCACTTGGGTGTTTGATTTGGCCTTCAGAGCCACAGTTGGGCTGAAGGATATCAGTGAGCCTTGAAGGTGCCTGAACCCCAGAAGCACTTTGGTATGTTCTTCTGAAGTTTCCAAGGCCTCTTAAGCTGTGCCTCTGGCCATGTCCATATCTACTCACTTCTTGAAAGAACTGAGCCACTTGATACCTGCCTCACACCTGAGCCAAAGACAGATCTGTAGTTCAGCTTCCCTTGTGCAAATCCACAGAGCTCCTGGTTCTGGTCCCAGGCCAGTCCCTCACCCCAGAATCCAGGTCAGCAGAAAATGCAATTCAGGCAGTTTCTCTTTTCACATTGGAGTTGTGGTGTGATGCCCATCTGCACCCAACAAGATTTCAGTGTGAAATACAGAAATAGCCCTGCCAGCAAGCTTCTGTGGAAGGACCAGCCAGAGTCTGAAGTGTTATAAAACTAGTAATGTCCTTGAGTTTTTGACTGTTAGTATTCACTGAAGTTATGAGTAGTAGTTTCCAGGACTTATTTTTGATGGAATTTTGTAGATATTCTTTAATATTGAAAACCAAGAGGCTGAAGATGGGATGGTTGTTTTGTGAAATACTGTTATTGGCAACTAGGTAGTCCTGTTCTTGTGTATGTGAGTTCATTCTGATTTACAGGGGCTATTTGGGTTCATTCATACAGTTTGCAGGGACGCTGGATGACATGTATATGCATACAGGCTCTTGGACAAGGTTCTGTTCTAAGGGACTGATGTTTCTGAAATTGTGTTGGCAGTTTTTACATTTACTGCACTGGCCTGATACTGTTCTATCCAAGAAAACAACATCTATTTCCATGTCCTTTACTCTGTTAATATCGTAGACACAGAATATAATCTTGTAGCAAAGTTTCATCTGAATTCTGACTAAATGTGGTGATATCTTCCTGAAACTTAAGACAGCTGTTAATATTTAGTAATTTGTTCATTACTTGTAGTTGTCCCATCAGCTGTGGACTTAAATGTTTTTGAGCAGCTCATCTTGTGGTTTTGCTAAAGATTTCCCTTTGCCTTTTGACATAATCTGATACTGTTTTGACAGAAAAAAAAACAACTTATGTGTAACTTTTGTGTGGAATTTGGGGCAGAAAAGGTAAAGCAAACCAAATAATGCTCTCTGCTACTCTAATTCTTTTTAACTCACCAGGCTCCTGTGCAAGAGGCATCTTTGCTAAGTGTCAAACACTTTGAAAGTATTAAGTACATCTTAAAGCTTCCATAAATATTCCCATGACTATACTTGAATTCTTCCAATATTGTATGTGACAGGTTGGAGCCTGCCTAGAGCATGCTGTCAGATGCTTACACATGTGAAATGTGCAGGATAAGTGTTTTATTTCTTCTTTCATGAGTGCATTTACATAAAGGGAAAAGTGTTATTGCTCACAGCATGCAGGGCATTCATTTTTCTTGCTCAGGAAGCCACTCTTTGGGGCTTGAAGCCTTTATTGTGGCTAATTCCTCCTAGTTATGTTTTGAGCACCAAAAGACTCGTAGGACTTGCAAACAGCCAGTATGCCCAATTTGTCATGCATAGTAGAAATACTGTAACGAGGAGCTTGAAGAAGCCAACAAATATCTTATGTGGAACAGTAAGAAGCATTATGGGCTTGATCTGGGCCACATACAGTATCCTCTTCAGTCACTGTTACTTTTTAGAAGCACTTGAAAATATAAAATAGTATAAAAGCACACTGGCAGCTTAATCGGAACAAGGCTTATTATAGTAGAGTGCCAATCTATAAAGAACTGCTTGGTAGTATCAGCTTCCTGTTAATCCCATAACAATCAGCTAATGGTGAAATGTTGATTTATTCACTGATTTACTCTTAGCTAGATTGAAATAATGGAGTAAAATGAGCCCATTTAGACTGGTTCTTAAATTGAATGCTCCTAATTGCATTTGAAAGAATAGACCATAATGCATTTGAGTATCCTAGTGACCCTGCTAATCTATGCAATTAGTTAACTATTTTGGAAAGGAGACTACTTTACATGTAGCTTTGTCTTAACAACTAGACTATATTAAAAATATATAATTAATAACATATTAATAATAAATATATTTTCATATGTTCTATACATGATTCTGTACTAAAGTCATAGCTCACGTAAAATCTTCCATTTTACTCCAGTCCTAGTAGCTCTCTCTGTAAGTTTGCAGTAGAACAGCTCGATTACTTAATTATATTTCCATTTAATTATTGAACTAGAATTCTTAAATTTGCACATATTCATTCTGGGTCACGGAGTTCAGCACAGGAGGGAATCCCAGATTACACATTCCATTAGAAATTATCAAAAGGCCATCTGTCTTTCTTAGTGGGTTTCAATCATTCAAGAGCCTGAGGGTATTTAGTCAGGAAAAGAGAAGTAAGAAAGAAGTAAGAAGGAAAAACTACTATAGTGAAAATCCGATCGGGTCCCTTGCAAGTTTTGAGTGTTTCCATAGGAGTAGAAGCTGCCTAAATGAATTGTATGCCTGTGAAAGAAGGAAAGGTGCGGGCACATAATCTGTCATAAGTAGCTTTATTTCATGAAGGTTTACGTGGATGAATTTTCCTTTGCAACAGGTGAAAAATGAAGAGTGTATAAATGGTCAGTTGCTATGGATCAGCAGTGCAAAAGTAGCTGGCTGATATCTCATATGACACAGCTCATGTGCTCCCAGGAAAACGGCAGAGGGTCATGTTCAGTCTGTGCTTTTCTACAATGCTCATTTCATTCTGAAATAAACTTCAAATCAGCATTAACTGCCTTTACTGTTTGCAAGAAATTGATCCAGAATAAGTATAGACTTCCTTAATTTCCTTGTTTCCTTTCCACAAGTGACTGCTGGGATACAGGCTCTACATCTGTCATGTTTTAGCCATATTTTTGGAGGCAACATCAGTGAGCCTCAACCAGTTGTGTATGACACTGAAAGATGGACTTTAATAAATACTTGTAAAAAACTTTCAACAAATCCATGCAGAAAACATGAATTTATGACCTTGGCTTACAGCAGAAATAAGTTTGGTATATTGAGGAAATATTAACTGCCACAGCATATTGAACTGCTGTAAAAATAAAGTATTTTATCCCAGAGATATTTTTGAAAGAACACAAACACTAAGGTTTTTATATTTGAGGCATGGAGTGCTTGGGAAATCCTAAACCCATTTCTAGGAAGCTTTCCAAAATATATTGGAACCAAAGTTCTGCTGATATTGATATCTCAGAGTGGGTAAAACTGATATGCAAAACTTTTATGAGGGAGATCTGTATTTCTGCAGCAGGCTTTCACAGAGCTGATTATAACTTTACAAGAATTTTCTGCTCCACTTAATTTTTTCTACCCTTGTATTTTTGGATAATCACCTTTAAAGGGATGTCTCAGCAAAGACTTGGTGAGCTCCTGGCTATTGAAGCTCCTGGCTATACTTCTAGCTATTGAAATAAAGCAAATAATGAAGACAGGCTAGTGCCAGGGATTTGAGCACTGCTTCCAGTCAGCTATTTGTCTCCTTGCCTTCACTTCTAGATGGCCATATTGCCAAGCAGGCTCCATTTTAAATGATATCTGTGTTAAACTCTTATATGTATACTTACATCACTGTCCTTTTTCGCATGCAGCTGGACATTACCATATTGATAATGTGTGCAGCTGCAACAGGGAATAATTGAGAGCATGAGTCTGTGCATCTCAACAGCTTAAAGAGTGTAGCCACCAGTCCTATCCATTGGGTGGTCATGAAGCTGAAAGACACAAATCACCCCAGTGCTTTCAACTGGATGGGACTGGACCTTTACTGTCTTTCAGCTTTTCTGGGCTTAAACTTCACAGTTCTAGGTTTTTCAGAGTTGAATTATCTTATGCGCATTTGCACACCTGGCACCAGATTTATGCAGTGCTCTTGCCCTGAAGCATACATGAAACAAGTCCCTGAGAACACCTCAATTTTATAAAGTAGAATACAACTTTTAACACCTGCACACTTAAAAGAGCTTTATAAATGTGCTTTATGGGCTTTGTATGTTGATCATTTGGGATTGTTTTACAAATGATGTATATGTTTTTAAGTCAAGAGGGGATTCTATTATAAAAAATTGGATTCAACACCCTGCTTAGCACTGTCAGAGCCTTTTAAAAGAATCTCCTGGAAGAGGACCAGTAAACAGTTTATCAGACTCTTTGCAGGAAATATTTTAAGGAAGAAACTATACAAAGGACAGCAAAGAGGTCTGTGAAGCTTGTGGCATCATAACTGCTGTTAGTTTCCCTTTTTGGACTCATGGAGTCTGTGGAAAAGAAGTGTGAAATCAGGTATTGGACGACTGAGTAAAGGCTCAGTGTGCATGGGACTATTCTGTGTTTTTCTCTGCCAAGTCTGTTGATCCCCAGCAAATTCTGGTGCATGGGGTCCCCATTGCTGAATTTCATGGTATTCATGTCAGCCTATTTCTCCAGCCTGTCCAGGTCCTTCTAGGTGGCAGCATGACCCTCTGTTGTATCAGCCATTCCTCCAGGCTTTATATTGTCAACAAACTTGCTGATGGTACACTCTGCCTCATCATCCAGGTCATTAATGAAGACGTTGAACAGTACTGGACCTAGTATTGACCTTGGAGTACACTGATAGGCATGGGCCACTAACTAGACTTGGTAACACAGATCACAACCTTCTGGGCATGGCTGCTCTCCCCTCATCTACTAGTTATTTCATCATAACTGGTTGGCCAAGCATGATTTGCCTTTGTGAATTTATGCTAACTACTTTTGAACATCCTCTTGTCTTTCATGTGCCTAGAAATGATTTCCAACATTACTTGTTCCTTTGCCTTAGCAGGGATGGAAGTAAAGTGGACCAGACTGTACTTCCCTGGGTACTTCTTTTTTCCCTTTTTGTAGAAAGGACAGATAACAACAAAGGGAAAGAGAATATGTCCATAAGATAGATGGTTTCAAGTTCCTGCAGTCTGATGAAGTTCACCATTGCGTGTTTCAAGCCCTCCATCAGTTCAGGGCCTGCCAGTACTGTGGTTGAGAGCTTTGGAAAAATGCAAGATGCCCTAGATAACTGGGAAAAGGGAAATGCTGCAATTAATTTTCGAAGGGAAAAGATAGAGCCAGGTCAACTTAACTTAAATTCCTAAAAACTACTGGAAGAAATTATAAAGCTATTGTTGAACAACTGGAAGGTACAACTAAGGTGAAATTGTCAAGAACAACTCATGTGGAACCAATCTAATCTTTTCTGACAGGACTGGCTGATAAGATAGAATTGGTGCCTGTCATCTGTTGACTTTTGTGGAGCTATTACATTTGACATCCTCATATGGAAGCCAGATAACTCAGCTGTGGAAGAAAATATAGCAAAGAAATGTGCAGAAATGTGTTGCTTTAAGAATAGATGCAAAGAGTTTGCTGTGAAAATGGGTGATATTAGCTAGCTGAAGTACCTTCTCTATAGAAACCCAGCAGACTTTCTTTCCCTGTCCAAACTAACATCTCAGGCTGTTTCTCCCTGACATTCCCATGGATGTTCAGCTATTTGATGAAAGTCAAGTAGGCCAGAAAGAATTTCTTACATGATTCAACACTGTCGAAAATGCAGCTAAGTTGCTAGGTGGTCATCAGCTCTGGTTTCAGCCACTTTCTAGATCTTTCTGAGTAAGATGCCTGCAGTTGAGTCATTTTGCTTATCTACTTATTTAAAATGTTTGGCTACACGCTTAGATTACATCTTGATTCCTGAGTCACCACTTATCTTGCTTTGACAAATACAAGTGTCTTGTATTCATCTGAAGTGGTGTTGCAAAAATAATTTCAGAAAATCTCAGAATCACAAGGTGGTTGAGGTTGGCAGGGACCTCTGGAGGCCATCTGGCCCAACCCCTCCTGCTCAAGCAGGACCACCTAGAGCACATTGCCCAGGATCATGTCCAGACTCCAAGGGCAGAGTCTGGTTTCCCAGTCTGATGCTTTGATGTTGTCAGTCTCTGTGTTTCTTCATTGACTTTCTGTTTTCACTGTGTCACACCATGAAGAAATTCTCCTTATTTAAGGCCCATCAAGGAGCACTCTTACCTCCCATTGGCCTGTGATACCAGCCTTGATCTTCTACCTTGAACTGTTTCAAGAGAAGCATCTTTATGGAGTTTGTGGGGGGAATATCCCTCAAATTAGGAAAATCTCCCTGCAGATATAGGCTAAGTAACTGGGACTTGTTCATGGAAAACGAGGGAGAGATAATTAGGCAATGTTGCTTGTAGGCAAAAAATGTCAGAATGGAGTGCTTCTATGGGATAAGAGTGGGTGGCTCTGTGGGAGCATGAGTAGGAAAGGAGAGTGGGATCCCAGCTGAAAGCATGATTTGAGGAGATCTGTGGTCCATGTGAGTCACTCAATCCCTTTTTGCCCATTTACTTTCTTAACCTGTTTTTCTGCCTCAGAATTGAAGTCTGCTCTCCAAATGTACATGGAAAGCTGAAATTCAGTACAAGCTTTAGAGACATGTCACAGCTTTCCAGCTTGCTATCGTCCTCCCTCTCTGAATGCTCTGTCCTGCCATTGTTGAAAATATTTATAGTGAGCTTGCTTGTGATGAAACCACTGCCTGTCAGGCACATCAATATCCACTGCTCTGAAAAGCAGATATGAACTAAATTTTTGGACAATGGTCTTGAGATTTCATAGAAACACAGTTAAATATATCTTGCCACACGGCCTGTTTGAGCCAAGGGTGAGATGACGGAAGGGATTATGATTTTAATATGGGGAGGTAAGGACTGGGGATAATGACAGTACCACAGATTGTGAAAGCTTTTCGGTTCCAGAAAGAAGCACCTTTTGAATAATGCATATCTGTGTGAAGGCTAGGCCAGAAAGTTTACTCTGGGCCCAAGGACTTTACTGTACTGCCTTAGAGGCCATCAGAGAACCCCTTTCCAAGCCCTCCCCTTTGTCTGAGCCCCCATCCTAGCCTTAGGCATAGCTGACTGAGATGTATGGGAATAACTTGTCTCATTTTCTCCATGGGAAACCTTCTAGTAATGAGGCTACCCTTCCTGTGGGGTCACCTTTCCAGGGGTATATGAGCTAGTCTCCACAATATCTGCTTCCTAATCCCAAGGATGTCCCTCAGATTTATCTCAGCTCCCTGGTATTCCACAACATATGCAAAGCCTTGCAAGTCAGCCCTATCTGACCCCTCCTTGAGTCACACACCTTTTAAATCACATATCTAGAAACCCTTTGGCTCCTCTTCTTGGATCCTTGGAGAGTATCCTACTTGGGATGCTCTTCCTGTTTTATGTTCCTCAGGCCTGGGCCTAAGCACAGCCAGTGCCTTGCTACTCTGTGAGGAAATGGGAAGAACGTGGAAAAATCCTGTAGAGTATAACCTAATAGCAGGAGTAGGATTTTTGTAGAGTTTGTTCACATATAAGATGCATATTGAGAGTATTTGTTCTTTTGGGGATAGTTTTCCAAAATCCAGGTTTCTGAATTGAAGGTGGAACTGTCCCCTGTGTCCTTTCTCACCTTAAACTTGTTGCAGTCACAGCCCATATCTGGGTAAGCCCAGCATATTTGACTTACTGCACACACTAGTCAGTCCCCTAGCCCTTGCTGAGCCAGGCCCCTTTAGTTTAATAATAAATAACAGAGTTTATTGGAGCAAGACGTGGTTGGCTGCTGGTAATGTCATATCCAGTTTATACAAATCTGCCAGAGAAGCGTGGAAGCTGCTAGGAGCTCTCATGTAAATTCATTGTCTGCAGCTCCACAGCTGCATGCCAGATATGGAGGCTTAGTGTAAAAAAAAAGAGTAGATAACTGACACATCTGGTAGTCCAGGGATGAGACAAGAGGCTTCCACATAGTTTATTCCCTGTATAAGACCATTTGACCATAAGACCTTCCACTGATATTTCTCTCTCTCTCTTTTTTTTTTTTCCCCCCCCCCCATGGGATGCAGGGATTCCTGTCCTGCTGCAGAGGAGACACCAGGATACTGCATTGCTGCTAGCACAAAACACATAACAGGAGCCTTTAAATTGTAGGTATGAGGTGAGGTGACAATTACATATGTTGTGTGTCACAGGAGATGTATAGGCTGCCCATGGGAATCACTCTGCTGCAGTGTCATGCTTCCCCCTTGTCTTATGATCCTTCTTGACCTTCTCTGTCCTCTGCAATCTCTTCTCTGGTGCTTCTAACAGACTGGGGGACCCTTCAGGGATAAGGATGAGAAATTTGTTGTTTTTTTCTTTAGAGCAAACATCTCTGCAAAGCTTTCTGTGGATCATCAGTGCCTAATGCCAATTAATTATTAATCTGTTTAGAGCCGTAGGTATGTGTGAGTAACATATTTAAGCATGCAAATTTGGACAGGCTCCATTTTTAAGAAGATGTAGACAGACCAAATGGCTGTCACCCCCCAAATCTCCACCCTCATCACATTTTTAGGGCAGGAGAACACGGTTCTGTGGGACCACCAATGTTGACCAGGCCCTGCCAACAGGGGCTGCCCTATGGGCAGAGCTGGGGCTGGTAACAAGGTCAGCAACAGCCCTGCTGTGTTGTGTATGGTTAAAAAATAAAAGGGTCTGAGAAAAAGGCTTAAGCCTCACCCTGTGCTCTTACAAAAGCTTGAAGAGATTTCCAGCCCAGCACCTTGCTTCATCTGAAACCTAGGATGAAATATTTCAAGACTGAGGCCCGATGGGGAGAAAGTCAGTGGAGGAGTGGGAGGGTGGAGGTGGGACAGGGTAAGGATGACTTTCCTTGGGGGGTGCTGCTGAAATCCCCACTGGGGATGGGGACTGGAGAACGGGTTCAGCAGAATGATGTGGGAAACAACAGGAGAAATAACGAGCAGACAGAGAGGCGAGGGGGAAATAAGGAAAGGCTTTAGACAGATGAAACTTCTGCCCTTCGCTTACTCGAGTGGCTCCTGGGGGTGATTATCTCAACCAGGACCTTCAGGCAGCAACTGCCAAGTGCAAATCCTTTTTCTTAGGCGCTTAATTGAATTGAAAATTAAAAACGGACCAGCTCTGGCACTTGGCTGGGGTTTTATTGCCAATGTTCAAAAAGGAAACAGATAGCTGCTTAAGGACAAATAGGTTTCTCAGCTCTGCTGTTTCTCAGAGCCATGTCACCAGATGGTAGAAGTGGTGGTGCTGTATGGTTAAGGAATCACAGGCTCGATATAGATCGAATTATGGTCAGGTCGATCTCCGGAGTCTAGGACTGAGATGTGCTGTTCTAGCACACCACAGCAACCTACAAGCTTGCCTGAGAATGAAACACTAATTATGGGAGGGTAGGGGGGGATCACATTTCCATGATACCAGGGCAATCCAAGAGAAGGGAGTGCCTGGGAACAGCATGTTATAGGGAGCTCACGTCCTCAAGGAAGCTGCTCTAATGATTTCCCAGTGGGTGGACCTGGAGAGGAAGTCTTATCTCCAGCCTCCTCAGAGGCAGTCAGTGGGAAACCACCGGCTCCAAAGCTAATTTTTGTGACTGACTAATAGGAGTGCAGAAGTCACAGATATGGTATGCAGTATGTGTCAAAGTAAAAAGAGTTTTCACCAAGCCTGAATCATAACTGCATTCAGCCGGGCAGAAAACCTTATAGGGAATGCAGGGATAATGACAAAAATAATAGGAAGAGAAATAAAAGATGCAATCCAAAGAGTCACCCAACCATCTGAAACCCTACTCTTTTTAATTTGCTTCTGGGAGAAGTATTTTGCTATGGCAGATGGTGAGGAATACATCATTGGTTGAAGTAAACCATCATGGCTCTTCTGAAGCCAGCAAAGCCATATTGATTTACATTACCTGATGGTCTCTGCTTGAAAATTTGTCATTATAAAAAATACCACAAAGGTCCAGGTTTGTCACTGGAGGAGAGCTGGTGGGGATGACAGAAAGGAATCATCCTTCCTGCTTAAACAAAAAGATGACTCAAATGGGAAATTGTCTTGCACCAGTCTTCCTTCAGGATATGATGCCACAGCGTTACGAGGAACAGCAGTATGGGCAACAATCCTGAAAAACAGCTGAGAGGCCAAAAAACAGGAATGCCTGGCAGCTGGGAGCATTAAACAGGAAGGGATGTAAAAAAAAAAAGAGGGCTTGTAAACAGGACAAGTATATGAGTGTTTTACTGGCTGTGTGCTCTCTGCCAAAGCACTGCATGGATGGATGTCTTCTACAGGGCTGACTAAATGCTGTTGGATCGTCTTTGTGGAGTCTGTATGAGCAGCACAGTGAAGCCTCAAACTCATCTGGAGAAGGGAATGAAGGGCTAAATGATTTCTTTAAGGCCTGGCCCAGGCTGGAAGAGACAGGTTGGTTGGAGGGTTGGGCTCTGTAGGGATGGAGAGCTGACTATTGTTTGTGGCGTGTTATTGGAGGTAGCACACCTCCAATAAGGGGCTGTGTGTGGGTTTTGAACGCCACATGTTGGGCCCCAGTAGGGCAGTGCCATGCTCCAGAGTCCCAGAAATTATCAGCAATCTAGTACACATGTCCTGATACACATTGTGTTTCTATTCATAGTCCCTTTCTTATTGCAAACTGAGGTCAATTCTTCCTTTATCTCATTGTCTGAGCAGGATCTGTTGTAAATGGCATCTTTATACATTTACTCCACGCCACAGGAGGCTGCTTTATACTCTACCACAACTATACACAGTGGAGGTAGTATAGAAGCTACACAAGTGAAGTCATAGGAATCCACAGGGCTTGTCTGTGCTGTGGTGAACACATGCTAAAACCAGCAAGCTCATAATCAACGTTATTTATTATTCAAGAGATCTCCCAAGCCATTTCCATCAGCTATACAATGTTGGGGGAGGAGAATCTGCTCTCATCCTCTGAGATATATAGCAGATGGCTCATGTTTTATGAATGGGTAAGGCACCAAACGCACCTATACATGTACACACACATCAGCACATGTGCACAAGCCCGAGCTTAAGCAGAGCACATCCATGTCTAATATACTACCGCATCATGTGTTTTTTGATTGGGAATTTTCTTCCTTTACTTTGCTGTGAGGTCTGATTTCCCAAATTTGGTGAAGCTTTAGGAATGTGTGAGTATTGGGAAGTGCACAGAGAAGCAACCTAACTTTGGTAAAAGAAGTATACTCTAATGTGCCCGGACTGAATGAAGTGTCTGAGGTTGTGCAGGAGTTCTGAGACAGTGGGGGACTTTGCAGCCAGACCCTTAGTATTAAAGGATTTCTTCTTGAAACTATGAAACACCAGGGGATCATCTGCTCAGATGACTAACAGACTTCACTGAACACACATACACACACATCCTTGGTGCAGCACCCACCTTACCAAACACAGAAACACAATGATATCAGAGAATTGTGCATCCCCAGAGGTAGAATCCTCCCTCGTCATTAACTAAACAAGCATGCACGTAGACTTCTTGCACACATATTTTTGAACAACACTGTTATAACATGCATTGTATATTCAAGTCTGAAATTGTAGCCGGAATCGCTGGAGAGCCCGAGAGTGACTCAGCCGGTGCAAAGGCTTTGTCACGGTGTCCTGAGGATATGGCAGTAATTTATACGATAGGGGTGTGATGACAGGGAGCTGCGTCCCACAGACCTTACTGAGACAACATGCCCCTATTGCCAGAGGAGGTCTGTGAAAGAGATAATGATAGTCCTCGCGTGCGGATCTGCAGATAGCTGGCATAAGCCCAAAACAAATCCATAGCTGCTTCCTTTACAATCCCTCTCATCAAACCTAGCCTGTGGCTGGAAGAGAAGAACAGGACGAGACTGTGATTCGGTGGATGTGCTGGTAGCTGCCCCCAGAAGCTGCCTTGGACTCTGAATTCCCTGGGCTCACAGAGAAATTGCACAGTGCAGTTTCTTTCTGCCTCTGGAGCAATCCCCGTGGGGCATCACATGTGGGGCATCGCAGGGGGAGGAAAGGCAGAGCCCAGCCTTTGGCTGGAAATGCCTCCAGTGCCTGCTGCTCTGCAGCACTGCTGGTGGCCAACCCCTTCGAAGGCTCAGCCCGGCAGCCAGCTCAGATTTTGTCCCAGTTTTCCCGGGTTGCAACATCCTCCCTCTTCCACGGAAATGCCTGAAACAGTGGGGAGCTTTCCTCCCCACCAGCGTACTTGTCAGTTGTACTCGTTTTTTTAAGGGTTTCTCCCAAGAGCTTCCCAGCAAGGCTACAGGAAACTCCCAAGCAATCTGAGTTTATTTAAGTGATTTCTTACCCGCTGACCTCAAAGCCACATTTCGGACATTCACTTACACAGTCTGGCCATGACCACAGTTATCGAACTGAAGGGCTTCACGGTCAGCAATTAAGGCTCATATAAATGCCTGGTAGACCTGTCTGTGCCACTGCTATTCATAACCCCACAGTGCATATACACGTGTGCGCATATATTTATACAGTCAGGGTGTACAGAACACATCAAGTTGTTCTAAAACATAAGGGGAACAATTTGGACCCCCAAACTACTTTCCTGGCATAACGCTTTGTAACTTAATTTAGGATAGAAACTCATCCTGAATGACTCCATGGTATGATGACATGATGCACTCGTCTGTTTGCTTTTGAGCACAAAAAGACTCAAGACACCAATTTTCCGTATTTTTGCACATGCTCAAGTGCACTGTTTGAAAATAGAGAAATTGCAAAGCTAGGGCTATGCAATGATATATATAATGAAAGCATGCCTCCAGCTGTAATTAACAACTAAATAACTTGCACAAACTTCATGCCAATCCATGTGCATATGTGTGTGTGCAGGTTTTAGATCCAGTGTGTACAGCAAAGATTTGGTAACCTTCAGAAGGAAAGAAAAGGAAGGCGTGTGCTTTTCCAGGGTATTCATCATGTAATATGGTGGAGAAGGAAGTGGGATTTGATCCAATATGACAAAGGTACTGTTGTTCATTATCTGGAAAAATAATGCTTGGACATATTTTCTCTTTCTTTGTGTTTTTAATAATGACAGAAAGTTTCTCTCCCATTCACGATTAGATGCAGCAGGCTGAGCCCTGCTGTGTGAGCAAGGCATCTGCCACCCCTACTTAACAGCTGGACAGAGTGCCTACTTTCCTGTATTTCTGTAATTTAGTTTCCTATTGAGGCTTAGGTAGCCCTGCAAGGAGCTAACCCCCTCCACTGGCACGGCTCTCAGGGTCACTGAAATACATAAGCTTTCCCACCACCTCTGGATGCTCTCCCCTGGGAAAAGTCATCCTATATATGTGTGTATATATAGCATACATTTATAAAACCTGGGAGCTCTGGGAAGGCAGCAGACTCCGTGACCTTACAGGAACATATGATGCAAGTGGGAACTTTCCCTGAACAATCACCACAAGATCTGTCCCATGTGGATTACATGCCACGATTATATACATTAAAGCGTTCTGGGTTTTAAATACACTCCAGATGCTTTTTCCTGCCCTTTCCTCCCACTTAGCTTGACTTTTCCGCAGTTGATTGATTCTCATAGTTTATATTCAGAGATTCAGTATTTTGCTTACTTGTCAGATCAGTCTCTGACAGCATGCCAGAAGCAGACCCTGAGAAGCTGTGGTGCATCTGATCGGGATGAGCAAAGCGAGCACGAGTGCTGGGCTGAACTCAGCACTGGACAGGCTCTGGTTATGGTGGCCAGCTCTCATCCCAACAGCCATAAATACACAGAACCAAGTCGATGTAAGGTAACATTGACAAATATAATCTATCAAAGAACTAGATTTTATTCCTTCTTTTACAATTTAGACTTTTTTTTTTTTCTGCATATTTTTCCATGTTTCTTAAAATATGAAAATTTCAGGCTGCTTTGGTCCCAGCTCAGCTGCTTGATTTGCTTCTTAATTCTCTATTTCTTTGACTGGTAAGTGACAGGTAAGCACCACAAAGATACCCTCTCCATTCTTTGCCTTGTGCCTTTGCAGTGCAGCTCCTTGCAGGAGGAAGTGCCATGGCCTTATTCTGTAGCAAAGAGGCCACAGAGAAAGATTGTTCTCCATGCACCCATTCTGTGTGTGACATGTAAATACAAAAATGAGAAACAAATGCTGTTGGGATGTGACTGAAGAGGGACAATAGTTAAAAACAGCCTTGCAGGCAGAATGGACTGTAATCCTTGAAGCCCGTAAATTGTAGTTTTGTTTTCCTCCTGTGGCACTATTAGTATTCAGTTCCAGTGAGATACCAAACAAATTTTGGGATCTCTGGGCTCCCTTTAGCCCTGGGATCTAAAAACTCTGGGGGAAGTATTACAGGATCTGCCTCACACATACAGCATGGTGGAAAACAGCAATACACCATCATATTCAAGGGGGTGTGGAGGGAGATGCTGAGATGAGGAAGGAAGGGCTGGCAGGCTGCTCCCCTTTCAGAGTGATTGCAAAAAAATAGCTCCACAGCCCCCATCTGTTTTGTCTAACTCATTAAAATAGTTCTTCATATATCTAATTGTTTACCTATAAAGATAAATAATATTATTTGTGCCAGTGATGCATGCAGTTACTCAACCAACACATGATAAAAGAGCATTTTTTCTGATTCTTTAAAGTAAGAGCTATGTATATATTTCCAGCCTTAAACATAGCTGATTGCAGACACCACATATAAAACATCATCCTTCAAAGACCAGAGTGCATTACAGAGCTGGATTTTCCTGCCTCATCCTGCCTTGCTCTGCCTTTCCTGGTCTTTCATCAGCTCACAGCGACCACTCCTCTAAGCCCTGCTGCAACATAGGCCTTCCAAATTGATTCTCCACAGCTCTGTAAGCAGAGAAGTCTGTTTATTGCTATCTGAGGTCACTGGTGAGATCGTAATGCAAGATCCCTCAAGGTCTGCTCAGTGTCTCTTGCCTGGTATCTGATGCTGGATCTCTCATGAGATTTCTTGCACAGACCCCATCCCATCTACAGGAGAGTCACTTGTCCCCCAGCTCGTCACTGAAAAGCAGTCACATCCATTTGTCCATATATTCCCTAGAACTGCTTCTGGCATTTTAAAGCCCCACGTGCATTGATGCTCTTCTTACTTGCTTTTGTGATGTCTAATTTTTGTTTGTTTGTTTGCAAGAGCAGTTTTAATTGTTTGTGGCCAGATGGAGCAGCACAACTCCAATGAACACAGCCAATCGCTGGCACAGTAGGCCAAACTAAATATAACATGAAGTGAATAAGACAAAGGGAACATCAAAATTCTCAGGCCTGGTCTTCGTGTATCATAGGCCACATGTTTTTCTTAGCTGCTTTAGCCCCACTTATTCTCTACTCTCTCTGTCCCAGTGCTTTGCTCCTGCACAGAGCGCATCTCCCCAGCCCCAGCCTTGTCTTCTTTAGGCTGAGCAAACCATGGTGTTAACAGCTCCACTTATAACATAGTTTTAATTTTATTTACCTTCCCAATAGTCTCTCTGTCTTTCAGCTCACATTCATCTTTCCTGAACTCATATCTCGCAGTGTACACAGTAGTAGAGATGATATCTCATTGATGCTTAATGTGGTGGCATTAATACTTCTCCATTTCTGATAGATATACCAATCTTTTGCCTTTTTCACAGCCTCATCAAACTGGTAACTTATCACAATTAAGATGATAAATACCTCCAAGTCCTTTCCTTCTTTTGTCCTTTCTACATAGTACCGCTGGTTTATAGCAGAAAATCTCATTATGTGTCTGGATGTCCATTATTCCTGCCTTTCATGCTTTTTCATGTAATTCCATTTCTATTACAGGAGTCTGCAAAGTCATTCATTTTTTTTCTCCATTATATTTAATACCTTGCATGTAACTGTCCTCAGCACACTTCATTAGCACGCTCTGACTTTGCACTGAGTACATTAGCGAAAACAAGTTTAGTCCCGAGACTGAACCTTGACAAACTCTTATTGAAAATCTCTCTCCAGCCAACTTTTCACTCGTTTGGTTTCATCATATGTTTATTTGCTCTCTTCTGCTACACATTTCCTGTCCCAATGCCAATCTTCACTAATGGTTTCCAGTGCAACACAGTACCATAGGCTTTATGGAGCAATAGGCATATTTCCTTTCTCTGAAAAATCGGTCCCATCAAAGAAAGATATTATATATACCTCATATAAACCTGTGTCTTTTTAATCTTGTTTTAATTCTTCATGATTTTCATTGTTGTTACTTTTGAAGGCTATTCTAAAGCCTTGTACATCACCGAGATCACAGTAATGATCTGCCATAGTACAGGATATTTTCCCATTTTCTTAGAAAATGAGGCATAAAAGGCCCCATTTGCTATTCTCTATTCAAAGGGCACCTTTTCTGAATGTGAAAATGTCCCGAAGGCCCTTGCTCCAGTTGCACAGCCCATCTGTCCTTCTGACTTGAGCATCTTCATTTCTCTGAATTATTCTTTTCTCATCTTTGTTGCAGTTTAATTGGTGGTTCTGCCTTTACCTCCTTGTTTTGCATCCACGTTCTCTTTGAAGGCACATTGTAAACATTCACTGAGTTCATGCATGGTGCCAACAGCACCGTAGTCTCCTGCTGAACAGCTATGATCTGGATCCCCTTGGTCAGCTCACTTTGCCCCTGGGACTTGTATTCCTGGATGTCCAGACCACATTACTGAAGAGGCCACTAACTCTAGAGTTTTTTTCCGTATCTTGGATATCTTCATAATCTTCTGCTGAGTCATGCATTGTCTGTGGCTCTGATAGAAATACCCCAGCCCGCAGATAGAGTTAAATTTCTCCGCAGAGCCTGTCAGATAACCTCAGGCATAATTCTTAATGTGTCTCATCTCTTCTCACACAGTCTGGGTTTTTTAACCCGTGTTTCACACTTGCATTCAGAAGCTCCATCACTCTTTGCTCTCCAAGAGAAGCTGAGCTGTAAAGCCCTGCCAGCCTGATTCCAGCTGGTACAGTCAGTGCCAGGCTGGGCATGGGCATCTTCAGACACCTCAGCTTAAAAGGCAAAGTGTTGGTACCTGCATCCTATTGCAGTGGAGATTTAATAATACAGCCAGTGAAGTCCAGAGTTCTCTTCAGCTCCTCATAATGATAACACTTAGGGCTCAATTAAATTTTCTCAACACAGGACTCTAGGGTCATTTCAGATGCCCAAGGTGTTTCATGTGGCCTCCAGCAGTCCAGTAGGAAACAGTGCTGATCTATGTCTGATGTTGCATAATTCAAAGGAAAAGCAGCAGGAGAAATGAGTAAACAGTAAGTATCCAAATATTAAAATCTACAGAGTATTTCTCTACTGTCAAGTAAAGTGAACATTACGCTTTTCTTCTCCACAGATTTTTTTTTATTATTTTTTTAAGCTCATAAATGGTTATTCCCATAGTCAGTCCTGTCCCTCAGAATTTCTTAGGATGTCTCAGGGAATAAGGGTGGTTGTTGATGTAGCACTCAGTCATGCTACAATATGCTTATGTGCTTGCTTCTCTTACCAAGAAGTAACCGTCCAGGACACCACACATTTGACCACTGTCAAATTTGTCATTTGCATTCATATCTCCCATCCATAGAGCATTAGGGGAGCATAACGATAGGTCCTGAAATGCAGCTAATAGAGCAAAAGTGCTCTTTCCCTTATCTTCCACAATTTAAAATAAAATTCATTTATTAAAATATATTAAAATTTAAAATTTGTTTATTTTTTAATTTAATTTAACTTTATTTAATTTAACTTTATTTTACTTTATTTTATTTTTTGTTTTTAAATTGTTTTTGTCCTAGATTTTTATATAGGTTTGCGTGTCACGCTTTTCAGTCACATCCAAACAATGGATATGCATAGAATTAAATGACACTCCTGACTGTCAGCTTTTGACAAATATACGTTCTGGTCCAAAGAGCAAGGATCTGCTCTACCAGGACTCTTGCAACAAGCTGTGATAGCATATCTTAGTCTCTGCCTGGAGAAAGAGGGGGCTCTTTCAGCTTGACAGCAAGGGTCTTGATGTGCCTTTGCCTTAGCTGTTCTCTGCTGGGGGTGGAGGCAGAAGAGCCAGTCAGGAAGGGTTTTGTGACTACAGAAAATACAGTGGAGCATGGAAAAAGTGGCAAGGTCTGGAGTCCCATAAGAAATGTTCAGCTAGCCAGAGCACAGGCAGAGTGATTGCTCCATACCTGAAACCAATCTGTTCTGGACCTCTGTACTAAATACGCAGGACTTGGTCACTGAAAATGTAAAGGGACTTACCTGCGCCATCTGTGAAGGCAGCAAGCTGCTAACTCTGCCCTTGCAGCACTTAATATATTGATAAAAGATTATTGCAGCATCAGGACTGATCTGAAAAAAGAGTAGGGCTATCTGGTTACCAAACATGGATAGAATTACAGTGCTCTTGTATCTTATCCATAAAACTGCAAGGTTTTCTTTCATATGACATGCACATTTTTTCTCTAGAGACAAATAGGTTAAAGTCAGTGATGAAGAGAAACAGAAAATAATATCAAGTTAATCTTTGTATGTAGATGTCATACTTTACATGTATATTAAGGTAATGAATATTCATTCCACCTGCCAATCTTGCCTTCCCTGCATCCCCATACTATCACAGCTATAAGAATATCTTGAAAATACTAATGCATTATACATATGAGGATATTTTTATTTTTATTTTCTGAGGATTTCTTTTGTGTGTATTTTCTAGATGGCGAAAAAGAGTGTTTCATCCAGGTTCAGCTTTGGAGGAAATAACAGCAACCCGGATTCTGTACAAGAATCTGCTTTTTGTTGTTGTATTTTACAAAGTGACTAAATATTCATGGTAGTATCTTGGTATCTTTTCAAGTTGAAAACCATTCTACTTCTGATTAATTCATACTGCCATGCACGTCCTAAAGCTATGCAGATAAGCTGAATGCACCACACTGGAGTATCTGTGTTGTAAACCTAAGGGTATTCATGGGCTTTTCAAGTGAATGCACATTCATACGTGAAGTAGGCAACACACAGTGAATGAGCTACATTATGTGAATGTGCTCAACAGCTGAAAAATGAACTATGTCATGGGTTTCAGCTTCTTAGAGTGAACAGCTGAGTCTGATGGTGACACTGAAAGATTGTTCTTCTGGGTTAGTAAGTTTGATTCACTGGCCTGACAATGCCCTCTTCTCTGCGAATCCTTCACACCTGTAGATGCCCAGCACAAACAAAGGTCTAGTTCTGGCAGCTGGCAAAATCCAAATTATTAGCATGCTGAAGCAAGCGCAGCAGTATTTCTGATGTCAGTGCTGTTTGCAATGCTCATTATATATTGAACAGCAGCATGAGACCGATGCTTTCTTTGAAAGATCAGTACCGAGATATAATGTCAGAAAAATATTCACGTTGAGTTCGATAGACTCTCAGGAAAATTAGAGAAAATATACCATTCCTAGGCTGTAGCACTGCAAACTTCAGACTAAGCCAAATAGAATGGTAACTGCTTTTCCCCTTAGGCTTCTTTGTACTAAATCCATTGCAAGATAAATAACAGCAAGCCTCTAAATAAATACTACAGATTTCTCAGGAAATCTAAGGTGACATTCCAAAGTAAAACCACAGGAAATCTCTGTGGACTTTGACGATAGATTTTCTAATTGATATACCACCAAATAAATATTAAAACCCAAACCGCAAATGACATTCTCCTTGCTGCTCGAGATCTACACTGAGCCGTCGGAATATTAAAGCAGTCCCTACCCTGGTTGTTTATGAAAAGAATAGTGTCTGTCATTGAACTAAAGGAAAAAGGGAAATACCTGTCTACCTGAAAGTGTGAGGCTTGTTACTGGCTAACCAGCTTTTGCTGTGATCCCTGGTTTAACTGTAAGCCAGGGTTTCAAAAGGGAAAGGAAAACAAATGATTACACTTTGGAGAAAAAACAGCCCAAATTTCTATTCCAGTAGAAATGCCAACACCATCTTGGAATTCATTTTAAGCTATAACTATACATGAAAATGCCACTGAAAACCCATAGATCTTCAGACCTTCCTTCACATCCCCAGAAATATGCAAGAATTTATTGAAAGCCTTTGGAAGTTGCATGTGAACTGTGGGGCAAAAATACAAACAACTGTGCTGCTGAAGCATATTGCTGGATGTGTGTCGATAAAGCATCGCTCTACTTTCTTGTTTGAGGTTGGCTTATGCAGTTCAAAACAAAAAAGAAACAACACGGATCTGGTGATTCAGTGTACGCCAGTATCTTAGGTAGCAACCAAGCCTGGAAGCTAGGCTGCTGAGTTCCTCTGTATGTGATCAGTGACGCAGCACAAGACCCAAAATGTCAAATGAAATAACACATGATTCAGAAAAGCTTCTGGAAGGGCCCAGACAGAAACCGCAGAGAAGCTGGCAGAGGCCATGCAAGGACAAAAGGCAAGGGAGGAAAGTTTTGTTTCTAAGTGCTACCTATCAGCACTTAAGTTTAGGGACTGCAGGTTCCTTGAAGTGGTATGGATTTGGGTTTATATCACCTTTTTCCTTTCAATACACACATTCAGAAAAGAAATGTGTTGGGTAAATCAAATGTGTGGAATGGGTTGTGCTCTGGGTTACATACATCAGGTAGAAGACCTGATTTGAGCTGTCACAAGTCCATCTAATGTAGCCACCTAACCTGTGGATGTCACTTAGGCTTCTGAAGAGCTGGTAAAGTACATACCAAAAGAGGTACTTTATTTATCAGAAGTGGTTTGTGAGATACCAATGTTTTAAGTGCCTGTGCCAGGTGGCCAGCACACCACCCTGCAGTACTAGGCATGCTGAAAGTGGGATGCAGAGCAGGGCACAGCTGTCTTTGTGTACTTCTCACCCCCAGGCTCCAGGAAACACACCTGGCAGCCCATCTCTTGGGCTGTGCTGTTGGACTATGGGCTGGGGAATCTATCTATGAAACACCTCTTCTCCACTTCGAGAATTCAGCCTAAGGCAATACACTTAGTTTCTCTCTTCAGACTCCCAAATGTCTTTAACCAGGACACTTTGCAATGCCATAAAATGACCATGGAGTGCAACACAAGCATAAAAAGTTAATTCTTTTAAAAATCAAGCCTAGAACACAAACGTATGAGCCCACTCAGTATGTGACAGTGGATAAAGATGATGGTGAGGGTGGAGAAGGTGTAAAAGATCAGCTCTGGAAGCATAATAAAATACATTATTAACAGGAATTTTTAAATATTAGTTTTGTTGTTCATAAAAGCAGGACTACAGACCTGTTAAAGGTGGACTTGAAGGCACAGTGAAATGTTTAGGTTTTGAAAAATTGAGAGTGTTATGTCAGCATATCTGCCTTGAGTAAGGTAGATTGGTGGGAAGGCACGAGATGTGCAGTCCTTGAGAGCATCCAAGACAGAACATATGAGAAACCCTCACTTGATGGGACTTTTGCTAAGCATCTGTTTAAATGTTCTCCTACATTGCTCCAGGGTGTCAAGCCATCACTTTGCAGCTGAAGTTGGGAGTTTTCAAAGTCAAATTCAGATTGCTGGGTCCTGTGCAAGCACCACATGATACCAGACCTGCTAGGAGAAGCTCGTGGTTGCAAGGACACGCACAGCTCAGGGACATGGTCAGACTGGCAACATTCATTAGGGATGCCGATGAATCACATGAAAAAGGGACCATCAGTTTCCCAGTAACATGCTGCGGTTCACAGGAATATGAAGACACCATGAATTGGCTTCCTGGAAAAAACACTGATAGAAAGTGTGCTAAGAAGTCCTTCTTTCAGACTAAATAAAAACAGCTTCTGTATGGTTGTTTTTGTAGAGTTAAAAGGGAAAAAAAGAAGTGAACTGCAAGGAGAGGCAAGGAAAAAGTCAAAGAGTTCTGATTAGAGTCAGAGAAAGAAGAGCAAGAATGCCAAGACCTCAAAGAAGCAAACGGAATACAAGAAGTACAAGGGACACAGAGGCCCTGTTTCTCCTGCCCATTTGGTCTGCCAGTTTTTGGGGCAGGCTCCAGTGGATTCAGCCTTTGTACAGGGTGTGGGCACATCAGACACCCCCATTTCAGTCCCACCTCCAGGTGCTGCTGCTGTAACATAAGGCAGGATGGGGACAGGCATAGAGGCAGACCAGCAAAAATCACGAGAAAGAACTAAGGTGGCCCAATTTGTAAATGCTGGCAATCAGGAAGGTGATATATTCAGCCTATTGTTAGTTTTTTGTTCAGTGGCCAATTTCTCCTTAATGAAAATAAAGGAAAGCATAAAAATCTAGAGGGTATGCAAATGGAGATTAATAAAGACTTTTAAAAAGGTTATTTAACATTTTTACCGCTTTGAAACTAGAATGCTTTTTGATTTTGAACATTTTTCAGGATTATTAACTTTGCTCAGGTTTAATACAATGAATTTATACTTACCAAACGGAAAGACAAGCATACAAAATTACTGCAGGAAGTGCATTGCAGAGTGAAGTCTGTATATGGATTCTGAAAGACTCCGTATATTTAAAAACAGAGTCATTTTGGGGGTAATGATGACTGAGTCATCATCATATACTGTGTGTCTGCGTGTGTCAAAATAGGAGCAATAAATGTAGTCATAAGGCAAATCTGTGTGACTGAGTAATAGAGAGGCTGAAGAAGACCTAATAGCTGGAACAATGAGGGCTGGGAGGGTTGCTTGTTATGATAATGTGTGATTTGCTTAACGGGGAACGAGCACAATGAGAGAGGCAAGATATTGCACTGTGCGCTGTAAACCAAGGGACTAATGAAAGATGGCATGCAGGTGGATTTCAAATAGCTTACGGTATGTTCTCAGTGCGTCGTAGGGAGGCAAGTGAGAGCCAGGAAGGTGACGTGGCCGGGCATCCTTCCTCCTGGAGCATGAGCATCTGTGGCTTCTGCTAAGCGTGGCCAGCACACTTCGTCTGCTGTGTGGGAAGGGGACTCAGGCCTTGGCACACCACACTCGAGAGGCTGCTGGCAATTACTGCAAGATGCTGGTGGGACAGACTCAAGTCATCTTTCTCCAGGAAAGCCAATAAGTGCCCCTTAGTGTGCCTGTTAGCATTCTTGCACCCACAGAGGGCTAGGGGGAAGCAGCAAGTTTCCAAATCCGAAATGCAAAATGGTTTCGGAAAGGTGGTACCTTATTTGCAGGCATTTTGTGAGATCTTTGCTGTTAGCTCAGGAGGCTACAGAAGTTTATGAACTAAAGATACTCTAATATTGCACTATGGCTTAGCATGGATATCCTCATGTGTCAATTGTGAAATAAATTATCTGCCTTGAACTGCACCGTTAACAGAAGCGATGAACCATGCTGTAAGTTCATTGGTAATTTTTCCTATGTAGATAAATAATTTCCCTCTAGATTTCAATCAAGTCTTTATTTTGGACCCATGATAACACTGTCATGATTGATTTAGTGATTTTTCTCTGGTTGGATATATTAATAACTGAAGTATTAGCTATTTCTGAAAGAACTATAATTTAATCAACACGAAATGCGTAAGATTTCCTCGATATCAATCACCAGTAGTAGATTGGCTTTATCCATTAGTCATCAATCTACTGTCAAAAGTAACTGGTGAAGAATATTAATGCTTCGGAACAAGCCGTCTTGTCCATGATGAATGTACCCTGTTTTCCAAACCGTGCAAGTCAAATATAACATCAATGCTCACTTTGAGCATTGCTAGACTATCTGCAGGGTCTGCATTGCTGAAGGATCAAACCGTGGAGCAGCTCGTTATCTACACTGAGTTCCCCTTAATGTTTCTCAAACGGGGATGAGGTTAATAGTTGGGAGCTCCCACAGGGGGCTGGCACAGGCATCCTTGCTGCTCTATCCTCGATCCGTGGTCTCTAGCAACTTTTAATGGGTAATCGCACCCAAGAGCCTGATTTTGCGCATGGTTCTGCCAAACTATGTCCCCTTTCGTGGCTGTGTTTACTCAAACGGGACCATTAATGAAAATGAAGATATGTTGAGCTATCTGCAGGGTTGGGTGCCTCACACGCGGAATTCTTAATCGGCCATAAATCTAATCAAGATCTTCATCCAGCGCAAGCAAGCAGTGCAGTGGGTGAAAAACAAGAGGTACTGTTATGCAAATATAATTGCACTCAGGGCATACATTAAAGCAGCCCTCAAATGGCAGTCTTTTGGCTTTAAACAGGAAATAAAGCGAGATCAAATCAGGGGGGAATAATACCAGTTGATTTGCAAGATAAAGATTAATAAAGGAACTCATTGTATGCTTTACACATAAATTTTATGGTTACCGCACTGTAAATTTTTTTTTAAAAGACTTTTTTTTTTTTTTTTAAACTTTCTGCACCAGAACTATGATTCATTCACATGGAAAGGTTAGATGAGAGACACAATTTTTTAGCTCATTCAGGCTGTTCTAATTCAAAGGAGAGACGCTTTTGTGAGACCCAAAGTTGTTCGGAGAGGGAATTAGTTGGATTAGCGGTGTGTCATTCTAAATGTGCCTTACACATTTACCAGCTTCCTCTTTTCTTCTTCTTCTTATTTTTTTTTTCAATTTGTTAGCATTGGAGTGGCTTAGGATCCTCCGTGCGAATAAAACGCATTGTATGCTTCCTGTACTCTCACTCTGAGGTGGCATTTCCTTCTGACCAAGGGTACAGGACTCTTAAGAAAAAAAAAACAAAACAGCACAGAAAAGCAACGTGATGCATCCAGGATGTCAGCATTACCAACAAATCTAACCACAAGATCTTACCGCCTCAACCTTTCCTGCAGCTTTACTTGTTCCTTGCACTAGGCAGGCTCGAGAGCATTTTGTAGACCTCGTTTTGTTTGCTACAAGCCGCATGCAAGTTGCTAGAATTAACTCTAGCATCTGGGAGCGCACCAAGGCCACTCACCATAATGCAAACCTTGATTATTCCCAAATCCTGGTGCAATCGCATGGAGCATGGGGTGTCCCCCCAGTCCCTGGCAAGCCAACACAAGCAACCTCAGGCATCCTGCCCTGCTCCAGCTCCCAGACAGCTGGGGTGGGAGGACGAGAGGCCTGCGTGCCCCCGCACAGGATGCTGCCCGAAATAGGCTGTGAACAGAATGTAGGCATCACGGTGTAAGCAAGCAAAAGCGAGCAAGCCAGCCCTGCTGTAGCAGCCACAAATCCATCACGGGCATAATTATATCGGCACTCACACCTAGGTGACAGAGTTCTGTGTTGCATCAAATATACAGCAAGTGCGTGTAATAATTTTGGTTTTATTCTCGTAAATTACAAGTCCAGGGGGAACCGTTACTGACCATCTCTCTGGCTATCTGCATATGGCAGGCCATAAGTTTTCTTCAAATTAATTGGAGCAAGAGCATCTGTTCTAGAAAAAATTCAATTGATTTCAAAATTTCCAGTACTGTAGAAGCCGACAAGCTAAGCAGAGGAAGAGAACCTACATACTTAATGATTGGTGACCTGTTTCCCATCTAAGCTTTCTATTTTCATCTCCAAGCCACTGATTGCTGTTATGCTTTTCTCTGCAGAATAAGAGACTTCAAAATCCTCTTCCATAGGTTGGTAGTTACGGACCATGATCATACTCTTCCTCCTGCTTAGGAAAACTGGTGGAGCTCCTGGATCATTACATTATTTAGTACTTTATATCGTTGTTTTGCTCTTTCTTTCTTTCCTTCCTTCTTTCTCTTCTGACCCCGACCACAGCTTGATCCAACAAGATTTTTGCCACCTTGAGTTTTTCAGTCATGATTTCTCTTTGATTTTTTCCTTCCTTTCTTTCTTCCTTTCTTTTCTCCCCCTGCTCCCCCAAAACAGTCATTAAAATTTTCAGTAGAAAAAGAGTCAGGAATTGATCTTGTTGGGACCTCCTTAGAAACCAACCCACTCCTGAATGATTTCCCATTTACACATGCCTTTAGAAAACTGTCACACAGCTTTTTTATCCATACTGCTAGGAAAGCAGCGTTAATTTTGACACTATTCATGCCCCAGTGGAAAGGAGCACATTCCAGGACTGCTATACTCGACCAGAACAAAGTTGAATCTGCAGCTGTATTTGGGTTTTCATGGGATTCAAATAGCAGACAGCTGGCTGGCCATCTCAGCCTGTTCCAGCTTAGTATTTCCATGTTTTTTTTTTTTTGAAAAAGAAAGGCAGACCTCTGTGGTGATGTGTTGCCAATGTTTTAAGTCAGAGGTCCCATAAAACGTTCCCAGCTTGGTGTGATAAATCTAAATTGGTGTTTGTAAAAAAGATAGAAAATGGGCTGTGAAATCTTTTAATGTATTTTAACTCTTCACATGCTTTACTGCAATACAGGAGGACAGCACAGTGAAAAGGCCTGTACTAGTCACATATAATGCAACCCACTGTAGTTTGTGCCTTGTAAATATGCTGAGGGTTTTCACTGAGACCAGCCTGTGTGGTACTAGATGGGGTTTTGGGAGAAGTTTCTATGCAGGAGGGGGGATGCATTGCATCACCCAGCTCGTCTAGTGTGAATCTTTTCTCAATGCTGGGAGAAAGTGGTGATGTGACTTTTTTGTCTGATGGCATCACACAATGCATCACTGGTTAGCCACCACCACAGCCTGGGATGAAGGGAAAGATGCCCGGTGTGACAAAAGTAAACCCACAAAAACACACAACCAGCAGGTTCTCACAGACTTTTCAGCCCATAAATATTGTGACTGGGGCTGTATCTGCTAAAACGAGCACTTTCATTTATTTACTTATTTAGGTGAGAGGTTAACGCTAATGGGTGGAAGCAGGAGGTAGGTCTGCAAACCCAGCCTGAGGGTGCTGCACTTTATTGAGCAGCTCCAAAGCTGTCTGAGTGGAAGAAGATGTCTCTCTCCATGTAAGTAAGGCTAGCTGTCTTACATGAGAGTAACTCCTACCTTGAAACATAATAATCCACGAATCTTTTATGTTCCACAAAATCAGCTTTTCCCTGTGAATGAGGGGTACAGAGGCACTGTTAACTTCTCAAAAACAAGTAAACAAACACAGGTGAACCACACCGCATGTAAAATTCAGTATCTACACCTAGAAGGGTGAAATCTGAGCAGGTCTCTCCTTTGTTATCCAGGTCACCACTTGAGATCATCTTAATTTTACAATGTAAGACTCACAGTTACTAACCAGGGCACACTGGAATAATTTCATAAAAGAAAAAGCAATCCCCTCCAAATTTCAGGATAGTAATGAAGGAAATTTCCTATCAAATGTCCACTTATCAGGAAAGACAGGAAAATAAAATACATGAAGTACAGTCGCTGAACATGCCTGGTATTCTTGATCTTTCTAAAAAATAAAAATGACCATGCTCTTTCACATAAGAACATGGTCTGATTCATTCGTGGAACAGATTTCTATGCTATTGTACCTACCTACCAATAAATAAATAAATAAATAAGTCTATTGCTCACCTATAGCAGACAAAATTGCTCTTTGCAGCAAGTGAAAAACAAATTTGGCACATCACTCACTCGCACAACATTATTTTCTGCCGCTCGCCCACCCCACGCGCTCGATGCGCGCGTGTCAGCTGTGCCTGCGTCAGCTTCCTAAGCCCTGGTGACTGACTCATTTCTACGCCGCGTGTGGCGAGTGTAGGCTGGACTTGAGCAGGCTTTTGGAGCCAGGGAGCAGGAGGGGGCTGCGGGGAAGAAGTGGCTGCGGGGAAGCAGGCACTGGGAGGGCACGGCCCCCGGCTGGCTGCCGTGGCTTCTCCGAGGCAGGCTGCCACCTCCACTGTGTGCTTCTGCTGGCAAAAAGGATGACAAAAGCACCAGCACCAAGCTGGCACGGCCACACGGCCCTCCCAGAACTGCAGAATTTGGGGCGAGATGTCAGCTTTATCAGCCTGGTTTTGGAGATGTGGAAAACAACCGCAAACTTTCACGCTGCAGCTCTATTTTGCCCCCCAAAAAACTATCTGCAGAGGAGCAAAGTCTTTCAGGCAAAATTTCTAAACAGTTGAGTAGATCAATGTAAAGTCATTATACACTGGTGCTGCTGCAATAACCTGGGCACCGTTCTGCTTTATGATACTCAAATATTATTTCAAGTAAAGCTAATCTAGCATGTTGTTCGTCCCTACTGATAACACGATTGAGGCGCTCAGTGCAGTCTGGGAACACCTGGGGCCAGCTCCAGCCCTTGCCCCAAAATTTGCCATCCCATTCTCTTTGTGAGTTCATCTTACCTATAGATTTGGATGCCTCCTGGTTGAAGTTAGTCGTAAAGAAGAATCAAGCTCAGGTTCAAAGTGTGCTGGCACAACTGTTGGTGAAATATTAGGTCTGAAAGATCTCAGATAGCAGCTGCTTTCCACAAAAAGCATTACTACATATTACTCACAGCCAGTTGCACAGAGGAAAGAGTCTTCCCTTCACCAGACATAGCACTGCTAACAGGAACAACGAAGTTGCTCTGGTCCCCGTGCGTGTGCTGCTATCAATGGGTAGGGTCACTGGGCTCTGTGGGAGCTGAGCAAAGCCCAGAGCAAGCAGCACCTTCACACCACACCGTGCCCAAGCACAGGGGCTTGGAGAAGGGTGAGCTCACCCCTCAACCTCTTTGAAACAATCAGAGCCTAACAAGCTTTAACTACTGCTACTCTACTCCTCAGAGCAAGAAGTCATGAAACTTCTTTTATCCATTCTTCTCCAAGAGCAAGGAGTTATTATGATGCAGAACTCCTGTATTTTGGTAATAGCTCTCCACCCAACTTTCCCACAGAAGGTGGCTGCATTTCTGTGGGTTTTGTTTCTGCATTTTGCCTGAAAAGAGGCACAGCTGCTGGGGCACAAGTGGGTGCTGTGGGGGCACAACACTTCCCAGCTGGGGCTGGCATGCCCATCTCACCAGGGTGGTGGCTTTCATGGCTTTAGAAATGTAAAAGGGGCATGAATCGAGCTAATCGTATGCCAGAAGCACAGGCACCAGTTATAACTTGCTTGTTAATTCACATTCGCAGAGGAAAGTCCTTTTATCTGGATAAGCTATGCTTTCCTGCTCTACTTCATAGAGATGGGAGTCGGGCACTTCTCCCTGCTGGTGAGGCACCAACACACTCTCCAGCTTTGATGTGTTTCAGACTATCCTTTGCTTACTCTCTCTTGGCTGGTCTGAGCTACCTGTTCTAGATGAAGACCAAGAGTAGTGCAAGCACGGTGTGACGAGGCTACCTGTCTATCTGCCAACTTGCTTCTTCAAAGTTTCAGAGTTCAGAGCGGTGAAGCTGGAGTGAAATAGGCACTGCTGAAGTTGTGAATCTCACCCAGCAGTTCCCTGGTATGGCAAGCCAAGAGGGATGCTTGCTCGTAGCTCAGTGTAGAGGCTGTCAGGACCAAACATTGCTGAAACAGTGTGGGTAACAGCCACAGTTTATGCTGCAATTTGCCAAGGACCATTGTAAAGCAACAGTCACTCACTTCTGTTAAACGACTGAAAGCTCCAGAATGAGTCCTAGGAGCTCGTGACAACCCAGACCGCCCCCTCCTTGCTGAGTCCCTCCAAATGTGAGCTGTGTGGGAGAGAGGACCTTTTCTCTGCTGGGTACTTTTGAAAAAAGAGGAGAAGCAGATTCCCCACGAAGGAGGAAAAAAAGAGGGATGGGCATACTGCAGAGTAACAGAGGAACCCCTGCTATACCAACAGCAGCTGAGAGAAAAGGAGGTTTTGTGCTTGGCGTGGGCTGGAAGAGGCTGGGAGCTAAGAGTAGGGTAGCTGTTTTCCGAGGTACTGTTCCTCCAGTGACTATTGAAAAAGGACATCATGAATCAACAAGGTTAAATCAAAGAAGGATTGATTTGAATTATTGTGTCTTCACTGAAATGCAACAGAATTAAACCTGAACTTCTTGGCTGATGCGTTTACTTTATTTGCCTCACAGCTTAAAGCAGTTGTGAAAAGTTTCTGCCTTTGCTTTCCAATATGCCTACACTCTCTATTTGTGAATAATCTCTTTAAACAGTGATGCAGACCTCAAAGGTGAATGTTGGCAGCACTGTTAGCCCCCTGACAGGTGAAGGAGAAGGAAAACCATTCCCCTATGGTCTTGTCACAGTCATCTGGCCATCATACCCTGTCCAGGTAGAGCATCATGGCCATCAGCTGGGGAGGTGGCAAGCTCAGATTCCTTGGCACCTCTTGGTCCTGCTCAAGCCATGGATTCAGAAAACAAGTGAGCACCAGAAGAAATGGGGCACAAACCAATGCATGGGTCCTTATCCTTCCTGCAGTGATTAACCAACCATAAAGGATGTTTGCATGGTGATAAGATCACACAAATTTAGGAGCAGGAGCTTGAGACAGGTTCAAAAGGTGCAGGAGGTGGGAGAGTTTTGCTGCTTCTTCTCTTCACTCTCTTTTGACTGCACTGAAAGCAATAACTGTACACTGGCCATAAGCAACAAACACACTTAAAAATCCCTGTCTGAGTCTGTGTCCAACCCCTGCTTTTAGTCACAAAGCCTCCTAAAATTACATTTTTTTTTTCTTTTTCTGCAGCTGGAAAGCTGATAGAGATGAAGTGCTGCTGAGTGGATAATGGTGTTTGCCTCTGAGCTGTTGGGAGCCAAATTATCACTTGACCCAAAGTACCTGAAAGATCATGCCAAGTTTTCCCTTAACTTGCATATGGATGCAACTTCATGGTTGAAGAAGAATTTAATTAATGAAGGCAGCAGCAGCACAAAATATGCCCTGCATGATCTGATTGAATTACTTCAGAAAGGGAGCAGCTGTGGGAATCACTGCTTTTGCAATATCATGACGACACAAAATGCAAAATCTCATTGTGGATCCACCCCACAATAAAATAGTTCTGAATTCTGGACAAATATAAAGTACTTCTTGAATCAAATTAAATATTATATTCAAATCCTAAATGGCACATGTAATGCACTATCTTAATCAGAGCAATGTCTGGGTAAGCATTAGTAGGGTGTGATGGGGTGTCATCTTCAACAGTGTAGAAATGGAGGATGTAGACAGTCTGAGGTTCTGATTGGGGCACAGAAACACACAAAAGGAGGAAATGTAAGTCATGTCACATCTCAGAATCACACCCTGACCACTGGGAGTGCCTCCTGTCCTGCATGGTTTTCTGACTGGCAGTTACACGTCTCAGATTTTCTCTCAAGCAACAAGGATTTCCAGAATTCGTGGGTATCTTGTCTGGCTGGAACGTGATTTTTCATTGCCAAAACCTTGTTCCAGGCAAGACATAATTCAGAAATGATACTGGATTAGAAGCAGACCTCTGCCCGACTGTGCCATGGAGAGGTAATAGAGCCTGTGTGATGAACCCAAAGGGAAAGACCTGGCGATGCTCTTTGTGTCTGCCCTCACCCTGTGGATGTGACCAGCCACTGCCCTATCCTACAGCGAATTAAAGCTGCACGGCCCCTTTGTAACAAAGACAAATGTATGCTGTATCTCTCCAACTAAAAAGAGAGTAAGCTGGCAATTTACAATGTCAAATTGCAGCTTCAGCCAAGTTTGGTGGTTCGCAGAGCTTAATCCTCTTTATTTAAAGTTTTATTCAGTGTGGCTGCTTCATTCCGAGCAAATTTTTCAAATGGCCTTCAGAAGATGTGGAATCATTTTCAGCCTTTGACTGATTTGATCTCTTATCATTTCTGAACTACGGCTTTGGAGATGTAATTATTTTAATGCTTTTTTAATTTCAAAATTAGACTCGTATTTATTTTATCAATAAAAAGGACTAATGAGTTCCCCAGAGGGAAAGCTGTACAATGAAATAATAGAAATGTATCATAGGACCACAGCCTTAGAGCTGGTTTGGGAGGAACTGTCTTTGAGCCAAATCCAAGTTTGTTGCCGTGTTCATTTTTGGAAGCCTCCTCCATTGATTTTTCATTTGTGTATTCATTAGACTGAAAGCCCATGAAGTGCAGTTGTTAATTACCATCAATGGTCTGTTTTTGAATCCTTTCTTTTTCAGACTAAGCTGATAATTCAGCTAGGCATCTGAATGGCTGAGGCTGGCTGATGCTAACCGGCTGCAGTTCCTTCCACATCTTCTCTTGCAAGCTGTTGTGAAGTGCAGGCACAGGAGATCATCCATGGCTTCTCTTGGTGCCAGCTTCCCCATGGCTCAAAAAGAAATTTGAGACAGAATCACAGAATGGTTTGGGTTGGAAGGGACCTTAAAGATCATCCAGCTCCAACCCCCTGCCATGGGCAGGGACACCTCCCACCAGAGCAGCTTGCCCAAAGCCCCATCCAGCCTGGCCTTGAGCACCTCCAGGGATGGGGCACCCACAGCTTCTCTGGGCAACCCGTGCCAGGGCTTCACCTCCCTCACAGTGAAGAACTTCCAAATATCTAAACGAAACCGACCCTCTTTAAGTTTAAAGCCACTACTTCTTCTCCTGTCACTACCCTCCCTGACAGAGTCCCTCCCCAGCTTTTCTGTAGTTCCCCTTTAGGCACTGGCAGGCCTCTGTAAGGTCTCCCCAGAGCCTCCTCTTCTCCAGGCCAAACAACTCCAACTCCCACAGCCTGTCCCCATAGGAGAAGTGCTCCAGCCCTCTGAGCATCCTCATTGCTTTCCTCTGGACTTGCTCCACTAGGCCCATGTCCTTCTTGTGCTGGGGGCCCCAGAGCTGAACACAGCACTCCAGGTGGGGTCTCACAAGAGCAGAGCAGAGGGGGAGAATCACCTCCCTCGACCTTCTGGCCGTGCTTCTTTTGATGCAGCCCAGGATACGGTTGGCTTTCTGGGCTACAAGCACACATCGCCAGCTCCTGTTTGGTTTTTCATTCATCAGTACCCTGAAGTTCTTCTCAGCAAGGCTGTTCTCAGTCCATCCACCATCTTGTTGAATTACATGAGGTTCTCATGGGCCCACTTCTCAGGCCTACATGAACACAAATGGGTCTTCTTCAACATCCCTCATGCAAGGTGTCAGAAGGAAGAGTTGGGAATGAATGGGATTTAACACAGCGCCGAGCTCAGGCAACTGGCAGCTGTGGCTGCTCTCTGACACATCCCACAGACAAGTGGCCACCAATTTACATCCAAGACCTCAGAAACTTCAGGCTCTCTTCTGGCTCTAGCATGTCCCAAAGGAGGGCTTTGAAGTGTGGAGATGACCCATCTCCATGGCTTACACTGGTTGCAGCCACCTTATGCAGCAGTCTGTGTGGTGGCACAACACCTTTGTTTCCTCATCCTGCCACAATTCAACTGCTCATGTTCCTTTTTTGTTTGTTTTGGTTTTGTTTTTATTTTATTTTTTTAATTTAATTTAATTTTTGCTCCAAAAGCTCCAGGTGCAACTTCCAGGCTGTAATGGCCCTCCTGCTCCTCATGCCACGGTGGCTGCTTTGTTGAGGTAGAAGAAATGGTTTCCGTGTAATTGCCCATATTGGTTATTTTTCGAATGACTACTTGAAAGTTTCACAAAATTAAAATAAAATCAGCTTGCTAATGAAAATCAGAACGATGCAAGAACTGTGACCTTGATGGAGTTTTCCATTTTTATATATATGTGGTACTGCGTATTTATGCCTAGTTGCAAAGAGTTCCCTGGGAAGGGTGCTATGAAACCATCAGGCACCAGCAACCAGAGAAACCACCATTGTCATATTTCGTGCCCACAGCACCCAGAAACCATGCAACACCACAAACTTCAAACCACTGTTGTTCCATGGGAGAGAAGTGAAAGGGGATGGCTCTCGGTCCTCTGGTAATGGACTAAAAACAAACGACATCTCCTTTGCATTATTCTATCCTGCTTTAAATCTTCATGGTGTCCTCTTTTCCTCACAGTATGATAATTTGGGTGGATTTCTGTACTGGCAGCCAGAACACAAAAGGTACAGAGAAATTCACGGTCCTTCTTTAGTATAAGAGATATCATGCCTGAACATGCCAGCAGTTATTTTCATCGTCTCAGCTCTGACACAGCACTCGTTGAAAGGTGAATCCTACAATGGGCTCCCCACCCCAGCTCACGCAGGGGTCTTTGGTGCTCCACAGCCGCGTCAGCACAGGTGCTGCCATCCTGGGTGGAGCAGGGTGAGGAAAAGGAGCTTGGGACGGACAGAGCTGGCTCTGCATGCTGAGGCAACGCCACACTGTCTGCCTCTGAGTGGGCAGCAGCATCGGTGCTTGCTGCAGACAAGTGAGGAAGGCAGTGTAGAGGAGCAGGCTGCTTGCTCTGGGCACAGAGATGGCAGAGTACAGCAGCACGGCTTTTGCCTTGAAGCATTGTCCCGGTTTGTTAATGCGTAATTGCAAGTGTTTCCGACTGCACCCTCATGTTGGTGGGCATACTACAATCAGATTTATTTCTTTTTTTTTTTTTCCAAACAGAAAGGAAATCTTGCAAAGCCTTGCATTTTGCTGCCATGCATGGGTCATCATCACTGCATCATCATTTACAGGCCTAAAATATTTCATTAGTTTCTTGAGTCCTGGCTGGCTCTGCATGCCAGATCAACAAAGATGCACCTGGATCTTTGCTTTAAGAGCAGAGTTAAGTCTCATTCTCTAGCCGAGGTGTTTTAGCTTCTGCGTACTACTGCTCATGCCTTGCAGTCCTTGTAGTCACCTTGCTGCCGTACTCTACAGATTTTTTCAAGTGCTGCAGTGCTGCTTGTTACTAAGTGGAGAACATGGCTGAAAACTGCTTTAAGGAGGGGTTGTTTTAGCTCTGGAGCAGCAGCATCGGGGCCCTGTTTAGATTTTTCCTCTGGTGCCTTGTCTTTGACTGTAGTTATGCAGAGAGGAGCTGTTTACTTATTTTGCATGGCTCCCAAATGTCATTTAAGCTTTATTAACAGGAGGGTTACAACTTCCCAAATTTCTAATTAAGGTCTTCCCTTCAGTCTATTAGCAGTGCTTTTGTGGACATATTCTTTAATTAGTTCTGACTTTCTGACTCCAGTGCAAAGTAGTTTTTAACTACTGTCTGCAATGCCCACGAGTGGTGAGTCAACCTATTAAAAATTAAAAATCAATTTTACCTTCACCCTATAGAAGTCTGCCAAATGAACCAAGCACTATTTCATCTTATTTTCATTATCGCAGCATCCGAGAGTCCGGGTGGTGACAGGAGCTGTACAAGTGGAGACCAAAGGCAGCCAGCCCGCCGCCAAGGGGAGATGGGTGGTAGGAGGAGCTGTGAGGTGGGCACCATGCACTTGGTAGGATAGGGATGCTGAAGGCCCTGGGTTTTGTTCTCTGACACAATATGGGTACTGTCCTGGTGCCACTAGCCAGCTTCTCTGTGGGAAAGAGACCCCAGAAATGCTGACCCCCCAGAAGCATCCTGTTTGTTTACAGCCCTAGGAAAACACTTCTTAGAGACGTTGGGCAGCAAAACCCTCTAGATAATGTCTCACCTTAAGCTCAGGTCACCTTTAGCTGGGTCTGTATTTACTTTCTAAGTGCACACCCATGGCCTCAGAGACTCCAGCTTAGGTCCAGCTCATTCTATGGCTCCTGTTCCTGGTGCGACAGGAATGGGGAGTCACCCTCCAGCTAACCCCAGCTAATGGCTACCAGCCACCAAAAGCCATCAACGCTTTCCCATCCCCACATCCTGCCAGTGTCCTCGCACGACTTCAGGGAGGTAAACTGGTAGGAAAGTCCCCTTGTGCTGGCTGGGGACTGGGGCAGAGATATGGCTGAGCATGGGCTAGGGTGAGGAGAGAAATCTGGGGCTGAGCAGGACCACCACCCTCCCTTGCAGCAGCCACTAGCTGTAATGTTTAGCAAGGCTACTCCTTTGCATGGGCACCAGAGTGCCCACAGAGGCTGGAGAGGTGAGGACAACCACCTGCAGTGAGGAAGAGGATGGTTTTCCTGGCACATGGATAGAGGTTAACATCTATGCCCTCAGACTACGAAAATGTTGAGGCACAAAGCTGTGTCTGGGCCCTTCGTTCACACTGCTGTGACTGGCTCCATGCTGGTTCAGGAATCTGCTCAAACCCACTTGCAAGATCAAGGCATTTCTTTGTAACCTGTTGGGACCAAAAGCTGGTCTTTATATATATGTATAATGCTTCATATCCTTGTAGGCACTGCAGGCAGAATAGATGATTGCAGCCCACTGAAATGTTCATGTGAAAACTTTGTTGTTTCAGTCCTGGTATTCACCTTAGCGCTCAGACTAGGTTTTCTGAGTGCATAATTAGTAATGTAGTCATTAAGAGCATTTCCTGCTGTGTCAAAGCAAAGGAGCAACTCAGAACTGAGCACAGAACGCATCAGAACAGAGAGTTAACCAAACCTATATGAGTACAAAGTGCAAAAACATCTGTAAAAAGCAGGTCAAGAGGAGTCTAATTACAGGGAGCACTTCGAAAGAGATTTATTTTTCATTTTGGGGATATGGTTTTAAATAATAATTAAAAACCCTGCAATCTTTATTGATTCTGTGTTATCTGGAAGTAAGGATAAGTTAAGGTTTCATAGTCTGAAATATAAGGATTGTGTTATGCATATCATTTAAAACATGCTAGATTTTGTCAGATGCTCTTTAAAAATGATAAGTTATTCACAAATATTGACACCGTTTGTCAAGATGTAATACTTTAAAACAGATAGATAGTCTGCCGCAAGAAGAACAAGAAAGTATGGTCTCATTTGCTTTCTGGATTGTGGCAATAATCTCCAAGTATTTTTGCTTTCAACAAGTAGAATCTGAATGGTAAAAATTGTTCAGTATGAAATTATGAAATGCTAGGAAAGAAGGCTTAATTCCAGGGCCTTTACTGTAATGTTATCTGAATGCTTTCAGCTCTAGGACCAGGGCCAGCAAGTATGGAGGACTTTAAAGGTTCTATGAATGGATTTGAAGAGGGTATAAAGAGGAAGAGTTTAAATGTATATGACACTGGAAAATGGCTTGGATGAAAGAGCCTGATGCTGGGACTGACAAGGAAAAAATGTATGCTGTGAGGATAATAAAACAATGGGACAGGTTACTCCAATAGGTTGAGCAGTCTCCACCCATGGGTCGGATGATGGAAGAACATCACCCAACGGGACAATGCAACCCGGACTGATGCTGGCATTGACCTCAGTGTGAGGTTGGATGAGAGACCTGAGCTGCCTTCCCACCTAAATGACTCAGTGCTTCAGCATGGATGGGTACGCCACAGACTAGAGTGGACATGGCCCCAAAGTGAATCCCCAAACCCTGCCCCCTGGTGCTGTTAGTTTGGGATTCTTCAAATCCATCCATCTCAGCACAAGCTGCAGCTCCCAAGGGCAGAGTATCTTCATCCCTGACCAAGGCAGGGTTTGTGCATGGCCGTCCCCACACTCAGTGGCCACTATTATGTTGCTTCACGTGTTAAATATGCTCAGCACACGTTGAATAATTGTGCTGTGAGGAAGGGGAAAACCCACCCAGCACCCTGCGCCCCACCAACCGCCCAGCACAGCGCTGTTGATTACTCAAGCAGGGGTCTCCAGGAGGGTTTTATTGTGCCTCTGAACCTAAAGCCTCATTTCCTCACGTCTCCAGCAGAGCATCCCACCCGTTCTGCAGATCCTTTGGCAGTATTAGTCATTTGTGGCTATCAGCCATGCTTTCCCAGGCCTCCCCTCACAGCTGGTAACTGGGGGAAAAAGCATGCTGTAACAGAAACGGCCTGTGTTTCTAAATCACAAACATCACCGTTGTGTTGTGCTAACAGCCATCATCTTTATTTTTAGGATATTTAATCAATTTGGATGGTTTCAGATATATTTTAGTCAGACCAGCTTGCTCTAACTTACCTCCTAGTTCTGGTTGCCATGGCGTAACGATGATTTCTCTTTTAGCTAAAAATAAACCTTCAGCAACAAATGTATTAGCCATGCACACGCACACCCAAAACAAAAACAAAAACAAAACAAAAACAACCCCAAAGCATTTTTCTATGCACCGATTTGTACCCTGCCCAACTGGGGCTCCTTGGGCATCAGCGGTACAAGGCCCTGGATGGCTGCTCCCCACATCCCCTTCCCTACTTATGGACCTTTATATTCTCTCTAATGAAAGAAATGCCTGTGAAAGTGCAAATGTTTTTTCTACATGGCATCAAAACTGAGAGCATCTCCACTAAAACTACTGCAGGTGGTAGTTGAGAGGCACAGCATGCCACGGGGATGTTCAGCTTGTAAAAACAGCACGTTCAGAGGGGTGTTTTCTTTGGCTTTGGAGCACCGACACCTCTTCTGCTGCTGGCAGCACTGCTGTGGGCTCTGTGCAGCAGGGAAAGGGCAAGTCTGGCCAGGTTTGTCCTGCCCTACCCTTCTCCCTCCTTGCCGAAATGCATTTGCAAGCCGCTGACAGGGCCCTGCCGAGAAGCGCTTGGGCCGCACCAGCCCAAGCGTGCCCGTACTGTGGCATGGGGGAGAGCGGGTGGCTTGCTCGGCTCCTCCCTGCCAAAAAAAACACAGAAAGGTAACAAGGAAATTTCCAACGCTCAAGCAGAGAAGCAGGACAAGAAGCAAGGACACCGTTGTGGGAGGCTGGGCTCTCACCCAAGCGGCGCGTGCTGGCTGAGTCCCTGCGCTGCCAGTTCTCACGCTCCTGTTTTCAGTATGCTGCGAGGCCGAGCCTTTCTGGGATCTTGGCCTGGTTTTGTAAACACTGCCTCACTTAACACAGCTAAACACAGCAGGGGCAGGAGGGACTCCTGCCCCCGAGGGTGACTGGGGCTGACCAACTCCTGTCTGTGCAGCGAGGCCACCTGGGCTTGCATCAGCATCCTACCACTAACTATACTTACTGGTATATAACAGAAAAAAAATACATATAGAGTTACATATATACATAAAAGTGTATATATATCAAGTTGCTGTTCTCTTTTGTAGCTGCTTTAACAGCAGAAAGGTTGGTGTCATTGTGCCTGCTCACCCCATGTCCTCAGCTCTCATGGTGGCAAACAGCAGGTGGATGCTGGTGGTCCCCTGGTTAAAGCCCTACAAATTTTGGGCAAGGAAATCTCTTTCCTCCAAGGCTTTTGGGCTGAGACTGGGTAGCTCAGTGGGTGCTTCCCAGCCTGAAACAGAGGCATATGCTTACAGTGTGCTTGTGATTGGTGCCCAGTGCCTCTCTGACAAAACCAGATGGAGAACGGGAGTTTTCTGTCATTACCAGCTCCCTTAGTTCATGGCGTGCCCTGAGGCTCACCACTGGTGTGAGCTGCCTGACCCAGCAGGCTCACCAGCTGAATTCCTTGTTTGACCTGTTGCTAATGGCAGCATTTTAATAAAAAATACCCAAACCCTACCTGTGAGAAGAGTGAAGTGTTGCCAAAATTGAGCTGGACTGAAATCCCACAATCTAGGCCCTCACTTTCCTACTGTTCTTCCCAGAACATGACCCTCGGGCTTGGAGCTTGTATTTGGGTTAGAACTCAGGCATTTGGGCAGCCAACTCATTCCTGAAGCCTTTGGGCTTCTGCTGCTGCTGGGGCGTGCTCTCATCCAGCATGCATATATGAGGACAAGGCTGTGCTTTGCTTTAGGTGTGTTGGTCTCTCTGGCATTGTCACTCACCACACCACAGCTGGAGCAACATCACCACTGGCGACCTGGAGGCCTGAAGGTCTGGAAATGCTCTCCAGGGACATACTCACTGGTCTGTTCTCCCCCAGGCCTCAGGCTTTAATGATTGCCCTGCATCTGAGCAGGCCATCCCCTGTCCTCACTACTAACAGCAGCCAACCTCGTTACTTGTGGTGATGAGCTTTTTGGATGCTGCCTTTTCTCATGTCTTATTATCACAGGTTCAGCAGAAGGAATGGAAGAGCACAGAGGCTGCTTACCACCCGAGTGGTGCTGCCAGGCTCACAATGGAGCTGAACAAGGATGCAGAAGAAGATGGAGCAAGCTCTAGGGCTGAGGAGCATTACTGTGCTTCTTGTACCAGCCCCATGCCAATGCCACCACCCTCCCCAATGAAGTAATGGGATCTCAGGAAGCTTCTTTCTCCTCTGGGATGTTTGTAATGCCCAGATCTTTGCAGATCTTCGCTGAGCATGTGCCAGAGGGGCTGAAGGTCCGTGGCTGCCTCCTCCCCACATGGCTCCTGCAGAGGGTGGGCACCAGCTCAGCTGCAGGGAAATTTCTGGCAGGGCTGGTTAATCTTCAAATTGCTTTTGGGAAAGACAATGAAAAAATGCAGATCCCTTTTCTGCCCATGCTCAGCAAAACTGTCTGTGCTGGGCTTACAGAAATACTCCTCTGCTGCTCTGCTTGGGTTTCTGTTTTCCTTCAGAGCTCACATTTTTTTCCTTTCGCTTCACCAGGTCAGCCTGCAGTTTAACACAAGCTTCAAAACCCCCAGTGCGGCATTTAATGGCTTTCCCAGATCATCTTTCCTGTCTTTTATTCTGCTCTTCTCTTTGCTCATCATATCCCTGGTCTTTTCCAGAGTAAGTCCACCACAGAAGTCCCTTCCCTGCTGCAGTTGTTTATCCCCAGTTCCTCATCTTGGAGCCAACTGTTTTCAGGATCAGCTTTCAATAGGGGAAATCATCTCCCTTTGCAGTGCCCCAAACCTGAGTTTGTGAAGACAAAAATCCTTTTGTTGATTGTCAGCACCGTCATTGTTTGGGCTTTGTTTTTATTGTTTCTTTCTACCTTTCTGCACAAAGAGAGGCTAAACCCTCTCTGATGTGCTGCCTGCCACTGCTGTCGGCCGCTGGCACAGTCATGAGTTTCACTGCAGCCAGAGATTTCTCTGCATTCAGCTAAATGCGAGTGCATGAATTTGCAGGCTTGAGAACAGGGAAAAAAGGGGGAAAAAAAAAAGACAATATCTCATGATAACAGATATAGACTTACACACCAATAACATAGTCCTTGTGGAGGGTGAAACAAATTTCCATGGGTCTGGAATGAGGTCATGAGAGCTAAAAGAGCCCCTGTGCTGCCCCACTCTGAGCTGCCCATCAGTTGCCACCTGACCAGTGGACCTAAACCACCAGGAGTGTTTCAAAATGTGGCACACACGCGGACAAAAGATCTCTCAAAGAAGTTTTATGAGCCTCCTGCTTGGTGAGCATTTATTCAACCTCTGTTGCCTTCTAAGCTTTACAGTTTTACCATGGAAGAAATAAATCCCTAGGGGAAAAAGAATGAAACAAAAGTAGTTTGGAAATACAAATACTCAGTGCCTTCCTCTAGCACCGAGAAACAGAAATAAAAGGACACAGAAAAGAAACTAAGCTCTCAGGTAAATGCAAAGAAAAGAAGGTGTTAGGAAGCAAGAAATACATTTATTTGAGTTTATTTAAACAAAGAAACCAAAACCATCCTGATTGCTTCTTCAGTAAGTATGGCAGTGTGTGAAAAGAAGCCATGCACTGGTGCGTGCTTGGAGATCCCTCTTTGCCAGCAGTAGCCACGTTAAAATAATATTATATTAGGTCAGAAAGACAGCAAACGTGTGCAAGAGTCTCACATCGGCCTCAGCAGGGAAAATTCTCAGGATTTTAATGACTTCCTCCTTCCATGAGCCTCTCGTGTAGTCGCAAAATTGTGCTCCTGCTCCTCATCCATAACCCAAAAAATGCTCGGCCCCCGGCACGTTCCCAGGATGATGCTGCCCCCTTGGTCAGCATGGGGCTGGTTCAGTGTCCTGGTGGCTGCTTGGACAAGCTGGACAGCACCCAGAGGCTGCCGGGTGAGGACCAAACCTCTGTGTGAAGTACCATACTTTGTTGTTTTCCCAGTGGCCTAAATACTCACAGTTTTATCTGGTTGCTGGTATTGTTCTTTTTCCTTTGGTTTCACTCAAAGGCCCGTATTTCTGTTCAAGGCTGTGAGGGAGATGCTTTCTTTAGCCTAGCACCGTCCTTTGTAAAATCACATCCAGAGCAGGTACCTAATGAGGTCAGGCAGAATACAAGTGTATTCATGTGCTTGGATGTCTGACTCACCCTGGCCATTAGTGAGACGGTGCTTGCTCAGGGTGTGACTGTGCTTAAAACTACAGGTAACAAGCATTGAATGTGTGTATATATGTATATATATATGTAAATATAAGGAAGCATGTTTATATGTATGCCCGTGTGTATATATATACATGTATAAACTCCATAAACACCTATTTACATAAACCAAATATATACGAGACAGGGGTTTGGTAGCACCACAGTCAAAGGGATTACAGCTCAGCTGCACAAGCACACACTGCTGTCTGCTGGCACTATGAGTAGGCTGGCTATCAGTTGGACAGTTTTGTGCATGCACATAGCTGCCAAATTAAGAAAACTGCTGTTTTCCCTGCATAAAAGTGTAAGTAAAAAACACAGAATGAGGGATGCTCTGGTGACTTTCATCAGATACCATTGAACAGCACCTGTCTGGTGGCACTTGCACAGGATAGCTGGTACCCAAGGTGCCTGAGTCTGCCATACCCCATATTCTGCACCAGCAAAAACTATTTCTGAAAGACAGATGAGCTCCTGGGAGACCTCAATTTGTCTTTTTCCACCTGGTATGGTGCCAGTCTGGTGTAGGGCAGAGCAGCCCTACATGACCCAGTGTGCTCACGGGGGAGAGAAGTCTCCAAACTTCTTTGGGGGAAGTCCAAATTTCCAGCTTGTGACAGATTCCAAGATTTTTGACATTGCTCTCATTCCAAATTGAAGCGAGCTTGAAATTTCCCCAGAGATCACATAGCTGGTGGAAAACGAATCTCTTTGGGGTCAGAAAAAGAAATCATTTCAGTTTAGAGCTGGGATCCTTTCCATCAGAAAAAGATTTTGCAGCATAACTTTTTGGAAATATATGTCAGAAAATGTGTTTCTCTACAAATCCCCACAGTAAAAGAAAATATATAAGGAGGTAACTTTACAAGCTGCTCAAAATGTTTATTTTTTATTTTTTTTTTATGTCCTCCCCCAATTAAAATGAAAACCATCATGTTCTAAGAGCACAGCATTTGCAGCTTGTAAGGTAATCAGATGTTACTTATAGCACAGACATCATCCTAGCTTCAGCGAGCAGTTCTGGTGAGTGCACACACTCTCCTGAGCTCTTTGAGCTTGGGTGCAACAAGGGCCCTGCTGTTAACATAAAGTAGTAAAAGCACAAAAAGCATTGAAGAACAAGGGCAAAGATTCTGAAAAATGCAGCATCTGGAGTGAGGAAGGGAAGTGAGGGGATATGGGAAGGCAGTCCCACAGAGAGCCTTCTTCCAGCTGTCCAGATCTACACGAGCACCTATTGTGTATGTTTATGGAGATTGAGATGGAGATGTCTGTATTTTTTTGTTCTGTTCTGATATCATTGATCAGTCCAGAAAAGAAAAAAGTGGGTTTAGAGGCACACCCACAGCAATACTTTCTAACATTTTTTACCACTTTATCTTGCTCTAATTCGTCTTTATTACTAGAAGTAATGCAAGGCTAAAGCCTTAATTCTCGGCATACCTATTGGCTACAGTAATGCTGTCCATGGAGGATTTATGGACGGGCTAGGAGGGAGCCACAGAGCTCAGAAATAATTGAGTGATGTAGCAGCAGAAGATCTCACAGTTCATTTTGGCTTGCACGTTGCTAAAAGAGGGCCAAAGTGTTTTGGCAGTAAGGTGCAATGAGGTGTGGGACAGTCAGGAGGATCAGCCCCGTGGAAATGCTGTGACAGACCGACCGTCTCCGTGCATCCACACCAGGCTATCGGTAACATTTTCAGTCAAGGTTTTCCTGCAAGGACTTATAAGATCTGGAAAATCTTTCGTTCAGATTGAGAATGTCTTGGGCAATGACCAAAATACCCCCAAAAATGTTACCAGGGGCAATACAAGTGGACAATACTTCACCTCCTCTCCTTCTCCCGTCACCCCGCCTGCCACCTCCCAGCACCGATATCTGTGTGACCCTGCCGTGCCATTGCTCTCTCAGGAGACCAGACGTGGAGACCATTTCTAAAGGTACAATAGTTGGGTGAAGCAAAATTTCCACGTTAAAAAAATTACTTACGGTAAATGTTCTCTGTTTACAGCTTCCAAAAAAGCAAGAGGAGAAAAATCACTCATTGTAAGCTACAGTTAGAGGAAGGTAGAGTTGCTAATATTTATGCTAGTCTTGCATTAGAAATCTGTATTTTTTTTGTGTTGGCAGACACCAACCCTGTGCATGTCAACAAAGCCATTCAAAATTAAGTTCCTGAGCACCAAAAATAAAAATGGTCCCTGGTGGAAGAGCAAGGTCTCAGCCCTTCCTCCATAAGCTTGAGGCCGTACAGTTGCCTGCTTGTTATGAACACAAGCCCTTGATTCAAGTACCTTTGCTCTTTAAAAAAATAATTAAGTTCCTTTTGAGATGGACCTATTTAAAAAAGCTTGCAACAGTGCCTTCATGCTCACCCACTAGCCCAAAATACCCATGGGCTTTCTGACCAAATCGCCTCATTATTTTTGGATGCTGGTTTTCTCCAGGCCTGGATTTACTGGAGGGAGGGAGCTGCTCATCTGCAGGTGATGTGCTTGGACCACATCAGAGGTGGTCGAAGTGGCCTTCTTCTGCTTCTCAGGTGCCAGTCAGCAGGCTGTAGGAGCTGAGGGAGAGGCAGCAGGCTTGCTCCCACATTTACAGCCAGTAACCCATAGTTATCCCAAAGGCCTACAGACACCAACCACTGGAGCCAGGAAGGCTGCCCTCTGGCCATCCCTTGGCTGGCTCATGCTGCATTTTAGCCCCGCTTTCTTCCATGTCTTCAGCTACTTGGCTCACTCAAAATTTGTTTCACGGGGTTGTAAACCTCTTAGGGTGGATTAATGAGTGTGTAGACAGCTTGGGTCACTTTCTCTCTCCCATTTCTTACAATTGCTGGGTTCCCATCTTACGGTATCTATCTCTGATTTGACAGATCAGAAATCCTTACTATCAGGCTGGCAATTTCATGGGCCAGTTCCCTCAGCATTGGGGATGGAGATTATCTAGTCTTTTTAGCTGGAATATATTAAACTCCGAGTTTAGCTTCAGTCTGCAGCAGGGTAATTTCCATTTCTCTAAACATTTCCATTAGTCATCCTGGCTCTGACCCTGCAGTCTAGATAATTATTCTTATTGAATTGCAGAGGCAAGCTAGTCTCTTATTTTTTGAGACCTAAATAAATTGTTACTCCTTTTAACCTGAGCAGGAAGCTGAATGTCAGGATCTCACAGATAATTTCATTTAGGAGGGGAAATCAACGGGAGAAATTGAGTGGCTTTGATGCAGTTTTGTTTGACTGCTTGAAGGGATTTAGTAAGTCCAGGACGAAAGGCTCTGCTGGGTTCCTGGCCAGGGGCTGCTGTCCCTGCGGCCACCCCACCCCAACAGCAGCCAAGTGCAATGCCTCCAGCCCAAGCATTGCAGTTCCTGCACAACCTTTTGTTCATCTTTGAGAAAATGAGCTTATGATGGCTGGACCAGATGACCTTGGAGGTCTTTTCCAACCTTAATGATTCTGTGATTCTGTGACCTTCTTTCTAGCCCCTCAAATGAAAGAATAAGCTGCTGGTTTCAACCTTGGCTCAGCAATCCTACAACCTTAGCTTTCCCGTGATCCCACCCTTGCTGCAAGTGCCCCCCACCTCTTCTTGCCCTGGTTGTATGTGTCATATGTGACACCTTCCCTGATCACCACATGCTCTTTGTTCCTCAACCTCTCCTGGCTGCCAGAGCCAAGCCAGCCTCCTCAGCCTCTCTCTGCCTGCTGAGCACTCTTCTTCACCATGCTGTCCCCCTGGTCCAGGGCCACCAGGAGGGTGCACAGACACCTGCATCAATCCTTTGACTTCAACCCAATCAGCTCATGTCCACTTGGTTTCTCTGTTTTCTTAATTGTTCGCAGATTGGTCACTTGTTCTATCTATCTATCTATCTATCTATCTATCTATCTATCTATCTATCTATCTATCTATCTATCTATCTATCTTCTATCTACCCGATTTATTTATTTATTTATTTATTTATTTATTTGTTGGGAAACCCTTTGCTCCTGGAAGGAGTCCTGCTCCTGAAAACGCCTCCTCTTGCAGCAAGACTATGGTGACGTTCAGCTCATGCCCTGCCACCAGGAGGGATAATACACGTGCTCTCTTTTTCCTGGCTCCCCGGGGAAGTGCAACCTCTCCTTTCCAATGTTATTATCAATAACTTATAAGGCAATGCTGATTATCTGGTGCGAGCTAATCAGGCTGAAAAGTAGATTAACTATGTTAATTCACTTTCATTTAGATTTTATTGGAATTCAATCCTGCTTCAGCACTTAGCTGCTGAACTCGAATATTGCCTGCTTCAACCTGTGAGCAGACTGCGGTGTGTGGTCCACTGGTGCCCGTGGCTTTTCAGGTCTCAGGCCATGGAGGCAGGTGATGAATCCAAGGAGAGCTGAGTAAGAACAAAACTGGTGTGGCGATGTGAAAACAACCCTTCAGGACAAAAGGCTTCTGCAGACACTGATCTTTTGTTCTTAAATCCCTGGGGATGTTGCATTGAAACAGGGCAGGAGCACTCATGTGATCCTTAGCGAGGCTGCCTGTGTGGTTTCCTGCCAAGGGGCAAAAATGGGTGTCTGGGCTGGGGTTCACCCTCAGGGACAGTCACCTGAATGCACATCTAAATGTAGGCAGCCATGGGTGAGCCAGGTGTCTACACCCTCACTGTGGTTAATGGAGCCTGGAGAATGATTCAGATGACCAAAGCTGAGTGTCCACTGGAAGGTGAAAGGCATAAATTTAGGAGGCCACCATCTGGAGCCGAATCCCTCCTCTGACGGCTGATAAAACCTTCACCACCTCCAAGGGTGTTCCTAATGACGATGCCTGTAAACCCAGACATGTTGTGCGTGGACAGAGGCTTTTTTCCAGCCAAAAGCTCATGGTTGCCCCCCACACATACACATTTACCCCCATCCTTCCTCAGGCTGGAGCAGCCAGGTCTACCAGGGTCTACTACGATTTCCCCTACCCCCATTATCAGGTGCAGATCAGTGTCTGGGGAGAGCATCTGTGTACGTGTGTGGTCCTCTCCCCACCTCCATCTGCCAGGGCAGGGCAGCCTCGTGCAGCTTCCCTGTTTGACCGGGTGCCAGCTGAGCCACCAGGGAGGTACATTTTCCTTGCCACTGCTGCCACATCTGATCTCTGGCTGAAAACCAGCCCTCCGCACCTCCCCTCTGAGTGCAGGTAGGTTTTGTTTGCTGAGGCGGAGGGCTGCAGAGCCTGCCTTTCTGCACTGCAGTGCCGGCAAGCACATCTCACAGGGACATTTATCCCTGCTTCTGACTTTCAGGCTTCTATTTGCTCGGAGATATGAACAGAGAGACTTTTATTTCCACAATTTAACCTGTTTAACCTTGTTTGTCTTCTAACAAATCCCATTTAAGTGCTGTTCTTTTTATTTCAGTGGCTGGCGCAGAGGAAAAAGTTCATCGGGAGAGAACTCCCTCTGCTTGTGCCAGAACTCACTGAAGGAAAACAAGCCTGGGGTTTGGGCTCCAATTATTTTCATTGCAGATTGGCCCAAAGCAGTCTCAGGGCTCTTCATTTCCCTCGTGAAGCCTGTAGGTGACATCTTACAGATGGTAGCATGGGGAAGGATGGTGGCAGGGAGCAGGTGGACATCTCCAAGCACCTTGACCCATCTCTGCCCTGCCCCACAGCCACGTTGGGGTAAGGATGGTTGGGGACAGCCCGTGTGCTGGGACCACGTGTGGTGCATCTCCATGGGACAAGTCCATCCCCAGGGAAAGGGGGACACCGAGCATTTTAGGAAGGCACCCAGCTCTGTGTTGAGCACCTGGAGCAAAGGGTTTTGGGGGCATGGTGCTCCACAGCGTGCACATCGCACTCCTACAAGGCAAGAAAAGGGGGAGAGAGTGGAGGCAGGGGAGAAAGGAGCCAGCTGCTTCATGTATGAAAAGATTTGCCAAGCTCCCATGGTTAGATTTAATAGCTGGGTGCTCTGCGCCCTGGAGAACAATGTAATTTATGTCATTCCCGCTAACGGGCTGGTTTGATGGTGAGGGCTTCACTTGAGTTGCCTAAAACGTTAACAAAGGGGAAAGCGAAAACAAACATGAACGCTGTAATAAAAATTATGAGGATTTTGGGGAGACTGCCAGGCACATTTTTCTAACGGTACAAAGTGGAAAGCGGCTCGTTTTGTCTATTCTAACTCAAAGACGTGAAGCTGGAGTTAGAAATAGAAGGAAATAATTAGGCTTCGCTTTAACTTCACAAGTTGCTGGAACATAAGTCAAGTCACCCCGTTGTGCCTGAGCAGCGGAAGCGATGGTGCATTTTTTTCACTCCAAATTAATTTCCTGTTCTTGAAAAATGACTTCTTAAGCATCCTTTTTAAAGTGCTTTGGGGATGGGAACAGGAGGGGGCAGAACGGATCCAAGGGGGCCTGTCCTTCCTCCCACGTCTCGCCAACCACAGATGTGCTCTGCAGAGGGCTGCACCATCCAGGGCTGCTGTGTCCCCATGCCATTTTGTGATGTGGAGCCGGGGGAGATGGACACCAGCAAAGCCCTGCTCCCTCCCCTGGCCACAGATGGTGACCCGATGGGAGATGTGAGATGCTCAGCATCCCTCTGCCACCCAGCCAGACCCAGGTTTGCTTGCTAGTGACGGTGGCTCTTGCCACAGAGCAGCTCCCAAGCTGTCCAGATCACCTGCTCCTGTGCTTTGAGGCTGCTGAAGCACAGAGTAAACCTGAATACTTTTAACTGAGCTTTAAAAACACCACCTGAGCATCAACTGTGGCACAAGGACAAGCACGGGGCACACAGCAGCATGCAGCCAGCACTGTGCAAACCTGCTCCCAAGAAACATCCCTTGTGGTCAGCTGGACTATACTCTGAAACACTGAGCTACATATTTAACCAAATACATGTAACCTCACTGTCTGTCATCACTATTTCGGTGTATTTATTACTTTACTTTGGTTATCAAGCGGAATAAACCCCACTGCCTTGCAGCTGTGCTGTCTCCAGTTGTTTTCCCTGCTGATGTTGGAACAGGACGGTGAACGGGCTCTGCTGGGCCTGCACAACTCCCCGACTGCTACACCTCCCCCTGCCAGCCCCTTGTATCGGTCTCATCTTCAACTCAAACAACTCTCATTTTTCCACTGCTGGCAGCAGAAGTTTTGCCTGTCATTGATCCTTATCGGCCCCGTCTCTGACTCGCTTTGCTGTTCCTGATGTGGATGCTGCGAAATGGCACGCTAACACCTCTGCATAGTATCTCACGTGGGGGGCACAATTTACTCAGAAAGAAGCCCTGCGGTTTGCTGGTTTTCAGCTTTGCTGTCTTTTTGGAGGCTGGGTTACCAAACGCAATCGGCTGGATCCAAGCAACTTGAATTAGCATGGGACACACAGCCTGCATATAATGAATGCTTTCAAGTCATCCCTTCCCATGCATGTTTTGAGAAGGAGCTCCACCTGCCACCGTGCTATTTGTCTGGTTTTCCCAGCTGGCAGCAAAGCCGCCGGTGTTTATGAAGTTAACTGTATATTTTGCCTCCAGCCAGCCCTGCCCCGGTGCTGCTCTGCTCCAGGTCATTAACAGCTCTGTTAATCACTGCTGCCAGCCTGGTAGCAGAGCCTACCCAACTCCTCACCTCTTGCTGCATTACAATGAATCACTCCTCCCTCCCCACCCCACTTTGTCTCCTGCCTGTTTTCGTTGATAATCAGAAACATCTTTTGCCTGCTCTTGCAATTTCAGCGCCTTGAGTACCTTCACGGAGCGAGCAGGGCTGACAGATCTGACAGTGCCAGCCAGCTCCTCCGTCTGCTGGGTTTTGCTGACTAAGTCCTGGTGCCGTCAGCGCCGAGGAGGGCACGCAGCCCAGCTCCAGGCAGGGCGGGGAGCGGTGGGAAGATAAACTCCTCGGCAGCTGCCTGCAGAGCAAGTAGCGTGGCATTTAATCCAGGCACAGGAACGTATTCCCCATTCAGCACTGGTGGTGATATTTCCTATGTTTACAGCCAGGAAAACAATCCGATGGCCGTCCTCGAAGGCTCGTTGACCACTTTATCTATGTTCACAAATGTCAAAGGTAGCTCATCCCATCCCACCGCCCTGCATGATGCTTGTGCCCATGGAGATGAGGGCATCCCAAAAAGGCACACGGCACCTTCACTACCCAGCAAGCCAACCAGCAGGAGAGCTCACAAATGGCAGACTCTTAGATGCCTGCAGAATACACTCTGGAAGTGAATTTTGAATTCATGTCAAGCACTGGCACGAGGAAGTCGCTCCTAAAAAGCTGTGCTCAATCAGGGAATAGATACACCTCGTGGCCTTGCATCCAATCAGCACTGCCTGGCTGACACGAATCTCAATTAGTCACAGCAAAGCTCGCAGCAAACGTTAGACAAGCATTTGCTGAGCTGGAAGGCTTTCACTCAAAACCTGTGGTGTGGAGGAACGGGTGAGCACGTTGTCACTAGAAATTATCGCCAGCCTAAACAGGTAAGAAAGACAGAGTCTGTAAGGGCTTCCCAGAAAGTGGATTTTAACTTGAAAATATTAGAAGAGTGCAATGAAACACGAAGCCCAGCTCCCGACATCCACTGAAGGACAACCCCACCAGTAGGGAGGTCAGATGGGGAGGCCATGCTCTGCTTGTGGGCTCAGAGGAGCTTGCATCCACCTGAAAAGCACCTCCCTTCCCTTCACTGAAGACAAACTTCTTTGCAAAGTCATTTTTGCTTTGCAAAGGGGATGTGCCACTTGCTCAGGCTGCCAGGACCGGAGCTTTCCTGGTGGCAGCCTTCATCTACCCTGTCACAGACCAAACTGGAGGTGGCAGACAAGGCCTCATCACCAGGCCAGGTTATGTATGTGTCCCACAAGATGTGCTGCAGGACAGCATTCCTGCTTCTCACTTTGTGGGTTTTCCCTAATGTGCTGTTTGCAAAAGTGTGGGAAAAAGCTACTGGAAGGGCATTATCACGGCCAAGGATTCCTCTCAGCCCCTGGGGCTTCCCTAGAGAGATGTCTTGAGGGATTTGTGATAAACACAAACTTTCCCTTTCCTCATGACCAAGGCCTTTAAATGACTTGCTGCTGCTGAGACCAAAAGAGGACATTTTTCAGTGTGTCTGGTTCTCCGTTTCTTTAAATTGCCTCCCAAGTCTCACTTCACCAAAAATCAATGCAACACCCAGGATGCAGGTGCAGCCAAAGCTAAGCTGCTCATGGCTCTGCTGTGGTGCTCAAGGGTCATGGCCAGCTGCTAACAATTAAAGCTGCTAATTAATTAAATTAATCAATATTATTAATTAAATAAATGAACCTAGAGAGAAAGCACCAGTAAAAGCTAAACTGGGATCCCACCCCATAGGACCTACAGTGGCAGGCTGTAGCACTAACTAGCAGTGGTTGCCCTCAGTCTGAGCCTCCTCTTCCTCCTTGTCCAACTCAAAAACAGGTGGGTGTAGAGCAAGCTGAATTTTATTTTTTTTTATTTTTTTAATTTATTTTTCTTCCATTTTAGGAAAGAAAAAAATATGTAGAGTTTTCTTTTGTTTGTTTGCTTTTCCTTTCCTCTGGATTGCTATTCTTTCTGTGGGAAGCTTACACTCTAACTTCTCTTCTGTAGCATTTTTCCTATTGCTCACTTTCCAGCTACAAACCTCTCTATCACCAAAAGTAGGTTTTACTTTAATGAGCTTCTTCCCCATGTTTCTTCTGAGTTTTGCCTAGGGGGGAGGGGGGAAGCTTGTGCCTGTCTGTGGAGTCACTCTCTCCTCAGCCCATTTGGGATATCCTGCGCGTTTTTAAACCAGCCTGCGTTGTATCTGTAGTCTGAATAATTGGCTGTAGGAAGATATACATCCCTGGGTAAGGACTGAGGAGGCTCCCAAGGGGCTTGCTATTCATCACCATGCTGCCAAACCCACCAGCTAGTTAGCTTTTACATATCAAGTTTACAGCGCATTGCTCCATTTATTTTATTTATTTTCTTTTTATCTTATTTTTCACCCATTGCTGAAGCATTCGGTATGTAGGATCAAAATATATAAAAGGAACGTGTCCCCTCATTGCTTCCTCTTTTCCAATTCACCAGGGCAGAATACAAAAACCAAGAGAAAGTATTTTATATTCCCCCATCTATTACAGTTGCGAGCAAAAATGTGCTGTTGCACACAAACGCACCCTCCTCAGTTTATAACAGCTCTTCTTAAATAATCCTAGCCAGTTTATTAAGCCTGACCTTCTCTTTTCCTGGAATCATAAGGCTTGGCTCTATTCAGGCTGTCCTTTTCCAGGAGATTCCCCATTTGAGCACTCAAAATGCTTTGTGTCTCTCCTCACACACAGCACTAAAAGGACTGGAACACAATTGCTGTTTACCCAGCCTATTTTCGCAAGTGCAAGGCCTACAAAGCTACTTCTTACTTCACTGGGATTTTAAAGCAAGGGACGAAGGGATATCGAAGCTGCAAGTTTTTGTAACAAACAAAAATACTGCAAACTTCATTTCCTGCCTTGTTGCCTTATGGTCTCTGTGTGCTAATACCCTCAGAAGCAGGGTGGTTCAGTGCTTTCCCAAGTCCCTTTATTTTCAGTCTAATTTTTATTGTTGCTTATTGCTACCACATCTGTGTTCATCACAGGAGGGAATGTCACTTGGAAATGTGAGGCTGGGGATCTGCTGGGCCACGGAGTGCTCCTTTGGATGAGTAACTCCCTCTGAGACTTCCCATGGGCATGAAATGAGGTACTCATTTTACTTAAGAGTTTAAAGATCATTGCTTGAGAGCATGATATCAACATAGACCAGAATATCAGTAAAGAGAAGTCAAAAAACTGTGTTTTTAGATGAATTTCCCTTCAAGAGACTGTTGGGCCATTAAAAGAAAAGGATGGTGATAAAGTTTGTGTGTGTGTCCAGATAAATTACCGGTGGATCAAAGTATCAGCAGAGAAAAGGATTTCTTATTCCCAGGCTTGAGCACAATATGCATGCAGAGGTGTCTCCCTGCCCTAACAGGAAAAAGAAGCTTGAAAGGAAGGACAAGCCACCTGAGATACTTTGACCTGAGGGCCCTGAGTTTAACTAACCTTTGAGACATTCAGCCAACTGCTCATTTTTTCCAAAGGCCTTTTACAATAGCAGCACAGAAGGAAGAAGTTGGAAAAAATCAGTCTTCTTGGCTGGAAACTAACCTTGCTTTAACTGAGGATCAAGTATTACCTTCTTAAAAACATACATTACCAAGGTTATTTTACTTTTTGACAGGCTTTCAAGATAGGCCTTCAAAAGCCTGCTTTTACCATCAGCAGCTCACTGGGCCTGGCAAGAGCACGTTAAACGCTGCTGCACTGCAATCACCAGGCGGGGAGCCATGCCAAGTTTTGCTCGATTTTTAATTTAGCTCTTCTGTAGGAGTCTCAGAAAGCCCTCTGGTCTTCATGGCCCTTCAGTTAACTGCAGGAAAACCTCCTGTTCTGCACTCAAAGCTAGTTACTGTGGTCAGCACTGGAATAGCTGACACCGAGCGATCTGCAAGTGATGCCAGTAAGTTGTGCACATTGAGGGAAATGCCCCCATCCTTTGAGGAACCTGAGATACACTGGTAGAGAGATGCTGAGAAGGAGGGAAAACATCCCGTGTGCTACCCTGATACAAGGTTTGCTGTCATCTTCTGTGCCTTTGGTGACTTGTGGGTAGGCAAGTCCTGAAAACTTCCAGGCAGAGAACTGATTTCTGTGTCTTGCTTGATGCTTTCGTGAAGGACACAGGATGCTTCAGATCCGGCTTGGGTGTACAGCAGGTGTGCTGAGGGACAGGGTCCAATCATGGCCAAGCACTGTGGCCTATGGCTTGAGTTTTGGCAGCAGTGCATGGATTTTGTCACAGGAGGAGCACACCCTTAAGAAAGCCAGTCATGAGTGGTGGTGAAAGGCCTAGAGGGCAAGGTGTATGAGGAGTGGCTGATGTCCCTTGGTTTGTTCAGCCCAGGACAGAGCAGGCTGAGGGGAGGCCTCATGGCGGCCTGCAGCTCCCTCAGGAGGGGAGCGGAGGGGCAGGCGCTGAGCTCTGCTCTCTGGGGACAGCGACAGGACCCGAGGGAACGGCATGGAGCTGGGACAGGGGAGGGTCAGGCTGGGGGCTAGGGAAAGGTTCTGCACCCAGAGGGTGGTCGGGCACTGGGACAGGCTGCCAGGGAAAGTGTCAAGGCACTGAGCCTGTCAGAGTTCAAGGAGAACTTGGACAATGCTCTTAGACACATGGGCTGATTTTGGGGTTGTCCTGTGTGGAATGAGGAGCTGGACTGCATGAACCTTGTAGATCCCTTCCAACTCGGGATATGCTGTGAAATACTCCCACAGTGCAGTATCATTTGCACTTCACAGTGCTAGAGGCCAACAGAAGCAGGGCACTGTGCTCTGGGTCATCAAGGCACTTTGCTTTTGGTGCAACTCAGAAAAATTACTGCATCAAGCATCCTAACATCCAACGCTATGGACTCTATTATCCCACAGATCCACCTTTGGCAGCATGTTTACCTCAGCCAGTGTGTGGTTGCTTCATCAATCACAAAATGGACAGAGCTGCTACAGAGTCTGTCCACACAAAGCTAGGGCAATGGGAGGTCTGCTCTAAGGGGATTAGAGGGGGATCTCTGCTTAATTAGTCTAAGAGGGCTGATCTCAGACATCTCTTACACAGAGTAAAATGAGCGACCTGGTGATCTTTGGATCAGTCAATTACTGCACACACCACAAGGTGTGATACAGACAGCTCTGGCTAAGACTTGCCCATGCAGAAGAAATGTGGTAGTCTGAAAGTAGTTTAGGCCCACAGTGATGTGTGGCTGGTCAGGAGTGATTATTCAGCATACACTGTTCTGCAGTTTGTGATGGACACCTCACATCTAGCCCTCCTCTGTGATGGAGAGTACCTGAAGGCTGTTTGTAAGGAAGATGCAGGTTTAGGTGATCACATAGGCAATTAAAATAGCTGTGTATTTCTAAACTTACTAAGTCCCAGCTGTGGTCTGCAGCAAAGCTTTGCTAAAGACGTTGAATCTAGCAGCTGCTGCAATGCTAATCCAGCTTTCTTGGTGCTTGCAGCACCACTGTTGGAGGGTACCACTCATCACCCAGCACAATTACTGTGTGGTAGACATCAGTTGTTAATGCATTTCTTTGCAGGGAGACTTGCATGCGGAGGAGAAAACAATTTTATTACCACCCTTAAGCCCAGTGAAAACCAGCTTTCATAATCTTTCTATACTCGATCAGAGATCTTTATGGATAATTTTGATATTGCCATCCAAAGTCAATGAGCAGTCAGAAACCCTTGTATTTTCCCCTGTAAGCCTACCCCTTTCTTTCCTCTTTATTCACATTTATAGGTGACAAACAGTAGCAGAAACTTTGTTGCAGATACCTGGATGAGGAAATGGGAATAGGCTTTATTTTCTATATTGTTTGTTTGGGTTTTATTTTTTATTTTTATTTTTTTGGTGGTGCGGGTATTTTTTAAACTTTAGACCAACATGCCAAAAATAAGAAAAAATGGAAAATCTTAACAGGAGGCAGCATTACAAACTTTTCCAAAAGAGGGGTCTTCAGTTCTTGGAAAACATTGCCATTTATAAGCAAGTGAGCTCTATGTATAGTTTCAGTGATCCATAGGCTCTCTGTTCATTTCTGAGAGCAGGGGATAAGCAGCTTCTGCCATCGGTGTTTGCTTCCAGAACAGTTTGCTAAAACATGTCTGCGAAGTGTGAAGTCAAGACAATAAATAAAAAGGAAGGAGAAAAAAAAAAAAAAAGGTGCATGTATAGGGGAAGAAGGGAAGAATGTCTCTTCTAATTGAAAATAGTTGCTTTCCACATAGGAAAAAATTTTTTTCGCCACCTGGGAAAAAGATGCTCATCCAGTGGCAGAGGTAGCCCTGTTGCTATTCTTTCTCTATACTGACAAATATGATGTTTTTGCCTTTTTTTTTTTTTTTCTAGACAACCCAAAGAGCTCCAAGACTGGAGTTGCCACTGCTTGATGGGAAGAAAATATTATTACTCTTCAGACTTCCTGTAAATGTGAAAAGTGAACCAGAAAATAAGCATTTTGATTTAGATGTGAAGCAGACATGGAAGACTCCTCCCCAGTTATCTCAAAGTGTGTCTCCAAGTGGATGTTGTCCTCCTGAGTGAAGGATGCCCACGTGATGGATCAACTCCCTCTTTAAAGGCAGAAATCAGGGATAATCTGAGTAAACCATCATGCATAGTGGAGCAAGTAAACAACATGCTGCAAGTGCACGCCCACACTTAATGGTCTTTAACTGTTTGAGTAAGCAAGTTCCCAGAAATAGCTGCAAATACCACCTTCATCAAGAAAGGGTGCTTGAGTTTATCTTATGAGAAGTTGCCACCTCTTAGGAAGACTTCTGGAAAATCTTGAATCTTCACAGCTGCATCTTTCCCTGGTAAATTAAGCAGAACCAGCAGAGGTATTATCTCAACACAAACCGTAATAGAAAATCAACAGGGTCACCCTCCCTGGAACAAATCTACAGTAGAGCCACACAGGAAACAATGTGAACTTCAGCTAAAATTGACTGAGAGAAACACACGGGGCTTTACAGACTCTTACCCCATTACAGCAGCACCAGCACAACTCCTGAGGCTTTGTGGAGAATTTGAGAAGAGCATTGCTCTGTTTTGCATTGAAAGTCCTCATTCGTTCACTTGCTATCAGTCAGACACTTGTGTGTCATCCTTTCTGCTTTGCAGAACCCCATCTTCTTTGATTGATCAATTACTTGTGTTCCCGTAATCAAAATCTCATACGGAAATACTGTAAAGGTTAATTTATCATTGCCTTAATTTAAGAGAGCAAGACTTAATTTAGGAGAGCAAAAGCTATTTGAAAGCTTTTCCTGTCCCGGTGTTGGTCACGAGCCATGAGGCAGGTTATGTTTGCCTCCTCAGACCAGGCCTCTACCCCTGGGGTAGTGAAGTCCACCCCCAAGTCCCTTCCTAGGGGACCTCACTGTCAGCAAGCCCAATTTCTGCTTCTTCAGCAAGATACGCTAAGATGTACGGCTGGGAATCCTCCCTGCTGAACGGTGTCATCCTACTCTTTCCCACTCTATTTCTCAGCTCCCACCCACTGCATATAAATACATACCGCCCTCCCTAGCAGCTTCTCTGCAGATCCTTCATCCCAGCTAGTACGAGGCCGCCTGCTCCTTGCCTTCAATCCTTCCCTCACTCTTCCTCCAAAGAGAAGCAGCTTTATGCTACCAGCAGCAGAAAGACTTGCGACATCGCTTGCTCCAAGCACTGAAAAAGAGTGGGAAGAAATTGCTTCGCTCAGCAGTTTCCATTCCAGGATGAACGCTCACATGCACTGTGCAAGGTGCCTTGTGCCCAGAAGTTACTATAAATGAACTACAAAGGGCCAAAAGCATTGCCTGCGGCAGCTGAAGACTCTGGATGCCAACTTCTAACTTGCTTTGTACTGACTAAAGTGCACCCCACCCCCTCAGTAGCTTATAAATATGTCCCAAGACAGTGGTTTTAGGGTAATTTCCCTATGGTTCAAACCAGAAAGGTGCCAGATCTTAAACTATTTTAAAGAATTTTGCATATGCAGAATGATGCATCTTCCTTTGTTTTATCCTGAGAAACAACCGAACCATTTTACTTAATATACTGGATTACAGCATTTTTATTATTATTATTTTTATGTTCTCAGCTGTAGGAGGTGTGTTTTATTTTTCTAAACTGTTATACAACAGGAAAGATAAGGTGACACGTCTCAGGTATTTGAGGATAACATTTTTCCTTTGGTTATTGAACTGTACAAGGACTCTACAAGAATGAAAAATCCATTTATGTAGAATACTTCCCATTACTGTATCAAGGTAGCTTTATATCTCTTTCAGATAGAAGAAATTTTTTGTAGAATGCTGCTTTTTGAGATCCAATTCTCTGATACAGCTGCCTTTACGTTACTGTGTTAGTGCAGGAATACTTACAGACTTGGTCAGCCATACAGGCTGTACTTCTCCCCTTGTGCTTACCACTCTCTCTATCGACCTTCATTATCAACAATCTTTCAGCTGTATGTGTTCACCTCCAGGCAGATCCATCTCCGCTCCCACCTCACTTTTCCATCCTTCAGCAGGATTCCTCTGTGGCTGCTGGACCTCTCATGCACTCCTTGGAAGAGCAGACAGGCATCGTACCCAGTAGCCTTCACCCGTGGGCACCGTACCGTGGAAAGTTTGCAATAAATTCTCAGTGATCCCCAAGCTGTTTCATATTCAAGTCAAACCAAAACGTGCGTGCTTGTAAGTACACTGAAAAAAAAAACACCTCTATCAGAGCAGGATGAAGATTTGCTGTTTTAGTGATTCCAGTACTGCATGGTGTCTGGTTCACAGGAATATTGCTCCCCTGCCACCCACTTGCAACCCAGCCTCTGAACACAGCCTCCCGTCTGAAAGTCAGCGTGGGCTGTGCCTGCTCCGTGCCCAGACAGAGCTAGAGGAACGCCAGTTCCTGCTTCCACGCCGCGTTGGTTTCGCTAGGCAAATAGGCACAAAGTCTAGCAAAGCTTGCACAGCAACAGCTCTGAAGGCTGCTAGGCAGTCCAGCCGCTCAGACAGGGCTTTTATGGTCATTCTTCAAGCAAAAGTGCTGTTTAAAAATGTTAAGAGGCCACATGATGAACGTAATGTGGGAGCTGAGGCAAAGAAAAAAATAAAAATAAAAAAATCTTAGCACTATGTTAAACTCATGCAGTACTTTCTATCTGCAGTGTGAGAAGACAGAAAGTAGTGCAGCTAGATCCAGTAAGACTGATACCTGTGCAAGACAGAAAAGACATTTATTTCCAATCAAAACATTTTACAAACCTTTCGCAGAGGCAGCTAGCTTCCTGCACAAGCTAAAAGTAAAAAAAAATGAAATAAAATAAGAGGATTCAGGGAAGGCATAAGAGCAAAACATTCAAAGATTTCTAGTTGTGTTTGTAAAGAACATGTTTCACCAACTTTTTTTGAACTCTTTAGAAGAGCCCAATGGATTCCTGTTGTCTCTGTATAGATATCTTCTTGGGCAAAAAGAAAAGATATTAATAAATGAACAGTATGGCAAGAACCCATCCACATAAGCTCCCCTGGAACTGTTTTACAGAATGAATTGGTGTATCAGAAGCACAAAAACAACAGTGTGTGCCAGCCCTCTATACTATCCATAGAACCAGGAGCTTTTAAGATGTGCCAGCCTCAGGCTTCGTGTTCCTTATGGCATGCATGACATGAAAGCAAGAGAGCATCAAGCACCCATCGTTACTGAGAACAGCGTATTTTAGTGATACTGGCATGACCAAAATGTAACTGCTGATCAATGCCAATTAGCTAGAATAATCCTGTTAGCATTAGCTCAACTGTTCATTTATCTCTGCAATGCTAATTGTGTTTGAAGTTCTTTCTAACGCTGACTCCTTTTGTACTGCAATGAAAGCCTGCAAAAACACTCATCAATTGAACAGCTGATATAGGGAACGATCCCCTTTGTAACCCTTTGTAATCCTCAGCGTTATAAAAGTACCACTGGATACTGATTGTATCATATATTGACCAAGTTCATGCATTGTTTTAATCTGTTTTACAGGAACTATCATCCTTCTGCCATAACAAGATATGTATCTTATCAAATACCAAGTCTTGATGATTGTTGTGAGTGTATATTCCTCTAAGAAAACAAACAAGAAAACCCCAAACCTTTGCTTTGGTTCATTATCAAGCATTAACTTAAATCACAACACGCATCCATCTGTTAAAATGAAAATATATTCTTTCTTATTGCTTCTTAATTTGTACTAGAAGAGCGTTTTGGCAAAAAATGCTTCGCTGAATCCCAAAATAATTGACAGCATGTTTGAAATGACTGGGCAGCTCTTGTTATTAGCTTTGGATGAACTTTGTGACCAAACCAAAATGGACAGTACAGAAAATCCAAGGGCAGTTTCATTAAATAAATTTATTTGTTAAAATAATTTAACTCCAAATACAACTGCTGAGTTTGCATTGAGTTCTATGTACAATTCTTGTTTTATTTGAAACATCAAGGTTTAAACAACTGACATTGTTACAAAACAAACTGTTGCCCCATTTTATGTTGCCAGTTGTATTAGAGCTCAACAATTATCTGTGAAATACATTAATTCACCTCTGGGAAACTCCAAATCAACAGCGTTACGCCTGGTTCCAGCACCCACTTCAGTCTTTCTTCAAACCCTGATCAAGAATTAACAGATGCACAACAATGCAGATAAAGCCTCCTGCAGTTGTCCAACATTTGCTTTTGTCGCGGAGTTTCACAATTAAAGCCTAGCCAGTGCTTGGACAGCACACTGGCAAAAAAATAAAAATAAAAAATAAAAATAAAAAACAAACATGCACAACCCCCCCCCCAACCAAATGGCTGACATCTTTAGGCAACATTCTATACAGGAAAGCAAATACCAGTAGTTTTCCCACAGAAAAGTAATGGCAACTGTAGCACTGGGGTTAGGGAGAGGCTAGAACCAGAACAGAAGTCATCAAATCGGTTTGATGCTTTGAAGGGGGGGGCGAAAACCAACAACAACAACAAAAGCAACTACGTGTAATACTCGAGATCTGATTCCCGTTTTGTTTGTTTGCTTGGACCAGTTTCTTGTGTGCATTTTTAAGGGAAAGAGGAAACAGTTGCTATCACTATCATCGCTTAAAAGAATAAAAGTTGCAACATTATATATATATAAAAAACAAAACAAAACAACAAAACCACAATAAAACAGGAGAAATGCTGTCTTTGTAGAAAAGGACAAAGCTCTACAAGGACAGCCAAAGGAAAAAGCGGGTCTTTGGAACAAATCATAACGTTTTAAGGCATGTTATAAGAAACTTTCCAATACTATAATTGGTAATCCGATCAGGGCACGAATTAAACACCGACCAATGACTCCCACGGGGTGGCCACAAAAGCGCCGTGTGGCTCACTCAGCTGCGTTTCTGCTACCCCTGGATTTTGGAAAAAATCTCTTGTCAAGTGCAACTGTCATTGATTCAAGCTCCACTACCTTCACGTTAGTGGAAATACAAATAGTGCATAACTACTTCCTCGGAATTACCCGAAAAAAAACAACACAACACTTACGCTTTTCCCCCCCGCAGTACTGCACGGTGGCATACACAGCCTAGGTTTTTGAAGACGTGAAAGTGTACTGAAAAAAGCAAAACTGGGAAAATATTGTCACTGATATTTTCTGTAAGGAATTGTACTGTGCCATTTTTCCTATGTTAGATCCGTTTCACAATATGAACTCCACATATTGTACTTTATGCCATTTTGTGGTCAATTAACAATTTCCAAGGTAAGATTTTTAATACCTCTGTAAATAATGTTGCATAACGTGCACTTTGCACCTCCAATTAAGCATTTTTGATTTTGTTTTTTTGAGTGCTTATACAGTGGATCTCATGCTGACAAGCTATTTGGCAATTTGTGCTGCTCAATAATCCATTTCCCAGTCTAGATTTCCTAAAAACTGTCACTAAAGCAAGACTTCAGCTGTTGAATTGATCTTGCTTCAGCATGGTGGCTGCCACGGCAGGCGGGGGGGAAGAGAACATTCATACCATCTAGTTTAGGCATAGAAGCTGTGGACCCAAACTAAAAGCCTACGTTTGCTATATAGTCAATGGAAAGAGGTAGGTGCCTCTAGGAGGGCGATTCGGAGCACCCCAAAACGGGCATTCAGATGCCAGAAATAAATGGTGTGAATACCTCTCGAAGAGAAAGAACAAAGCGCGGTAACAAAAGCTCCGTAAGGTAGACATTGGGGGGGGTAGGGGGGGGAAAAGGGCTACATGAACTTTCGAGTAAGGCGTCATTTTGTGTGACATCTAATGCCCTTCCAGACGTTGGCGGTGGAAAGGTTTTGAAAGCTTAAGGGCAGAGATGGCCAGTTCTCTTCCGTCAACATGATCTCCTTTGTTCACCATCCACCGAACTACAAGTTAAAACGTTAAGAACACGTATGACAAATCTGCAAAGCGTGTTGCACTTCAGTTTCCTGTGTAGAAGATGAGAGCATTTTAGGCAGTTCTGCAGATGGAGGCAAAACTCTCGAACCTAACTCCAATTACAGCATTTCTAAGGGCCATATACACACACACGTACACACTCAACACACACGCACACCCCAGCACCCCTGTTTGCACTCGTTGAAACACAAGGAACTACACTGTTACTGCACAAGATTGAAAAACTAATGAATGCATGGTGTTATTTAGACCACAGGCTCAGTGACTGTATTTTTATGGCCAATTTTACCTATAAAAGATCCAGCTCAAGACAATCTCTCCAGCATTTAAAATCTAAACATTGTGATTGAAAACTTTTCTATACTTTGATTGTAAGACTTCAGAATAGGTATTTCTGTGCCATTAGTCATGCAAATGATAAATACTTCACTGCTATGAAACTAGCAAGCCAGAGCTCGAGCATCCTTTCAAAATAAAACATTTGCTCCCACCATTTAACACTCCAATAATTGGGGAAACCTTTGAATAGTGTGTCAGGCAATTAAAGAGCCATTTCCACGCTCACCTAAGGAATTATAACTGCAACTATTTCACCTCTGAACCAAATGATTTCAGGTGGTTATCCAATTTGCGTTTTCAATATTAAAGCTACGAAAGAGCAAACGTGATTTTCAAAGGTTAGTTAGGGATCACACCAGAGAACATAGCCCTTCAAGGCAAGAAAAACTGTTGTCTTCAACAAACTTAAAAATGCAGGATGTTCATACTGTCCCATGAGGTTTCTGCAGAAGGGAACATATGGATGCAACATGGCTTAATTTTCCTTACAAGATGGTACTAGTTAAACTATTAAAGTGTTCCTTGTTAGTAAGGCTCAGCAATTTTTTTCATCACAGTTGCTTCCTCCTGGTTCAGTAAAGTGATAAATAAAGATGCTTCCTGCTTTGTAAACAGAGGGTTTGTTTGGCTTTTTGCAGACCAAAACCTGAAGTGATCCTCCATTTCTGAGCAGCAAAACAAAAGATTCAAAACATTCCCATGCCGTCCTGTTTCTTCACCTGCCACTTCTTTTCGGATCTTGCCTCTCGTTTCACACACCGATGGCAATGTCTTCTGTTTCAAGATGTGGGATAAAGTGTTGAAATAATAGCATCACTTTTTGAAAAAAATCCGAACTTATATAGGTCTCTGGTAACCTCTTCCTCTAACACTGTCAGAAGTTCAGGTGAAATCAACACATTTGACTGAACGAACTTGGCCACAAGTGATAGCGCACACCTGAAGCACAGCGGTTTGAAAGACTTGGCTCTCCTTTTGCGCTCCTGCTAGACGCCAATGGTCTTCAGAGATGATTTTCTCCACTGCTTCTGTTTCCCATTTCCAAAGGGTTTCTAACTTCTTCGGAAACGGTGGCTGTTGTTGCCGTGTGACGTGACAACGTGCGTACGCTCAACTGGAATGACCCTGTAGATCAACTGGCTATGCCATAAAACTGCAGGTGCTCAAAGGGAAAAACGGGTGAGATGTGGTCATTTAACCCAATTATATATCCAGAGTCAGTGATTGACTTCCAATGCTCAGCTCTGAGTTAATGATGCTACTTCACTACAGATGTATTTCAAGTGACCCACAAACCAGGAAGTGAAGTAGACAGTTTTACCACCTTACAAAATTTCTGCAAATCAAGTCCAGGTTAGGTCATTTTTAATGCTATTGTATATTACATGCAGAACAGCATGGATCATCTTTGTCTGGCTGTGCTGCATAGTTCATTTGTCTAACAATTTCCGCAAAGAGCTCATCCACCATTGTTTTACTTTTAGCAGAGGTCTCCATAAAAGGGCAGCCCCATTCTTCGGCTAAGGCTCTGCCTTCGTTCGACGACACTTCTCGCTCGCTTTCCAGGTCCACTTTATTACCAACCAGAATTACTGGCACTTTCTCATACCTGCAGTTTAAAAAAAAACAACAACCAAACAAAAAGAAAGCAGCAATCATTATATTTCAAAAGAAACAGCATTTGAAGATGTAAACACCTATTTATGAACACTATAGAGCCAACAAGAAAGGCAAGTTTGGACAATGTGAACATTCTACTTGGAAAAAAATGCTTTGCATGTTTTGCACCATTTTTGCCCATCTTTTTACACAAAAACTTCCTTAAAATTCAAGGGAGTTCTTCCTCCTCTGAATGTTCTTCATCACCAGGAAACCTGCCCACTATTACCTTTTCTACGTTGTTAATCTCAGTTAGGGTGCAAGAACAGGACCGTGGTACTACCCTCTCTCCGACATTACATCTTCCTTCTCCCTGAACAGGTTTCACATTGCATTTCTTGCTTGCAATAAGGAAGATGCATCACTCCCCCTTTTCAAAGGTACATCTACCTTCATTTAATGCACATGGAAATCTCGGGTGAACAATAAATGGGAGTACACCAAAGTGCCAGTAAATTCATTTGGAATTCAAGGCAGCCCCCTACAAGTCCTGTCTACACACAGAAGTATTATATAAAAACAGGCATTAGCTAACGCAGAAGATACAGCTTTTCCCTGCAGCATTCACATCATTATATGAGTTACACAAGCTGAAAAGAAAATTAAGTACCAGGCAATGCTATCACAGTTCTGCTTCATCACCAACTTGGACAACACAACAGATCATATAAGCTTTGAAGGAATTTATTACTTTGAACCTCTCTGTGAGGGGATCCTTGGCATTTTTATTATTATTATTTTAATTAAAATGCCTATCTTGTTTTTTTTCCCCCCATCCTCACATGCATAAAACCCTTCTTTAAACATGGATCTCAGCAAGTCTTTAGTCAGGTTTTAAATTTACATATTTGACATAACAGAGAAGAAAACACTGGGCCTATTTCCAAAACGCTTTTACACTGGTTTTCTCATAAAAGCAACAAGGACTAAGAGAAGAAAAGATTATGGTTTTTAACACTTGAACTAAACTAATATCCAAGAGAAACAAGATGGTTGGTTCCCTCCTAATTTAAACCTCATTTTCTACTTTGTATTAGCTCAGTAGTGCTGTTCTGAGTCAAACAATTTGAGCCAAGACATTCATTGTTAACAAGTGCAGCAGTTTAAGATGTTACTGTCCTAAAGCCACCTGTAATAATTTATTTATCCCTCTCTTCTTTCTGCCTCCCAGGCAGGGCAGCAGAGCGGAGCTGGTGCATGTGGTTCCGCAGCTTGGTGTGACCCAGCAATGGTGATGAAATTCGGCTGTGGAGACTCTGCACAGGAACAGGGAATCTACGTGTTCCTGTCGACTCGATCCCAGAGTCAAAGGATAAAAGTACAGGAACTTCTCAAACCAACTTAGTATCTGAAATTGGTCCAACTATGTCATAAGATGCACGTGAAATTCTAAGCTTTATAATGTGTCTTCTCCGAGAACATCACTTAATCCAGAGTTTAAGGCTGTGGTCAGTAACTGTAGAGGATTCCCCTCACTTTTTCACCATTTATCCTATCCTCGTTTACGACCTGAACAGCCGCAATCCATTTCTGACTCTCTAGATGCACAGTATTTAGCACAATGATACCTTTGGAACTCTTACAAGAGCTAAGTTGCCATTAATTAAATACCAAAATACACACAAGCATCTTGAAATCTGTCCTCCTGCGTTTCAGCACATGATGGCATAGTCTTTAATTACATAAGATGGATGGTGTTGAACAGATAAGACAGCAATTCAGTATTTTTCTTTTAATCATTGCTATCCGCGTGCATGTGTCTTATTTTATTTGCTGTACAGCATTAAAAACCTTTAATGGAAGTGGAAACAGCTGCACCTTCACTATATGTCTTGAATATCTGAGGGCCCCAAATGCAAACCTTTTTCTTCCAGCTTCCATAGATATTCTCTCTCTTCTCAATTTTACAAGTGGGAAAACGTGAGAAATTCAGAGTAATCGCTTGAGAAGCATTCAGCAAAGAAGTAGCTGAGCCAGAATTAAAACACAGGATCACCTCTCTTCTTGTTCTGCAAGATCACTTCAATTTGTTGAGAAACACAGAGGGAAGAAAAGCCCACACACTTGTTGCAGATTTACAGATAGTTCAAATAAAACATGTTAGTGCTTTGAATGGTTTGAGAACCCTAGAAAAGCTGTGCAACTAAATATCCAAGGATCTGTTTTCTATAAGTGCTTAGCATCTGGGAAATAGGGGGACAGAAATTATGAAGCTTCATGCTAGATGACAAAAAGAGGAATTGATGAGCTGATGGGATAGATATAAAAAACTTAACTGAATTTATCTGCACAGGACTATCTAAGAACTATTACATGGAACAGACTGAATCACCCTTCTGTATTGCTTTTTTTCCCCTGCCTTCAGGGCTTGTGTTTGCCCTATTCACTACCTACCTTCACTGTGTAACATGAGATGAGAATCCTACAGTCAACAGCCGTATTTACCTCATAATCTGGATTTATCTGATGACCACTATGTAACATTGAGTTGTACGAAAAATGTTTCTGCAAAACCCTCACATTGTTTTACTCAAATACTTCCTCAAAGGGCAAAAATAAGGTTGCTCTTGCAAAACACACATCTGTATTACCTCACCTTTGAGCAGTCAAATTTACAGAGCAACTACTTTATGTGAAGTATACGTATATTTTAAAAGGTACACTGAATGTATTAATTCTGATTATATTCTGGTTTTATACATATATATATACACAATGTATATGTATATTCTGTATGAAAAGAGTCTTAATCTGTCTTTCTACACACAAAAGTTGTTATCCATCATCTAGATGAATGCAAACTGGAATATCACAAATAATGGGAAAACAGTCCATGGACACCAAGCAGAAGACTGGCTGCAGTATAGGCTTAATCAGCTCCAGTTCAGTATTACTCAGTATCACAGAGATGTCTGTGCCTTATATTCTCTGAAGATCAGGACGATGATGGACCACCATGCGCTGGGCCGTGCCACACCTGACCTAGCAGGCCTCTGCAGAAGCTACGTGGCTCCAAGTCAGCCCCTGCTATCTTCAAAGGCCCTACGGGTCTCTGCAGCGTACTTCCAGCTTTAGGGTTCTGGTCACACACCGCAGAAAACCTAGAAACCCTGGAGCTGGCTATTGACTAAACGTCTCTACAAGATCTGAGGGTCAGGCTGGCTCTCCATGCTTGTCTCCCAGAGCTGCCAGAATTTCCTGCCTCACTCAGCACCCGGGCAGATCTGTTTCTGCTGAGCATGGAGGAGCTCCCCGCTTCCACTCCCTCCTCACAGTGGCAGCTGATCCCACAGGAGGCTACTCAGAGGTCCCACACACACGACTTCGGCCTGCCCTGGTTTTGGCACACCGCTGAGGTGGTGGGCAGCAGCACAGGCCCACTGTGAGAAAGGGAGATTTGTCAGATGTGTCAGAACTACGAGATTTTAATGAAATTTGAAGGGAAGAAGAACATCTATTCCCCCACAGGCTTTTCACCCTGCGGATTTCAGTGACCCAATAGGAAAACAGCTTCTTTATGAAAGGAAAAAAAATAAAATAAAGAGCTGTTATTAGGTTATCTGGCACCCGAGCAGCAATGCAGATCCTTCCCATATAACCACAAAACTCAAACCTAGGACATCACAAATCCTTCCAAAAGCTTCAAGCTGGATCTTACCCACTCACAAACACGCTCCTGAAACAGCCAGCGTGCTTTTTATTCCCTCAAATTCTGTCTCAGCTTTCAGCCAATTCTGCCTCAGCATATACCTATCAAATTGTGTATCAGCAGAGCAAGAGAGGCTAAAAACCCACTGCCTATACTTGAGCCTGGAAAAAAAAACACAACAAAACACAACCAAATTGCTGTTGCTGCCATTCCTGGATGTGTGAGAGGGCAGCTATCCACCACGGGAGCTGTGTAGAGGTCTTGCCTTTAGGCATGGCCTGCTTCCCCCTGCCTGTCCCCGTCACGGTGGAGAAAGAGCACGTTCCTGCCCCTCGTTCCTGGAGCAGAAAAATCCAATTTTCTCAGCACTGCTGAAAAGCTCCAAGCAGCGCTGATCTCTCCTAATGAAAAGGCTGAGGGCCACATGAAAATAAGGACTGCTGCCAGTTTGCTCTGTCTCGGTGCGGTGAAGTATGTATTCCAGGGCAAACATCACAGCAGAGCTTGAAAGCAATATACTCCAATGTAGCACGGGAAGACTTGACTTTTCAGGACCTCAGGAGGAAATTTTTGCAAGACCAATTACACGTGTTTGCAGAACGTGTTTAAAGAACAAGGTACTTCACCCTGCTGAAATGATCTCACTATCTTCGGCTCCAATCTGATGGGTACAGAGCAGCAGCAGCTCCTGAAGATATAAACCTGACTGAGATCATTTACAGCCCCGTGAAGGACACCAGTGCAGAGTCAAATACCATCATATCTAGAATGTCACTCCGGCAAGATTCAGTCCTTGCTCCTTAAAAGATAACCAATATGTACTTACCAGTCTCAGATAACTTTATTCAATGCTAAAAGACTACCCTGATATCCATCTTTACAAGCTTCTGGGACCAGCAGGCCACGGTAAATCCCCCCAGTTTTCCTGAGGATGGACACCACAGCCACACAAGATCAGTAAATACACAGACTTTAAATGTTTAATGCAGCTCAGCTATGCACCGCTGACCACACAGCCTTACATGACATAGTGATAAACAGTTTCTACATTTTATCTTACCTCACATGGCACGTCCACCCGCATTTCTGTTTAGATTAATATGTATACTTTGAGTAACAGCTTAATTAACTTGTTAAACATTTAGAAAGTCTCTAGATGAATGGTATGTAAATGACCTCCATAGATTTCTACCTCACATTTTTTCTACCTCCAGTCTTACTCAGAGAGAAAAACATGGGCAGTACAAACATCACATCTGAATTTCTTTTACATTTACAAGGTACTTTTCAGATTTCTGGTTGAAGCTGTCACTGGAGAAAGATGAAAAAGATGACATGAAGCAAAAATAGAATAAAATGAAGAATAATAAATAAAATGAAGAACAAAAAATTAAGAATTTAAAAATATACACCACGATGCTGATAAACAGATCTGACTCCCTTAAACTGTACTAGAGATTGTCCCGTATCCCTAGAACAGGAAAATAAATAAGTTATGCACTGGACCAGAAAAGGAGAAGACAAAAAGTGCAAAGGGGTTCCTACTTTTTACTTCCCATTCAGGAAATGCTGCATCTTTTCTAGGATTTTTGCCTGAGCTCCATACCAGAGCTGGACATGTTGAACCAAAATGCAGAAGCTTTCTGTATAATAAAAAACAAATTAAGAGAAAAAAAGATGTGTTCTTAAAGACTATTTTTATGACTACCTTAATTCCTTTTGAAGTTTACGGAAAGATGTATGGATTTCTAGCTTTATACGTTAAACACTGTGACCACTGAAATGCAAAGGTATCTATCCATGGTAACATTTCCTAATCGTCGGAGGAATCTGAGGTTTGAAACCACCTTTATCTTCTTCTTTTACACACAGTTTATTCCCTCCTGCTTTTCTGAGGGTGCTTCTGACACTTTTCATACTAGCTCAAAAAGGAAAGCCTGTAAAGTGGTAAGGATACTAGGGAAAATGATGATACAAATATTAGCAGAAGGTCAGGAAAATAAGTATTCTTCACTTCAGACTTCCAAAAAATTATGATAACCATCTTGCCAAAAGACACAGTAGAATAGTTCTGGGAAATATGAAGTACCAAAAATAGCAGTTAAATCCATTAGATTGTTTATAAATTCATATGCATCTATTACTAAACATTATTTTGTAATGCAGCTTGCAAACTTTGATTGCCTGCAGTGAAGTCTGTCTTAACTTGAAGTTTCCTCAACTAGGGAAAGAATTTATTCTGCGTTTAACTATCAAGACTGTTTCTAGCCCTTTAACACAGTTTCTTGGATATTTAATGTAAAATCCTCCATAGATACAAATCACTTCAGCTGCAGAGAATAAGAAAAGAGACAGAGTGTTCCCCAGTCTGGTGCTGAGCCTCTCAGACATGAGGATGAGAGGAAGCAAAGCTACAGAATCATCAAGTGCAAACATGCAAGCTGAAATGTTTATTTAAAGCTTCCAATTCTTGAACCAAAGCAACAGGAGAAAAAGAGGTATCTATTCTACACTTTTATTATGTGTATATATATATATATATATACAAGCACTTCTTTACTACATTACTACCTTACCTTAAGAAATTTAGGTTGAAAGGATGTTTCACTATTTCCAGACCCCAATTCCTTACATTTTGGTAGTTTTTAAAATAAAATTAACATTATGGGTTAAATCAACAGCACGTGCCCTGTCTGTAGAGCTCTATCTTGTCCCTGTGGAATTCTACAAATACACACCAATGAAGATGTGCCTGTAACTGTATACACAGATCAAATGTGTCAAGAGAAATAGATATATATATAAATCCAAAAATAAGTAGGTTTTTGCAAAGTTTAAACTTTCCACATTTTGCTCTTTGCAACATGAAAACTATTGCAGCTTCTCGGGTAAATCCATACCTAACAGCTGTAAAACCCACACCACCGTGATACAAACGAGTCATTCCAGTTTGCCAATTAATTGCATTTAATATTCAGTTTTGTAAGCTAGATTGTGTAAGGATTTAATTAGTTAAGCAACAACTCCCAACTAAAAAAAAAAAAAAAAGTCTTAAAATCGTTTTTTCTAAATGAGTAGATGTTAAAGAGCTTATTGGAAGTCCCACTGCAATTAGGTGCCTGAGTCATGAATTATTTTGCTGTACAGAACAGCGTATGGCCTAATTGCGGGACGACGGATCTAACGTTTCATTCGAGGCTTTGACATGAACTCCCTATAAAGCCTTCGGGAAACAAACTCTTCAGATGGGTAGACTGAGGATAACTGTCCGGTTAATTGTACTTACTCATAGAACATCGAATTAAATAATAATTGTAAAATGACTTGAAGAATAATATTAGTATAATAAATAACCACCACACCACATTGCTCTTGAGAAGACTTCAGAAACTATCCTTGCTCTTGTACATGAAACCTGCTGGTAATAATCACCTCAGCTTAAATTAAATACTTTAAAGGCCAATTCAGTTCACTGGTTGTTGTAGTCCACTTACACTTTCCAGTTTGGTTTCAAGGTCTAACTGAAGTCTCGGCCAATCCTAGTTTCACTGAAATTGTCTGACAGGCTCACCTTTGGTACTGTGCCTAGGTAGTATTAGAGGAAATAGTTGTCTTCCAACCAAAAGCCCAAGAAACAACAACAAAACCCAGTGCAATGAAGCCCTATATATACATACATACATGTTTACGTGCACACACACACAAATTCACATATGTATTCACACACACACAAATATATTTGCTTCCCAACTGTTCCTACAAGCACTTTTTACTTTAACATGTTACTTCTTGGTAGCTTACAGCTGAGAACTTGCTAGGGACATAAATGCTGGATTATATTATCCTTTACATGTACTCAAAGGTGTACACCACCTCATAAACCTACATTCCTTTGCTGCAACAGATGATATGTGTCATCTATGTATGAAGGGCACTGAAGAATTTTCCAGGCTACTTCCAGTCACGTCAGAGATAAATTCTCATTTACAGAGGATTTTCCACATCTAAGATCTCACATGGGAACAGTACAATGACAACCTCCTTCCAGATGTTCAGCCTGCTTCTAAGGGTCATTGCAGATAAAACCTCTGCCGGCAGCTCCATCACCTGCTTATATAGAAGAGCAAGGCTGCCTTAAAATTCAATCGCTTGCCAGCATGCCCCATGTGAGAAGAGATCACCATCCACTTTAATGTACCAAGCCAGTCCTAAAGAAAAATTACTGATCTTCAAGTTCCTTGGGAGACCTTTTCCTCAGCAAGTTCACAGAAGCCCATCCATGTTTAAATCGCATCCAATGGCATTACCAGTCCCCCTCAAAGAAAGGTTCTGGCACAGGAAGAGGCAGACAAGCAGCCCTTTTTGCACTGGGATGACAACAGGGAGCCTATGACCCAAGTAACACCAGGTCTCACCCTTTCAGGCACTCAATAGCCTGTGCAAATAAAAGGTAGACTTTCACCTTAAAGAGTATACTATACCTTTCCCTAAGTATCTATCATTCCAATTCATGTCTAATGCTGAAATCAATTACCAACATTGAAAAGGCTTGCTGTGAACACATGCATACACGTATAGTATTTCAGTCCTTGCATCCCCCCTCTATACCACTCAAAGGTCTCATCTGATAGCAGCAATAACCATGAGCAGAAAAGGCAAGGCAAGTGTTTTTACCTGACCTTTTTCTTCGTGACTTGTTCTCTTATTTATAACATGATACTTCCAAAGCAGCAGGAAAAATCAGGATGTCCTACAAACCTGAGGTTCTCACAGGTGCATCACTTTCACTTAGCTCCTGTCTCGTACTCAGTTTGTGTTGAAAGAAGTCAAGTTATCACAAAGGCTACGAACAGATAAGGCACAGTAGGGTTGCTTAAGTGCAAAGCTCTCACTCAAAAACTGCAGAAACTCTAAAACTAACCATCTAGTTTAAAATAAATAAATAAAAGAATACAGCTACTACCGGTAGCAATGGCTCAGCATCTTGAAAATTAGGCTGCATGCTGATGTCTTTGAACTTTGTATCCATAATTGAAAATTACTCTTAATGACTGTATTAGTTTTCTGACCTTAAATATTTTCAAGTCATATGCCATGGTAATATAGTAATGTTTATCTCAATGGGCATGACTGGATGTGTCAAGGGTTTTGGTGCATACCACATGTACAACACGCAGAAGATACTACAGTTATAAAGAACAGAAAATGCTACAGAGTCTACCACTGATATTTGATTTTTATTTTAAAGTCTTCCAGACGTAGCCACTTAGAATTAAATTTTCTACAAGGTGTCAGAGGATAAAACACATTAAGTGAGAGGAGTGCCAGCACGACGTGGGTTCAGTACCAAACCCTGCTAAAAGACTTCCTGAGTGATTTCTCACAAGTCCTTTAAACTCTGTATCTCTGGTCTCCACCTGGAAAAACTGCCATCAGCCTTTACCTCAGAGAGCCTAAGGCATGTCACCACCATTGAGGCCTTCCATCCTTGGTCACCTGCACCCCAGCTGTTCTCAGCAACCTGCTACGTAACTGCACAAACCTTCAGTTTTTCTTTACAAGCATCCCAAACGTGTACATTAAGACAGATTCAGTGCCAACACCAAGCTTGCCAGCAGAGATAGTAGAGCCTTTAGATGAGGTGTGCCTCAGAGCAGGAGCAAAGAACAAACACCAGAGTGGGGAGGAAGCCAGGGTTGCTACCTCACTTCAGCTGCACAGACTGGAGCAAACAGCAGAGCTCATGGTATCTTAGAACACTGACATTGAAGGATTTGTCCTCCTCCTCGCGTCTCCATACAAAACTTGCACAAGGTCAAGAAGCCTACCTACTCCGACAACGTGGGACTGAATACAACCCTTTGCAAAGGCAATAAAAAAATGCATGCAGGCCTCTTGAACATCATACAGCAAATTTACAGAGCCTATTTTTTTCACACTTCTAATTTATGAGATCGTGACCCTAGCAGGTGCTACCATTTATCTAGCAATACATGCTTTGTCACAAGAAGCTTCTCTCAGAACCATACTTTTTGAAATGCAAACCTTCAGATGGATTACTGTAATGTTATAAAAGGTACTGTAAACTTACTGCACGAGGAAGCACTGACAAGCAGGGGGAAGGAAAGTTGCCAAATAGATTTGTACCACTTCAGATATAGCAAAGTGTATGCCTGTAGTTAGGTTAAAGAAAAACCTCTGAGACCAAAATTTTGTTAGCATTCCACCTGGAAAAGCAGAATCAACATCTAGCCCTTCTGCAAAGCACAGAATCTAGCAATAAATGTACATGGATGATGTCAGGTCTACTTTCCTATAGATTTGGTCAATGCTGTACCTAAAGCTCCAGTTTTTCCTTCCGCCTTGTACTCTTTCCCTCAACCACCCTCAGATCTGTAAATCTCCAAGCTATACAAATACGTGTAACTACTAGTTTATGTTGAGGAATTGACAACCATACCTACACAACTCAAGGTAGGCGTATATCTTATCACTATGAAAGCAAAGCGACTTAACGAGATTTTACAAAACTAACTAGAGCTCCCTCCCTAAGTTAATGGTGACTTCAACCTCTTTATCCTTAAATCTATAGACAGGGGAACTCATTAGTGAATACACAAAGTAAAAACTTTGGCTAGCATATTCAAATGCATAAGCCCTTTAAAAGGGTCAAAAGACCACAGTTCCCGTAAGGCCTTATTTCACTCTTCAAATTGAAAACGTTCTTATATTCCTTGAACCAACTCATAATCACCGATAAGAATCCAACTACAAAACTTATTTAAGTAACTGTTCTAATAGGATTTTCTCTAGCTCGTTAAAATTACACTTTTACAGTCTTTAAGAACAGGCCTAACAAATAATTCAAAACCTTTTTAGTAGCATCATCTGCTTCTGAAGGATTAGAATTTAGGAACCATCACATTGTTTGGTCCAAAGAAAACCACACAGCCTCTTCTCAACATCAAGCTAAGAGCCTTCTTACTCCAGTAAGTAAGGGCTGCTGGTTTTTACCTCTACCCAAACATATTCCTTTAGAAACAGCTGCAGGCCTGGATCACAAAACTCACAGGTAGCACAAAACAGCCCGGGTTGTAAGGGACCCCAAATAATCACCAAGTCTGATCTCAAACACCTATGCCCCTGGGTAGGCTTAAATTCACCTCCAACAATTTGATTGCTACTATCTGCATCAGCTGTACAATCAAGTACTGCATGTGGCTATAAACTGCATTTCCACAGTGCCTTTTACTTATTTACTTTTAAAGAATTTGACCTTTTGCGATGAACTTAGCTCCAAGTCACCTAAAGCTTCAGAAAAAAATAAAAACTGGATTAAGCAGCAACCAACCTGGCATCAATTTCTGTTCTCCCATCAGTCCCCACGTAGAAGAAGCTCAGGCAGATGGATACCAGAGCGTATGTGACGTGGCACAGCCTGAAGAGAATTTGAGAGCCTCGCACGAAGCAGAGGCTTCCTTGTTACCCTAGTAACCACAGAATAATACAGCTTAATGTCCTTCAAGCTAATAAAAATACCCTACACTGCTTCTAAGAAAACTTTGCAAAAATGCTCTGCTGAGACAGATTTTCCTCACAACTGTAGTATTATATGACAACTCTGGGTATTATTTGTAAGATGGGCTATTTTGCAGAAACTCTAAGCGAGTGGCAACACAAAAATACCGAACCCAGAGAGGAGACAGAAATCTGACTTTTATCATTTTGTCTTTTACTTTAGAAGCAGTATTATGATTTCATATCCTTTTGATTATATTCAAGGCCTCTTTCACCAATGTAAAATTTGTCTTAAGGAAAAGAAGCCCAAGAACTTTGGGTTACAGGTCCAACTGCTTCATTAGCAGATGCTCTGGAAGCCTCTTCCCTCCTGCTGAGTTTCTACCAGAAACTCTGACTCCTGACTTGAGAAAGAAAACCATTCTGCCACGACCACAGAAAGTTGGTAGCCCTCACCTTAAAGAGTAACTTATTTAATTACCATAAGCTTGGTTTAAATAATTTGAATGTTCAGTCCGACTGCTTTGGATGAACAGAGCACCAAGAATGTTTCTTCTCCACAGTTTTCAGAAGTGGCCTCTATGTTTAACAATTCAGCTACTTAACTCCAGAAATAAAATGCACATCAGCCAGTTAAGTGAAACTGTTTCCATATCTAAAGATTAATAATATATAAATTATGACCTTCCAAAAATCTTGTGGGTTTTTTTTTGGTTTCGTTTTTTAAAAATGCTTTGGTTCACCAGGTATAAAGTAGTGCCTCCCAGCACACTACTGCTATGCTGAGAATACCAAGTATGATTTACTAATAACCTCTCTTCTATGTTGAGTATAAACCTCTGAAATAAGTTTCTCAGGAACTTATTCTTCCTACGTAAAGACAAGTACCCATTAGAAAAAAATACCTCACAAACTATTTTATTCTAAATCGGCATCCTGAATATGTTGGAAGACATTGAACAAAAAGTTCAACCATCCTAGCATCCAGAACTTTCCTAGGAAGAAATTAATACCTATAAAACGATACCAGATACAAGGTATCAGGTACATAGAATAGTAAAATGTAAATACTTTCTTCCTTATGTATATCTCAAATCCAATATTTGTGTAAGTATTAAAAATGACGTCAGCCAGAATGAGGAACTTGGGCATACTCAACAGCCCAGATGTTATTTATGTTTCAACTCATGTACAAATGTTAATTTCTTTGGGTCTGGCCTAGGTTATAAAGGAATAAAAGCTGCCTTTTCCCAGACACGTTTTATTAACACGATGGACAGATGTTTTATCATCTATAAAGACAGCCTGTGGTGTCTTCCCCAGAAGAGTCAGAGCCCATGGCTGCTGGCACAGCCAGTTTGTGGGATGCTGCAGTCAAATAGGTGGTAGCTTGGTTGACAAAAAAGATGTGTTTTGCTAGCTTGTGGTGAGAACTCGTGCATCTGCATGAAAGTGGAAGGAAAAGAAAGGAAAAAAAAAAAAGACTTTTCAGCAAAAGACCATACTGTTCAGACAGGGAGATTTTTTTTTCACAGGAAAGAAAAAGAAGCCAAGCCAACCTCAACCATTTAAGATGTCACAAATTCTGACATGGACACCACTCTCAGTATTGCTTAAATTAGTGAGGAAAATGATTACATTTATCTGAAGCGGGATCAAACAATGTGGCTTTATACTGGCTCAACTAAACTTCAGAAAGTAATTTGGTGATGAAATTTTCATCCAGGAAGGATGGCAGTTTGTGTACTTAACACTCAAAATGGTAAGAAGTCATTTGAAAAAAGTTGGATTTCTTTTAAGAAAGAGTCTATATTTGAAGGAACCACACACCCAGTGTCCATAACACCTTCTTTGTTGAATCACTAATTGGTAACCAGAATTTCCTGAAAATAGTCCACTAATTATTTTTTCCACATTAAGTCGTCCTATGCAGAAAGGCCATTTCAATTAATATGAAGGTGTGCGTGGGGGTGTGAAGCCCAGGCTGTTCCCAGTCCTTTTAATCTAACCGTGTTTCTTGCTGACAGACGAAGTCTTTCAAAGGAAGGTGTTTTGATCATCTCTGGGAGAAGAATGTAGACTTCAATTACCGGCCCAATTATCCCAGCTAGGAAGGCAATACAATTGCTTAATTTTAGAATAATAAGTGACTTTCAAGGTGAGCCTTTTCAGCTTTCATCCAAGACTGAGCTTTCCATTGTCCCCCTCCAGAAGACTGAGCTACCACGACTGTAGTCACTTTTTTTTTTTTTTGGAATAAAAGCCAGCTGCAGGAGAATTCAACATCCCCTGAGTTCAGTGATTTGCCACCTGTAGGTGATTTGTCCTCTTTCTTGACTATGCTCATGCCAATGTTAAAAAAAAACAACACACAAAACTTTATTTTGGGTGTACTTCAGCCAAATACAGTTGCTACGGTTGGAACAGGATAAAAAATAAATAAATATACAACATCCTGCAATAAACGGCAAATTATATTAAGTGATCAAGTTCTTGAGAGTTCATGTAAGGAATATGGGGTAGCACTAGGGGATACATCAGTAATCCCTGCAGTACATGGCATGTATGCCACCCTCCCTCCTTCTTCCTTATGTTCCAGAGCAATCCTGACCTTCTAAGTTCAAGTATCCTGACCTCAAGTTTCTGCACAACTCATTTGCTTTTTCAGAACACAGTTCTGAAATTTTGATCAATTTTGGTAGGTAAAAACTGAATTACGTGAATTTGTTTAATCAAAGAGTTACATGAGGGGGAAGAGGACAAACATTTCCATCATCAGATCAGATCATCACAATGCTAATCGTGAGCTTCCTGTGGCAGAATGCTCAGCAGATAAATGTATTTGAACATGTCCACTTCAGGAGGATGACTGGGGGTTTGTAACATCTCCTAGTGTCAGTCACTTCCTTCCTTTGAAACAGGACCCCAGTTTTAGTTACATATTCATTCACCTCATGTGTCCCAGATAAAACCGTTACCGTTGCCCTGTAGCTGAACACCGGGGAATTACAAATGTAACTGACAGTGAAAGTGAAAAAGATGCAAAGAGCATGAGCTCCAGCCCATCAGGAGGCTGTCCAAGGACTGCATTTGCTCACTGTGGTTCTTGAAAACCACCCCAGCACAGGTGCAGAGCAAGTCCAGCAATCCTCCTGTTTGCTGAATCAGAGGTCAATGCAGAACACAAAGTGTAAGGCCTGGAGGCAGCAGGGCTATTTCCACAATAGCTGCAGATCTTTAAGTAAAAACTGGTACTTGGAGTGGTAACAGGAACAGCATTTCTTGCCAACGGTTGCTGACAGACTCATCTGATGAGCAGATTCAGCATATGAATGTGGTTGCTATGAAATCTGGTTACAGAGAGTGCTAGAAGTAAAAGGGTTAGAGGAGGTTTGACTAAAAGCTGCTAGATGGTAAACAGATTCTTCAGGGATTTGCAGCAGCTACATAACAGCACAGTGATACTTCAGCAAGCGACGGAGGCTCCACAAACCCAGCTGGAAAGTCTATAATGTACCTAGTGCCAGATTGAGATTGTTAGATATCCATTCAAATAGCATAGGAAAAATTACGATCCAATCCATGATATTATTATTAAAGGCAGCCCAGCGTTCCTCAAACCTAATCCCATCACGACATAACCAGATGTTCACCCCACTGAAAACAGGGGGATTAGCTTCTCCACAATTTGAATAGAATTTAGGAATATCTGGATCCAGCTAAATTACCTACATTTTCTGCAATGTGATTGAGGATCAAAGAGCAGAAGGCCGTTGCTTATCTCACACGGCCAACCTATAACTACTGGAGAAGCAGATGACAGACAGCCTGCTAAGAATCCACGGCTTTTAATGTTAAGTGAGGCTGCCAATATCCAAGCAACGGGGAAATACAAAGAGACACATGTGAAGACTAGTCTACCAACTTTCCTCAGATTTGATATTTGACTTTAAAAGCTGTGGGCTCCCAACAGGCTATCTTGATATCATCTGCTCACCCAGTTTCTTCCTACAAAAGAGTCTACCATCCCTCAGACAACTGTTTGTTCAAGGATAGCCACCCGAGTAGATTCTACTCCAAATATAGTTTATTAATAAGCAACCTGTGCATGAAACTTGTTTTTAGAGAAGGAAGACATCTGAGAATGGTTAAATATATTCTCATGGAAGCAATGCAGTTTGTCTTAGTGACTGACAGTAAATCACATAGCAGAAACACAATTTTATAAGGAGAAAGAACTCTCGGCTGTCCAAAGAGAAAGGCTTCCCCATTTTGCATTGGCAAGTCTCTGGGTCACAGCATTCTGGGTTTATTAATACTTAAATCCGAAGAAACCTCAGCCAGGAAAGGGTCCCATGCAGTTCTGAAGCGTAATAAAGCACCACAGGCTAGCTGATCAGCTCCAGGTACAAGAACTGTCAAGCCCATGCTGTGGGCCTTGTGATCATCAAGCCTCTGGTCTACTTGCTTGTCTGTACTAAGAGCGATCACACAATCGTGTGGTGGAATTTCACTGCTCAAAACATTTCAAAACGTTAAATAGATCTGAAAAATAAGGAGGTGAATGAGGAAAACCATTTTGGTGGCAAACACCGCTAAGCCTGAGGTAGGTAGCACACTAGGCCTCCAGAAGGATTTAGGCAGCCATGTCTGAGAGACTGCTCCACAGACCCGCTGCCGACCCGCTTCAGCTCCTGACAAGCAGCATATATCTCAGGCTTTTTTTTTTTTGGCTGAAGCGATACAGCTGCTTTAAAACTGTGCTAGCCCAGCCGAGCTATGTGCTGGAACCACAACAGGGTCACACTCCTCAGCTCTCGTGGGATTTGTAGATTAGGCACGCAGGCAGCTCAGCCCCTTGGGAGGCCTAATTCACTGAACGCTCCTCTGTGTGTCTACGAACGTGACAATGCTAAAACACTCGATAAAAATCATAGCAGATATCACTTCCACACAAAACCATGGGAATAAAAAGTAGTGGCAATGCTGTTTCACGCATTGGACATGCATGTTCTTCAGTCAGGGGAGTTCATCACCTGCCTTTCCCAGAAGGCTGTCATTACCACTACACTACAAGCAAAGCTGAGGGAAAAAAAACAACACTCTTCAACCCTCCTGTTGAAGATGAGCCACTATTAAGGCATACGTAAACACTTGAAGGTAAACTCACGATTTCCAAGGGAACAACAGAAAAAAGATTAGGTGTACAAGGTAGTATGGACAGTGGCCTAAGGAAAAATACCAGGGACTGAAACCCAGAGATCCCCTGATACTGTTTATACAGAAAAGTCACTGCAAAATGCAAAAATCAATATCCCAAACACTGAACAGTCACCAGAAGACTTCACTGACCCAGGTGACTGCAACATTTCAGGCAAAGCTCAACTGTTGCTTCATTACTGCACAGTGGTTCCCATTTATTTCCTCACTACTAGAATTTTTAAGTGTTTTAATTAGCGAGAGAGCCTGCTTCTGAAGAGGTGGGATACTACATGAGTAAGGAGATAGTTCAAGGAGTTTGCTGCAAGAGGGACCACACACCTCAGAGCACAGCAGACTCCTAAAGCTCTTTTGCAAGACCCATTTCCCATTTAAGTTCCTCCCTATTTCTCAATGAAAGTGAGAAAAGAGAAGGCTGAAACTGAATGTAAAAAAAAAGGGGGAGGGGGAAAGCATCTCCAGTGCATAGCATGTTCAGAAAATGAATGCCAAGATTCGCTGCATCCATTCTGCTTCGGACAGCATCCTGCACGCTTAGTACAAAAATGAAGCCATCCCCTCTTTGCCCCCAAGTCCCCTGCTGCATACTGAAGAGGTTATCTGTTAAAGACCCCACAGCTGATGAAAGAGGTTTAAGCTGTACTACATCGATCCCCTCTCCCCCCAAAACCTTATCAACACGCAAGCAAAGGCGATGGGAGAATTCACTCCAAGTCGCTGCCTGGCTCCTGGTTGCGGCTCGCAGCACTAACCCAGCAGAAGGTGACTCATGCTCCTCTCTTCCAGGCATCGTAGGGAGTAACCTGCATGTCAGCCACAAGGAATCTGACTGCTTCTCAGGCAGGCAGAGCAGATGCCTTCCTTAAGCAGTGAGACAGAGAGCCTGGGTTTGGTCAGACTCCGAGGCACTTAGACTAGTTAGGAGATTTATTTCTTTTTTTGAGGCTATCAAAGGCATCTGAGAGAATGCTCCAGAAGACGCCATGCAAGGTGATCATCCTTCCAAATTATTTTCAAAAAGGCTGAACTCCTAATTAAAAAAATCACTACCAGCACCGAAACAAAAAGCCCACCACCTCTTGACTGGTTTTCAGTAAAATTACTACAGTGAAAGAGGAGCAAAAATGTGAACCTGGAGATTACCACTAGGAAAGTCCTTAACAACATCGAGTCTTTTTGGCAGTAGAAAATACACAGACTGAAAAAAAACTTATCTTCATAAAATACATTATAGTGGCAGTATACAAATAGGACTGCTGTCCTGTGGTTCACAAAACACACACCTGCAGGACTCCATGTCACGTCCAAGTAAAACACAGATGGGTGAAAAAACAAACAAACAAAAAACAACAGATTTCCCCCTGTACCTTTTATAATTTTTTAGGGAAATAGCGTAAGAACAACTCTTCACATCCATTATTTTATTCTGACAAAAACAATGAAATTCTAAAATTTAAAACATGAAGAGGAAATTTCAGAAGAAAAGCACATCTTCAGAACAGATTTATGCATTTCTAAATGGTTCTTACCAAGTTCATGTCTTTCTGAAAGAAAAAGCATACAGGATTTTTTTTGCATATTTATAAAACGCTTTAAGTAAGATTTTGCAAAGCAGTTAAAGATGTTTTAGCAATGTGAGAAACTGCAAGCAGATCTACTCCAAGGAAAGTAGGTTGATCAGTCTTGGCTTATCCTCTATGCTGTGAAATGTATTAGGAGTAAGAGGGCAAACAGCACAAACATCCTCCTAGCAAAACCAAAACTAGCTTGTCACAGCAGGCTCCCTTATAGCCCAGACGTGATCTATGTGGCTATTTCTTGAAAGCATCTTTTCTTGCAACTCATCAGAAACCCAGGACTGAAGCTTTTCTTCACAACGCTCAGAGCACTTCAAGTTCAGTGCCCTTATCCAATTCACGGGGATCCAATTCATTTCCAGTTCAAATTAAATTGCCATGTGAGTATCAACTCAACCACAATCTCAGACACCATTCATCTTTAGTTAAGGTGGCTGGCTACCTGTTAACCAGAACAGTAAGAGGAAAACATGAGGGTGGGGGGGTGGAAACAACACAAAACCACTAACCAACCAACCCTTACTTTCCAGAATTATTTTAGCACAAAAAACGATCCTCATCGATTACATTCCAATACTTTAAAATGCTTTAGTCACGTCTCCTCGTTACCCTGATTTTTTGCAGAAGACAACAAGTACAACTTAAAAGATGTTAAAGCTCTGTCTATGTGACCTGAGCAGTGTTTCGAAAACAAGCTAGTCAACTCTGAACACATTTTTCCCTTTTTTGTCCTTCGCTAGATCTTTCATCTAGTCTAGCCTTTCATCTAACCAAGACAAGAATTAAACACCGTCACCACTGCACCAACTAATTGAGCTAGCCCCATGACGTTACTGTTGGGAAAGGATAACATGCTCCTATCACACCTTTAATTCTCTCGTCTAGACTAGGATTTAAGACAACACAGCTGCTAAAACACAACCCATCGACAAAGAAAAGCACTTGAGTTGTATCCGTCGCTGTAACTGTACCTAGACTATACCGTTTGCCTTAATGCAGTAAAAACTGAAGACCACTCCTGTACTGGAAACCTCTGGCCAAGAAAAAAAAAATAAGCAGGAAGCTAATGAATAAGAGGACATGAAGAAGCAGATAGCTATAGCTCTTGTTACCTTAATCACATAAATCTTTGTGCAAGTCACTACGTGCCAAGATAATTTAGCGCTGCAGTCCCAATTGCTTCCCAATTCTCTCTCAAAACGTTATCATCACATACCACCTACACAATTTACAAGGAGGGGAGGAAAAAAAAAAAAGGAAGAGGTGTTTTAAACAACACCCGCAATATTTCTTAGATGAAATAACCAGTAACCACAGGTTTGTTCTTAGTTGCAAAAAAAATCTTGAAGTGAATTAAGTGAAAAACTAGAAAAGGAATGGATTTAATGATTTTTGGGACAGCCACTCACTCAGACATTTCAAATTTTATTCATTTAAAAACTCTCTTAAAAATAGAATGACAATTGAAGTCTCAGTCCAAAGAGTATGCCTGCTAACAGAAGAGTTTTAAGGAAACCTACTGTTACTCTGAATGTTTTATTTATGACCCAAACAACAAAATTTGTTTCTTACACATACTAGCCAACTGAAGAGCAGACAATCATGGTTATTTTGAAAGAAAACACACAAGTTACTGCCAACTGTGCTGGCTATATTAAAAAAAAAAAAAAAGTATTTAGAGAATTATTGTCCTCTACATATCAAAGGGAAAACAGAAAATCTTGTAAGCAGTGACTTTTTGGATAGAATTTTCCAAGTAATCATTGCAAAATCTGTCAAAACCCTAATTAAGCGTAATTAAGAGCAAGATAGAAAATATTGAGCCCCAAGCATTAATGTACAAAGTCCAAGTATTACTGTTCTAAACTATGAAAACCATTGAAGTCACTGTTATATTTGCTCTTTAACATATTAAACTGCATTTTTACAACGCAGACGTGATCAAGTAACACTGCAAGACTGAAAACAAACTTAAGAAATCTTGCCACATGCTGTGCTACTGTTTGACAATTTTAGCTATCCACATGTATTCACGCACCTCTGCAACAACACGAGCTGCAGCAGCAATTAAGACCTGAAGAGAGAAAATGATGCTGAGTGACACAGGCATGATTCTAAAAAAAAAATAAAAATGAAAAGAAATGCTGTTCTCTAAACTAGCACAAACTAAACTGAACGTGCACACAAAAGGAGCACGCATTTCAGTAAGTCTAAAAAGAACAGGTAAAAAGCAGGAGGGCCCAGGGAGGTGGTTGAGTCACCATCCCTGGAGGTATTCAAAAGAGTTGTAGATGCGTTGCTTAGGGATATGGTTTAGTGGTAGACTTGGCAGTGCTAGGTTAACGGCTGGACTTGATGGTCTTAGGGGTCTTTTCCAACCTAAATGACTCCTGATGGATGATTCTATGATTTGTTTTCAGTGCCCATATATGCAAACTGTCACATCATTTTACCTTATAATGGAAAATAAATAAATCTTGGAAAATACCTACCAATATGATTAGCTGCTACGGGTGGAAGCAGACAAAAAAAATATTGGAAGACTCTAGTTAAAGGCATTGTCTCAAATTTTCACAGCTTCCACAGAAAGTAACTCAAAGTAGCATGAATACTTCAGATCATCAAGAAAGGGCGCGGGGAAAGAAGAATCAGGAGAACTCTGCAAGTACAGAATTCAGTTAAAAAGCTTCTACAGGAGAACATGAAAGGTGGTATGTTCCAAAGATGCATGAACACTTTGAAATATTTGACTTTAAGACCAAGCTGAGGAATTTTAAAATAATCTTCTATGGTTTAAAATTGCACACTGTCAGAGATTTTTTTTTTAGGGGATTGTCTATGTACGAACTCCACAGTTAAATCAAGAAACCTATAATTTTGTCTGACAGAATTATTTCATTAACTTCATATTAAAACAAAGGTAGATTGACTAAAAAAATAAATTAGAAAATTTACATTCTAAAGAGCCAGAAAGAAGTCTGGCAAAGTTGTTTGAAAACTACAAAGGGAAACTAAAGTTGAAGATGTTACTGTAAAACTTATTTAGTCCTGTACCCTGCAAACAGGTACTCTTTCCATTCTAAAGAGTTTCTAGGGGATAGTCTATGTATCAGCTCACCGGTAAGACATAAGAGCTGTCTGAACAGCTGAAGAATGTGGTGTTACATAGAGGGTCAACTTGGTAAGACTGCCAACTTGTGTTTACCACTTTACATCTCCACACACACATAAAATATTTGCATTTTCTTCTCACTCCATGAGATTCTCACCTGAGAAACTGCCATCTGTAGCATCCCCTCCAACAGGGGGGAAAAAAAGGGAGACAAAGGGTCAGTACAGGTCTTCTTTTACACTTGGTGATATTTTAACATAATGTCTGAAGCTTGCATCGTGTCCAAATCCCACCCAGTTTCCTGCATTTCCTCAGAAGTAGGTACACCTGTTTGATGAGATTTTAAAGTCTGTTAATCCGTCCTTGCAATGAAGCGCTAAGTTTCACCTGACAAGCACACAAGGAAGGCCTGGCAGCTTGGCAAGCCATGCAATGGAGGATGTGGACCGTGCTCATTACCTGCCCTGCCTTTTTCACTGAGAGATGAGTAATAAATCCACTGTGTCACGATTACTGGAAGAAAAAACGAAAACAAAAAAACCCAACACAAACAACCCACCTCTTGCTAAAAAAAAGACTGAAGGATTTCAGTCTCTTCATATTTCTACCATCCTACATGGAGAGCATCTGTGAAAGTCCCTCCACTTTTGCATACGGTACTTTAGAAGGAATAATATTTTCCAAGTTTCACTTCAACTGCTTTTGCTATTTCTTCCTGGAAGGCTTGAGCCATACTCGTCACAAGTGTTGAAGCTGCATTTCTTGAATACTGCTCTACATGGTTCTTAAAATTAGACTAGCAGTTTCTTAAGTCAAAGAGAGATGAAAAATAGATAAAACCTGGAACCCTTGCCCAGATGACCTCCTGAGGCCCATTCCAACCAAACAATTCTGTGACACTGGTAAATTCACTGCAGTGAGAACTCTTTAAGCCAGGTTGAAGAGCTAAAGAATAAATCCAACTATTTAATCCCTTCCAAACTCTATTGACAGTCATTTGTATGATCATATTGAGATTTAATAAGGAACTGGACCCTAATGTGCTAAGTGATTTTTTTGTAAAAAAAAATATATTTAATTTTCATGGCACTTGGAAAACAACATTTTTAAACTAGACATTTGAGTAATTTGTAACTTCAAGTATAGTTTTGCAGACTTAATCACCATGAAGACACTAAAAACATCAATCATCATTGACTCGAGATGCTGATTTCACAATTAATACATTTCAATAATTGCTTCTCTCGTGTGTTTTGAATTGCCACAGAGAATCCCTAGACTGGGAGGCAGATTTTCATCCTGATGGTAAGCATTGCCATGAAGAACACTCAACTCAGCCACATTTCCATGATATTTCATTGCAATATACCTGTACTGGTTAGTCTGCACTTTCAGTCAAAATTAATGTTTTCTCGTCATTGCTTCCTAGAGAAATTAGGCAATAGGTTATTTAGAAGTTTTATATTTACCTGTTTTCCCACTACTTGAAATAAAGCGTTTCCCAAAAGCACTGCCTGAAGTAAAATCTGGCGGATTCTCCAAAAGATGAGCCCAACAGTCCTGTCTTTAAAACACCGGTCTACAGAAACCACAACAAGTGAAGAACGGCAAATTGACTTTGGAAGAATTTCCCCTCTGTGCTTTAGGTTCTGTTGGAATAACAACACTTTTCTATTTCATGGGGTTCTCCTAAAAACGTCCAACAATCCTTAATATGTCCAGATTGAGAAGTTTCATTAAGGAAAGCTACACAAGTGCCTAGAGGACACAGTCGACGACGCTTAAGCATACCTCATGGGAATAAAACACTGGCAAAGTCACATCCAAAATTAAAATTCAGTATATGGTAAATGTCAGCAGGTTGGCTTCAGAGAGCTTTCTAATCACACAACAGACAAACACAACCGTGTTAGAAGTTATCCAACTCTGCTCTGAAACAACCAACCAACCAAACAAACCCCCCCAAAAACCAACAAACCACTATTCCACACTTCTTAATCTACATCCTTGCTGTTTCTTTGCGAATCTCGCTGTCTAACTGGGGTGTATCACCACCAATCTGTTTCATCTGACAGCTTCTGCTCTCGCTTCACTGCAGACCTTCACCAGCATGGGCCCACTCATCCAGGTCAGCCTTGTTCTCACCAGTAAAAAGTTTCTCCAGGAAACAGTTCAGTCCGCAGCAAAAGCTGAAGAGCTCTTTGCTGCCAAACCTGCTAATCCATTCTGGGAGGAGAGGAGGTCTCGGAACTGCAGTACCTACAAATGCACAGATAACGTTTTGTGTTTCTCACCCAGCAGCACAAGGCATCCCCTGCTTTGTGCATCCAAAGCTGGCAGCACGTGTAAAGGTGGGAAACTCCAGCCGACAGCGCTTCTAAAACCTCTCCCTTCTCCTCACCTGCCTGCTCAGCGCTGCTGGAGGCGCACCTTAGCACTGACAGGGCTCCTTCACCGAGGGCGAAGCGCCTTGAGTCGTTCCCAGAGAAAGCCAGACAAAAACGCTGCCTTTCCTTGGAAAAGCAGGCGGTTTACATTTCAAGCAGCATTTTCCAGGAAGGAACTTTAATTACCTGCTTGAAGGCTGCGGAGCCGTCCCCTGCTCTTTTTGTGCAAGCCGTGCACCACGCCTGACAGGGCTGCAAGGCTCCCACACCACGCGGTACAAAAGAAATCCTGACTTTATAGTCGTGCCACTAGGAGACTCCTCTGCAAACTGGGAGACCTGGATTTCGGGCCTGTTTCTGAGGAAATTCATGCATTTTTTTAATATTAAATAGCCATTTAATGAGAACAGAAGCTAACCTGACAACAGCTATCTGTTGGACAGCCTCTAGGGACTGGCTTCAGAGCTAAGTAAAGGTCCACTTTTTCCCCTCTCTTTTGGCCATGTAAACATGTCACTCATTCCTGTGAAGTTAATCAACTTCCTCGGGAGGAATGAAGGGCTCCCTTAGCTTAATTTGGCCTGGTATGTGGTGGCCAGGCCAGGGAAGCAGAAAACTCAAGCCCGCATCTCTCAGCCTGAAGAGGGAATTTCCCCCCAGCTTTTCTACTTCTTGGGACAGTAACTATAACTATCCTCTAATTATGTGAGAGCACGGGAATTCTTCCATCAGAAAAAGTAAAAATAGCAAGGACACACAAAATGCAAAGGCACCCAGCAGCTGGGGACCTGGTCAATCAGTTTCCAGGTACAATCAAAGTTCAGAGACTTTTATATCATGGTTTTGTACCCATATAAGCAAACACTGGCAGTTTTCAGGCACATCTCCTCCCAAACACCTAAGTAAATGAGACTGTGATTATTTCTCTCTCATTAATGCATTTGTGCAGCTGTAAATGATAACTCAGAACTCCCTGCACAGGTACATATCTGTACCTCTGCATTCTTCCAGTTAAGCTTGCATCCTTCTTACTGTTTAAACGAACGGCACATCAGGTCTCAGACGCTGCCTTTTAAACTTGCATCAAGTGGTAAAACAAAACAGCAGACCCCACAAACAGAAGGCGAGGTAAGTTGACCAGGGAAGACCTGGTACATTTGCTGAGATCTTGTAATTCACTCTTTAATATGGCACGTCGATATTATATTCCTTTCAACTGCACCTCAATTAAAAAAAAAAAAATCAGGACTGGCCAGAACCTGGATTTTTTGCATAAGAGAAATTTAGCATTAAAATACTGCTCGGGTGTCTTTCACAAAGTAGCTCACTGCCAGCCAGAAGAAGTTGAAGTCTTGCAGTAAGAGCCCTGACAGCAGCAAGCGCCGAGCAGCGTGCAGACCCACCCTGAGCAGTGCTGAGTCAATATAACCCTGCAAGTGTGAGTTGCTTTCTGTTCTGCTTCACCTACCTACAGGCTGGCAGCTTGGCTCTGGAGGCAGACGCTCCGCTGCGAGGCACAGAGCACGCTGAGAGAGCTGCAGCTCGCGTTCAGGCACTGACTGAATGCAGAGCAGCGATTAAACACGGGCAAACCAAAGGCATTTACCAAAGTCCACCTTAACTACTAGGAGAAAAACTGTTCTGCTATAAGGCACATGTGAATGATGAGGATCGTGAGGATACAGAAAATGCATTTTCCCTACTAAGTTTAAGATAACTTTGTTACATCAGCCTTCAGACCCCCCCCATTACAAAGTTAGGACATATATTAAGAAACGCCTCCTGCGAGGAAGTTGCGAGTCTCTGAAAATATCCGAGCTTCGCCTCCTCCCTCGCCTTTCCCCTGCTCACCCTCCTCCCCAGTTTCAAAACACATCTTTTGGGGCCTCGGGCTGGAGCAGCAGCTCCTGCCACCAGCCCATCAGCCCCTGCCAGCACCGCACGGCGGGCTGCAAACCCCAGGGCTGCGGTGCAGCGGGGGTTATTGACAGGGGTTTGCCTTTCAGGTGGCTGAGCCTCTGATAAAAACAGGTCTGTAGCAGAAGCCCAATCCCTCTCCATGGCGGGGAAGAGATGTGGGGATGAGCTGCGGGCAGCATTTTTGCAGCTCGAAGGGTCGCCGCGATGTCAGCCCTGCAGGCTGCGGGGGCCTGGCCGGGACCTGAGCATCACGCACCGGCAGCAGCGGGGTGATATTTGGGATACCCAGCGGCGCCTGCAAGGCCTGAACCTCACAGCCACCACCTCCTCAGCGAGGAGGGATCCCAGTGGGATGCTGAGGGGAATATCTACGTGCCTGGGGAACGCGGGACACCCCCACCCACCCTGGTGTGGGTGCGTGGGGAAGGAGAGCGCCCCAAAAACCCCCTCGCAGGGCACCTGGGGCCCCATCCCCGTCCTGCCAGGGCTCCTGCAGCCGCCCCGCGGGGCTGGCGTCGGGGAAGGGCCGCGCCTCGTCACCTCTTGACGCGGATGATCTGGTCGCGCATGGGTCGGATGTCCTGGAAGCTCTGCTGGTTGACCAGGCTGTAGACCAGGATGAAGCCCTGCCCGTTCTTGATGTAGAGGTCCCGCATGGAGGCGAACTGCTCGGTGCCGGCCGTGTCCAGGATCTCCAGCACGGAGGGCGACGCGTCCACCTCGATCTCCTTGCGGTAGAAGTCCTCGATGGTGGGGTCGTACTTCTCGATGAACGTCCCCGTCACGAACTGCACCGTGAGCGCCGACTTCCCCACCCCGCCCGAGCCCAGCACCACCACCTTGTACTCGCGCATCCTCCCGCCGACCTCCGCCACCTCCTCCTCCTCCTCCTCCTCCTCCTCCACCACCTCCCTCCTCCTCCTCCTCCTCCTCCTCCTCCTCCTCCTCCTCCTCCTCCTCCCGCCGCCGCCCCGCCGGCCGCCCCTCACCCCCCCCCCGCCATCCGCCGCCGCCCCCTCCCGCCGCGCCTCCTCCCGGCCGCCGGGGCCGCGGCGCGCCTCGGCTGGGGCGGGCCGCAAGCCACGCCCCCTCCTGCCCCGGTCGCCATGGCAACAGCCAATCAGCGGCGGCGGCGGCGGCAGCGCGCGGGTTGGTAGGGGGAGGGAGTCACGTGCCCCCCCGCCCTCTCTCTCCCCCCCCCCTCCCCAGCCCGCTCGGCCAATGGGAGGGCGCGGCCGGCGCCCACGTGACGCCCGGCCTTCTGGCGCTGTCGCCCTGGTGACAGCGGCCCCGCCCCGCCCCGCCCCTCCGCCCGGCCGCTCGGCGGGCCCGCTCCGCCGACACGCGCCGCGCGCCGCGGCCAATCAGAGGGCACGCCGCCGTCACGCGCCGGGAGGGGACAGCCAATGGGTGGTGGCTCAAGAGGCGGGGCGGCGGCGCGGCCGGAAGTGTCCGTCAGAGGAGCCCGGGGCGGGGGGGAAGGCGGTTGGCGGCCGTTGGTGCCCGTTCTTGCCCCCGTTGTGGGGTTCCAGGGTCCCAGGCCGGCGTTTGAAGCGTGTTCTGATGTAAAACACGATTAATAAAAAGTGCATTGAAACGGTCCTGCTTGAGTGTCCTTCCTGGTGGTGGTGGTGGTGGTGTGGGCTCGCACGGGGGTGTGTGTCACACACCCAGCGGGGGCTGGGGGGCAGCCTGAGGGGAATAATTACAAATTAACAATATCTGAAAGGAAAACGCCTGATGAGGAGACATAACTTCTCGTGGGATGCAGTGTCAGTTCATAGAGATGCGTTTCTATGCGTGTCTTTGCAACGTGCACCTTCTAACCCTTGATTTTTGTTCTCATCATCACCACTGGCCAAAACAATTGAATATACAGAGAAAAGACTTCGTTTCCCTTCAAGGCTTATGCCCCTTTGGAACCAGAGCCAGCCAGGTAGTTCCTGAAAGCTGCCAGCAAAGCAGCTCTCTCCCATGTTACGCTCCTCACTGTGCTGTTTTCCTCTTTGATTTATCAGCCCTTCATCTTGGCTAAGGCGCCTGCTTTCCAGGCGAGTCCGGTTCTACTTCCTATTTCTGACCTATTTCCAAGCTTATCGTGGAGTTTTTGGTGGCAGCAAATGTATTTCTGAGGCTTTGCTGAACATCATCCCTTCGCTGAGTCTTTTGGTTACATGCTTGCCGTATGCAGAGCTTCCACCTTTCTGGCCTTCCACTGTCATAGCCTGTCTTCTGTGCGTTTCTTCTCGATCCACAAAGCTTCAAAACAAATTTATCTTAGCAGGATGCCCGTAGCTTTAGCCCGTCTGGAAGGAAGAAGGTTGTTTGCTGGCTTCTAGCAATGCCCATGTGGTATAAAACCACCAAAGCGAAACCAAACCACGCACGTCCATGTGGTGTAAATACATTAAGTAACCACGACACACAGGATTTTTATGGGATTGTCAGAGTCCGTTTGTAAATGTTACAGAGCCTGGCGAGGCTAGTCAGAAGTGACTAACGTTTTCAATGAATAATCTCATTTCTGTTTGTTTCTTGACTTGAGACCTTCGAGTAACAGAGGTGAGCCTACATGAACATGTAGCAGCAGAGCATGCAAGATGCTGCACGAACGGGCTAATGAGTGTTTGCGCTATAAATCAGGGCACTCTCGAGCACAGGACTGGGAAAATACCTGGGTTTATTAGGCAACGATGAAAGGAAGCTAGAGATTTAATGCCGTTAGGAAAAAGCAAACATGACTGTGACATCCACAAGGTCAAGCCTCTCGGTGAGGTTAGTGAGACATCAGTGCACCCAGTTCTGATGAACCATGTCCAAGAAAGAGGGACGTGTACAGAAATACACCCGGGAGGGTTACTGGAAAAGAACAGAGCTTATCTACAAGAGTACACTTGGAATATTTGTCTGGATAAACCAGCAGAAGCAAATGTGGAGGAGGCACACGGCTGCTAGTAACAAATAAGCTGGGGCAGAATGAAAGCGTGGGCATTTTAGCTAGCAAACACCACAGAAGTGCATGGATCTAAACTGGTTGTAAGTCTAGGTGGAAAAGAGAGATCTCAGAGGACAGAGGGTCTGTCCTTCTGTTAAGAACAGTGGCAGATGAATGAGCCTAACAGGCTTTAAAACGCATTGTGCTTCAGAATAGGAGGCTGATGTGCAATCATAAAAAATAGATGCAATTATCTGTGTTGAAGGGAGGAGATGGGGGCCTCCCTTACGCATCCCGGGATTAGAGCAGGCTCCTGGAGCTGGGTATTTCTCAGAGAGAAGCTGTTGACTGCTGGTTCAGGTCCTTGGGATGAGGATGCAATGGTTCAGAAAGAGACACGAGGAGCTTGCGTGCCCGACAGGTTTACACCAGGTGGTCAGTCTCATAGGTGGCCGAGTTTCATGGGCAGCAAAGCATTATTTCACATAGTGATAGTGGGGTGATGTGTGCAGGAACTAAAGAAACACTTAAAAATGAAATATAAGGGAAATTAAATGTAAATATGGCATGGAGGATGGAAAAGAGCAGGATGGTCAACTGGAGGAGGTGCTGGCTGCCTGGAATGGATGACTGTTCCCAAGGATCTGGTAAGGCTAAAAGCCTTGTCATTGCCCTGTTTTTGTAGCTTTCACCCTTGTTCGAAGATGGCAGCATTGAAAATTCAGCTGGTCAGTGCTGGAGCCTCTGCCCTAAAAAGCAATGCGGGTATCAGTGGTGTGGAGTTACTTATTGTGAGGTGGAGGACATGGGGCTGCCTGCTTTTCTTTTATGCACACTGCTCATACTTCTGTTATTCCCTACCAGAGAAGGTGGGGGGTGGGAGAAGGATGTTTTGGAGAAAGAGAAACATCCTGCCACCAAAGACTGAATGGGCCAGGGCTCGTCCCTGCAAATATCTCATCCCACATCTGACCAGCAGACAGACGGTCTCCTTTCCCAGCACGACCTCCAGGAGTTATCTAGTCCCTCTGTGCTGTGCGTCTGGCTTGTGCTGGCTTCCCAGGATTTAGGAACTTCAGACAGTTTTATTGCTCACTTTGCAAGTCTTTTATGTCTTATATGGAACTATCATATTTCAGATTTCAGCAGCCTGTGGCTAACCACACTGTCTTATGATAGGCTGGAGTCTCTCTATAAATATTTTTTATTTTATGCAGAAAACAACACGCCGTTGCATAAGTTTCATGCTAGCTATTGTAGCCTCTGACTGCACATTATAGGATGGGTACGAAAGAGGGACTAGGCCTCGAACATCTATTTTTATGCCATAGCTAAGGCTTGCTGATTTTTCAGTAGTAACAGTGCCATTGGCAAGATGGAAAATAGGGAAATCTGAGTGCTGGTGACTGTCTCCTGACATTTAAGCATGAGAGAGAGGATAAAATAGAGCCTGTGTACTCTACAGACTGTTCTGGTGAATATATTTGCTTTCTGTGGCTTTTCCAAGTGCAGGTCAGTAGAACAACAGTGACGTCCCGACCGTGCTTACTGCCGTATTTTTCTGTTCAGGCTGGCAGAGCAGTTCTGGCATCACATGGATCCCTCCTAGCCATGTGTAATTGGAGTATTTTAGGAAGTGTAGCCAGCATCAAGTGTTAAGGATGAGATTATGTTCAGTCTTTCATGTGATACTTCTTGCCCAATTAACTGTCTGATTAATTGTCTGCCCGTCAAGTTGTTATCAAACTCAAGATACATCTAAGTGGGGCGAAAGGTGGCTGACTCTCACCCTATCCTTAGCATTTTTAGGTGGTCGCACTTTTTTTTTCCATTTTTTTGGAAATTTCCGTTCCATCCCTGCAGTGACCTTATCCCTTTTTTGTTTTGTTTTGTTTTGTTTTGTTTTGTTTTACAGATTGCAAAATCATGGTTGTTTGACATCCTTGTTCACGAAAACAGCAGCTGGCTAGAGGAGAGCAGGTACAACCCCTGGGTGCTCACACAGGGTAAGGAGGTTGGACCTGATTCCTCTGCCATCCTGCTTGGCCACGGCACAAGAGCCAGACTAACTGGGAGCCTGGAACCTGGTTTGGGGAAGGCACTTCACGAAGCTGAGGTAAGCACTAGGAAATTCTTGGCAAAACTGAGGACTGAGCGCTTGGACTGTGTTCCCAGCAGACCAAGCATGCTGAGCAAGGGAGACTGTAAACCAGCTCATCAGAAATGATGTGTGGGCAGCTTTCTCCTTTGGTTAAGTTGCACATAGTCTACATTTAAGCATTTTTGGCGTTGGGAATCCAAAATCTGCAGTAGTGCTAACATTTCATGTAGCTCCATAGGGCGTAAGCAGATCCTGCCATGAATCTCCCCGCTCCTCCCGAGCCCACGCTGCCTTCATCCCTGTGACACCACTGCTGGTGCCCTGTGGTGAGCCACTTCAGCCCACTGAATCTGTAAGAAGCTAATCCAAAGTAGAAATGCAAACTGTTTTATCATTGTTAGCTGCCCCGGACTCAGCCATGACAGAGGAACAGAGTTAACTCCATCCTCATCTCGAAACATTTAAACCCACACCTATTGCTTCCCACAAGACTTTTTGTTTGGTGAATTAAAACAAACTAGATTGCGTTACAGCAGAACTAGATTGAATTAATGCATTTTACCTTACAACTGGAGAGGACAACAAGTGTGAACACAATTACTGTGGCTCCGCCAGGAGATACTCATTAAGTTGCTGTAGCTGTCACTTCCAATTGTGTGCTCCTGTCCCTGGGGATTTTTTTTTTCCCTTTTAACAATTTGAAAGACTCGGAGACAATAGCAGTAGGCATACCAAAGTCTTCCCTCAGTCATAATTTAATTTTCTAATCAGAAAGGAGCATTCAGGCTTCAGTCCTGTGGGCTTATTTCAGAGGATGACCAGTTTAGTAGCTCTGCAAATGGGGACAGCTTTCTGTTGTTATCATCTCATTAATGCTCATTCCTGGCATTGCAGATTAACCATTCAGAGGAAGGGGATCGCTCACTGAGGGGCAGGGCTGATGTTGTTTTAACTACTTCGTGCAGCCAGATATCCATCCCTGTCACGTAATAAGGTCATTATATTTAATTGAGAATGGTGGTTAAATTTGAAAAGAATAATTGCTCCTGGTCCCTCTTTTTATTAGGAGTGAAAATCTGATTGGACCATTCATTCCCAAAGCACCAAGAAATCTAAATGAAAATACTCTGTTTTAGCTTGTGACCTGATTTTTATTGTTTTTAGTGGAGATTTGGTGGACTTCTGCTGATGTCTCGTGATGTTTCACAACGTTTTCTTTGCTCACCATAGAAGCAAACAAGAAACCTTGGTGGTGGTATTAATTTTAACGAAAAGTGTTCCACTGCATATCTAAGTTTCCCAAGAAATACTCATCTGCCAATGAATTGAAGTTAAATAGCTGTTGTTCACATATAGTTTCAAAACAGGGGAAGTCAGCTTCAGGATATAAAAAAAAAAAAAAAAAAAAAAAAGCACAGTGAAATAAACTAGTAACAGCTAATTTATTATTCTATTTGACTCCTTCTTTCTCCTTATGATGTTCAAAAATAATTCAATCACAAGATTTAAGAGAAAATGAAGATAATGATAGTCTGTTTTTATGAAGGTACAAAAGTCTTGGAATGTCTATCACAAGCCACGCAGACGTATCTTTCTGAGTCAGTCTTGGAAGCAAATGTTTAACCCCTCCTTTGTAATAACCAGAGTGTGGGCATCAGGGCCTTGTATTTCACAAGCATTAGATTTTGTACATATCAATAAAAAATAATATTACAGCTAAAATAATATTTTCTTATTTTGTGGTTGTTTTGAGCAAAATATACAGAACTGAATTAAATTTTAAGATGCCTTAATTGTTGTGAGTTACACTGTAAGTTAAAATAAACTTTCCAATCCACTTTTCTTGTATTTATTTCTTAAAAGCACGTTTCCTTAAGCAGAGTAGTATTTAATTATATCAAGTGTAATCAAATCATTTAGATCATTTCAGTCTATGTCCTAAAACTTGTTTAGTAATTTTGGTGCATGTCCGAGTAGACACATTTGCTCTGGATGTTTGGATTTGCATCGTCTGCTCTGGGCAGGGAAGTGGATTGCTCTACAGGGTACCCAAAGCACACAGTGGGTGACAGGCCCCTAAAGAGGGGCAGATTTTAAGGGCAGACTGAGGGGACTGGGGGAAAATGAGATCGTGTCTTTCCGAAAAATACTCAGCAGCCAATTTGTCTGCAGGCATTGTGCAGACCCTCCGTCCCTCAATACGTGCGTGTATGGAGGTAGGATGTAGCTTGGGATAAGGATGTGGGGAGGCCAGACTTGCTTGTAGGGTAACTTCTCTCTTCCTAGCTGAAGGTCTTCCCGAAGGTCCCTGCTGCTGGAAGCCTGTTGAGCCAAACTTCTGATTAGTGGAGCAGGAATTCCTAACTAAGTGCTTCAAAACCATGAGTTTCAGATGTAATCAACACAGCAGTTGCCACAAAGATGAGCATTAAAGGCCTGAAAATCATGAGGGCTCGGATGTCTTTTTTCACCATTGGATTTGCCTTTTAGTCTTTAGATATTATTGCTTTTCACTACTTGTACACTTATGTATTTATTTATTTTGAAACAGAAGTTGTCTGTTCTTGTTTCAAGTGGTTGGTGCTTTAAGAAGACTGAATGTCGTAAATTAGTGATAAAATCGGAAGTTTTGGCAACAGGCACTATTGACAAGATAAAAATAGGTTAGTTATTATTTTGAGCCTGAGGAAAAGATTCATTCAGAGAAAAAACGAAAAAGAAACTGAGTTTGTGAGGTGTACGAAGATCTCATCTTCTTCTTTAAGTCCTCAATGCTGTACAGGAATGCAACCCTGTGAGTACTTTCTAGCACATTTTCAGAGCTGCGTTATACTGGGTGCGCTATTTTACAAGCAGGAGATACACGTACGCTACTTTAGTGAGGAACCACAGTTAATTTCCTCGGCAAAAATAATGCAAAGAATTAGCTCCAGCCTCTCTCTGCATTTTCTCTCAAGACTTCAGTGAGAACTGCTACAGCTGAAGGTAAATTATTGCAAAATAATGGGGGAGCAACTTAGAATACAACAAAAAATCCAGAAGATTAGATTTTCAAAAATCATTCAGATTTTTTTTGTACAGATCTGGTCTCATTTCACACAGCTGAGCTTTATCAGACTTTTTGGGGCAGAATGCATGATGATTTCCTAGCAGGCTAGGGATGAATGTAGTAGGCATAGCAGATGAGTGATGAACCTGATGGAACTGCCCCTTGACAGTTTCTCAAAGCAGTGTCTGCTAGTTCCTCCCATCTTCCTGGTTCTCCTCTCATCTTCCAAGTCAATGCTTTACTGATGCTTGAATGTCTTGTCCAGCTTCTCAGCAGTGGAGGAAAGAAATACATAACTCTTCGTGTACTTACTTAAGAGTTTGATATAGCAGTACAGCAAGGGGGTTCTGTTATTTTATTTTATTTTATTTTATTTTATTTTATTTTATTTTATTTTATTTTATTTTATTTTATTTTATTTTATTTTATTTTATTATTTTATTATTTTTGTGCTGTCATATTTGCTGGTTTTACACTTTGGTGCAAACTTCTCTTCCTTATGGGATGTCTTAGCTTCTTTCCTTTTTAATGTAGTGTCCTCACAACAAGTCTTCCCCAAGGCTATGTTTTCATGGTATTTAGCTCTGGCCAAGAAACCAGATTACAGAATTCCTCCTCTTCCACTTAGCTGCTCACCCGATCAACTTGTAGTGCTATTTTATCCAGTTAGCACAGAGCTCCAACACAGCATTGCTTCTCCTCTTTCAGTCAAAAAACAACCAACTAACTAACCAAAAAACAAAACAAAACAAACAAAAAAAACAAACAACCACCAAACCAAAAAAGTCCCGTCTCTATAAACATTCACCTCTTGGTGTAGCTCTCAGTTTCCAAAATTAGCTGTGAAGGGTGTTGCTATGATCTCTAAAGAGGGACAACATTGAAGATCTTGCTTAGAGATGTTAAGACTGCTGCCACAAGCACCTGCAACTAAAACATAGAGGAATGTACAGCCACAAAATAGGCTGAAGAGTGAATTTTAGGAGTTGGCAAGGCTCACGCTCTGCAGTGGGGCAGTCTGAGCACATTGGGGTCAGCCCTGATGGACATCTGCACAACTGTTTCTGAAAGACCTCAAGCGGTCTTGCAGATCTTGTGCTGTTTTTCTTTCTCTTTTTTTTTTTTTCCTCTTTTTTTTTTTTTTTTTTCCCAGTTTATGAGGTTCTGTTTTGTCTTCCAACACACTTGCAGGCCATTCTCAGCTTGGTATCGTCTTCCAATCTAATAAGCATCGTCTTTTCCATGTAGTGCCCTGATAAGTGACTAGTTGCTGGATAGTGCCCTAATAAAATAAGTATTCATTATCTTTACTCTTATTACATAAGAAACTAGATTTGAGCGAGTACAGAAGCGATGTGCATTGGATGCAGCTCTGTAACCACAACAGTGACAGCTGTGCAGAGAGCAGAGACCTGAGCTAGCTAGCCTAGATAGCATATAAATACTCACTTAACCTGAAACAGTAATTAGTAACATACTTTGCACTTTTCTATCTGATCATCTGATTCTCTGGGTAGTGGGGTTTTGTTTTGTTTTTCCCCTGAGAAGTTTCTATCTGCAAAAACTTGCTGTCTTTAGATATAGCTGCACCACTGATCATGCTCACACCGAAAAAAAATACTGCTCAGGTAAAACTAGTGATGGCTCAGCTTTTCCATGGGCTGAGACATAACTCTCTCCACATCTCATGCCAAGGAGCTGCTAGGGAAATCTAATTGTTTAATAAAAAAGTCTACTGAATAATGCACATGGCTATATAACTTTATTGTACTTACTCTTGCTTCCTAAAAATGTGCATCGTGGTGTAATTAAGTGGATTCCTTTTTCAAAGCTGCTGAAAGTTTAAAAATCAAGCATAGAAGTTTCTTTAAGATAAAAAAAAAAATGTTTTAATTGGTCATTCTCATTAGTTTCAGCAGAGAACACATTAGATAACCTAGACAGCATGTAAGTATCCAGGGAGGAATTGCAGAAAGTGGTAGTCCAGAGAGATGTTGTCACACATGTAGCATGCAGCAGATTAGACCTGCTGCTTGGATGGGAGCTGGCAGAAAACCGATGCAAAATCGAACTGGGAAATCACGTTTTAGCACAGGCCAAGAGCCATTTCTTTTCACGCAGCTTTGATGGGGATCTCCTGAAGTACCATCTTGGTGGCTTGTGGCCTTCAGGGCCTAAGCCAGATGTGACGGGGTTGGTGAGCCCCCAGGTCATCCAGGTGTTTGAAAGGTGTGATCCTGTATATTTTTGGCTACAGTCTCTAGTTTAATGTGGCAGGCAAATTGTGTCCCTCAACAAATTGAAAAGTTGTTTGGAACAAAACCTGAAAAATAACCATTTAGATCTCCAAAACACTTCTTTACAAGAACAACTAGCTGCAGTTTAACATGGGAAGAAGAGGAACCAAGGCAGCAGTAACTCCAAATCAACCATGAGTAAATGTGCTACCTGTCAGGAGGTGACAGATCCTCTGCTGTGCTGAAGGGATGTCTGAAGCTCACGGCAGGGCTACCTGTTGATCTGGGGTCCATAGGGATGCATGCCTGGATGGATAAATGTGCAACCTCTTGCTCTGTGGGGACTGGATCTGTACCTAATTTAATGGAAAGGTGGATGTGCATGCCTGCTAGCTGCAGTTAGGTATGTAACTGCTGTGCCTGCTTTAGAAAAAATACCCTTCTGTCAGATAACCTTATCTTATTCTTTTGTACACAGAGGGAGATAGGAGCAGGAAGAGTTACTGGTCACTGTGGCCCTGTTCTGTGAATCACACAGATCAGCCACCACATATCTACTTAAGGTCTAACTTTCCAAAAAATACTCTTACAAGCCAACTTATAAAAATGTGCTGGGAAAACAAACAAACAAACACACACAACGGCGTTGTATTTTAAAGAGTGATAGCTCAATTTGCAAATATTATTTAAGTTTCTGTTCCTGTGTATACATGCAAGTGTATTCTCTGTCTGTGTTCCTGTGTGTGTTTGCACAGGCTCAAACCCCACTGAGTTTTATCTAAACCTGTTTCATCAGGAAATAATATTGTTTCATGTTCTAAATCAGGTAGATGTCCAGATGAAAATGATGATAATATAGTTAAGCTCCCTTCCCCTCCAATCTATATACAAAGAAAAGATTAAGCAGCATGCTTTGGTTAAACCAGACTATTTACAACTTTATTTGCCCTTTCTTATTTCTTTTGTTTTCGTATTTTAGCTAGTGCCTATGAAATAGATTGTCACTGAGGCTGATATATTGTTATACAGTGTCATTTGATTCGAGGATGAAACATCTATTTAAAAACACATAAAGGAAATTAAAGAGCAGGACCAGTCTTAGTTGCAGTATTTTTCATGGCCTTGAAAACCTTCAGCTAGAGTCTCGGCTGCTATAAATTGGCAGAAACTCCAGTATCTTGATGCTGCATTGGTTTATGTGACCCAAGGAGGAGACCTCAGGGATTTGTGGGACTACTGTATAAATATCAGAGCTTTCAACCTGCCAACGTGGAAATAAATAATGTGTTTGGTCCAGTCCTGGCTCCATGCTTACGTGTTGCTCCTTGGTTTAAGCAGTGTGGCGCGAAGCAGCTGAGGGGAGAGCGCGGCCTTCAGCAGCTCTGCGCTTCTCCTCGACCAAAAGCCCACCCTTCTGGGTGTTGCTGCTTTCGTCTTTGGACACCAATGAGTTTATAATCCCTCACAACACCCTGCTCGAGTAACTCAGCCCCATGATTTCTCCTTTCAGCTGCCCTTCCAGAGGCAGAAGTAAATTTCTAATCCCCGCCACTGCAGATCTCGCTGCTGAGGAGGCAGCCGCTAGCTCCGGCCCAACACTGCCACTCACATGTTCTGGGATAAAACCCATGTTGGGACACATTTCCATCTCCGAGAGGGCTAAATCCCAGTGCTACAGAAACCAGAGCTCATCAAGGCCATTTTCTTCATCAGTTTTATTGCAAATTGGCTCAAGTGTATAGACTCCTGGAGCTTGGAGCCGCATCCAGCTATGTCTTAGAAAGGAGCTGAAAAAGAAAGGAGAGACAGCTGTCTCTGTGAAAGTATTTGTGAGGTAATAATAGCAATAATAAAGGAAAGTCAAATGGAGTGCTTTCACTGTGATGTTTTTAAAAAAGTAAATATTCAATTGAATATGAAACGATCATTGATTTTAGGCACTTTGACTGACTAATGTTTGAGTCTAACTGAGTCATTTTCTGAGAAGAGCAGAAAGAAAGCTGTGCTACGAGGAAACAACTCTGGCTTTGTATAGAGGTGCTGCTGAGTAGCACCGCCGGAGTCCTTTATTTAAACAGGAATAATTTCGTTGTACAGGAAACTTGGATTTGAGAACAGTTCCTCTGATAATTACTCCTGAAGAGGAATACATCTGCCGCGTTCACCAAAGCTTGAAGCTCGTGTCACAGAGGGTCATCTGCATTTGGGCTAAAATTAAAGCAAAGGGAGAGGAAAGAGTCACATAAGAAAGGACGTAGATTCCCAAAAGCCAGGTCCATGAATAAATAAATAAATAATCACACACAAAAAAAGGTTCATTTCACCAAGAAGTGGCAAAATGGCTCTTTAGCATGAACATCTGATGTAGGCAGATGTGAGAGGCAAATAAGAGAATAACTATGTCGTACTTTGGTTCTTTTTCAAGCATCCCTGCTGAATTGTTGCTGGAGGATGTCCTTTCACTGCTCTACACCTTCTGCCTTTCTGAGGGTTTCCACAATACTTGGTAGCTCTCATCAAAACCTGTCCTGTGGATAGCATTCCTCGTGAAAGACCGGCAAATTTCTCTCACCTAATAATTGCATAGGGAGAGCTGCTTTCAATTCTGAAAGTAGGTTTATTTACAGCCAGCCTGGAATGAAGCCTGCCCTCTCCATCTCGTCTCTGATCTCAAAACATTGCATGGAGCGGGCGCGTCACTGCCTGCGAGGAAGTTGGATCCTCTCCGGGAAGGTCCTGACCACTCTACCTTCAATGCAAAGCAAATCTGTAATTAAACAATGCTTTGAATACTCAGGCCACTGAGTGGTTTCCTGCTTTAGTTATGAAAATGAAAACTGTCCGGTCAGTCTTACTGGAAATGACTCTCACATAAGTTTTCATAAGACTTTCATAGGAAGCTTCTGCATGTGGTAAAGTGCAGTATGGCTCCTAATTTGGAGCAAAAGGCCTCCTAAAGAAGGCCAGCAGAAACAAGGGGCTAAAAATAAATGCCTCTGCATACAAACTAAACCAGGATCAGCTAATACTTTCCATAAGTAGCAAGAGGGCATGTTTCCCTTAAAGTTTCTCTAGATAGTAAGGGATTTATGTTAACATGCATAGGTAGTGGTGGGGAAAGGTCTTTGATTATTGCAGGAGAGGTCACTTGCTCACAAGTCAGATCCTCACCTTTCAGGCAGCCTGCTCAACCTGTGCTGGCAAGAGGAATCAATTCATTGCAACTAATGGGCAAAAACGACCTTTTAGAGAGCTGCATTAGAGCAAGGACCAAAATATGCACCTCTGCCACACAGTGGTTAAAAAAAATAAATAAACACCACAAAAACAAAACAACCTGTGTCATTTCTAGAAAGAAAGAAGAACGAGATGCTTTAAAAAACCAACAACTCGGAGAAAAATAAAGGAACAGAAGCTGGCTGGCAGCACGGGGTTCCCATGGTGCACATATGCTCAGAAGCGAAGCTGGGGTGAAAGTCAGAGCAAGGAGGATCTGGCTGCCTGGGCGCAGGAGCGGGGATGCACAGCATGTCACTGTGTGCCCCAATACGACTCAGCAGGGCAGTCACCTTGGGCATCTCTGCAGGCAGCTGGGCTGGGCAGGCTCCAAAAGAGGCAATGCTGTGCAGAAGCTGGATGTTGCTGCTCTGACTGGGCCCCTGGTGAAGCCTTTCTCTCTCCGTTTGCCTACACAGGAAGTCTGGGGCTGAATGCAAAAGACCTACATTTTGTGGGGTAAAAATAAACTTCTGCTATTACTCAAATTCGTCTCCCACCTGACTTCAGTGGGCCCGTATAGACAAAAAGATGCCCGCTAGAAAACCAGTGCTGCAATTTGGGCAATCTGTATAAATACTGTGCTACATCTGGCAAATAGAATGGTTGCAAGTGCAAAGTTAGCTGACAATCTGATATAATTAATTCAGTTGCATTTGCCTTATAGGCTCTCTGTATGCTGTTGTAAATTATTTTTCAGATTGTGCTTCATAAAGTAGAATATTTGAAATACCTTGCTGCAGAGTCAGTTCTGTGAAGAATAAGAAGAATTGATCTAGAAGACAAATGAGCACATCTGAAATGTGCATTGAAAGAGGACTAAAGCAAATCTGAAATATAAGTAGCCTGGCCCTTAAAAGCTACAAAGGATGTGCAATCAGTCTAACATTCAAATAAGTTGGGGAGAAAACCAATAACCAAACAGAAACTCCTGTACATACCTGCAGCTCCAAATAAAACAGGGAGTTGAAGTTCAGCCTCTCCCATCAAACAATTAAAAGGAAATTAACTGAAAAGCCCATAAACTGCAGGGAGAGCTGCAGAGTTTCCACTGCTGCCCATGAACACATGCCATGGGCTCCAAGATTGAGGCTGAAGAAGGGGCAGTGCCAGCAGCCCAGGGATTTCTCAAGTGGTTGGTCTGGATCAGAAATGTCCCCCTCACAGAGGAGGGAACTGATTCTTTTTTAGAAGAATTCAACATCTTTTTTGTTCCCCTGGAACTGGTATAAAGTAATCACTTTTAAGATCAAGAAAAAAGGAAAAATGCTTTCTTTCACATCTTGTTGTTAGAAAGCCTGCTGAAATCTGATAATCTTACCCCACATTAAGTCCCATGTTTGCTCATGTAGCTTTTCTTTCAGTCACGTTTGGCTTGAGGAAGGACACGAAGCAGGACCCTTGCCTTTCAACATTTATCTTAAACCTGGAAAAGAATGCGCAGGATCTACCAAACACCTGTCAAAGGACAGCTCATTATCTGGCCTTACAGACAGAGAAATTAAAGCAACATAACTAGATCAGACAAAGTAGGGTACATTGGGCCCACCTGAAACATTTGGAATAGAACGATTTATTTTCATACAAGAATAGTATATCCCATTGCAAGCGCATTCATACTAAGTGATACAGATAAAATCACATCTCTATTGACACCGTAATAATAATGAAATAAAGCCCATGTGAAAACTAATCCTAAAAAGATGATACTACATGCCAAAGGGGTACAATATTTCTCAATTACTCCCTATAACTTGGTAAGAGATAAGAATAACTCCAAGTCACCAAACCTGTAAAATTCATGTTGTCCATTTTCATGACTTTCTCACGAATGTTGTGAGCTGCTCTTTACCTCCATGAGTATGTGGGCATCTTAGTTAACAGGAAAAGTATTTCTAGGCATCAAGGTAGGAGAAAAAAAGAAGAAGAAAACAAAAAGCTTTAATATGCAAGCTGAAAGTACTCCAAACACCTACAAACAAGAACAGGATTTGTACCAATAAGACCATTGAAGCCAATCTTGTGATTTTTTGATGGTTTGTGCTTGATCCTGTTTGGAAATCCATCAAAGCCATTGTTACAATTGACAGTCCCTTGTGAAAACAAGTGGAATTCATTGCTTAAACCCATCTGAGGTGTTGTGGAGTGTATGAGACATCTGCAGGGGCTGGCAGACTCGAGTTAAGATATCTATCCAGATCTGTGCTCCTCCAGAGCAGTGGCTTTAGGCCAAGTCGGTACCCTGCAATGTCTGAAATGATACTAGACAGCTTCCGATAAGAAGCAGAATCCCACCCCAACAGCTTTCCGAGTGAGAAAAACTTGCTTGCTCACAGTCCCGAGCAGTGCTGTTAGCTACCAACTTCAGCATCTCTGAGTACGCTCCACCGCCATTCAGTGCGGTGACTGTCAGCACAAAAAATAAAGGAATTAAAAGGACTTCCCCTTCTATACCCCCAGGAAAAGGAGAGGCGTTCAAGGAAAATGTAAACACAGTGCTCAGTCACCCTTGCCACCACCACAGGCCAGCGCCTGGTTGGTCCTGTGACCCTCAAAGGAGTGACCTACCAGGCAGGCACCACCCTGAGTGGTTTTGTGACTTGGACAATTGGAATAAGGAGGGCACTCACCAGAATTTGTTTTCCTTACAAGTAGTATCCAAATTCAGCTCCTTGCAGAGGAGAGGGGCAGGGCATCCTTCGTGCAGTGGCTTTCCTAGATCATAAAGCCACGTGTACTTACATTGCATAAGCGGTTCACACCAATTTCTCCCTTTCAAATATCTGAGTGTTTTTTTTTTTTTTTTTTTTTTCCTCCCGTAGCAGAAGGTATTTTCATAAAACAACATGTAATTTATTTTCTGCTGTTTCTGTGGGTTCTGTAATTACTGAACTAGGCGAATAAGAATTTAGAAGGCATTTCTGTAATTTATTCATTCACAGATAATTTGACTGTGTAGCCTGTACCTATCACAATTTGCTCAAATCCACTCCATTCCAGAAATAGTAACTGCTTTGATGCAGCAGCTGAGATGGTATTCCCCCCCCTTCCCTTCCCCGCCCCGCACAAGAGCAATAAAAATCATCGTGATCCATCTGAAAAGCCCTCAGAACTGTCAATTATATGACATTAAAAAGGGAGGTTACTCGAAAAAGGGCTTGGCTAGAGAAATGATTGCAGGCATAAAGAGCATGGTATGCATGTGATCAGATGCCAAGGAAGGTTTTCAGCAATTCAAGGCATATTTTTGGGTCCCACACATTCATGCAATAAATGCCTCTAGCAGAAGACTCAATACGGACTACGTTCACGCTGTCAAACAACCATGCTCACAAGTCCCTTTTCCTTCATCATCCACAATACAGAAAATGTCGTGTTGTTCCTGGGCTCTCTTCTGGAGCGAAACAGCTCTTTCTGAGACAAACCCCAGCTGCTGCTTTGGTAACTTGCTCAACAGACACTCCCAAAATGCAGCATGGACAAGGCTGAACCAGTTTTGGCTTCCTCCACTGTATACAAACATGCAGAACTATCCCAGCAGGCTCTGACCCCTCAAATGTCACATACCCTTTTGTTTCATGCTATTAATTCCAGTGGGCCAAGAAAAGAAAAAAAAAAAAAAAAAGAAGAAGAAGAAGAAAAGAAAAAGAAAAAAAAAAAAAGGCTTAGATTGCTTTAGACCTTTGAACTGAAAAACAAACAAAACCATACTGAAAATAATAATTATGCCTTGTGGCCATGGCAGCACCGTGTGAGGCCGGAGGAGATGCACAGCCAAACGCAGTGAGCGTGGACCTGGCCAGGCTGCTCTGGAGAAGGCTGATGTTAAGCAGCGCGATGCCCCTGGGGCAAGGGGACCGCTCTCTGCAGGGGAGGCAGCGTTTGGCACCAAAGTGGTGGCCCTGGTCTGTGCGTGTGGGCATGCCGGGCTGCTGAGACACAACCCGCGGCCAGCTGCCTTGTGGAGAATACCAAAGGGCTCTAAAGTCTCTCGGTTCATTCTGGAGGCCCTAAAAATTTTCTGAAGGAGGGACACTGCACGTAGAGAAGTACAAACCCGGTGGTTTGGTGGGGTGCCCCAAAGCTCGTGCCTCCCACAAGAGCTTCTCCATTGCTTTGTAAGTGCCCAAGTTGCCAAGAAACAGAGCAATTTTTAGACAAGAAAATCAGCACGTCCTGACCCTCCCTGGCTGCTGACAGCTGTCCAGAAAGTCACTGCAGGTTGAGGTTTAGCACAAGGCAGTGTAAACAGACAGGGTTTCCGCTCTTCAACCTTTAGGAGGTGAATTTGAATTGTTTGCTGCTGCTGCTCCACAATGCCCTCTAAGTCTCCAATCCTCTAGCTCTGCCAGGCAGCACCGTGTCTGTTCTCCATCCCACATGCTTGCTCTCAGCAGGCTTCTGGCTCAGTACCTTTGTGATACATCCAAATTGACTGGTTGACCTGGTGGTTTTCCACATCACTTGTGACCTTGGACTCCTTTCAAGCCAGCCCCGTGCTGATGCAATGTATGCAACCTTGTGACACAAATCCTTCGTGATTCGGCATGCTTCTAAGGGAGCGGGAACTGCTATTTCTTTTCTTTCAAGCATTTGAAAAATGGATCAGAGGAGATCGTGTCAAGAAACCATGGAGCTGCAAACCAGCGGGTTTTATCCCTCCTCTGCCTCTAAGCTTGCTGTGTGATCTCCTGGGCACGTACCTCCTCTGCAGTGCTGCTCTCCCGGGAGGAACGAGTACCTAACAGGGATGACCTGTCAGTACAAAACCCTCCGAGATGTGGGCACAACAAGAGGACGGGGCATAATGTGCTCACAGTTCTCCCTGGTGGTTACCCATCTGTGAGCCACCCTGGCAGGCCTGTGTAGGCAGAAAGGGCACGAAATGACTGTCTGGGGCTAAAATCCATGCCCAAACCTCTGCTCTGAGCAGGGTGCATGCAGTGGGCATGGATGTTGGTACTGCGGTCGGTGGTACCCACTGGTCAGTGGGTACGCGGCCTGCAGCAGGAGAAGAGCACAGGCTCCCTCACCAAATGTCTGTGTGTGTCACGAACCAGGGAATTGTACTTAACAGGTAGTTTCTTGAACATTCAATTAAGTAAAAAAAAAGAAAATTAAAAAAATAATAATAAATTACAAGCTTTTAAAAGACTACCTCCACTTTCTTTTGGCCATTTTTGTTGCCCCATCTTGTCAAGAGTCACATCCCACGAAAGGAAAGGCCCGACTCGTCTCTCACTTTAAAATGCTTCTTTTTATTTCAGTGGTTGTACATTGGGTGAATGAATTTAACGTCACAACAGAAATAGAATGGCTATTTAACAGACCACTAGTAGTTATATGCTGGAAAAGAGCAAATGGAGGGGTTTCTCGAACGGTTACCGAAGTATTCATTGTAAGCGTTGTCAATTATACTGTATGAGAGAGGCAAACAAAAAGGTATTTTGGTGAGGTGCTGTATCGTTTGAAGAAAATAAACACTGAGGCATCTCAAGTAACTTGAAACCACGCCTCAGCTACAGTATTCACTGTCTCTGTGTTGGCCCATCTCATGGTTCTTTTGGGGGGGGTTTATTTGTGTGTTTTTTGTGTGTTTTTTTATTTTTTTTTTAATTAAACAAAGCATTTAAAATTTAACCATTTTCATTAGACTTTTTTTAAAATATAAACAAAGTTTTGGCAAATAATATTTATACAGAAAAATAGTTTTAGATCTTCCCAAATTTTGAAATAGTCTATAAAATTACTTTATAAATAAATAAAATGCAGAATCTGTTGTACACGTATTTGCACATCTCTGTAATTGCCTCCTTACTGTTAGCATAGGTTTGTACTTGTACAGTTTTTAGGAATATTACAAAGTCATAAAGTCGGAAAGTGGATCTCTTATTAAAAATACATTTTCTCTTTTTGTCTGTCAGTTTATCTGGATGAAAGACCTGATGTATCTGAAGCTTCGTCATCCATGGGCAAAAAATAGTAGTATTGGATTAATTGTAAAAAACATAGAATAACAGTTATTTTGAAACATAAAAAGTTCACACAAAACAATGTCTTGAAGAGTTATCTACATAAAATATTTAAACAACATGGATAATTTACCATTTAGTATTGTACAATAAGCTACCCAAATGCCTAAATTAACTATTATAAAAAAATAAAAACAACTTTGACAGATATAGGCAAGTTGCAGTGTCAACTACCTAGTTATAATGACTGAGAAAGTCTACAAATATTAGTGTTTTAATAGTATATAATGGTGATACCTTAACTGCTAAATAACAAGTTAAGATACATTATTTTTCCACAAATTAAAACTAACGCAACGTTACAAGCACTATGTTAATTTTACAATCGAATTGTGATTATTTTTTTCTGTCGGATGATCAAATCTCCAGCTTTATATATAAATAGATAGTAATTAGACATTGGACAAACAAGATTTAGCCTGGAAAATAATTTCCAAGACAAATAATTATATGGTTAGTGCCTTCAGTCGTTCAGAACAGGCAGTGCTGCCAAAGTTTAAAATAGTTTACAATCAATCTGAAGAGGTTAAGTTAAAATACTGCAATCACTAATAATGTCCACATAGAAAACTTATGCTGCAAACAATTATACATAATATCCACTTATAACAGCTGTCTTGTTTTTTAAACAATAATTTAAAAACTATGTAATTTCTGTGATACATGTGCAACATATAAAATGTGAAATATGAAATATTTGGTACAATAGTGCTTGAAACAAATCTCAAATCAAACAAATGAAATTTTAATTATACATATATAATTACCTTGTAAATCAACAAAGTATTTAAAAAAGTAAACAACATTAAAATCTGCTTCATCCATATATATGTATGTATGTATATATAATATGTATATAATTGTATTAAAGATATCTTCATACTTTTGTGACATAAAATATGTTTTTAAAGAAAAACAATTAAAAGAACTATTTTTCTCCATTCTAATCTGGTTACAATCTTATAATCCAATTAAAAAAAAATGCAAATACAGTAATGATTTATTAAACTGAATCTCATTCTACATTCTTAGTGTTCAGTTAATAACCTAGATTAAAGTCACTTATGAAGTCTCAGTGACTAAACTGAATTTTAATTAAATTAGAGTATCATACAAATCTCTTCACCTACATCCTTCTTCTTCTCCTTTTCCTTTGTTAGTTTGGTCTTTTCATTTGATTTTTTTACATTTATAGAAGTTACTTCTTAAGAGCTTGGATCTTTTTGGTAATGTGACTATGAGTTTGAGAGATTATTCGCTTCCGGTAAGATTGACTGTTGGCATCAGGCTCACTTTCATCAAGTCTGATGTGACAAAATTTAGGCACTTCTGCAAAGTTTCTTTTAAAAACATTATAAATATACTCGTAAAATAATATTTTCAAGACTTTGTTCTTTTGGGGATTGAAAGGGGTATGAAGTTCATACTGTGCAAAATTTTTAACTTTTTTTTTTTTTTCTGCTATTCTGCTATGACTCAAATGCAACTTCTCCATACAAGTCAAACACCAACTATGTGCATCTAAAGAATTTGTGCTTTACTTTGGATTTCTGGCTAAAAATTTTAGACTGGCAGGGTGATGTGCAGGATACCGGGCTTTGTTTCACTTCCTTTGTCTTGGAGTTAACTTGCTGCGGGAGCAAAACCAAGATTTTTTAACCAAGAAGAAAAACCCCAATCGTAATTTGGGTTAAAATTAAACCTGCAACTGGCATAAGTTTTTAGCCAATACAAATTAATTATTGCTGAGCTTGAAAGATTCATGACCGCTGAATCTCCCAAGACTAACTTAATTGGACCATTTCCATTAGGTATAGTTATGGAGAAAAGACAATATTTGCAAGAATTAAACTATGTTTTTAAAAATCTTCAAAACTAAATGTTACCCTTTATGTCTTGAAACATCACAGCTGGTATCAGGTAGTTAACTATTTTAGGTCGGAGTATAGTAAGCATACCATATTTAATATTCATATATGACATAGCAGCACTAGCTTCTTAGAGTTTGTGATTTGTCCGTAAGAACAAATTCTTTACTTAGCATGCAGTTTGTGGCAATTCTAGAGAGGAGGAGACAGGATAGTATGTACAGTAGCCGTGCTTGGCCATCCGCAGGGAGGCTTCTTGACACTCCGTCCCATTCCTGCTGATTACTTCAGGATTATCTGTGGAGAGAAAGGAAAGTGTGATGGGGCTTCCAAGTGGCACTTCAAAGAGCAGGTCACCGGCACGGGTGGCACCGGTCTGACTAAATCCACCTTGTACGAGACGGCCTCCCGTATCCTTACCGCTAGGCGGGAGGCCTGTGTGTGTCACAAACCTCTTCATCACGTCCTCCAGTGTGTGAGGACACATGAAGGGGACGTTTTAGGTATCAAAATGTCAGAGGGGGGCCACGCCAGCCGGAGGGCACCCTGCGAGGTGTCCCTGCCTCCCCGGCTCGGTGCCTCGTGAGGAGGCTGGGGAGGGCATCGGGGCCTGCTGCCCTTTGGCAGCCCCCATCCCCAGGCAGGAACAGCAAGGGGCAGAGGTGGAGGCAGGGCCACTCACCGCTATCAAGCCAAAAAAAATATATAAAATAATATAAATATTTATGTGTGTACTGGGCTGGATGTTTTCTACAAGCTAAAGTGCCTTTTTAATGTGTTTTTAGCGACTGCTAATTTCCTAACAAGTTATCTTCGGGTCAGTGAGCCGAGAGCTTCTTCATGCTTCCTCTCAACAGGAGGTCCAGGGGGATGGTCGTCATGGCACCTCTGCGCGCCCGGCTGGTCACTAACCTCCCTGATTTGCCTCCACTGTGCCTGAAACTAAGGGTGAGGCAACCATTTTGCAGCTGCAAGCTCTCTTGCTTCCAGTGCTGCGGTGGCTGAATGCAGGTTGTGCCCAGCACTCTTCCAAAATGTGAAGGCAGCTGACTCAGCCAGCTGGCTGTTTTGGGAAGTGACCTGGATTTCCATCACCTGCCATATAAATGGCTATCAGTGGAAGGGATGTCAGAGACAAGGGGTGTGATGTTTTACCGTGCCGTTGCTAATCTGTACTCCAGGCCTAAGCGTAAGTCAAGGAATTGGAGTGCATCGCTTGCTCTTCCTGTTTAATTTGGCACTTGACACATTTCTGAGCTGTATTTGTAGGTAGTACGCAAGGCAGGCATGACAGCACTTTGACCTACTTGTGTATTATGCAGACAGACCGCTGCTCAATGCAATATTTATTTTAAAAGGAAAAGAAAAAATAAAAAGGAGATGTTTTGAAAATAACTTCAGCAACATACTACCTCTGACATACAGAAAAGAAACACGCTCAGTGCTGCCTGGAAAGCACTTGCTGTAGGCACTCCCGAGACCACCTCGAATGCACCTCACAACCCCTGCACCATCGAGGAGGGCTTCACTTTAGGTACAGCACCTAAAGCTGTAGCCCCCTCCATCACTACGTGCTCTCTGTACTCAGCTCCCTGACCCCGTATGACTTGCTGGCATGCCTAAAAGTAATCTTTGATTGCCACTGATAATGCGGTGACACTCGAAGCCCCATTGTAATGATCCTGTACGAACACCTGCCGGCTCCAAGGGGCGGAACATCTAAATACACCATTCATACAACAAGGACATATATTTTTAATGACTTCCACTCATTGTGGGTTTGTTGGCTTATCGTCTATCTTCTGTTTCCTTTTGTAATAACAAAGAAATACCTTTGCTGAAATAATAAAGCCCTGCCTGTGATAATCCTGGTCCATCTACAGCACTGCAATTTGGCAGGGAGTACAAAGAACAGAGCCGTGCTGGAAATAAGAGGTGACCAACATTATCAGCACTGGTATTTTTAGCACGTTACAGCCCAACATGTCAATGTAATTAATAAAGCAGCTTTATCTATACTGGGTTAGCCATAATCACACAAATGTGTTTAAGGGATCCTAATGTCAGTTTTAATGGAACATAACCTGAAATCTACTCAGTTAAAAAAAAAAAAGGGTTTCAGATAATGCAGCTGCCTACCTCTCCTGACAATTTTTGAGGGGATAGGACTTGCATTTTTCTATAACTTTTTTCTCCTTGTTTCAGAAATACTCAGAGAAAGGATAGAGAGAGATCATTGCGGTTTGTAGCGAGATGTCCTGAAAGGTCAAACAAGCCTGATGCTCCCAGCTTCTCCAAAATATGGGACAGAAGAGGCAAGGGGCTATAACGTGGCAGAAGGGCTGGGCTGTCCCTGACACTGACCTGGGTGCAATTCACAGGGGGCTCTCAGCAGCATGAAAGAGCAGGGACCCCTTCCCTGCACCACTCAGGCGAGCAGCAGAGACCAGGTGAGGACTTCCACCATCGCCTCCCTACTCCTGCCATTTCTCCCCGTCTCTCAACACTCAGGAAACAGCAAAGATGAGGCGGGCACTTTCCTTTTGTGGCCTGCTTATGTGGTGGTGGGTGCAGGAGGAGCAGACGGCAGCTGGAGCCCTCCCCACCGCGCTCCTCTGCAGCCCGTTCCCACCACATCTTCCTCGCCGCCCCGCCACGCATGCAGGGGATGTAACTAGGGCATGTTGCACCTTGGCTATTTCTAGTGCACGTAGGAGTCCTCCTAGGAAAAAACCTCAAGTCTCTCCTTCAGAAGAAGCTTCTCCAGCCCAGGGAGGCAGAACAGAGGAGCTACATTTCTTTTTTAACCTCAGCCACAAAGTGTAAAATGCATCCCATAGTCTTTAATTATATCTTCACACCCTATTTCTCCAAAGATATCACAACTCCACCACAGCTACATACACGTGTAGCAGCTTCTGCAACTGTTTTTTTATTCTTCCTTTTTTTTTTTTTTTTTTTTTCACTGTGTCTGACGGAGAAACATAAAATGCTAAGCTACTTTACATGGAAAATACACTGTGAACCTCTCCCGTTTAATCTACAAACGAAGTAATAAACTGTGATGGAACATGTAAGCTATCTAAGTCTGCATCACTGCTAATTGCTCCATGCTAATTGCACGCTGAAAAAGAAGGAATTGCACAGACCACACCAACCAAAGGACATCCCTGCAAACACTTATTACAGTCTCTACTCCCTCATTACTTGCAAAGAGGTCCAGCAGCCTTTATGCTCTCTGTTTGAAGGATTACGTCTCATGTGCACATCCACATGACTCATTACATTGGCTGTGATACTATTATTTTCATTAAACTTCACAGCAATGTGATATAGCGCGTCTGGCCATAGTAAGTGTAAACAACAACAAAAACCCTGAAAAATAAGGCTACACAATGAGCGTTTGTGTGTGTGCATGCCACGCTCCATGCACAAAGGTCGACAAGCCAAGCATGGGAAAGCAAATTCTCATGGATAAGACATATCAATGTCTGCAGGATTGGGTACAGACATGCCAGAAAACAGACTTTGTGTGACCGCAGTAACAGAGCTAATAGGAACACTATTTCTAGCAGAAGCAGAATGGCCTGGCACTTACAATCTGGAATAGTAATGCACAGAAGATTTAATAATAGCAAAGGGCATTTTTTTTCTGAGGCAATTGCAGACATAGAGTACTCTCTCCATTGCCTTCTCACTTGGTACCTGCTTGAAGTGCCAGAAAGATTGCCTCTCTGTAGAATAAAATCACTAACACAGCACCACTGCTAGCTACTAGACATCACTGAAATGAGTATATACATAGAGTGAAGCTAAATTTCTGCTTTCTGACTGCCGGGAAGGGTTTGCTTTTCCAAATTTGCCAGCTGTAAAAAGCACCTTTTTCACCTCTGAAATGTCAAGACTTTCTTTTTCTCTTTTCTATCTGAGCACGGCTCTTTTAAATGTTGACAGCCCTTCAGGAGCTCTGAATGGCCACAGTGCTCATTGAGCCCACTGCGCAATACAGAGCATCCACAAATTCAGCCAGGATAACCCTGGTTACTCCCAAGGGTGACACATTCCTGCCGTGTGGTCTAGGGGAATGGCAACCAGGAGATGAGTTACTGCCACTGGTCTCTGTTTCTCACCAAACCGCTGGCCCACAGCTCCAAGTCAGCTGTCAGTTCCCTCAGGACCCCGCAAAGAAGGCTGTGATGGGTTATTGTTTCAAGATTTACAGGGTAAAACTGAGAATTTGTTTTAAATTAAGGCGGCAATTCCACCTTTGTGAACTCTTTTCTGACCCCTAGTTTATTTTGTGCACTGGCTCACTTGGCATGGCTCACATAATCACCTGAATTCCCTAGAATTACCACTGGGTACTACTGATTTCATGCATACAACTCATGAAACTCCTTGACATGTTGACTTGTTTCCAGCTCTGGATTTCTCATAAAATGACGAATACAGAAAATTTACCTTTCTGTGCGATTTCAGAGCACAAGAATCTTGTTCAATTTAGAGACCTGTCACGGTGGATCAGCTGGAAAACAAGACTTTGCATCTGTCTCCAAGATTTCTAAGAAGTTTTGAAGCAATTTCTCCAAGTTACGCTTTGCTCTGTAAGCATTAATACTTTCTATGGTGGGATTTAAGATCATACTTGACCTCCACATTGCAAAGTGCTTATCCTTCTAAAAATGAACTCGCAATGTAGTAACATTTTTAGACTACTCCGCCTTTCGTTTTTAGAGCGATGCAGCATGAGGAGTTCTTTGTAGACAAGACTCATCTCAGATGATTTCAGACACGGCAAGCCTCAGCTGGTCACCCTGTTTTACATCTTGCTAGCCTACCTCAGGCAACTTATCTTAGCATGAGACAAATTATAAACTCATGATGCTTCTTGTCCTCCACCCAATGTTAAGAGTCTGTGGCAAGCAGTTCACACTGAGGTATTTAACTCGTAGACACCTGCGTCAGGGCAGAGGACTCCCACCACAGTGACATTTTCTATTTTCATGTTTTTCACACCAGTAGCAGAATGGTCAGACGTAAGTAGGGTATACATTAAAAACGACAGATATTTTCAGACAGCCTGCTCATATCAGGCTGTCTTATAAGTTCTCTCACTTTCTAAAAATAAAACTAACACCTAGTATTTCTTCCCTTTGACATGAAACCCAAGACTATTTATATTTCTCCGTGCCTTTGGGAGGTGCCGCCATCTCTTTATTTTTCATTTTCTCTTAGGATGCTCTTTTGTGGTATGCACCTTGTTCTTTGTCTTCCAAACGAATGTCTCTTTTTTTTCCTCAATCAAAAGTGGAAATGGAGGAGTTTCAGCCTGAATGGCTGAAAAGATACAGACATTTACTGAGAGCAATCCCCATCGTAACAGTTATGCTTGGTCATGTATAATTTTTATGTAGCCTTGTAGATGGATTTTTTTTTTTACCTCTTATTTCTCCATGGCTGCAGCAGCAGCACCTCCAGGGAGCACCAAATGGAGTCATTCAGTGCCCCCCTCCAGGACTCCCACCAATGCCCTCCATGGGCTGTAATTCCCCGTGGGAAGTCTCTTCCCAAATTGCTGACTGGATGTCAAAGCTCTTGTCACTGTCACGAGAGCCTCTGTTCCTTGTCTCGACCAAATACATCTATCTACATGTTGATGCGTCCGTCTAACCTCAGGCTTGCCTCACTGACCTGTCCATTTCCAAGTCTACGCGTTCTACCCGATGGGATATTCACCAGCCAAATGCACAGAAAACTGCATGTTATCACAGCCAGAAAGAAACACGCAGACCACACACCCCTGCAAGCCAATTCTGTCCGGTTTCTTTGGGTAAGATCCTATAGCAATGCTTTTTCAGTGTGAATTCAAAGGGTCAGATGTAGCAACAAACACTAGCTTTGTTCTTAGGGCTGCAGAAGGAGTAAGGAGAACATCTTATGATCTTCTCAAATCTGCATACTTAGCATATTTAGTTCCTTTTATAAGGAAAAACAGGAGTCGCCTCTTATAAATAGTAAAGATTAATTTATCATTAAAACTAGATTACAGGTTTTTGCTCTTTTATGCCTGATTTATGCACTTTGGGCACAAAACTTGAACTCTTACGCTCATAGTTGCTAATAGGGCTTTGGAAAAAACAGAGGGTCAGATGTCCATGCTGAGATGAACACTGCTAGCGTACTCCAACAGGCACAAGCTGTTGGTCATCAGGGTGTTACAAAGCTGGCAAAGACTTTGTCTGAACTTAGCTTTTCATGATGATCTAAAGAAAAGATCAAGGCACCTATGGGATCCCAAAGGGCTCATGGGTTCAACATTATTCATCTCATTTAATACTCACACAGTCCCAAAAGAGAGTCCAAACCCACTGGTGCTGCCAACTTCTTAGCATGCTTATGAGCTTCGATAGGTATTTACTCAAATAATATTCTATAATATTTAAGTACAACATAATAGGTGTTTACTCACTTCAGTCAAATAGGACTAGTTGCTTTTAAAATGAAAGCAATCTGGTTTTATTTATTCTTCTTTAAAATAATTAATAATGCAGTACTTGAAATTGATCCTAAAATACTCTTAACACATTCCACCAAAATCTATTTTAACTAATCATGCAGGCAACAGACAGACTACCTAGAAAATGAGAAAATTACTGCTGTAATATTTTAGGAGCCCCCATACAGTGACTGTTTTGAATGGCCACTCAATGCTACCTTTCAGCAGACCTGAGCTACTGCAATCATCTGTGTTTTTCACTTCCTATTTTTAGGTCATTGTCCTTAGCTTCTTGATCTTTAGAAACTGTCATAATGGGCTTGCACAGAGGAACTGAGAGCACAAAGGAGCGAAAGACCAAACAAAGCTATTCAAAATCTGCACTATGGGATGTGCACAATCCTCTTGTAGGAATATGGGCACCCTTCTTCAAACCTGTGTTTTCTTCAATTCAGATTCCCTTCAAAGCAAGAGATGCTCCACTGCTACATCCAGAACTTCTCTTGAACACAGAAAGGCATCAAATTCACATTTTCTTCATCAAGGTTCCTGACGAGACATGACACTTATAATAGGATATATTTATTTCAGTTACTGAACTTTTTGTTGGTTTTATAAAACTCACTATAGTTATCTCTGAGGCGGATTTAATGTTCCTGACTTTACCTACTTAGTGCTTCCTTCATTTTTTTTTCTTATCTGAATCCTCTCATATTTCCCTGTCCATGGCAGGGAGGTGGGAACTAGATGATCTTTAGAGGTTCCTTCCAACACAAACCATTCCATAATTCTGCACAAACATACCTGCATATTCTTGTGTGGCACTGCACATAATATTATGCCAAAAGTGAAGGCTGTCAAAGTTAACAGACCTCTGCCTGAAGCCAAAAGACATGGCAAGTACAATAAATAAGTAAGTACCTAAGTAAGTAAATAAATAAATAAATTCAAGCAATGTTTCCGCTGCAGTTACGCGGGCAGCCTCCTGCACACTCAAAGCCAAAAAAATGACATTTCTGGTGTGCAAAATGCTCATCCAACAAATCGCACACTAAGATAAAAATATGATATTAGTTTATTTCAAAGGCAAATAGCTGCAGCAGCTGTAGATGTACAGACACAATTATTTCAAAGAGCAGAATCCCAGGCAAGTAGTACATCTGGAGCTCTGCACTGCACTGTCTTGTTAAAATTTTATGATGGAAAAAAACGGACTCACAAGAGCTGTGCATACATACTAAGAACAATGAGACTAACTCATTTTTTCCCCAAATGCCTACAAAATCGCTTGACCTCAGAATTTTTTTTCCTATGTTTAAATAATAAATAGATGCCCCAAAAGACTTTTACTCAACTTGTCAAAGTATCATTTGTTGAATAATTGAAAGAAAGAGCACAAAGGAAAGTTATCTCGAATATAACTCCATTGTATTAATGTCAATACTATGAAAGTTAAAACAGTCTGTAACAGGAAAGGGAACTATGTCTAGATTTTTGTTATATAAAAGAAACGTTCCCCTTAGCTTAATGCTCAGGTTATGTGATACTGCCATCTAGCAGGCTACCAGGGGAAGCCAGGCTTCAGTCTCTACAGGGATGGGACAGAATTACTGAAAAAAGCAAATCGATTTTTCATTTCTTCCCACTTGTTTCTTGTGTATGAGCATGTAATATGAAATTCTGCAAGTAAGACTTCATTATCTACACAGAACAGCAGTCTATCCAAACTGAAGAGACAAAAAAAGTGAAATATTAGAAGTAAAATGAAGACTTGGTTAAACTTCGCGTGAGATTTAAAATAGAGTTCCTTCAAATTTTCCAAGGTAAATTTTTGCGTTTGCTTCTTTGCTGACTTGCAGTTTAAGAAAACAAAGTTTTGCCATATATTTTGTAATGTCAGTTGTTTCAAGGCAATTCAAAGGGTCTTTTCTTGACACTGCTTGAGATTTGTTGCAGGTTTTACGATTGAAAACTCTCACTTCTTGAGACTGAAAACTGTTCATTCTGAAGGTTACAGCTACTTACATGTAACTTGCTGTCTTCAAACATTATAACTTGATCGAATTGAGGCTTGTGATTTTTGAGTGTCTAGCTTGAAATAGGCAGCAGCAGTTTCAATTTGACTTTCATACTGTGACAAGATATTCCTATTCCAATACCTTCCCTGGAGAAATTACTCTTCAATATCTTCATGTTCAATGACAGTTTAGGAAAAAACAAATCTCCCTGCAAACCAGTAAATGCACCTGTTGCTGCTACACATCAGAAAGAAAAGAAATGGAAATTTTTAACCGTTCCCCCCAAATGTGTTAGGGATCAGGACTTGTTCCCGAGCCACTCCGGACACAGCCAACCCAGCCAAGTTAATCGGTCAGCCTTGAAGAGCGTGATTTCAGCAGATACTCAGAGTGCAACATGCTCAGTGTTGCCCGGTTAAATTTCAAAGCTGAGTGCTTGGAGCAGCATTTGGGAACCACCTTCACACTTTCTGGAGGCTCGTTTTGCCAGCCTGGTGTTGGCACTCAGTGCCCTTTCACATGCAGCCAGGTGAGATGTTCATCCTGCATCCCAGATGGCAAAGCTTGCTGGTACCTCCACGTAGGCTCACCAGAAGCCCAGCTCTATTCTGCCCAGGGCTCACTCTCTGCAAGCATCCCTTCTGATAATGTGCTGAGAAAAGAACCTGCTCTTCTGCCTTTGTTTTTTTTTTTTTTTTTTTTGGACTTTTTCATGCCCAAATGACCCTTTATGCTGTTAGAGCAGAATTTTTTATGGGAAAATTTAACTTGGGACTTTCTGGAATTTTTAGACCAAAACTTTCAGCCAAAAAAAAAAGCCAAAAAAATTCTAGATACCACTACTTCATAGTGACTCTCATTTGTAATGTTATATCCTGGCACTAAAAGATGCAAATAAAATCTGTTTCCCCTTCCCATCTTCCTTTCTTAAAGTTTGTTTTTAAAAATCCAAACAAGGACGTTTCCAGATTTCCAACTCACTTCCCCACCATATTGTTGCTCTTCTCCTTGTTTACATGTTCAGCAGGTTTCCACAAGGAGCAAAGGGAGCAGGAGACAGAAAAAGACAGAAAAAGCCTTTTCACTCCTCAGCAGCTCTGACGACAGCCATCTGCCCTAGCAGGCGGCTTCTTGGGGTGAAATGCACAGCCTGGAGAAAACACCCTTTTTGGGGACACAGGGCTCTATTTACAAGAGCAGCTGTCACTCCATGCTTTGCTCTATGCAGACGAAGAAATTTGCTTGCATGGGGCTGAGTAGGTGCCACAGGATATTTTGGTCTAATGGCAATCTGCCTTTTCGGGCAGCCCCACACCGATCCTGGCCAAGAGAGGTGTTTTCATGCTGTACTTCCCTGCTCCCCTCATGCCCAAGAGAGCTGCCGCTCCGGGCTCATCAAATCCCCACAAAATATTTGGCACATTAGCACAGCGTTAATGACTTCTTGAATCTGAGCAAACATTTTAATTGTTCTCTTGTTTGTGGTACTTGAATGTAACATAACCATTTTTATTTTCGCTTCTTTGTATTTTTACAGATTTTCACAAAACTGAAGGCTACCGAACGATTTCATAATTAATATTTGCATAATTGCCACCTAATTTAGTGTGAACACTGATGCATAATTTAAAACAGCTGTGCTAGATAATCACAAGCCTTAGCATGAGACAGCCTGTTGATCTTATAATTCTTTTCAGACATGGCTTATAAGCATTTTGTTTTTTCTACTAGATATACCTTTTAATTTCTCTTCTTTGGCGAAAAGTCACGTAACCAGCAGAATTGTGACTAAGCAGTATCTCTACCCAGTATTCTCTGTAATTCTCTTTTTATATGGTCAGTCTTTGGCCCATTTTCATTGCTGTAGGAAATACAGGCTTGTTCTGTTCTGTACCAAAGTGATGTGAGTGAAACTATCTTATTTAAAGCAATTTGGAAATTGGTAATCGTCCTGTAGTAACCAACAACTAAATAAGCGCTCAGTAAGCTGGAGGACACAGATGAAAACATAATGCTGGTGTCTGAACTCCCATCAGTGCATTTGCTCACCAGGCTTTGACTACTTTGGGCTAAGGCCTCCTCCCTGTGGTCCAGCTGCATATTCAGAAGCGGGCAGATTTGCCTGTAGGTCCTGTACGGTATCTGACAAGCCCGTCTTGGATAACCTAGACATTCAAGGTTATCTTAGGACAATCTTAAATGTCAGCAGGCACATGTTTAGGCAAGCAAATCAAGGCCTGTGCACCTTCAGGAGGGTGAGCCAGGCTGTTCTCCAGACCAGGCTGTTAATCTTTACTGCCTGCTACAGGCACTTACATTTCCAGCTTGCATGTAGACACGTATACTCAGATACCAACTCCTAGGTGCCCTTATTTCAGACTCAGTCCTAACCTTTAATCCTTGTAATCCTTGTGACTCAGCAATGTGTGTTTGTAATGTAAATGAAGTAGTAGCAAGGCTTTCTACTTAGAAACTAAAGCAAAACAAACAGAAAACAACAAACCAAACTGAAAGAAAACAAAACAACCGAACAACAACAACAAAACCAGCTGTAAGTATGCTGGAATTATTCAAAATTGGGATTCAGTATAACATTTCTCTCAGGTAATATCAGGACAGATTGTCCTCTTTGGAATCTCATGGCCACCTGTGAGTGAAGCTGAGTGGGGAACAGTTGATCTGCTTGCTCAGGTACTATCTGGTCCACTGTCTGATCCCACTATCTACATGAGTAATAATTAAAAGTTGTGTTAAAAATATCTGAAGTGTATATTTATACAGAATTACTGCACTAGTGTTTTAAATAAGTTGCTTACATTTCTCTGACCACAGACATGCACTAGAGGGAGCTAGTACCAAACCCTCCGTTGATGTTCCCTGATGTTGTTCAGTTACTCCACAGTTTTTGGAACTTTTTTGGTTCCATCCTGCAAAGCAATGCTGTCAACATCCCAAAACACCCAAGTTCCTTAAGCCTGAAGTAAGGTGAAGCAGCTTCAGCCTCCAGCACCATTCTGGTGGGAATTGCTGGAGCAGTTGTGAACAGGGGAAGAGGAAAAGGGGAAGGGGTTTGTTACTGAGGGCTCTCCTCTCTTGCTGCTCGTGCTTCCAGACTCCTCACATTGCTCTCAAAGCCCACCTGCCTTTCTCTGGAAAACCCAAGCAGGGCAGATGTCCCTGCTCGCTCCCTTCTCATCAGTCCTGGCAGCTACAGTAAGTGGTGGGGTTCCCCTCACAAGATGCCCCCATGCAGTGGGTGGTGACACTGACAGATCTTGTATGAACTGAGTCATTTTTTTATCAGAACTGATCCAGAAATTCTCCTCCCCTCTGAAGTACACTAAAATAAAATTATTTTGGGTTTAAAATGTATTTTCTGTAATCAGGAAACACAAGAGACTCCCAATTTTTCTGTATATTCTTAGCTGGGTCTCCCTGCATGTATGCGTTATGATATAGCTTTTAATCCTACACAGTCTTCTCTTGTGCCTTATCCACACTCATACTGATCACAAAACACAGAGAGCTGCTGGCCGAAAGTGAATGACTGTGAACGGGTCAACGCAGGCCCGTTTTGCACCCTGTCACTAATGTTATTTTCAGAGAAGAACAATCTGTAGAAGACATGAGACACAGCTCATCTCCTTTCAAAGTACAAACCGACAGCATGTGCTATATAATTTTCTGGACCCTACAGAGTTGTTAGTTCTTTTCAGCTGTCACCTGAGCAACTCCATGGCTTTTGGGATGTTGATGTTTCCTCCCACTGGTGCTTCTAGGACACCTGGATCATCAGACTCAACACAAGGAAGTATAGCAATGTTTCTCCAGGTTCGAATATTAAGCCGAAAGGTATTGAGTGAAATGATTCACCACTGCTGTGACTCTCCTTTCATGCCTGGCATTGTGAGGAGAAGCCACGGGAGCAGAAAAGGAATGGTGTGAAGGCTGCATGTTGATTAAAAAAGTGCAGTAGATACACTGGGAGGAGGAAACTATCCCACAAAGAGGTAAAGAGGCTGCAGTGTGGCACAGACCAGAAAAGGAAATTTTATCTAGATGGGAATAAAGATGTCCTTTTCTGAAATATACAACAGAATTTAAACCCACACAAGGACATGATGACCATGAGCTCAGTCTTAACAGGTGAACTCAAGTTAACTACCCTCTGCTGCTATGTTTCTTGGGATAGAACATCAAGGGTTGGGAACATAAGAGTTACTATATGGCCTCTCTTGGTGTAGTGTGGTCTTCAACCCTTAGGAAGGTGTAAATAAACAGCAAAGGTGGAGCCTTGCCTCTTATAAAGAAGTAACTACTCCTCCTTTCCCTGCTTTCACATTTTTTTAAAGTAGCTTTTAAAGGTTTACAGTGGCTACAACAAAGGCAGGAGTGAGAAGAAGACAGTGATGGCACACACTGCAGAAGCCAATGAGAAAACCTGCTGGGGTGGGACTCATCCCTTCTAACTGTGGTGCTGCAGAGCTTCAGTTGCTCTACTAAACTCCTTCCACAGCCAACAGAAAGAGCCAGGACCCTCCAGGGCAACTTATCTTGCTCCAACAAGGACTTCTAGAAGAGCAGATGAACTGGATGCTGAGCTTCCAAGTGGCTGAAGTCCAAGTGGAAACCCATCCCTGTGTTAAACCATCCTTTAATTTCAGCATGGAATTATATGTATACAGAGAGAAAAAGAGACATGCATGCAACTAAATAAATACAGACGCTTTTACAACTACTGTTATACTTAAAATGCTCTAATCCACCAATGCAAACAAAATCTGCATTGGGAAAGGAGGGGCTCTGTCTGCTGTCCTGCTAGGTCAGAAAATGCATTGGGGCACACCTCAGACTCCCAAGCAGCACAAGTTACTTGTGTGAAAGTATTCCCTGTAAAAAGCCCTCCGACTGCTTACTGCTCTTGCTGTAGGTGCCTATACCTTTGTTCGACCTCGGCCACAGCCAGCCCCTCTGGTGCAGGAGGCCATGGCTGCCTTCCCACCACCCTTCCTGGGCATCTCCACAGCAGTGCATGGTGACCCCCTCCCCCCAAACTGCCCAATTTTCTCATTTTCTATTCTCAAGTGCCACTTTGGGATCACATCACTGTCCTGGGTACCACCAAGCAGACATTGTGAACCAAGAACCTGTGATCCCATGCACCCACAGGCTCTTTGGCCTACGCAGCCAGAGCATTGGCCTGCTACATTACCACACTGCCTGCTATGTTACCACACCCTAAAAAGTAGGAGGGAAGGATGGTTAAATGCATCATGTGCCCGCTACACCTTCCTCCTCATCCTCCTCGAGTGTTTTCTTCAATAAAACATGCCAGCCCTCAGAAAGGAGCGCACAAAATGACAACCTTCTCTTGATGAAAACGCTAGAAGCACAAACATCACAGTCTTGGTAAACAAGCCTATCAAAAAAATGAAGAGAAAATGGACTAGTTTGTGTTTCTTTCAGAAAGTTGGGTGTATTTCAGAGGTAGTATATTTTTCCTAGTTTATTAAAAATTCTTACAGCAAAATCTGTTTTAAATATCTGCGAGATATTTAACCCATTTTGGGACTTCAAAAAAAAAAAAAAAAAGAAAAAATAAATAAATCTGCTAGTATAACATTATTAAGCAAAACATTTTCACGAATTTCCCCGTAATTCCTTGGCAGGTGGAGGGAATCATTCAACGGGTGTGCATTTCTGCTAGGTCTGCAGCAGCATGTTGGTCTGGCCAGAAGCAAACAAGGGGAGACATGCTTGGGACACAGCCCTTTTCTTTCTTTTGGCTTCTTGCTCTCTTTGCAGCTTGACCTCTCCAGTCCCGAGGGAAAACGGGGCACCCCAGCTTGTTCATGGAAGTGCCCGAGTGTGACAAAGCCAGGAAAAAGCCAGGGCTGAGCCTCAGTGGAGTGAAGGGAAGAAGCTGCAATAGATACACGTCCTTATGGACCAGGTCCTACTGGAGGAGGGGGAGACCCTAGCAGAATGAAAACTGCCATTAACATAACAAACCGCAGAAGAAAAGGAGAAAGTCTCATCTTGCCTAGTCTGTCTCCGCCAATAATCCTGGGGAATTGCTGAAATAATGTCCTTCCTTAGGGAAATACTCTTTCCAGGTCAAAGATATTCTTTCGAACATAAAGCAGACACAGTCATAAATACCTCGAGGACTGTTTTGATCACTAGCATTTACAGAAAACATTCAGTTTTGTTTCTCTCATTTTTTTTTAGCTGCCTTGTTCTGCTTGTTATTTCAGACAGCTTCCATGCTTACGAATTAGTGACTTCCACACACTGCATGGAGAAGGTTACATTAACACACCTGAATATTTGGAATCTGTGATGGTCTTCATTTGAACTTAAGGAGTTAATAACAGACTATTGTAAGCAGTCCAGTACTATGGTGATTCTAACTTCAGCTGGGTTAATTACACAATAATTAGGTACAAACATCGCAACACAAAACACAGCTACATCATTATTTGCAACAAATGTTAACTCTAAATAAGTGCAACCTGTCCCACAAACACTTGCTATAAACGACTTAAAAATAAAAGTAAAAATTTGATGGGGTAAACACAGAGAAAAAAAAAATTCTCCGGGAGAATTTTTTTTGTTAAAAAAATAAAAGTAAATAAAAATCTCAGCACTCATTTAGAGTTCGGGATCTTGTGAAAGAAAGCTTTAAAAGGAGCAAACCTGATTTGCTGTGGCTGTTGCGGCGAAGGGAACACTTGTTGCAGGAGTTGTTGCTGCAGAGACAGTGGCGGCCGTAGCGTTGTGCATCATGGGTACTTTCAGGAGGGGAACCATGGAAGCAATGAACAGGAGGGTGCAGCATTATGGTAAGAGAAGTGGTATTTTTGGCATGGTGAATATCAAGAGCGGCAAGCCATCGTCATGGGTTAAACCGGCAGATGGCATGCAATCACAGTGCAAAGCGAGAAAGCGTGGCGGAGAAATAAAAAAAAGGGAAAATAGCTTATTACAAGTACAATTAAAGGAAGGTTGTCAACACAATCGGCGATTCCCAGAAAAAAAAAAAAAAAAAAGAGCAAGGAACATTGAAAATGCAGATGTTATCTCAAAGAATGGGATAACTTATGTAATACGTAAGGCCTCTGCCAAAATAGCCTGGTACCTGAGAACTGTCACAGGGACGATTTTTTTTTCTCCCCAGTGTTGCCATAAAGCACTCCAAAATAAAAGTCTGCTAAAAAACGAGAGCGTTTGGAACTGGGAAGGAAAATTGTAACTGTTTATCTTAATTTTTAAACAGAATTAAAACCAAATTATTTTCATGCATCTTCATTTTTAAGTAAGCCAGATACTCGCTGTCTTCCTTTATAATCCAATTTATGCATTTTTTTTTCTACTAGCACTGCAAAACTGCTAGACTTTACCAGAGCTAAATTGCCATCTGCTTTGAGGCAAAAATCAGAAGGATAATAATCATTTTCCTGATTTAAATACTATTTTGATCTAAAAAAGCAAGGTCAATTTTGTGAAAGTTGCTGCTTTTACTCATTTTAAGAACAAATTTTCATCAGCATCTTCATGAGAGAATACTAACTTCATGTTTTAAAGGCTCAATGCTTTAACTGCTTATCTGAGTAGTCCCACAAAAAAAAAAAAATCACTGGGATGGGGCTACAGAATAGAAGGAAGATTACTTTTCCATCTTGAAGTCTGTTGCACTGGACTTCAATTTTGCATGCCCCAAATGTTCATTCCAAATGTATTTCAAGGAAGAGTAAGATTCAGATCATGGGTTTCAACAGACCCTTTGTAGATCAAAGCATGCATTTCTGGGAAACGCTGATAAAACTTTCTAACACACAGCAAAAAGGAGAAATAGGCACACCACTATGAAACTTTAAAACACTGATGAAACTTGCTGGCTTTTCCAGTATTTTATGATTTTATAGTACTAGACAATATAAAATATAAAGAGAAATAAAACTTTGAAAACTGAAAAGCAGACTGGAATTCATGATATTATGCTTTTGCAGTGTAGTTGTTATAGCAGGTGATATCACATCTAAACTGCAGCTTCTTCTACAAATCTAAATACTGCACAAAGTCAACCAGAAGGACAAGTGAACCTTTAATTCTAGTCATTGGCTAAATCTCGCCTAGGATTTTTGAAACAAGTGAATATACATCATATACATTATAAAAGAGATCAATAAAGAAATTTGGAACCTACCAATACTGGTAGCGGGTGTCATGCACAAAACTGACCCTGCGTGTCATGCAATGATAGGTGAAAAAAGTGGATAAAGGGAAGAAACAGGTTAGCTGTTTAGAGTTAACATTCAAAGTGAGATTCAAGCATAACCACAGATAAGTAAGTTAGTTAAATGAAGGATTAAGGTCATTCATAGTTTTGCTTTAACATAAAAATGTGATTATGTTCATATTAAATTCCTACTTGGGTATATTGTATGACTTTTGGCATGTTTCTGTGTGCACACAAGATACTTCATAAGCTCTTTCCTTCAGTACTTTTACCCTTTCATTTAGTACTACTGCAGCAACTGGTTTTTTGTTTACAGAAACATCTATGATTAAATATCACATTATTTGGCAATTTTAGAACTCACTGCATAATTCAGTGAGCTTAGTGCTGCACAGATTCATCAACTTTTTCTGCAGCAGAGGAAAAAGTTAAAATGGAAGTACCCAATATCGCTCTGCAGAAGCTTTGTCTAATTTATGTTTTATGTTGACATACGTGTTCTTAATGCAAGGCTTGGAGCAGAGAGGTGTTTCTGACCAGCGAAAACACTACTGGGACAGTTCCCAAGCTAAGCATGTGTAAGTGTGTATGTACCCTTGCAGCAAAAGGTTCCATAGGCTTTGGTGCTGAGTCCACCTTTAGCCTTTCTAAAAAGACCAAATGAAAAGAAAAATAAAAAATCAATCAAACAAACAAACAAAAAACAACAACGTGTTTTCAGTACAGGGCATATAGCAAGCTGGTGAAGGTGAGGAGGCAAGGAGACTACCGCCACGTACACACATATTTGATATAAAATCAAATATGCTTCCTGTGTTCCTGTTTAATTATTACAGCAGCCTCTTCCCCGCCCATCACAGCAGCAGCAGCATAACTATGAATGACCTTACCGAAGAACAACCCCCAGAGAACACACACAGTTCCTAGTCTAGCGGCCATAAAAACGCTAACGAACAGCGATGGGAGGAGAGAGAGGATCTGTTGGTTTTGAGATCATTCACCAGACAAGAAGGAGAGGCGATGAAGCAATCAAACTGATGTAAAACATGGGAAATGCAAAAATTTGGAGGTAAGCCATGCTCAGTGAAGCCCCACACGTTTTATTAGGGGAGCAAGTGGTTAAGAAAGCAGAGAGGTTATATAAAACAATTACGTTTTATATATATTCCAGCAGCAAAACTTGTCTTAAAAGTTAACTTTTTTTAACACACACGAACACACACACACAAGGAACACATTTGAAAATTATACCAGTTCAGAAAATATCACATCATCATTTAAAACCCAACAGATAACGTCATGCATTGCTCCTTAGGGCCAGGTGACATGACAGGCCTCGCACCCACCAAATCCAACTTTCTCTTGGACTTCCCAGGAAACATGGGAATATTGGATAAAGCGTCTTTAACAAAAAGCATGTTGCACCCACTCATATAGAGCGGGTTCCCTCTTTCTAGCTTCCTCCTACACCTCTCTCCTCTCTCTAATGCCCTGATGGTGTTCACAAAAAGCAGGAGGTTCAACATCTTGTGAAAGGCTTTCCACTCCGGGCCTGGGCTCCGTCTGCTTTGTTATCCCTCCCTCTTCCTTTTTGAGCTCTTGTTTTGGGCTTGTCAATAATCCGGCCCTTAAGGTTTGGTTCCAAGATCCACCCTTTCTACCATGAGAAATTTATAAGGTACTACTGTCATTACAGCCATTAGCCAGAAAGAGGGATGGACAATAAATGGCACAAAGAATGAGCTACTTAAAGAAGCACGAGCACTCAAAAAATATGGAAAATATCCAAACGCTATTTCACTGAAAAAAAAAGTTTTAACTACTTTATTTTGCATAGTTAATTTAAGTTCTATGGCAGTTCCTTACAACAGTGATAAGCCCTGAAAGGGAGCGCTTAAGAGCAGGAGTAATGCATATCAGTACAAATTGTTAGGGTTATGATATACAATAAATTTCTACATCGTTAAGCACAGGGCAGTCTTCCATTCATGTCCAAATAGGCAGTCTCACCATTTTTTTTAAATACTCCCATAAATGTCTGCATGTTTTCTGCCACAGATATTCTGGTGTACGAGTGTGCTAAAAATACAGCATTCTATAACTTGCTATTATCAACACAGGGGCAGGCTCCAAGGTTGTTACTCAGGCCTTATAGCAAAATCTCATGAAGTCAATGCCATCTGTGTTTGTTTTCATCTTCAGAGACATACGGGGATGCTGATAGATTGGGCAATCCTTGCGTGTTGTGTTTCATTCCCTGTTTAAACCAGTGTTATTCCTATAAACTAAAATAATATTGCTGAAATGTTAAGTGCGTTTGCAAACACGTTGTTATAAAGGGTTCTGACTGCTCTCCATGATCACGTTCTGATACCAGAACATGCTATTTGTCAACCGCAGACCACATCACATTGGTCCTTAGAGAGGATGTTCAGCTGCAGAAAGTTCGGAGTAGGGGCAACTGACATAATTTAGGGGATTCTGGTGTCACTGTTTATGCAAATACCAAGTGCATTCATTCCTTCGTGGTGTTGAGGAGGAGCCCCAGCACCAGCACCATGGTGCAGCTCAAGCCTCTGGACCTCACAGGCTTCTGCGCACTGACATGCAAAGCGCATCCTCTCACCTTTGGCTCACCCGGACGAAGAACTACAACCTCAGCTATTAGCTGCAAATGCTAGGAAAAGTACTGGTAGCGTGACAAAAGGAAAGCCAAGAGAACAAACCTGATGCCTCCAAGCCCCTTTAGTGCCGAGGCGGGGAGCAATTTGTTTTGAGGATGCTCCTGTGCGGGTATGAGCAGAAGGCTCGTGCTGGGGCACCCGTTCTCAACCTGCTGCAGAGCAGCAACGGACGGGCCATGGAGGGACACCCGTGGCATCTTCAAAGCCCTATGCTTTTCCCAGCATTTTCCCAGCAGTGTTTTGCCCTCTCGTTCCCTGGGAAAGCTCTAGCAGGTGAAGTCAAAATACAGCCAAATCGATGTAGGAAAAAAGGGCGAACTGTGGGCGATGATGAAGGAGGCTATGAAAATGGAAAGCAGCCTAACGGCGTGCCGGGATTTCAGCTTGAACCCTCACACTTTGCAGAAGGAATTAAACCAGCGTGGAAATAACTATGCAGGCCTCATCTCAAGCAGGGCGGGGAGCATAATAAAACCTTTCCTTAAGCGCAACTGGCTGAGGTAGAGGCTACCCTACACAACCTGGGGTCAGTGCGGGTGCAACATACCTGTCGGGATAAACGCTGCATGTTGCTGCAACTGAGCATTGGCAAGAGCCTGTTGGTAGTGCAAGACACTGGGATTGAAAACGGCACTGGCACCATTGCTTTTTTCAAGTGCTTGTCTCTTTGGTAAAGGGTGAAGAACACCGGGAGGAAAGGCCTGTAAATAAGAAAGTTAGTTAAAACAGTGTAATTCCCAAGGCGTTGTCTGCAACATATACAAAAGTACAAAAACTTATTATTTTTAAAGCGGCTAAAGATGCCTTGCCATGCATATTAACTCAAAGCACAGCAATGTAAAATGAGTGAAATTTTGTTATTGATAGCAAAAGCGTGGTACTATTAACCTAAAACTGTAGCAGCACAACTACTGAAAAGAAAGGCCTTTAAAGCAACGAAAATGGCATTTCCTTTAAATAGGCTTTCAAATATTATAGGGAGAAAAAACCACTTGTGTTTCATTGCCAAGTATGTTCTTTTAATTTAAGTATTGTTTCCTATTATTATATAGATTAATGGATTATGTTAAGCGTTTTCAATTACAAAAGCAGTTTTATCTCAATTCGACTTTTTATGAGGAGGTATTTAAAAATGAAACCATGTTAGGAACCAAACGAAATCGTTCTGCGTTTATTACGTATGAGAATGAGATGGATAAATACGGTACCGAGTTGCCGGTAAATTAAGAGTATGTGAAATCATTTCCGGTTGATGTTCAAAAGAAAGCGGTACGAATTTCATTAGTTGCTTCTCCGAAAAAAAAAAATATATATAAATAAATAAAAAAAGCTACATGCAAAGCAAAAGGTGAAAGGTCAAAGTACCAGGTCTACAGTTGCTTCGAGAGGTCGCTTCATTGCTTTGGCAGTCGACTGAGTCTTTTAATAACAGGCAGCGAGCACATGATGGCAGTGGGCCAATGGGAGTCAAGCGAATTAACATACAGGTAAACAGCAAGCAGAGGTGCGTCATGGGAACGGCATTGCATTGTGGATAGGTGAGAAGGAAAAAAATATTCTGAATGCAATATACAACATACAAAAAACACTAGGCATGCACAACAACAAAAATGTCTTCTAAAGAAATGAATATTACACTTTCGAATTAGTACTGAAGCAAAAACGCATCTACTATACCTTAGTTAAAAGCATATAAGAGAGTAAAATATAGATGTTTGAAATTCAGGAAAGTTGAGTAAAACAGCAGCTTGCAGACACTATTAAGCATTTTATAAACACTTCACAGAGATGCAGAGAGTTTTAAGGATACTCCTACAAGAATTTCTGATAAGTTAGTTGAGTCAAATTTGCCAACAAAATCAATTTCGAACGCTGGATTTTCAAATCCAAAGCACTAGGGAAAGTTGTAATTCGTTACAAACGCTACCGATGCTTGAGTTTGCAAGGTGAAGGTCTTAGGTAATAAAACCACGAAATTCAATAAGTTTGGGATTCAAAACGAGAGGTTGCCCTCTTCCAATACAGACTACACAATATGTCTTACACTAACTTATCATTAATTCCTTATTTTTTTCCCTACAAGTGGGTCATTGTTGTAGATTTTTTTTTTCCTTGTGACTTACCACATTACATTGAGAGGAAAAAAACCAGCCTTTCAGAATTTAAGCATATTTTCTAAATTTCACTACAACCTTCAGTACCAGCTTGGGGAGCAGGGAGTGAAAACACTGCTCCCAGCTTAAAAGTGAACATTAAAGTATGATTTACAATACTAGTTCAACATTATTATTTTTTTTTTAAAGAAAATATGTAGGCATAGTACATAGACATATAAATTTATGTATATTTTCATTGTAAGATTAAACCTATGGCTGATACGATGACATTCTTTGATTTTTTTTCATATAAAATATTACTTCTGAGTTTTGTAGTGCAAATAATGTTTATAAACCTTCAGAAAGAAAGGACAATTTACTTATAAATCAGATTTTTTCTTTTTTTTTACAGGCACATGCTGATATTTAGCTTTTTTTAGGATACGCCAATTATGTCCATCTTGACATCAGTATGTGGAAATGTGGAACAAAAGTATAAAAAAGAGAACAAGGCACAAAACACCTACAAATAGGTTATGGTCATGGTATTAGCTAGTGCCAACAGGTTATTTTGCAGGATAGCCCTTGCTTTCCTCATTCACAGCTCTGTTGCAGCTACGTTGCACAAAGCTTTCCTTGGCTCCCTCCTCCTCTCCTGCAGCACATTTCTGGATTTTATATACCTAATCTACAGGATCTGCTCATCTGTCTGGGTCAAGACCTGGATATAACAAGAAACACCTGATGCCAAGTGAGGATGTGGATAGCCTTCTTGCATCTAAGCATGGTGCTGTGCAGCTGACATGTGGTACCCACCACGGGGGACATCGCTCCAGTAAGCTAACACAGCCTCAGACCCACTCTGCATCCACTACTGATGGAAGTCTACCTGGAGGTGAAGTATCACAACTGAATTTAGCATTATGTGATGGTGAAGCCCATAAATTCAAACCAACATCAGTAAGAGTAGAGCATTTCAGTTAATTACCTACAGGTATTATCTCGGTTATTTTCTTACTATCTCTGTATTTCTGATTGCCTTTCTCCACCTTTTCTCCATGCTCTTCTGCCCCTTATCTCCCTACTTTGAAAAATTTTGCTGGCTTTCATCTCATCTTCCATACCAAGTTCAACCCGAAAGCTTTAAATTGATCACTGTCTAGACCTTCAACCTTGTTTCCATGTGGTCTTCCCCTCTTTTCAAGCTTTTAGACTGCCTATCCACTCCTCCCTCCTACCTTTATGTTTCATTTTGTCCCGATGGTAAAAGCTTCTTTTGATTCTTTCTGTTCCATCAGCTAAACTCCTCAACATTTAAGCTCCTACATAACTAACAACCAAAAAATAAACAGTTACAGACTAGATAGGAAAATGCTATGGAAAGCAAATAAAGATAATAATAAAAATTGTCAAACAATCTGAGGCACAATATTTTTCTGCCGTATGCCACATCTGTATGCTATAATGCATCCTGGAATATGAGCAAGATACACACGACTGCATGGATGAGCAAGGAGCTCCTGACTAAACTTAAACGTAAAGAAGAGAAGCACACAAGAAGCGAAGAGATGACCTATAGGGGCATGGCCTCAGCATCCTTGGTGGAAGAGGATCAGGTTAGGGAACATTTAAACAAACTGGATGTTTACAGGACCTCATAAGATGCATCAATGGGTGCTGAAGGAGCTGGGCAATGTCATACAATGAGAGGCCATTCCTAATAATCTTTGCAAGGTCGTTATGACTGAGGCAAGTTCTGAAAACTGAAAGAAAGTAAATGACACCCCTATCTTCAAAAAGGGAAAGAAGGGAACGACAGGTCAGTCAGCCTTACCTTGATGTCTGGGAAGGTGATGAAGCAAATCCTCCCGAAAACCATCTCCAGACACAGGAGAGCCAAGAAATTGATGGGGACTAGCCAGCACAGATTTATGGAGTGGAAACTGTGCTTAACCAACCTGATAGCCTTCTACGAGACTGGCTTGGTAGATGAGGGGAGAGCAATCAATGTTGTTTCTCTTGACTTCAGGAAGGTTTTCTACGCTGTCTCCCATTTCACTTTCACAAACTCATTTAGTACAGGCTAAATAAGTGGAAAGGGTGAGGTGGATTGAAAATTGTCTCAACTGCCAGGATCAAAGAGTTGTGATCAGCAACATAAAGTCCAGCTTGAGTCCAGTCAACAGTGGTATAAAACTGGGAGGAGTGATTTATATATCAGACAGCTGTGTTGCCATTCAGAGGGACCTCGACAGGTTGGAGAAATGGGCATGGAGGAAGCTCATGTTCAATAAAGGGAAATAACACATCAGGCACCTGGGGAGGCATAGCCCCAGCCAGCAGTATGTGCTGGGGGCCACCCAGCTGGAAAGCAACTTAACAGAAAAGGTCTCTGGGATCCTGGTGGACACCAAGATGAACATGAGTCTGCACTGTGCCTTCGCAGCAAAGGCAGCCAACAGCATCCTGGGCTGCTGTGTCCTGGGCTGCACTGGGAAGAGCATCACGATCAGGTTGAAGGAGGTTATCCTTCCCCTCTACCCACCTCTGGTGAGGCCGCATATGCCTTGCTATGTCCAGGTCTGAGCTCCCAGTGCAAGAAAGAAATGGACATACTAGAAATAGTCCCATAGAGAGCCACAAAGGCACTGGAAGGAATGAAGCATCTCTCATATGAAGAAAGGTTGAGAGACCTTAGATTGTTCAGTCTGGAGAAGAAAAGATGCAGGGGGATTTCAACAGTGTGTATAATAAAACAGGGGAGTAAAGATGGAGCCAGGCTCCTTTCAGTGGTGCCCAGTGACAAGAGAAGATGCAATGAGAACCAACTGAAATACAGGAGATTTTATTTAAATATATTTAAATTATTTAATTATTTAAATATAACTTAAACAAATTACAGTAAGCACGATTTAATCATGCAGTATGTTGCCAAAAGAAGTTTTGGAGTCTCCAACCTTGGAGACATTCAAAAGCCAACTAGGCATGATCCTGGGCAGTCTGCTCTAGCTCATCCTATTAGAGCAGGGAGGGTGGACTAGACAGTCTCCACAGGTCCCTTCCAACCCCAGCTATCAATTCACATTTTAATTTAGGCTGTACATTATTCTGTGACTTTCCATGCTCTCTGATGCTCCACATGAATACCTGCAGCTCCCTGAGTATAATGATGGATGACTATCTTCTAATGAGCTTCGGATTTACGCTGCATGTGGTTTATAGCCTCTGTCACAGTGTCTTTCTCCTTTCTTTTTAGTTCATATTATGAGGGTCACCTAAGACATCCGAGAAAAATTTCCTTAACTTTAGTGTACAGAAGTACAGGCAGGGTATTTTCTGGTACCAGACTGCAAACTTCATTGACCTTCAATGTTCTTACAAGTTCTGCCTCCAGTGCTGTAACCCCATCCACAAAGCTCACCTACAAGAATACCCTCTGGACCAGAGCAATGCAGACAATTCCCCCAGGAAGGAAAACCTCTTAGACACAGCTCATCCTGGGAGCAACCTCCAAGTGAGTCCTATAGTTAAACATTCATATTTCTGCCTTATTTTTTTTCTCTCTAGATCCAATTAAGTATTCTTGTTCATTCTTGGGTAGCCTTGGAGGCATGTCTTTTCTACCACTTTTTTTGTTGTCAATCTGGTGATTTTTCATTCACTGTATCTGATTGTTTCAAGTCTACATTAAATAAATAAAAAAAAAACCAACAGTTGGATTGAAAAGAGTCTTTTCTGTTTGATAGTCTACATATTCCATGAAAATATTCTGTATATATTTTTCTGCAAAAAGTTACCCTGAATTACAGGTCCCAGTCTTCTTCCTCCATGACATTAGAATGCTAATATTTCAGTTCTGTCTTTCCAAAGATGCTTCATCTTGCTTTGAGGCTGATGCAACTCCAATTATGGCTTATTTAAAATCACAGGATATCTATCCAACGATTACTGAAGCGCAAAAAAAATGAATCCCCTCATCTCTCTCCTTTCTTCTTTAGTATTCTGTCTAGAAATATTACATTCTCTAAATGGTCAATAAATATTGCACAATAGAAGCTAATTAGAATAAAAATACAATCTCCTCTGCTTTAATTTCCAGATGGTATTCAATTTCCGCAAGCACAGGAAAGTTTAACTAAAAATCATCATGTGTAAAACAGTCACTGGGAAACTATATGAGAAAGAATTTACAACTTAAAAATTTTTCTTCTGTTTGTAGGTTTACTTTCTTGCATAACTTATCCTTTGTTCCTCAGAAAGTCTGGTCTTTGCTCATTTGCTAAATACAATAGCTAGGGGTAGTTATATACTGTACTGTATTGTGTTTCTGGTAGGCTCCTTACTCAGAGAATAACTGTATTGTCTGTTACTATTGTATGCACTGCCCACAAGTCCACAAACCACATCTGCTTAATTATTCCTCCAGTGCCAGCAATGAGGACAACGATTCTTTGATTTACTGCCAGCAATTTTGTCTCCCAAGACAAATCCCGCATGCTCGATTTATTTAACTTTATCAATACCACTTTACTTAAATTTAACAACTTTCCTGGTAGCAACCATAAGAGATAACCAATACTGGTAAAAGGATGGGCTGACTTGTCTGAACAGCTTTCAGTAAGAGCTTAAAATTTCTGAAAATAGTCCTCAGTCTCTTTTTTTTTTTTTCTGACTACACTCACTCTGCTTTTTCTGAACTATTTCTGAACTATTCTTCTATTTCTGAACTATTTCCATTTTAGTTACCTGATTTTTAACACCATTATTCTAATAGAAAATAGAAAGGCATCATGGAGAGATTCAAGTAACTTGCCTTGTCAGTGGGAGAGGTAAGAAAGGTCTCTTAGCATGAGACTCATCTCCCCTAACCAAAGTTCAAAAAGATGTAGTCAACACTTCTTAGGCAGTGGGGAAAGATCTACAGAGGACAATTCTTCCTCGTCCTTCAGTGATGAATAAATGAACAGCATGGATGAATATGCAGGTTTTTCTCCACCGCCTCTGAGGTGCAACCAAGGTGTCTGGGTTAGGCTCAGGTATCTAACTGAATGACATCTTAATGCAGGTCTCTCTTCTACTACCAACCTCTGAAGCAAAAAAACGTCTCTTTGCTTTTCTTCCTTTTCTTCCAAATTTCCACATCTATATATTTCAGAGTTTTCAGAGCTAAACCAGCATATCCATGCCTGTTTTCCAATGGACATTGAACGATTTTATTTCTGTTTGGAAATACGAGGGGCAAATTTAACATATAATCAAGGCAGAGAACAGAAGTGGTATAGAGTGTCATTTGCTTCACTGTCTTGAATAGAAATACAGCATTCAAATACGGGAATGAAGAAAAAGAGCGCTTCCTCCCATCAAGCAATACTAGCAATTTTATCAATTCTTATCTTTTTACCAAAAAAAAAAAAAAAAAAAAAAGCAAAAGGGAAAAAGAAAGTATAAGCAAACAGCATTAAATTGAAGCAAAATAGGCATCAAAGAGCTTCTGTCAAGAAAAGCAGCCATATATGCCAGCACTTACCATCACAGTCGCAGCTGCCGCAGCTGCCTGGGCTGCCACCGCAGCCTGGTTGGCTTGGTGTTGCGCCGCTTTGATTTTGGCCTGCAAATGTGCAGGAGGGTGAAAATACTTGCATTTCTCCCTCATGCAACGACCTTTTATGTAATCCATACACACGGTTACGGTGTTGTCGTTTGTGTCAATCATTGTGCTGTCTGCCGGATGTGCAAAGCGGCAATCAGTCTCTCCACGCGCACAGTTGCCCCGCTGGAACTCCCTGCACACCTACGTGCAAAACAACACTGGTTGCAACCCGAAACGGCAGGGAGAGCCCATGTCCCCCCAGAAAGGACCATCCCCTTCCCCGGTGAGATCACTGAATCCGATTTAATAAACCCATTATGTTCTTCTGGGAGAGGGAAATGCGTCTATTTTACCCTTGCGCATTGGGCACCTCAGGTAGCTTTGTGGTATGTGGCTAAATGGACATGGAACAGAAACATTCCCAAATGTCTCTTCTTTTCCTGCTTAGAAAACAGCTGGGAAGGATTCTTACTGAAGAAACTGACCCTGCTAAACTAGCTGACTCACAAAATGTTCAGTCCCTTTCTAACTGTAGTTTATATTCTTGCAACTCCACTGCTATGGATGCAGTTCCTCTTGCTGATACATGAGGTAGAGAGTCTACAAACAAAGTGGACAGCCTCCTTAAAAATAATTAAATTAACAGAATGGACAAGCTGATTTTTCTAAGGAGAATATAATATAATAATAATATAATATAATATAATAATGTAATAATAATATAATAATATAATAATACTGCAGTGACAATGTGCTTGCTAGGTATTTCACCAAAGCATACCTTTACGGGCATGCAAACTTGAGGTTTATTTGAAGAGATGAAGTTTAAGAAAGATGAATCTTCATGTTGATTTCTGTGTATTAAATTTGAGCAAATGCACTACCTTATAAATGTATTTAATTACCACTGGCTGCAAGTGTAGGAAATCTGTCCAGTTATGATGTCTACACTTCGAGCAACTATATTTCAGCATAGTTCCTAAAATAATGCTTTTTCTCCTCCACAATCTTCCCTATAGCCTGACAGAGAATCGCATTTCTAGTCATGGTGGTGCCCACAATACCTCCAGTTTATCAGTCCTGAGGAGTTTCTGAGTAGCAGTTGAACCAGGGACTGAAACCGGTGGACTTCCAGGAACAATGACAGGCGGCGTGGGTAGGATCTCGGTCGGGACTAAGCCAACTCCCGGTGTTACTGGCGTTAGGTAAGGAGCAAAGCTAATAGCCGTGTTCGTTCCTATTGTGGGACCCACTGGAAATGTGGGCTGCAAAATGAAAACACAGACCAAGATGAAAAAACCCTTAATCAAGAGCTTATTAGTTGTCTTTTGCATGTTCTCCCTGGCGCCGATTCATTTTCTTAATCAAAGAATTTCAAGCAGCTGGCAAAACACACAGCATATTCTCTTCTTTTAATCACGTAACACATTCCAGCTGCATACTAGGAACTGCACATTGTAGCTCTGCTATTGGAAAAGAGGCTGCCACTGCAAAGGAAGTCCCACTGTGAACCCGAATCTCTATGGAGGTCCAGCTTATATTGCAGGCTTATTTACACATCAAAAAATTGAAATAACAGAACTTTATTGCTTTTTCTCAATACCTGCTTTCCTTTGGAAAACAGGCTATTCTTTCAAAGTACCAGATTTCACAGGTGGGGCATTATTACCTATATTAAATCCATATTTCTAGTAAGACTACAAATAATGAACTCTTTGGCATGTAACTTCCATCTCTTTGCATGCTATATTCAGCCAGCTCCTGCAATTGGAGGAGTTGCTACGGCTCACACATCAAAAAGTCTCACCTTTGCAAATGTTTGTGTGCTCAGCTGTCACCAGTGGCAAGCAGAATAAATATTATAATCTCAGCTGGACACAATATTTAGAAAGCGATTACTCAGCCTTAGCTTGAGTTCATCTTACAAAAAAAAAAAAGGTTGATTGGAAGGAAAGATAAGGGTCTAAAAATCTGTTTCTTGCCTCCTTAGAGCAAGTCAGTGAAGTCACGACCAGAAGAAAGAGCACTTGTGTAACTCTAAAACCCAGCTCTACCAAGGCAGAATAGTGGGTTTGTCACCACCAGCTCCAAGGGGGGTAGAAGCAGAACATCGCCATGGTCAGACCACGGTCATGACTGGAAAGTGATTTAGCTCTGCAGAGCAGATGTTTACTCCAGAGAGAGAAGCTATAATGGAGCTATAATGGTAAATAATTATGATTATAAATGCAAAACTCTGCAGAAACAGTACAAATCTGACATTAGCTTTGTCACAAATTAAGTCCCTGAGTAAGCTGGCAGCTAGAAATGAACCATGGAATAGCTGAACACTAGAGATGGACTTAGGAAGACTTAAAAACACTTAATGAAAGAGGAAAGTCTTTCTCATCAAGATGGCCTGCATACCCTTGGTTCCAGAAGGGAAGCCAACACACAAATTATACAGAAAATATGCAAGAGAAAGCACACAAGCTAGAAGGTTTACTTCTAGTTTTTGTTTGTTTGTTTGTTGTTTTTTTACTAAATTATAACTGAGTTTCAGTTAGTACCAAGAAGATGCTGAGAGCAGCACATTAGCCAAGATAGCCAACTGTACGGAAATGTCATCTATTTGCCCTAGAGCGTTAGAAGTGAATAATGCTCTGTTTTTATCAGAGATCAAAACTGCTCGATATCAAATAGCATGGTTTATATGCCAAGTGTGAGCTAAATTATTTCAAGCATAATAATGAAGATTTATATGAAACAATGGTTCAACTATTTTAGGGACAGTATGTGTTATGTAAAATATAAATACCATCTTTGTATCAGATACAATTTTAAGAATAAATCTACACGTCAAATGACTTCTATGGAATTTTCTTCTACATTTTATCCATTTGGTCAAGGCTGAGTCATCTTAATCAGGCAATTTATGCATGACAGAGAAATAAAACTCTCCACTTTTATCACAGCCATCAGCACAGAAGGCATTACTTCAATGAAATTGTAAAGTTCAAATGATAAAATGAGTGAGTAGTAAAAAGCGTGATTTTGCCATTTCCAATTTTTATTCATAATACCAAGAAGTGGAATCATTTTATTATTCCATGAAAACTTTTTTGGTGAAAACTTAAGCAGTAGAAAATCAGGAAATACCAAAACACGATGTGACAATGTATCAAGATACATCTTCCATATGTACTGAAAGCTGATAAACATGTACCTGAAACTCAGGGACTTCTGACACCCATTTTTTAATCATGCCTTCCACCTTACGGCAGATGTTTCAAGTGTAAAACCAGGCATCTGGGGGCAGTTAATGTAGCCAAATACAGATGTCCTAACCTGAGATGCTTATACTTATCTCCTTTGACAGTTCATGGAAAGACAAAGGCACTTAAAAGAAACCAAACCATATAATCTGAATGCAGATTTCTGAAACAAGCTAGGTGAATGGTAATTAGAAGTGCCTATTTCTTTTGATAAACTATCAAAGGATTTAGGAAGCCCAGCATAAAATTTGATGCCAATGCTGTATACGCCTCAAGTTAGAGAAAGAAATCTCACTCCAGTGCCTTACAGTGGGCATTCGAATTGAGAAAATATCATATGTGAAAAGTGTTGTTCAGATTACGTGTCACTGGAAGTCTGGTGCAATGAAGAGCTGAACTGCAAAGGCAGTCCACAGCAACTGATATTTTTCATGTACAGCCCAAAGTTGCTGCAGGACACTATTTTTATGTCACCTACTGGATTTGAAGTGTTCCAGGTACCATGTGAATTACCTTAAAATAAATCACAGAGTTTGTAGGTGGACATATCATCAGTTCTTATTCTGGGACACTTCAGATCAGAAGAGAGAGAGAAATCGTTACCCTGAATGACATTACCCTTTTTTCCAGGTATTGGGATTAGATACTGCTTGAAGCCACTCAAATTCACAGGCTTCTGAGAGGGGAACTTTGCAATCCTACTCAAATAACTTACTAACAAATTATTATTATACAACTTTACACCTCCAGAGATATTATAGGTAAAATCCTTGCAAATCTAGACAAAACCTAACAGGAACTGAATGAAGGGAAGAAAAAAAAAAAAAAGGTAGAAAAAAAGCAAGTGAGTCTAGGATAAAAAAGGTATCAAATCTCCAGCAACACTCCTTCATCTCTTCAAATGCAAATATAAATGAAAATATTTCTAGCATCTCAGCAGTTCCCTAAATCAACAGATGGTGATTATTTTTATTGGTACCACTTTAGAGAGCTTTTGTGGGTCAATATATTCTTCTACCTTAACTTACTTACCGATAACACCACCAGAGAAATAAACTTACCACTGGCTGTAGTGGTGTTCCTGGAAACATAAACTGCATTTGCTGGGCAAGCATTGCTGCTGCAGTTTTTTGTTGGATTAAGTTGTTCCTGCCATTGATTTCCAGTTGAGTTTTTAAATGTGTTGGTGGATGAAGGTACTTGCAGTTCTCCCTCGTACAACGACCCTGGAAAAAGAAGTCACACTAATTGGTCTATTGCTTTTGATGATAGCTTAATGCCCCGCAGCACAATATTACACCACAAGCTAAGCGAGCAGTAATGAAATGCAGGGTGTTTCCTGGGAACCGTGTAGCAGGCTGGGAGGAGCTGATGGCCTTGAGCTCTGCCTCAGCCCACTACCTCTGACTGGTTGTTAAGGGTATTAGCCACGGACAAGGAGAAAGGCTTTGAAAATTGTTGATGGCACTTTCATTGTTAAGTACAGATCACTGCCGTACAATTAATAGGCTGAGTATTATCGAGGCTGCCTGAATTGCCTCTCATGGTATCTTGGCTTGGGTACCCAGTGTAACCATACCATAAATGTTTTTATGAATTACATTACATTATGAATGATAAATGTAAGCCTCCTTTAAGAGAAATATTTCTTGTAAGTACATTATATTAAAAAATAACCGTGTGGCAACTCTCTGCTTGTGTTCTCTTGTACGTTCATGCTTATTTCAGTCCACTGCCTTCTGGCCTCCTGTTTTTATTACATCATATAAAACTTTGCCTCCTGTTTTTATTGCATCGGGTAAAACTTTGAACTCTTTCCATTCAGGTATAAAATAACAGAATTCGTGTCGGTATTTTTGGAGCCTAAATTCAGTAGAAGTGCATGGGGCTAAATCTGAAGGTGCACAGCAAAAGGAGACAGCCTGAAGACAGGGGTTTTAGATAGCTATGAGATAGTACAGACACCAGAAGCTGGATTATTTTGGAAAGTTGATGGTGGTGGGCAGCCATCCTTGAGGTGATTAGTGTTGGAGGTAATGGGCGTGGAGCACACCTCTACAACAACTGACTACATGTTGGCCAAAAGGTCGGCAGAGCAGCGTAAGAAGTAGACGCATTTTCCCCCAGAAAAGGAAACTGTAGGGTGCACTAGCAGGTCGTGTATCTGCCTCTGCAGCCGCAGGGCTGGACTTGGTGAGATGGGCTCTTTGACAACATGGCTCATAAATTGTCACGAAGCTTTGAGAGCTGTGACCGGAGGACCTAGGGCATTAGTCAAACTCGAAGTGACACACTCAACTTGCAGAAACAAGTTTCCAAATTGAGACCTTTTTTAGAAGTGCTTCTTAAACTTTCCATTCTCTGGTATGAGCACTTTGTAATGCTCTGCCAGACAGGAATACCCTCCTATAGCCTCAAGAACATTAAGATCCCTGTGAGGGAACATCACACAGCACACACGTACTCGGATGCCGCGTATGTGTACACGCACACACACTTTTTCCTCCAAAACCCTCTGTATGCTTTGGATGTCCCAGAATGGCAGTATTAATGTCACACTTTTTACTCACACACTGAAATGCTCCTGGTTCCAGCTCTAATCTGCGATAAGGACTTAATAGCTACCTGTGCAGGAGAACATTAAACACTTCTAGGAGTGCTCTCCAGCACCGAGGCCAAGGGGAATGCAGACAGCTATTTCCATGCCATTAAACCACGGAGAACAGCCCTTAGCTGCTGCTAGCACCTGAACAGCCCCTGGATACTGTGACTGTACTGAATGGCAGAGGCCAGAAGGAGTTCAGGAAAGCTAAAAATTTCAGTCTATAGACAGCTACGCCTCAGTGCCCAGGAACATTACTTGGTGCTCTTTAGATGTGCTGGTATAGGTGCAGCCATTTTCGGCTCTTCCTCCTTATTTCCACGAGTCACTAATTCTGAGGGTTTTAATTATGCACCCAAAAGGAAAGTCACTTTGTCAGCTGGCATAAGGAGAACCAGAAGTCGTCACGATTCGCCTTGGACAAAGCAAGAGGCAGGCTCTGCCATTCATGGGGTAATAAGGCCATCGCCTTTACAATGTTAAATGGGAACATGCTTACCCGTGAGCGCGGCAACGAGCGTGTGCTTTTATGTTGGCTGATGAGGATTTCCTGATTAAGACATTTTTAACTGAGACCTATTTAACCTTAATCTAATTTGTATGTAACCTTAATCTAATTTGTATGTAAATGGTTCATACAGCAAATGTGAAAACGAAAACAGCAAAATAAAATCACGTAAATCTGTCTGATGGAAATATCTACCAATGCAAATGAAAGTGATCCTCAATTAGGGAGTAACTTTCAACTGCCATGGCTTTTGAAGTACCTCAACTTTGAAGTAAGCCTACAGTGAGCACTCCACCACCACCTCCCAAAGCACATGGCTAGCATACACCATCGCTTCAAGCTCTGCAAAGCAACCCACAGAGCACAAAAGACTGGTTATTTCAGAAAATTTTCCAAAATAATCCAAGCACATAAAAATTTACTCCATTCTCTGAAGCTATTCATGTTTGTGCTTCATTGACTAGTTTTTTCGAGCTCTTGGTTAGCAATGAACTTGTGTAGCCCCGTCACGCTGCTATAGACGCACTGTAAACAGATCAAGCCTTGTTAAAATGAAATGACCCAAAATAAATGGCAATGGAATGAGCACTGAAAATAGTGAGCAGATGAATCCCGTCCTAGCTACCAAAACAAAATAAATTCTGAGACCCAGTTTCACTTTTTGGACCTTCAGTGGTTGGGGGAAAATGCCTGGAAGCGACTTTTCATTTCTTTGGCGAGAAATGCTCCGTGCCCCTATGAACTGCTGATGGGAACAGTTTCACAGCAGAACTGGGCTGATTCCCAACAACTGATCAATGCAAGAATGAAAATTCGAACTTGTGGTATCACCTCAGTCAAATGTGACCCTTGGTTTTTTGTTTATTGAAATATCAAAACCAAAGTCCAACTGAGACGATAGCAACACACCAACCCAACAGCAGAACAAAGCACTGTGCATGAAGTGCTGGAGTATTCACCTTGTTGGGTCTACAACAAAGGCCTTTTGTAGAAAAATTACTGCGGTAGCAGGCCACCTCAAAACAAATACAGAGGCAAAACCAAGTGGTTTGAGTTTAGGGTGTGTGAATATCAAGCCTCTGGAGTGAGGCTTGGTCCGTCGCAGTAGCTCAGGAGCTGCTCCACAGACTGCCTGGTGCACAGCAGCACTAACTGCATGTGAAGGATGAGGCAGGCAGGCAGCAGGGAAAATCATTGCTTCATACAACTTTTAACCCACTCCCACATATGAGTCAGAGTTCTGAAACAGGGTGTGCAGACAGATTGGTTTGAAACTTGTGCCCTAGAAACTGCTTTCACCCATGAAGTGAAGGTTATCAACATGCACATCACAAGCAGTTGCTCAGTTCCCATACAAATTCTCTTGAAAAGCTCACTCGCAGTGAGCTGTCTCCCTACCTGTAATTGATAGTAACGATGAATGGATCTCAGATTAAGTTCCCAGTGCTCTGTTACTCCCTCCCCTCATCCGGGAAGCATGGCACCTACCTCTGACCTCTCATTTTTCTTGCTTGGCTCTCTACAGCTAGCCTAGCTGTACATGACACTTCAGGCAGGTAATGGAAAGTTTCAGCAGAAACACTACTTTCCTACTGCTAATTATGCAGACTGAGGACATGCTGTGGCTTGTGGCTGGGGTGTGCCAGAGGTTTGTTCCCGTAAGGAAGTGGGAGGCAGAAGGGATGCACACGGGGAGCTGGGAACACAACAGGGCTCAAAGGGCCCTGGTGCAGCAAGGGGTGACTCTGCTTCCATAGGGTCAATGTTCTGGAGAGCAGCTACCTGCCTGGCTTGGTCCCAAACCCACGTCCCTTAATGAGCTGTGGCACACCACTGACTTCTTCTGAAATCAATAGATTTCCCTAAAAAGACCAATAGGTAGTTTGCCGAAAACCAGTGGCACAAAACAGTCCAGAGACTGGAGTATATTAAAAAGCCAGGAATTATAATTTCAAAATAAGCAAAAAGAAGTGAGTGCAGAAGTAAACCACCTTAACCGTGCATATTAAAATACCGAGAACCCATTTCCTGACTGCAGATTGTATAGCCACATCTCTTTATTTAATATTTTATAAATCCACAGCGTTTTTCAGTATTTTACCATTGCTTTAATGGTAACAACAATAATAATAATTCATCCAGGCCCGGGCTGGGAATTGCCTATGCATAATAATGAGTTAGTTTTTACCTACTAAAATTACCTTTATCTCTCATAAAAATAAGATGCTTGAATTTTATTATATATATATATAAACAAAATAATGTGTTGCTTATCTTTTAAGCTGAGAGTCAACTAATGCATCCACAAGCACTTTGCTCACCTACCAAAGGCTGCTTGTAAGGCAGGGGTCAATGCATATTCTTAGCATGCTTAGCATAAAAGCTCAGTAGTGAATGGAACAGCCCCACTCTGTGTAGTCAATCCAAACTCCTGTGATGTACTTTTCTCCAGCATATTTTTTTCTTTCTAAAGTAGGGGCTAATTCAGGTTGGAATGAACTTTGAGAGGCTCCCAGTTGAAGCTGCTCAGAGCAGGGTCAGCCCTGAGGTCAGACCAGTTAGGTCTTGAAAATCCATGGATGGAGCCTGCACAACCCCTCTGAGCATGCCGCTCAGCTTCCTCAAGATGAGGAAGTTTCTTCTTATTTTCAGCCTGAACTTGATGTGTTTTGGCTTACGTTGAGTGTCCTGCATGGCTGTAAGGAGCTGGGCTGCACCTTCCGGACACCCCCTTGGTGATCGTGAAGGCTGCTCTACCAGGAGGAGCATCATTACACATTCAATATGTTTAGAAGACAGACTACCTGATGAGGAGCAGAAATGGGGAGGCCTACTTTCTTTCAGATCCCTTGTTCCCATCCCTCTCCCCAAGGTATGTCCAGTTACCCCCACATCAGCTCTCCCTAAGCTCCCAGATTCCTTCTGTACCCCACGTCCATCCCTCCCTTTTTCCTCCCTTCCCACAGCACCCTCCCACCTCTCCTGGCTGCAGACTGGCACACAGGTCACGCAATAAATATAACTTGCTCCAGCTGCGCATGTCCTAAACAGCCAGCCAAAATGTGCATGTGGCTGGCAGGCCGCACTCGTGAGTGGCAGCTCAGTTTATGCTGTAGCCTTTTCCTTAGCAGGGCAGTGATTTGGATCTCTGCCTTCCACCCAGATGCAGATTTTTGTGAGAACTCTTTCACATCAAGTGATACGTCTTTGAGACATCTGCTTCTAGTAAAGTGGCCTGAAATTGGCCAGGGTGTTCCAAAGTTATTGGGGTGCAAAGCTGACGCTGACAAAAATACAGAGAGTGCAGTTATGCCAAATCTGCTTCCTTAAGAAAATGAGTTCAAACTAACAAATGCAGATGGAATTGTGTGATCTCTGAGGATTAAATATGCAACTTTAAGAAAAAAAAATGTTTATGACATTCAAGATGAATGGTTTTAGAAGATATTTGAGCAACTGGTTCTACAAAGGTCAAAAAAATTTCTGGTTTCCAGCTAGACACTTATCGATCCCAACATTTCCTGGAGTTAGAAAAACAACACACACACACAAAAAATCAACAAAATCAACCAACCAAAAAAAATCTCCTGATGCTACAATCACCTCTCCAACAGAAATAAATAAATAAATCTGTAATTCTGTATCATACAGCTTCAGCAAACTTTCCACATGCTTGTAAAGACCAGATCAAACTCTAATACATTTGCAACTGTGGGCATGCCAGTCAACAAGACATCACCTGCTCTTGATATTGATATTAGATACCTGAAGATATTACATGCTGTTCAGAGCTTGGCTGAGTAAGAGCTATCACTGGCCCCTGTCTGGGATGGTAGCAGCACACAGCAAGAATAGCCACAGAGACAGCAATGTCAGCAGCTGTGGAGGTACCTATGCCATAAATACTTCTCTGGAAGAGTTTCTGGTGACAACTCTTCTTCTTTTCCTTTGGGATTCTTCTTCAGCAGCCCCTTGGCAAATTCTGGTTGGGAATGAGTATGTCCTCACCCAATAAATTTAACAATTTCACCATTGCATAAATAAGGAAGTTGTCATTTCAATGATCTTGGGCTCTGTAGGGCCAAAAAACAGACCCGGTAAATATGAGGGCAGGGTATTTTTAGATGACCAAAATACAGGGGTTTATGCTCCTGTCCACAGACAGTGACACTATCTCTACCATCCCAAAACATTCAGTTCGAATGCTATTTTTCAAATGCAGAAATACCAAAAAGGAATACAAATTTAAAAAAAAAAAATCAAAACAAAAGTGAGGACTGTGTATTCATTGAGGTATGCAGAGAAGGATGATTCCTCTTGTTCTCTCGGACTTGCAGTTCCTTATTTCCCCTTATATGATTTCTACATGAGAGCTCAAATACCAACAGCTCGTTCAACACTCAAGATCAAGTCAAAATCCTAGACTTCAGTTTGGGCTGAGTTAAAAACTATTTTCCATCCAGCATCACATTGTTGGGATTCAATTCTCCTGTGCAGCTCTAGCTGCTTCCCAAGTTCTCACAGAAATTAAAAAAAGCAGACACCTCATTAAAGAATTCCCTTTTTATCTGCTGTGAATACATACCACCTCACGCAATCTATAGGACTATACATGCCTGCAGAGTTAAGCCTATGTGCAAGGACTTAGGGGATTTAGTTAAGCCTTGGGAGTGACTAGTCATTGATTTTTAAAGATATAACTTAGCATTTTATTTATTCATTAATGTATATAAAAAAGCTTCAAATGATTTTTGAATTTTGCATTTCATATTGAAAGCATGTTGACTTGCAAATACGCATGCTTATGAAAACATGATTCCTATAGCCTAAGTAGAATTGTATCTAATTTTCTACAGAAGTTGGAAATCGGCATAAAATCTTGTATTTTGAAAATGAGACATAAGTGAACTACCTGAGAGAAAGAAAAAAAATTAAGAAGGCCATACTGTACTAGTAACAGTCAAATAAAGCTTTTGATGGGGAGTTCAAACACCTGAAAATTTACTTGTTGCCAATACACCTTAGGACAAGGATAAAATTTATTTCAAAAGAAACAAAACTAAACAACAACAACAGAAAAGCATCTCATATATCACACCTAAAATATCACAGCTGTTTGATCTGCCCCCCCCCCAAAAAAATCAAAATTTTGAAGAGAAATTAATTCCTTATTTCTAAAGCTACCTTGCAAGTCCACCCACCAAAGTTAGTGAGTGTGCATACATATTTATATGCACCTACACATATCCACTTTAAGAAAAAGTAGAAGGTAAATTCAGCTTCTGACTTGAAAGTAGAAAAGGAATGAATGTAAAAAAAAATCTCAGGTGACTTTAGCTTGATTCATTTTCCAACAAGCAAAGAAAACCCATTAGCTACTCTTCTAATTATTTCAATTATTTGTATGAAACTAAAAGCGGGTAGAATAAAAACGATCATTTTATTCATAAAGAGCTAGAACTGCCTGTAACTGACATTAAAAAAAAAAAAATATTGAAGAAAAATTGAGGTCTTATAAAAAGATGGAATGTCTAAATGATGTAAGAGTCCTAACACTGAAGACTTAATAGGAGATATTTATTTAAATGGAAAAAGACAAAATGTTCTACTGGAGAGCACATTTGCAATGCACAAAGAGCTCTGAGTCTCTCAAGATGCTCTTTCAAACACATGTTGAGAAGGATGGCTACAGAGAATGGTTTAATAATTTGCCTTGCAATATCAAGGGAATTGTACTCAATATTAAATTGCTCAGACGCGTATGAAATTGTAAGTCGCTTGACAAACATCCTTGAGATTAACAAATAAGACAAAGAAAATTCAGACAAAGAAACAACAGTTTACATGAATAATATTCTATTTCTGTGTTTACTGACTCAAACATGAATTAAGAATAATAAGGAAATAAAGATTATTTCTTCCCCAATTACATAGACTCTTCTTTTTCTTTTCTTTTTTTTTTTTTTTTTTTTTTTCCCCTCCTTGATTTCTCCCCTTCATTGGCACTCAAAATCTAAACCAGTTATTTTTACCTCAGCTTCATGCTTGGCTACCAGCACTGATGAATATATCACAGGCAACTGTGGACAAGCCTTGAAATTCATCTTCACTCTAATGCACGTAGGCAATGTCCACGGAATAAAGACAAGCCATTGTGCAGTACAGGGAAAACTACTGAACCAACATCAAAGAAGCAGATGGAAGTGTAACTTTGTTTAGTTAAAATTCCCCTGATGTATTGCTTTTATTATATCGGTGGTAAGGCTCTTCACAGGATACGAAGCCACCTTGTGTGGGGCTCTTTTCGAAGGCCCTAAACCTTTACAGAGCCTCGGTATCTGCTGAGCAGAGAGCATTACACGCACGTAACTGATGACTGGGCAGTTCTAGTGCACCCACTCATTACAAAGATCGACTGTTTTTCAGACAGAAAAGAACTGTATAAATCCTGGGTGGGACCGCATGGCAATTCAGGGTGACGTGGATTTTTTTGCTGGCAAACGACGTGCTCCACTATTAAGTTCAACTTGACTGAACTGAAAAAGAAGATAGCTGAAAATCTCAGGAAGAGGTGATTTTCTCCAACTTTTCTCACTATCTCCAGAGCAGAAACAAATAGCTGTTGCAGAAGTAAAGCCAGTAAAGAAAGACAAGTTGTTTGACTGCAGACATCAGGCAAGAGAAAAGGCAATAGAGGCGTAGAGAAGATGAGCATATATCATGTTCTGACCAAGCAAGAAAATGAGCACGGCATGGCGCCGCTCCCTGACAGACCTCCTTCCTCACCTCCTTTACAATCCGCACAAAAGCTTTCAAACAGACGCATGCTTACTTTAACACAACCCTGCTCATATGAACAGGAGTGAGTTTAAACTCCAAGCTGTGCTTTACCTCGGTGTGGAAACACCATTTGGCAGTGAAAATGTAGGCAAAGGTAACTGCAGTACTGACAGCTATTGCCCTGAGACACCTTATTTTTCTCTCAGTGGCCTGTGGAGGAAAGACAAGTTGTCTTCAACATTTATACATGTCTTTTGCCATAACCAGGTTAGAAAAGAAAGAGTGAGCTGTCAGTAGCGAGAACAGGGCTTTGCCGTCGGGATGTCTGCAAGCCTCAACAACATAGTAAGGATCTTAACATGCCTCAGAAAAAGCCATAAAGGCAACTATATGTCATTTGAAAGGAGCAGGAGACGTACGTCAGCAATGAGGAGCGATCTGTGACCAGACCACACCAAAATGGGGGGAGAGCGCTGTAAAACCAACCACCTTAGTCACGTACAGTGAGTCACCTGTCCAAGGGAACCTTGGGAAGATGTTTCATTTGGCAGTTGCAGTGAATCACAGAGGTTTGGAAAAGGCACATCAGTGTGATTTGGCTCCTACGTACCAAGGGAGTCTGCTGAAGGATGGGCCCATTGTATATGGAGCAGGCAACAACCTCGACCACAAAGGTTTCACAGCCCCCAGCTCTCAAGCCAAATGACTCCACGGGACCATAAAGCGAGCTGCTAGGTGGGTGACCACAACACACAAAGCTTCTGTGAAGACACAACACACAAAGCTGCTCTTCCCTTGGGGATTTCATGCTTTCTTGGCTGATCGCTCTACAAACAAAAGGAAAAACCTACGGCCTAGTTAAATATACAGATAGCCTAGGACACATTACATAATCGCAGAGGTGAAAAGTACACTATCTTGTCCCTGTGCAGAAGGCAGAGTGTTTACCAGCCCTTAATGACAGTGCAGGAACCACAGCTGTGTTATTAATAAATCATAGGCTTCGCTTCTGGGATGCACCAGCGAGGCTGGAACCTGACACAAGTTCCCAGTGCATTGGAAAGCTGCTGAAAACACACTGAAATTTCTTGGTGTTTTAGAAACACCATGTATTTGTATTAAAAAGCACAGATTAAGAAGAAGAAAAAAAAAACCTCCTAAATTGAAAAGGAAATATACTTGCATTTCCAAAAAAAGAATCACACACAAAATCCCTCATACTATCCATCACCATATGAAAAGCCACAAACAAATAATCAAGGTGAGATTAAAAGCCACTGTACTCTGTAGGACCGCTTGTAGAGAACAACTTCCACCACGTGTGCCTGACCTGAATAGCAGAAGGTAAGCAGGCACCTTTCCTAGCCTTTGCCATACCCAGTCTATAATCCTTTTCTTCTGGGAGCTGGCTTTCTTAACATCAGTGATAAATTTCTAGCTTCTCTTGAAGTTTGGCACACCTCAGATTTCCTTGTTTAGGGAATGGAGAAACCAGCACTACTAGCAGGAAGGGTAATAAGATCCCTTCCCCTGAAGCAGCAGGGCGCGAGCGTTATTAATGTGAATTACCCAGAGAATCAACACTCCAGACCAGCTTAAATATCAGGGGGAGAGGGTAGCAGGAGGTCTAGAAACTCAAGCAAGAGGCAAGAATGAACCCCTGACATCCCGGTAACTGAAACAACAACAAATCTTTTATTTTTGTTATAGGGCTCTTTGTCCTCTCCACTCTGTATTAGGAACCTTCCAGAAGACCTAACAAAGCCTAGCGAGAAGTAGAAAGCAGTTGCATTTATCTCAAATGGTAGCTTACAGAATTAGGAGCTAAATCATGGTTATGAGAAAAGATAAGACATATTAGGATGTCTTATTACCTTATTTGAATGCTATATTCATCTAAGTACCAGAATATGTGATTGTGGTCTTGAGAGTGCTTATAACTCCTCAATGCTCTGTTGAAGGAGCAGATAATTACTCTTTTCCTTAAGACAGATTCAGTGACAACTAAATAAAATTCTAGGTTAATCTCAAATTAAAATATTGCCTGTAGGTTTTCCAAAGCATATATCCATGGCTCTTAGAGGAACGTACACACTATGTACCAATTATTGTGCTGCAACTACATTGCCAGTGTACACTGATGTTGACGGCGAGTTACTTCATCAGTGTCACGAGCAGATGTGGCAATACCAACCTCAATTACATGATCACATCTTTTTTACACAGCCTTCTTTCCCATACAGTGAATAGGGAGTCAAATAATGTTTATATATGATTCACATTCATCTCTCCCTTGTCCTGAATGCAATATATCCACTTCCTTATGGGCCTACCCATAGGGCTGGCCCTAGAGGATCGCTTTATGAATGGCTCTGTTAAAATTATTAATGGGTTTCTCAGTCTCCTTGTGAGATTAGATAGCATTACTCCCACTCTACACAGAACAAACTGAGACCAAATATGGTTAAAACGCTGAGAAATGTCTGCGGTTTTTGGCTGCAGATCTCTGTCCTCCTTTCGCTTTGCAGTTGGGCCCACTTGGCACGTACAGGTGGCTTCAGCAGACTCCTACGGCTCTTGATTTTTTGGAGTCTTACGCCAATTTTTGGAGTCCAACCCCACTTTTGGGGTGTCACTCCCCATCCTCCAGAGGAGCGGTGAACATCTTTCCTCACCACTGGCCTCCTCTGGCCTTGCTTCTTTCCTGTCTCATGTGCTTGTGTTTCTTATGTCCGTGCTTTTCCTTTGCTCTACACAAGGAGGGCAAACACGGGGAACACCGAGAAGAGACAGAGCAAACACAGAGACAGTTGTACTTGAAGCACGCTCAGAGTCTGTCTGATCTGGATACCAACCCGTACAAAGCCTCTGCTAGGCATACATAAAAAGCGAGTTTTCACACTTGCAAAATAACCAGATTTGGGTGAAATTTCACAAAAATAGCATAAGGCAAATTACTGGTATCAGAACAACCCTTCTGCTGAGAGATCTCATGTTTCAGCTGTAAGCAATGGGAAATCAATTTTATTATTGAACTAGTTTTAAGAAACACTTAAAAAGGAAAAACAAGGTATTTACCTCTCAGCTGTTTCTCAAAAATGGTTGAAGTGTTTCACCAAAACTGTAAATAAACACTGAGTCAGCTAATGTTTCAGCCCAGGTGATTGCATTCTGACTTGCAATCCTCAGAAAAGGAGGATATTATATCCTCGGGAGGATATTATATGGAAAGTGGTGGGTAAGATTAAATCCAGGTGATGACAATGGCACAGCGTTGGTAATAAAACACTCATACGTGCTTCATTAACACACCCAACCGAAGGCTAATGATTGCACGCGCTCCAAGCACTTCTGAGAAATAAAATTATTTAAACGTGACTGTAAACAAAACATTTGGTAACGTTTAAAAAGTTTAAAAGGACCATTTGTCTAGAAATGCTTTAATGCAAGGAGCCATTACACATCTCAGCTAATGCATTGCATTGACAGAATAATGAGTTGCCAACCAGTGTTTTGAAGAATATAATGCCTTTAAGCATGTAAGCACCATTCCAGTGCAAACTCTCTGATATATTTTAAGTTCCATCTAAATTTATTGCGTACTGGTGTATAAAGTCTTCCCAGTGTGAAAGCAAATGATCTATGCAGCAAGAACTTCATGACCATTTGACTTAAACAAGGACTTTTCTGAGTTTTCTTCAACATTTTGTAGATGGCACCTTCACACCCTAACTCTCAACACATAAACGCAGTTCAACAAGTATCGACAGGCTGTATTAGGAGATCTGCCAGGAAATGCGCAAACCCACTTGGAAAAATGAACCACCTTGGTGACTTGCTCTTCCTTCCCCTTAATGTTTCTACAGGAGACAAGCAGGTTCTCCGTGTGAAGGTGGCAAACTGACAGCTTTCAGTGTCTTCTTCGTGGAAGCCCTCACAGTTTTGTTCCACTTTCATCTCCTTCTCGGTAGAAACTACCATAGGATCTGAAATACTGTTTTCCAAAGAGGAAATCAGAAGACCACATAATTTATGAATTTCCTTTGTGAGTAAAGTGTTTCCACTGTCTGCACTGTATCTGAGCAGCAGTCACAAGGCAAAGACTCCCATCAAACATCTTTTTGTCAAAATGTTCCCCTGTGGGTGCCAAGGAGGAAGAGACAGGATGCAGTCCAAAACAGGAGGGGCAGCCAAGGCTTCTATCACTGTTCTTTATGTCAAAATGGTAATAATGACCAAATGAGAAACTCCAGGTGAAGATCACACTGCCTGTCATCGACCGGCCTTCTCCCCCTTCTGCTCTTGGGCAGGAGTGAAGAGATCAGAAGTACCAAGAACTTTCCCCTCTGGATCAGGAAGGAGAAGACAACAGCCAAGGACCTAAAACTGCACACAGAGCTTAACAAGTTGTCCGTCCCACCACCTGGCCTCATGGCATGGCCAACCCATGTTTTTCTCATTTGCTGGAGAATCATTCATCACAGCTACATTGTGGTCAGAAAGGACTGCAACTTAAATACTCCTTATAAATGTTGAAAGGCTGAAGAACACATTAAACTAAAACTCCACAAACCAAAACAAAGTTTTATGGTGGAAAAAATACATAGTGATCTCATGCTTTTCACAAGAGTTGTTCTTTCAAAGCCAGGAACCATGAAGTACTTGTTTCTGTTTTCTATTTTTATTTATCTGATACGCATAAAGTGATTAAAATTGCTATAGCACTTCAAATTAGATCTGAAGGGCACCCCAGTTAAAATGTAGTATGGTACGAAATGTTAATCATAATTGCAACAATCATGATTCAGATTTTTCACAAAGCCTTTGTAATTGCAAACAGTCTGGAAAAGAAGTATTTAGATGGCTAAATCAGTGTTTTTTCCCACCCTGCTGCTTTCCGGTGAAGAAAAATTGTGATGGATGAGTACCATTCATCAGGAGAAATAGCCAAAATATGAGATCACTAACCAGCAGCTAGACAGGGTTTAACCAACTCCTTTGTTTAATCACTGGGGATTCAATGTCTGGATGGAAAGAAGGAGTGAGGGAGTTTGGACAACTCAATGAATTTAACACTAGCATATTAAAAAAAAAAAGGCTTTAACCAGTCTGTAGCACGCAGCCACATCTATTGTAGTTTCCCACAGCAGAATAGAGACAACTCTCTCAAAAAATAGTGACTCTGTGATGGTTGGCATATGTAGCACTGAGAACTTTTTTGCCATGTTAGGAAGGCAAAGACTATAGTCAGGCTTTCTTTGGCAAATGTAAAACAAAACTATGCCCAAAACATATAGTTCCTGATACAAGCAGTCATTTACCTCCTACCAGTCATTCACAAGGCAGACTACAAAATGTCACTCTTCAGACTATTCAATCCCTACATTATACTACTTAGCAAATAAATAAAACAATGAAAGCAAAAAGAAAAGTTGACTTTCACATATATTTTCACATCTTCAAGCCAGTTGTAATGGGGCATAAATTGATTTATAGGGCTAAGTGGCAGGATATCCATACATACAGTATGGAAAATTAAAAATCATTAGGAATCCTCTGGAAGACCTAAGACTCGGAAGGCAACCAAAGGCAAAGCTCTGTCCCCAACCAAAAGTCAGACAGATAACAAGCACACAGAAAAAAGGTGTGGGTGGTTGGAAGGACTGCACTCATCTTCCCTTATCTGTAGGCAGGCCATATACTGCAGGGTATGTGGATTGTGTATAGGCAGAGCAACTCCATACAGAATGTAAGGTTTTTATAAGGGTGCCTCCATACCTTTAAAGACATGGGCTTTGAAACAGAGATTGCTTTGGGGATGAGTTGAACATGAATGCCATCATTAGCTTTACAATTATTTAATTCTATCTGTTTTTGTAGATTTTTAGACCCCTTATTTCAGACTGATTAGAAATATCTTGCTTTCCTACAGCAGGTCAAGTGGAATATAGTAAATAATCTCCATCTTCCTTGGCAAATAATGTCATCAGAAAGGAACAAACTGCCAATGCAGAAAATGTCTTTTAATGAATTTTAAATAGACACTAAGAATACACCAATGCTGTTAACATTTTTAAAGAAAATTGTCTCCTCCAGTAGACGTCACGAGGCTTTTTATGTATTTCACTTTACCATCCCACACTGAAACTCCAGTGTTTCATCAGTAAGTATTTATCGGAGTTCTCAGCAATGTTAGTCCCAGACTCGAAGTTTCAGTGAATAGAGAATTCCAAATGAGCTGTAAATGTCAACTCTGGTTTGAGAAGAAGAAATGTGGCGAATTTTAAAGTTACTGAGGCCTCCATAGAAGGTTCATCGTATGCGCAGCCACTCACCATACTGTAGACCACACTTTATTAGTTTTCCCATGCTGTAATCCTGAGAACAATGAACCAGAAACAGCAAAAAATGGGGATGCACACCTGAAGGATTTCCTTGGCTGGTTGTATTTAACAAATAAGTGTTCAGTTTTAACTAGTTAAGGGACATTTGATTAGCATATCATAGCAAAACTGAAGAAAAGGTAAGAGCTACGAAAAACCTTCTCAAGCATCAAACAGAAATGAAACAAACTTATAAATAGAGTTGCCTGCAAGCAAACAATTTCTGGAATGTACTGGGGAAAGCAAAGGAAAATCCCACAACAAAAGAGATTGCAAAAGCCAACCCAGTTTAACAAGTGGAATGACCAGTTTGGAGACTACAGGGGAAACAATGCAAAAACTCAGGCACGTTATACAAAGGATTTTTCTCAGCATTTACCAAACAAAACCCCAGCATAAAGACCAATCATGAGGTAATTAAATATGGCGCTTCAGAAACACAAAGCCTTTAAGAGTTGTTAACTACTCATGAAATATTAGAATTAATGAGAAACTCAAGGTGTCTCAGAGTAAAGCCGAACAATTTCAGATAGATTTTAATATATTCAACTTGCTGTGAGCAAGTGAGTGAAAGTAGACCAGAATCCTAAACAAACCGTGCTGGATTGCAGTCGGGAAATGTTAAGCTACTTGAGTACCAGACAACATGTTATATATCATCAAACAGCTGTCTGCCAATTTATCATGTACCACTTGTAGACACACAAAGAGCTGATAACACTATGAAGGCCTCTAAAAACATGGCTCTAACGCTCTAAATCTACCTTTTATGACTGCTATTAAAAACAAACTCACACAAACACTACAAGACCCTAGATTTCTAATGAAGTGTTCTTCTGATCTCTCTGACTGCAGCTAAGAGGGCAACTATAGCCTCGCTCTGATGGAAACGTGATGGTTGTCACTGCTCTGCAACAGTCTAAAAATCCTTAACGTTGCTAGGGGAGTAAGGGTAAATGAGCACTTGCCTGTCTGGCAATGGCCCAAGCCGACACCATGGCTTGTTGGTCCAAGCAGGGAGCTGCCTACAGAGGCTGTGTGAGTGCCTGAGCTGATGGCTACCACACCACGCTCCATAGCAATATTCAGCTCCCCCAGTTTCCATTCCCTTTTCCCAATCGGACTGGGTTGGCTGTGAGTAGCTGTACCATGAGATGTGGGATTGCTGGTGCTGCCTAAAGGCCAGTGCCCATTGCTGAGAACAGAAAAGACAGCAGAGAACCCAACCCAACCCAATTTAATGGTCTTCAGATAAATATCATCTTCCATTTGGAAAAGTAACATATACAAAATAAACTGCATATTATTTATTTATTTATTATTATTTTTGCTCATGTTCACTAATAGTTTAGGGGCTAACACTAGTATTTGTACATCTCTCTAGCTGCCCTAAATAAATGCGTGTTCCAGAAGTTTAAATTTTTCTTTGTTTAAAGCTAAAACAAACATGCTGGCATTCCTTAAGATCAAAGTCCTTCAAGGAGAGTGGAGTCAGATAAAAATATATTGCTTGTTGGCTAGTTCACCATTGCTGGAGAAGGGAAAACTGGTGTTCCAAGTATTCCTAAATACTGCTAGGACATATTTAGGACAGATATTCAGCCAGCTTTAACTAACTCCTGAGCAACAAGTCAACAAAGCCCAGTAGCTGTAAATGCTCTGCCAATTTAAAATTTAAAAATATGGGTCAAGGTTCTCAAACTTTCTAGATCCCTTTAAAAACTTAAAAAGAGTGTACAGTTAGAAGGTGAATGCATCAAATGGAAAAAAAAAAAAAAAAAAAAAAAAAGTGAAACAGTAACCCCAGGGTAAATAATTAAATCAGATTACAGCACATTTAATTATAAAATCAGTTCTGATGATCAATTTACTAAGTGGGCAAAAGCACAGTAAAAGTAAATTAAAAGTCTACCTTTGATGTCCAAATGCAGAATTTGGTTGAAAATACTGTGAATTCAAATCCCAATACTAAGAAAACAGGAAAGCTTTCACCTTTACATATGGCCATGTAAGCAGGTAGGATTAATTAATGCCCAGGAATCTTTGAAGACCTCAGTATGAGGTGAACCTTGTAAGCCTATCATCATTAGTCCACTGTCATTAATAACAGTATTTCTATGATTCCCTGCCAAGTCTGGGCTCCCTGAAGCATGCCACAACACTGTTGCTGACTTCAGTGGCACATGAAGCACTAAAGAAACAAGCACAGTGAGGCAATTGATTTAAAAACAAAAAACTAACTTTTTATTATGCTATGTATTCAAAGGAATAAAATATTCCTTTGGATCAAAATGAATTACTGATAAAATATAGAGATTTCAAAAATAATGTATGCAAAGTTGTAGTAAGTCTCTTAAATTTAGCATCTACAGTTTTGATACGATATTATGGAATTTGGAAAACTCTCCAGTTCTTCCCTATTTCCTTTCCAGAGCAGTGGCAACAACAGCTACCAAGTCTTGGGCAGATTTTTTTCCCATCTGGCACCCTTTTCTTCCCTCCACAGTGCAAGCTGGGACAGTTTCCTTCTTTGCCTGCTGTTGGAGTCCTCTGGCTATTCTTCTCCTCAAATATGCAGACTTTCTGCAAGTTGCAAACTTCATTGCAACACATGACGACTGACTCTGCACTCTGCAGAAGGTTACAATTAGGAACACTTCTGCAATTACTTAGATGAGCTGTTGTACACCTCTGAATTTGTCTTTATATTCTCAAGAGCAAACCGCAGACTCCACTTCTCGAGAGCCACTGCAGCTGCATAGAAGTAAATAAATAAAAATCACTTTTTCTGACAAATGATTCAGCATTTAAGAAAATAAAAACAGCTGTACTGTGTTAAACCAAGGGCCATCCAGCCCAGTATCCTGTTTCCAAAAGCAGTCAGCAGCAGATGCCTAGGGAGTAGTATAAGAACAAGGAAACCATTTAATGATATATATTGAAAATATTTTTCACATATCCTTGATGGAAAACAGAGATGGAATTTTGACAGAAAGGGGGAAAAAAAAGCAAAAGAAAACAAAGAGTCCAACACACATACCCTTTGCAAAAGCATGAAACATTCCTAAAAGAGAATTAAGGGGAAGATAAATCTTATGATTTCTCTCTTTTTTTTTTTTTTTTTTTTTAGAAAAATTGCCCACAGGAGCAGGCAAAGCCAAAATCTCCCTTGCTGTGCACAAAAACAGTGTAAGCGCATACTGATGCACGTTGCTGACCAGATAATTTTTAAGAACCCTTGACTATGAGTGTTAAAGTCTTTTCTCTTGCAAAATGGTCCTCATGGAAACATACAGCCAGGTATTTATGTCACGATATCACAGCTGAGAGTTTCCAGAATATTTAAATCAATGGATGAAAAAAAAAAAAAAAAAAGCTTCAAAAAGTAGATGCATCAGATGGAGGGAAAGCCTGTTCCACTTAATTCCCCAGACAGTGGAACAACCATTAAATCAGCATGCTGGAAACAGGCAAAAATTAGAAAGGTGCAGAAAATCTGGGGACAGTGAAATGCCCCATGAAATCAATTAGAGGTTTATTACAGGCTTAGTAGGACACAGTATCAGTTCCAGGAGAAGTCATCTGTGAGGGCATAGGCTGGAGGGGCTATGAAGTCACAGATGCAGAAACCAACCACTTTGATTACACTGTTAAGCTTCATATCTCCGGGATACCAGATCTGTGTTTTTCAGAAGCTCCAGATAAGCTAGCGAAATGTGCTGATGACTCAAACTCTGCTGGCAATAGGAAGATAGAAGAATCAGGGTATGGCAGAAGATGATGACCTTGAAATCTGGATAATAAGAAACAGTATGAAAGAACAAATTATTTCCAACCATCAGAATGAACTCTGCCCATCAGTTCAGACACAAATAGGCAGTTGTCCAGCTATTACCTGGGGATGGAGCTGGCCGTGCCTGAGGAGAACAACACGGATGCTTTGATCAACCACTGGCTGACGGTGGAGACACCAGTGTGACAAAACTGTGAAAAAGGCATACACAGCCCCAAGGAAGTATTAAACAAGGACAGCCTAGGAAAGGCAGCAAGCTTCTGTGGTAAAAGCTTTTTTTTTTTTTTCTCATGGTGAATGCCTACTTGCAATGCTGTGCGTGCTTCTGGGCACCAGAGTTCAAGAAAGATGGATCTGGTCTGGAGCAGGCATGGGTAAGGGCTGCCAATGTGATTCAAGGAAATAAAAGCCTGTCTTACAAGCAGAGAAATAGAGCATGGTGTTTTTTTGGCTTAGCAAAACAAAGGCTGAGGAGGGATATGACTGTCTCAAAGCACTGGTCATAAAACACTGCAGCCTCACCTCGAGTTCTGTGTGCAGTTTTGGGTGCCATGATATACAGATATAAAACAATTTGAGAGTGTCCAAAGGAGGGCTACAAAAATGATGAAGGGTCTGGAGGGTGAGATGTATGAGGAGCAGCTGAGGCCCCTTGGTTTGTTCAGCCGCGAGCAGAGCAGGCTGAGGGTAGGCCTCATGGCGGCCTGCAGCTCCCTCACGAGGGGAGCGGAGGGGCAGGCACTGAGCTCTGCTCTCTGGGGACAGCGACAGGACCTGAGGGAACGGCATGGAGCTGGGACAGGGGAGGGTCAGGCTGGGGGTTAGGGAAAGGGTCTGCACCCAGAGGGGGGTCGGACACTGGGACAGGCTCCCCAGGGCAGTGGTCACGGCAACAAGCCTGTCAGAGTTCAAGAAGCATTTGGAAAATGCTTTCAGACATATAGTTTGATTTTTGGGTGGTCCTGTGTGGAGCCTTCAGATCCCTTGCAGATCCCTTCCAGCTCAGGATATTCCACTATTCTATGATACTTCATGCCTGTCAAATAACAGCTTTATAGCTAGAGAAAGCCTCATCAAAGGAGTACACTTCTCCACTCCGAAGTTAAGAGAAGATCACATCAAGCTTCAGCAGATACCCTAATGTGAAAACAAAAATGCTGTGTGCTTTACAGGTTTTGAGAATCTCTGGAGTGCTGTGCTTTTAAAAAAGCTGGAAACAAAGTCCCATTCCTTATGGGAGCAGGCATTAGTCTCTTGCAGTGTCTTGCCCACTCCTTGCAAAGCCCTTGGACATAGCACATGGCTGCCGGTGTGGCTGGAGGCTCTGGGCAATGTCTCTTGCACAACCTACCTCCATTTTGGAGAGCCCGAATTTGAGCACCAGAACCAACAGGCCAAAAGGGAGAGATTTATCCTTAGGTACTAGATCTAGAGGACCTAAATAAATGATGCATCTTCCCCCGGGTGTTGGTATCTTAATTTACACTTCAACCACCAAGCTCCTGGAGGTAAACAAAGATCCCTCCTCCGTAAATTTGGGTATAAATCTCTTCCCTGAGCTGCAAAAGAAATCAACAGAGCTCTTAATTCCTCTTAATTCTACCACTTCAAACTAGTCTAACCATTTTTTGGGTGTCAGGAACCCACAGGTAAATTGCTATTTGATGCCCAGTGCATTCTGGATCCACCAACACTAGTGCTAAATATTCTGCGTGTGTGTGTATATATATATATATAAACACACATATGTATATAGGTGATCTATGTATTCACAGATTCCTATGGGAACAGTAAGTTGCACTACAGACACAACCTCTCCCAGTTATTTTTAAACATTATTTTTTTTTGACCAGTGAGAATGACAGATATGATCTGTATTTCCAAGACACTTTATAATTTTTTATAAATATGACTCAATATTTATAACACCTCTTGTGTTAACACAAGTTCGTGTTTTTTTTTCCAGCTGTTAGTTGTTATTATCTCTCTCTTCTAACCTTGAACAGCTTATTCATTTCTCCTAAAAAACAAAGAGAGAAGTAATAAATAAATAAATATATAAACCCAACAGTTGCATCCCTTTCACAAAGGGGAAAACAATGGCACAAATGTGTTAAACAATTTGTGTTAAATAGCACATCAAGTCCTATGCCGCCATTTAAATAAACATCTTCTAATATCCAAGGTTATCTATTTGTTATCCAGCAGAGATCTGCTATGAAGCAAGTGGTTACTGTGACTTGTAGCCCCAAGACTATCATTATTTCAGCTCAGGACAGGCAGACACAAATATTTGATACATACTAGTGTGCTTAAATATACATATAAAGATTGATATCTTGAAAAGATTCTGATTCACCACTCACTAATTGTAAGGTCAGTGTAAAAGATGGTAATACCTGTAGTAGATCTGTAACTATGAAAAGGTTTTCAAATATTGTAAATTGTACACAGATATTAACAGAGGTCTGCTATGCATCATCAGACAAATGCTGCCTTGTAAAGGTCACAGAAAAAAACACATCACTTTAGGAAATTATAATTAAATAAAATGCTTAAGTTACTGCATTTATATTGATAAGTTATGGATATCTATTTAAACCAGGGTTTAAATGCATTCAGTATGTGCATAAAAATGCAAAGTCAAAAACATATCAAACTAATCCATTTTTATAGTGATCCTACAGGTGCCATATCAGAAAGCTTCAGCCCTGCCTTCAAATCATTTAGAGTCTTTTATTATTTTCCTTTGTCTGCAGCTGTACGGCAAATTTTTATTCTGCATGATAATGCTGTTCTCCCAGTCACTCTGAATTAAGCACCCAAGCCAGAGAACACATGATAGTGTCTGAGCATCCTCTTAACAATTTTGGCATTCCTGTACTCTCCGTGCCTACTAGTTTTTACCCTTGTTCCAGAAAACAATCAGTCTGGGGGAAGATTCGTCCATGCTTTGTGCAACAACAGCACACAGTTCTACCCACGGCTTTCCCCTTTCTACATGTTTACAAATTCTTACATTCTTACAAATGCCACTGAAAAATCAGTAGTGTTTTCCACAAAGTGTTGTCCTCTCTGTGGTCTCGTGGTGTCCGCAGCGGTGCAGCACACTAGGGTCAGCTGCTCAGCACATGTGCCACCTTGGACATGTCTTTCTCCTCCTTTGGGTTGCTCTCCTCAAATCTCATCTCAAGCCATAAAGCTGTCTACAACCACAAGCATGCTGGGATCAACAAAATCTGCTAGGTATATCAGTTAATTAACTTCTGTTGAACTGAGCTAAATATCAATTTGCCATCATTTCTCTATGGCCTCTAAAGAAGCAACATATTTATTAACTTCTTGCACCACCTTTCCATTTGATATTTCCAAGCCTGTATCAGTAAGCAAACACACTAAATAGAAGTTGGCCGTGTATAGGAATATTTTATGAATTTACTGACCTTCACTTGCTACCTAATTAGCCAGCAATACCGTTTCTCGTTTCACATAAGAAACTGGCTGGCTATTTTTACACCTCCAATTTCTGTGTGCACCGCCGAGGTAAACAGATGCTTTATAGCAAATCAATGCACACCATGATACAATTGACAGAGATCACAGGAGATCTTCTCGCAACATCTAGGATTTAAAGGCGAATAACAAACTAGAAAGAACAGCCATATTCAAATACCTAATAATAAATTCCTGTGCTCATTAAACACATTACATACATTGTAACAGCTGGTGTGCTGAAATATCCAATAAAGGAAAACTTGCGTGCAGTATTGTTGATGCTTTAGGGAAAGCTGGCTACATGCATTTTTTATAATAGTGCTTGTTTAAAAGACCATCTATGCGTGGAAGGACTTCAGCTGCACTGCAGAAATGTCAAGTTTGGGGGAAGAAAGAAGTTACACAAACATCTCTTAGGCCAGTCCTGAGTAATGTCAAAGACCAGCTTACGCATGCACTAGGACACAGGCAAAGCCTTTGGGACTGCTGCTCTTAAAACAAAGTGAGATGCTAAGAGCTCAGGACAAAATGGCATATGGTTCTTATATAAAAGTATTGCCACCCCTTCTCCCAGTGCTCCCAGGACACTTTTCTTTCTTTCTTCTTCCTCCCTTTCTTTCTTTCTTTATTATTTTTTTTATTTTATTTTTATTATTTAATCAATTGTCTGCCTAAAGTAAAACTGCACAAAGAAACCTAGCAGTAGAGATGGTCACCACAAACTCCCTCCTTCCAAAGGAGCTCTAACCACTAAATCTATAGAGCTACACCTTCTCTTGCTTTCTCTTGCTGTCTTTTATAAATTCGTGCTTCCTACACAATAGCCAGCTTCAGCGAGGTGCGTTAATGCTGACCTTCCCCACCTACCATATGGGATCCTTTCGTTGCCTTGAACAACCATCTAAAATAAGACCTACGCCTGCCTTCCTAATGGAAATTTCCTTCTTGCAGAAGAAAAAGAAGTAACGGTAAGTACCAATGACTCAATAAGATAAATCTGGTATTTGAAAAGGTCAAAAAAGGAAAATACCATGAAAACCACACTTTAAAAGTATGCGGAGGCTAAAGTTTAGAGGGAACAACTGCAAACAGTCCTCTACAACAGCTGCTTCTCAGTAAAAAGGCTGCTAGCATCATTAAACAGGTAGTTCTATGAGTCCTGGGACAAATGACGGCAGGAGTTTTACACCTTTGATTGTAAATCCCCAAACCTGACTCAGTTGCAGTTAACTGAATTTCAAGGATCTCCTTTATTCTTTGGGAACTTAAAGGAAGCTCCCACTAACCTCTTTTCTTCTGTTTGGGATGGTTTACTGGTCTCTCCTTCTTTGTCCCCCCCCCCCTCTATTTGACTCCCTATTTTCACAGAACTTGTAGGAACTTAATTATCCTTGAGACTACGATCTCTTTGTCAAACTTGGCTGAATTTGGCCACTGGGTTCAAAAGTGAGTGGGGGAGGAGGGAAAGAGAGGCAGTCTGATTGCATAAGCCTCATTTCCTCAAGAATCCAGGCTACAAACAATTATAGCCAGAAGGTTCAATTAAAGAAAGAGAACCGTAGACTTTCCCCGCACTTCTAACACAGACTGGTTCATGCATACTAATCAGCCGACGCTGCTCTCACTGAAGTAATGAGAGTTTTGCAGCAAATTAATATTCATATTGATTTATACTGAGGCCTGTCGAAGGGAGGAACTTCAACAGCATAAACATGTTTAGCACACAGCACAAAATCACCTTTATACAAGCTCTGTAATTTACAAATGCAAAGATGCCCTAACTCCATACCCATATCCACGTACCCCCATCTGTGCACACGCAAATCCCATGCCTTCACTTTTAGTAACGCTGACGTACATTGTATGACTAGCACCACGAAGCACAGAGGTAGGTAGGGCAAGATGCCTGTAGGGAAGAGTCTGCATTTTCATGACATTATGTAAAACCTCTACCTTAGGAAAATCATCATTAAGATGGTCTTTGAAAAGTAAATAGTTCTTGTTTTGGATTAGAAGCCGGCTATGTGTTGCTACATCTGATGGTACTTGACACATGGCCACATCTATGACAAACATGAAGTGATGGAAAATTATGCTTCCAGGGAGCGGGGCTTGTTTTTTTAAACTTTCTTGGTTTTTCAAATGCATAGACCATGTCCTGGTTAATTTCTAGTTTTAAGATCTTCATTAAGAAGAAGTCAATTTAAATTTGCAAAAGATTACCCATCTTTTTATTTTTAAATAAGCTTGAGTTCACTTTCATAAAATCCCTGTGCCTAGAAAGATTTTCCTTCTTGTCATAGATAGCAAATGAGCCTAGTTACATGGGTTACATTTATTTCAAGTTAATGACTTTACATTAGCTGATAGCATTACTAATAGCAAACTATAAAGTACATGCTGAAAACGTTCCTCCCCTGCTTGCTCTCCGCACCAGCATTCTTCTGCTACAAAAGACGTTTTCTTCTGGGTTTAGCCTATATGCTGATTTTCTTCTCAGCCAGGTCATCGCTGTGACAAATACATTGTCCACCTTTTTACTCAAGGCAGTTGGCAACACAGTCCCCAGTTAGTACAGCAGCTAATGCTGCCTCCTGAGAAGGGCTTCAGTCAGTTGCCATAGAGAAGTCAGCAGGACCATTTGGAGCACCCTGGGACATCCTGGACTTGTGCGCAGTGCCAGCAGATATGACACACTCCTCTGACATGTCACTGGAAAGCCACCAAGAACACTCTAGGGCATCGTAAATGGCACGAGATACCCCTGTTTGGGCAACTAAATCAAGCCCAAAGACTCGGGTCCTATCCACTGCAAACAAATATGCGTTTAATTTTAACATAATGACCTAATCTAGAAAGTGATCTTAAAAAAAAAAAAAAAAAAGGCATTAATCTCTCTTGACTTTCACATCTAACTAGGAAAGACAGCTTTTGTGAAGTTGTTTACTTGGCTGGGAGTGAGTGCCAGGAGAACTGTTTGACAACAGCCACTGGGGCTTATTCTAGTGCCTGATGTGCTGGATTTTCTTTCTTGGCTTGCTGTGAACCAGCAGAGCACATCGCAGCAGCTCAGTTAGCTTCTCAGTCACAGCTGAACTGTTCTTCTGTCCATTAGGTATCTTCACAGATGCCACCAGACACTCAGTAAGACAATACATAAAATGCAGTACATGAACCCAGTCAGAGATGGATCTTCACCGCAGAGAGTTCAACTCAAGGCCCCAGCTGAATTTCAAACAAAATAAATAAATCTGTTTTTTTACCAAATAAAACTGTAAATAAATCTGTTTTTTGCAAAGTTCAAAAGCTGTCTGGTCTATGGCACATGGAGGTGAAGTAGACGCAGCACACCTGATGGGTTGTTAGCCCAAGCCATCCAGCCAGCTGCGACAACAGCATACGCATGGATTCCCTCTCATTTAAGCCACGGGAATCTGTGAGGAAGCAAGGGCTGAGAACTTGTAATGCCTCGTGAGAAAGGGTATGTTTACACTGTGGTTACTGCACTCAGCCATCTTTCAGTTCGCAGCATGGCACCACGCAGGGCAGCAGTGTGCTGCAATGTGTGAGCTTGTAGGTTCACAGCTGCCTACAGGAAGCAGGATGGCCCTGTTGGCACGTTGAGCCATCATGGATGCAGCTGCCTCTGTCATGCATGATGCTGTTTCCCACTGATCATCTACTTTTTTTCTATTCACAGCTCAATGATTTGTCTTTCCAAGCACTGGGGCCATCTGACTTCTGGGACATTGTTCACAACACGTTGCCCTGTGGCTCCCAGACAAAGCAGATGAGAAGACTGCTTTTTTTCTCCATTATCAATTTTTTCCTTGTCTTGGTGAAGACCTTGCAGGAATCTAATCCTGCATGGCACAGTATGCTGCCACCCACCAGAAACAACATATCAGTGTGGAAGACAACAGACACAAATGATTTCCTCTTGAATTTTAGTTTTGGGACTGGTACCTCACACCAGGCTTTCAGAGCTGTGTTCCAACATCTCCAAAACCATAACAGCTTTCCTTTTCTTGCAGTGGGTTTCCAGTGCAATCCACCTCCTCAGAAACAAGGTGCCAGTCTTTGTGTAAGATGTGAGTTGGGAGAGCAGGATGGCTGTCAAATGGACTTGCAGGTAAACTAATCGAGTCCTGTCTGAGCTTTTGCTATTAAAAATGTCTTTCCAGCCCTGTGGATGACTTTGACTAATAGGAACATGGGTCTTGACTCTGCTAGGCTTTTACATCATGAAGGTCCCTGCATCTGAACACAACCCTGCCTTTTGTATTCATGATGCAGTCTAAGTATAACAGCTTGGGAAGAACAGCTGATGCCTGAGCTGAGAGAAAGCTGCACACACAGGGACAAGAGAATAAAAAAAGAGCCTGGAAAGAAAGCAGGACCACCTGCCAGAAAAATAAAGGAGTAGGTGGGAAGACCTGGAGAGAGCAAGCCTGTAGGAACAGTGACCTGAGTTAATAGGGAGCGTGGGGGAGGAGTGGGCAGCAAGCAATTGCTCTTGTGTTCAAAATCCTAGTGATGGGATGAGTCAGAGACTCTGATTGAATTTTGCCTTCACTACACCCACAGACTGGTTATTATAAAGCTTAGGGGAGCATGGGTTGGTGCAGCAACAAAAACTACACAGAGAATCGGTGGGCATATGAAGGACCCTCGAGAGCATGAGAATCTGAAGAATATCTGCCAATACTGTGCCCTTCCACACAATGTTTCCTGCAGCTCTAACGAGCCTGCCTAGCTGCTCTTCTTCATGCAGACTGAGACTGATAACTGAGTGGCAGCTGTATCTGAGATAAAGGGATGCAGCAGAACTACCTGGGAATGGTCTTTGCGGGTCTCTGCTGGGGCTTCTGGAAGCAGCAAGCTTCAGGAGTTAACTCCACCCAGCGTGGTCAGTGCCCAGGAACTACTAAAAGAGTAACACAGGTCCCTCAGGACAACACGATCCAGAGAACAAGAAGATATATTTGTATTACATCTTTCAGCTACTGTTCTTTAAATGTTTTCATCTTCAACCATTGCTGCTCTTATTGCTCACTCTCCTCCACAGGCCAGGGGCCAGAGGACCTGCTCAGCATGTTCTACCACACCGACCACAGCAGAAAGCTGCTGGTAAACACCCACTCGCTCACGTTGGGCAGCCCTAACGGGCCAAAGGAGGCGTGAAGTGTTGTGACAGGTCTCCCAAATGCAAAAGGCTTCTGCTCTGATCACAGCAGGACCTTGCACTTAATGGCTTGATGGGGAAGAGGAGGCCCCGCACCTTCAGAGGGAAAGAGGGTCTGGGTAGCTCAGGTAGCTCAAACACCCGACTTGGCTCTCCTTTGAGAGCAGAACTGATTTCAAGTTGAAGCAAAGTGCCTGAACTTAAAAATTTGACAGCTTTAGTGGCTACAGAGGGTACTAGTGATGGTCAGGATAGCTTCACGCTCACAGTATTGCCACTAGGAGAGCAAACAAGCAAACAAAAGGCCTGAGGGAGACACCCCGTTTTTCTACAGGACAGAAACGCTGGCTACACAGTACACAGGTTCAACATCTCCCTGTTTCCCACAGCTTAGTCTGGGGGCAGCCATTTCACAGCAGAAGCAGTGGTGACAGGCTAGGACTTGCTGCTCTGAGCTGTCGTACTACTGCTGCCCCTCAGCCTAGGCCTGCACAAGAGGCCAGGGCTTTTGCAGGCTGCGGGGCCAAGCTACGCCTCTGGACTTTGCTCTGAAGCCAACGAGAAACTTTCCCCTTTCTCTCTCTCCTGGGAGAGAGAGGCAAAGTCTAGCTAAGGAGAGGGCCTCTTCCAAAGAGAATGATTGTCCAAGGTGTTTTTTTAAAAAAAGAAATGCTAAACACCATATCACTTCACGTAAAGGCTTGTTTTTGAGTCTCTCCTCACCAATTCATGGTCAGCCAAGTTCATGGATCTTTAATTGTGTCTGCAGAGTGCTTCAGCTCGCTGGGCTTTATCCGTGCCTTTAGTTAAGCCAGCATAGCTAGCACAAACACGGCTAGGTGAACACAGGGAAGGGAGGCAAAGAGGTAAAAAAAAAAAAAAAAAAGAAAGCGTTTAAGGAGCTTGTGTATGCTGGGAGGACTGCAGGAGAAAAAGGGAATACAGAGGGTTTTGCAGAAAACAAACAAGAACAGATGATTGACAAAGGCAGGAAATAACTGCAAGTCCCTGAACTCAGAGATAAAGGGCACCTCCAGAAAGAGATTTTCCTTTCTTAATCTCCATTGTACCTCAATTACACTGGATTTTGCTGCCTACATTCATAGTTTCACGTTACATTTAATGCAGTTCTTCTCCTTTTCTTTGGACCAGCTCAAACAAGTTGCATGGCTGCATGACTACTTGAACAGAGTAGTCATGCCCCTTCCAGAGGGAAGTCAGTGGGGAAAAAAATAAATCAGATTAATCCTGAGGATAATTCTCAGCAGGTTCTCGTCTGCTGTTCCAGTACAAGATCTGTGGGCTATCAAGTGAAATCAGGAGGTTTGAAACAAATGGCAGAAGATGGTTTCCACACTGCGTAAGGAAGTTGTGGAAACCCTTGCTGCAGCATGCTGTGGGTGCTGAAGGTGCACATGGTTCAAAAATGAGAGGGAAAACTCAAGGGAAAGACGTTCCCTGAAAGCTATCAGGTACAGCCACATCGTGTCTGGCTGTCAAAGTCCCTGAGCAGCAGACCACTGGGCACTAGGAGAGCACTGCAGAAAGCCTCTATATGCTTGCCTACCTCCTCCTATATGCACTACTGGCCCTTACTGGGCCATGGGGCTAAATGGGGCTTTGGTATGACACAGGGTGGTCACAGCTATTCCGACCACAGAGGGAGCCCACAGAAGTAATTCTCAGGATGCTAAAACTGGCCTTGATCAACATTTTCTCTTCATGTCCACAATTCTCTGAAATTGAGAGATAGGAAAGCTTCTGCCAGGTGTTCCCAGCTACCTGTAACTATTGGGGCTTTTTAGGAGTAAAAACATATGTGAACAAGAAGTGACATGACTGAACTCATTGCTCTGTCTTCTATATGGATAATGCATCCATCAGCAAGATGAAGAGACCTGGATTCGGAATCCTCCACCTGAATGGTTTTGGGCTGCAAACTCCACTTCCCCAGATCCTAAATCTACCCCATTCAACTGGAATTAGGTCACTATGCAGCAAAGCAAGCAAAACTCATGGGCCCAGAAGGAACAAGCGATGCAGCAATGCTGTCACTCAGGAGAAATGAGTTTGCCCATTTCAGTCACTCTTCCCCTATTCCCACCAGCTATAGGCAGAACCCTTGAACTCACCTTGTCTTCAAAGAGTGTCACACCACATAACTGTGTGATAGGCAGAAATTCAGCCAGCTAAAGCACTATGAACACTCATTTAAATGTCTTCTGGTACAGACAAAACTAGCTAGTCCCCTCTGCCTATGGTGCACACCTAGAATCTGTCCAGATTGCCTTAACTGCAAAGTGAGAGCAGGTATCATTGACCCCCCAGTGTGATATGATCCCGATTCCCTGACATTTGTAAAACATGTAGAGATCCCCAAAAGAACCGCAGAAATGCAAATGACTGGCTAGTGCATCCTAACTCTAAGATCACTCAGCCTGCTTGGTTTACAAAGGCTTTTTTCCCCGCCTTTTTCTAAATAAAACTGGAGTCCATCTTAAACAGATTCTTTTCAGTTCCAGATATTTCAACAAAGTGTATGTTCCTAAAATTTCTTTTTTTCCTGGAACCCTTTTAACTTGGTAAACAGGTCTCTCTGTACAGCTTTCAATTACCTTTTATTCTGTAGTGCCAAATGAGACCAGATAGGCATGTTCTTAAAAGGCTTTCATGAAAATGCAAATGAACAGTTCACACTAGTCTGCTGGCTCAATAAATAGAACAGTTCAATGTATTTACACACTAGTAAATAGATTAGAAAAATACAGAAAAATCCATTTTTAGCCATAGAGATGCTTTCATTCTCTTGTCACCACCATGAAATTTGCAATGACAGTATCTTTAAGATACCTCCTCTGTTGTCAATACTAGCTTAGACAATGCATCCTCCTAGTAGCTGACTAGCAGAAAGGGTATAAATCTGAGTCAAGAGAAATCAGACCATAATTTAAAAGCTAGACTAGCCTGAGAAAGTGAGAATCAGCTCTTGCTGAAATGCACATGAGCATATTTTTTTATCTGCCAAGCTGCTCCCTTCTCCCCCTCACAGACATCATTATTCATTTTAATATATATGTTTTTTAAATACAGCAAAGTTCTGTATGTTCTTGGCCCTAGAGATTACATTATATATTAATATTCCTTTGAAAGGATTTTGTTCTTTACCACTAGCAGAACTAGAAAGTCCTGAAAACAGGTTTGCTTACAGTGTTGAACTTGGAGGACTCTGCGTGTGATATATGAAGTGTTACACATCCAGGTTCTTCACTTTTAAAGAATTATGCTACTTGAACTGAGAGAGAAGTATGAAAACATAAACAGAGGAGTTCCTGAAATTGAAACTTTCCCTTAAACAGGCCTCTTTGCAGACCTAAAACCACTGCAGCATCCAAATGGGAACTTGTAAGGGGAAGCAAACAGCCCCAGAAAGGCTTCAGGAAGGTTTAAGGCAGCGGATGAGGCTCTGGCTCTAGCAGTGCTTCCTTGCCAGCTCCCTGCTTTCCCGTCCACCGGCAATGCTCTGGGCTTCGTCATGTAAATATGCTTTAATCCGTGTCAGGCACAGGCAAATGGATTAGCTGAGAGCCACTTTCATCCTGACATTAAGTTAGCAGGAGCCACTCGCCTGGTTCAATTTCGGGTGTCGCACTGGCTGGCAGAGCTGTGCAGGGCTCCTGTTGGTGGGAGTCCAGGTGCTGGAGGCAACGCTGAGAGGGGTTAATGGGTGCTTATCTGCCAGCTGCTGTATCAGCACCAACAGGATTACCAGGAATGATCCCCTGCACACTCCTAACCCCCCAAAGTGCCCTCTTTAAGCCAGGGCAGGCTCTGTCTCTCACCAAGCAGAAGAACAAACACCGAGCCCTATCTCAGAGGTCCATGTGGCAGGACCTGGCATTGGCAAGTTTCTGGCCTGAATTTGAACCAGACTCATTAGTTGTTAGCTATTTCTGTCTAGCCTGGAGCACCGTACAGATGAAGGATATTCAGAGCCTAGACAGTCTTCAACAGTGAGCATTTTGGATCCTCAAAAACTGTAATCGGTTTGAGGGGCTGTTGTTGCAACTTCTGCTGGGTTTAAAGTCAAGTATTGCAAGGACAGGTATTCTGAGCCAAAAATCCCTTTTGAGTTAAAAGCAAACACTCTTCATTAAATTTTGTTGACCTTTTACTTGGAACCGGTAGACCTACAAATATACTCCTTTAATACAGGAAAGCTTCGATTCTGATGCAATCCCATCACTCTTGAAGCCAGGGACTAAGGCCACAGCACTATCAGTGACAGAAGTAACCCAGTACTCTGCTGGTCTCCTGTATCTGCTGCTGCCACACAGCCCTTCTCCCCTCTGTCAGCAGCAACTACAACACCAACAACTTAGTTTTAACCACAATCAATTTCCCAGCCTGGCGTACTGCACGGCCACAAGACGGTGGTGGTAGCACAAAGGAGGATGTGGTGTGGCATCGAGGCAAGCATCTTATTTCCTTTCTTAACACCAGCTTTTACTACCTTTGACCGACCATGAGGCTAAGGGCAAAGTCAGAGTAAAGGTGCTTCTGGCAGATAAGGACACCACAACTCCTCTTCTGTCCCAGGAAGGAAGAACAGAGCTGAAGGGTGCACGTCCCTTCCCCAAACAGGAACCCTCATGGTATGTGGTTAAAGGAGAGCCGGTCTGAGTGCTCTATCTTGTGTTTGACTGATTTCTGATGGAGCTGCAGTAACTACTAGGCACCACATAAATGTAATACATACCTCAACATTAGACTAAAAAAAATCTGTTCCTTCTCAGGGTAATAAGATGTTTATTCAAGGACCCTCAACTTACTAATTCATTTTTACAGCAGGTACACTGAGCCAAGACAGTAAAAGCGCTAAATCTCCAAAGCTCTAAATATTATGTAAATAAACTCTAAATAATTGTCCACATTAAAGTGTGGTTCAGTGTTCAGCAAGGAAAACAGTTCTTGTTTTCTTTTAATTAAATTCTGATTTTATCTATAACTCCAGACTGTTTGTTTATTTACATAACTGCTATCCCGCCTGTTGAATTCCAAAGCCTTATTCTGAAACTGTATGATTAACACCAGCACTGCAGAAAGCCACACATCAGACAGATTTATGTGACTAATGACACAAGTCTCTCAACCGGCAGCATGAATGAATCGAGCTACCCGGCCCCAATCTTGCTGTATATGCACCAATTTCCAGACACCCTTCGGAATAACACAGATAATGGATGCGAGCTGACAGAGCCCTGCACTTGGAACAATTTCTGAAAGCTTTCCACGTACAGGAGGTCAGGCAGCACATGCTGGTGCAGAGCTCTGCCTGATGCTCAGTAGACCTTGCCATCTTGCCCACAGCAGTCGGTGGAAGGAAACCTGAGCCTCCAACTCTGCGGCTTCAGGCCACAATTCAGCTTCTTGGTCTGATCTCATCTTTACCTGCAATGTCATTAAATGGACCTGAGAAGCATGGCACAGGAGGCACAGGTACCTGCTCCCTTCTGCCAGCTGCTTGGGGCAGGATAGGGCTGCTCAGCTTCAGCCGCCAGCACCAGGTTTGAGAGCACCAAGCCATTAGAGCTGGCGACCTACTGCACGAGAACAAAGCACCCTCGCTTACTTTGACTGCATTTTAAAAATTGTTTTGGACTTCCTCCCGTTGAGCCATGATGCTGGTTGTCAGTGAGTTACCCACAGAGATCCCTCAGGATCTCCCTGCGCTGCATTATTAGCTTTGACTACAACACAAGTTTCGATTCTTGGGTGGTGATCATCCCGACACAAAAGCCTCCAGCTTGACTAACTGGCACCTCAGCCACAAACATCCTGTGCTGTCAGGGGAGGCAATGGGCACTGGGGTGAGTCAGGCAGCACTGGCACGCTTCGCCACCTCCGCTTCGGCCAGGAAGATGCAGCAGCAGCCTCTTGCCCTGCAAACCAGCCGTTTGGCCAACCCTACCACCAAGGTGGACTGAGCCCTTCACCCCATGTCCAGCCTCCTGCCCAGCAAGGGCAGCTGGAGAAGAAGCAACGCAGCACAACGGGACTTCTTCTTGCAGCAAAACCTGATGTGAGCAGGGCAGCTTCATAAAACGGGCTCCCTTTCTTCCTCCCTAAAAGGAGGGGACATAGACTCAAAGCACTGGGTTTTAGGTTGGCTGGGATTTTCTCCAGCTCTGTTTTGTCTGCATGGCTGCTAGGGTGGTGGTACTTCTAGACTTTGAAATTAAGACTTGCTTTGGCAGTGATTTACCTCGCTGCCAAGTTCTATGTTGTTTAAAAACTCTTTTGGTAGGGGAATCGGAAGTGCCTAAGACTGATTCTCCTCTTACATTAATCCCTTGCTTCCAAGGCTATAGGGATGAACCACAAATTCTTGTACTGTGATTGAAGTTTGATGTCAGAAATGAAGGATTAAGCCACAGTCTGACCAATTCAAAATCTAACAGTTCTATAAACTTACAAACAAAGCCTTGGTTTAAAATTAAATCTCTCTGGCAGCCCATAAAGTATTTCTCAAGTCTCTACAAAGGATAAAAAATTGCATCTGAAAAAATTGTACTGACTTGCTTATTTTCTGTAAAAGCTACTTATTGCCCATTTGCTGCAGATGCTAGCCTGCCTGCTTAAGAAAAAAAAAATTATCCCATTGGCAAGCGACCAATATACTAGAACATCTACAAAGAAGCTGTTACAGTTTATCGTGCAGTAATCCATGGATTAAGGTCATTAATAGCACTCGATGACATACTGTGATGACTCCAAAGGTGCTGTTCTGGCTTGTAGGATATACAGAACGTAAACCCCTCACAAATATTTCCACAAAATTACCTTCTTCTAAATCTTTAGAAGAGAAGAAATGAGAAAACCCAGAAAAAAAACAGATGCTTAGTACAGTGTTTTGCACTCCACACACACACAGAAAAAGAATGTAAAATGAAACTAAAGTAATGTTTTTAAACAGCACAATTTTCTTCTCATTCACACTGATGTAACCATAGTAAGAATTCTTGGTGAGTAATTTAAATTTTGAATTACAGAGCCAAATTTGAAAAACAGGTCAAGACATTCTCCCATGACCAAAAGACAAAGCAATTAGTAAAACTTTTAAAATAAAATCTCAAATGGTAAACTTTCTCTGTGCATTATTTACATGTAAAAAAAAAAGTATTTTTCTTTCTGTTTACATGAGAATACAAACATTTCTTCACAGAAAACACTGTGTACTCCCCAAATCCCATGGGGCTTTTAAAAGTCCTTTCTACAGTACAAAGAATTTTGGAAAACTTTTAAAATAGTTCTCTAAAGCTTGCTTGATGTCATTAGCAAGTCAGAAGAAGTTGACAGCCTATCAACATAATTGCTAATTTTTCTCCAAGGGAGAGAAATCCCTTACTTTGTTCTGAACTTATGTGGCTATATGCACTATCAATATATATAAAATGCTATTTGTTTATCTCAGAGTCCACAACACCACGGGTAAACCATCTATTGTGTCTAAACTGATGGACAGGCTTTTCTTACTTCTGTTGATTTACATGAAAATGTCCTTTTTTTAATGTCATTTGTCTCATTAGCATACTGATAATGGCCCAGTACTCTGCCACCATGTATCTTCATTTGCAGTGGAACAATGGTAATTCATAAAATGTACTTGGGTGACTACAGTTCTCATACCAGCTGTAAGCAATCCTGTATCCCCCAGTTGTATGACATTTTTGTAAACAACATATTGACACTGGGAAAGAAAAATCCTTAGAAAGAAAACTTTTCAAAGGTTCAATAAATAAAAGTTAAGACGAATAACATTTGTATTAATACACATCTTACCAAGAACAAATTACTTTCTGATTAGCTATAACTCAATTTCATTTTTTGCTTTCAACACAATATATTAGCATTTTCACTACACATGCAATTTTCTTCCTTACCTTTAAGGAATCAAAGCAGGCAATAACTCTTCCATTTTCAACCTGGCAACTTTTAGGGGGATGTGCAAATTTGCATTCTTCATCAGAGCGTGAACAAGTTCCCCTCTGAAACTGCCTGCACACTTCTAACGTTAGCCATTTTGTATCTCTTACAGGAGCAACATTCAAAGCCATGATGAAAAGCTGAATTAGAACTTGTAAACTGCTGTCAAGTGAATTATGCCAAAGAAATTTCCAAAACTACCGATGAAAGGAGGGGGAGAAAAAAAAATAATTCCAATTGAAAAGAAAGTTAAAAAAAAATAATAATGTGGGGGACGATTAATGATGTCCGACTCACACAACACGGAATAAACAGAGAAAGTTTATCAGCAAGCAGTCACTCATCAATCATTAAGTCCCACTTGTAGACTTTTGGCTGAAAACGACCATGCTCAGTAGCATTTCTGTCCGTAAAACGTGTGGCTCTGCTGATTGTATCACTGATGCAGCAGTTTCAAGCACAGGTCCTTCAATGCAATGGCACTCCTTGATGGAATACTAGCTCGCTGCAGGTCGCTTGCTGGTATTGATTACCCAAGAAAAGCAATGCAGTCATTTGTTCGTGTCCCACTAATAATAAGTCTTCTTCCTGTTTTAACGGTGAGTTCAGTTTCCCATCAATTAATTGGCAAATCAAGACAGTTGAGGTATCTTCTGCCACGGGTAAGGTCAAGGCAACGTCTAGGTGGCAAAGACAGTATTTTGAAAACACAGGCGTAGCAGTCCTCTCTCATAAAAGTGACTTCACAAAGGCACTTTTTAAATCACTGACCTGACAAAACAAATACAATATCAGTTCACATTCAGCTCATTCACATCAACATTATGAGATCTATCATCACTTCTGATCAGGTATTATACATACACTGCCAATACTCGCTTCTATTTCTTTTCCCAGAGAAAATCAGCATCCTTCGTGAAGTAGTGCATGACAAGGGAATAGCCAGTTGAAACACGTACTGCAGTAATATTCTAGGCAGCAATCCAAAAGTTGGGAATGATTTAAATAGATGAATGTGGCAGACACAATAATTAGGCATGCTGGTTGTGAAACAATTCAATCTAATGTGCTTAGTCTCCAAAACAATATACAAGAACCAGTTTCCATTAATTTATCATTTGGCCCTTCAGATTGTATTATTATATTAGAAACTACTACTTTTTATTTGTTCTTCCTTAGAAATGAAGATGGTAATATTGTGTTCATATTTCTCGTTTCTCTCCCTGTTTCTCTGCAAAAAAGGAATCCCAAAGAACCATCATCCCAAAATTACAGGAAAAAAAAAAATTACTTTTCCAGCAAATAGCATGAGTTTCCCTGTTATGCTAAAGGTTGTTTCACAAAGGCTTCATGAAAGGGCTCACTACTCTAAATCATCATCCTCTAATGAGTTATTTCTAGTATGAAGCAGCCTTTATCTGAAATTTTCTTTGATTAAATTGGCTTTCATTTACCTTTACAAATACATGGTTCAGCATCAAAATAAAAGGCTTTTAAATATAGAACTTAAACTATTTTATGACTATAAAAAAACGAGGACATTTTATAGCTAAACAGATTTGAAAATCAAAGGGTTCGGTGTTCTAAACAATTTTTAATAAATGACTATATTATACGCAGACGGTGAAACCATGGTCATGATGTTTCCTCCTGTTTAGCTTCAAAGGAACACACAAACTTCCCTTTGCAGATACCAGCCAGAAACAGTTGATGGATTATTTTTATGCAAGAAGAATAAAGAAAGAGGGAAGACTGGAATAAGCGATGTTTTAAAATGCAGCAATAAAAATAGCTCTAAAAACACTGACAGCTTTCCCATGCCAGAATAATTACCATTCTGTGCTTGGATTCATCCTATTTAATTGGAGTTGGGATTGCTAGTAATGCGAGTAAGAATTACTCACACACAGTTTCAGGAACAGATCCCAGTTCTGACTTCCAAGTCTTCATATCAAAAGGCTCTTCTATTACTTAGTAACACTACCAAAAAGTATTTCACTATGTGACTGATACCTACATCAGAATTTGTTACTACTGTCATTAATACAGGTAAAGCAATGCTAATTGCCTGAAAATTCAGTTTCAAATCAAACATGTAATAAGATGTGTCTGGATGATCCTTAGGTAGCCTTAGAATTAGCACATTTTAAATTAGTACATTTAGAGGTGGTATATTTTAAAAGTTACACAACTGCAGCACAGTATAGGATACGAATTAAATATTCATTTAATCAAATATTCTATTGATGTTGTCCCACAGCATCAACGAAGAGTGAGGTTAAGCTGAGAATGTACAAAATGGTGAGAAAATGCTTATGAAAGATTAAAAGGAAAGAGAGGGGGAAAGAAAAGGAGAGCCTTTGCAAAAAAAGCCTGTTGAGCTGATGGCTTGTTGGGCTGATGATGTAGCTGGCTAAACGCAGAAGAGAAAATATTCTCTCTAGAGCCACCCATTCTAATTCAGAAATGCCAGTAATGGTTTTCAGTAATATATGTGGGAGACAGACTGAAATTTTAGGAAAAGGGTAAATGTTAAACTGCACGCTGCTCACAATCACAAGTAGTAATACTCTGCTGCACTGCATACTACTAAAAATGACAAAGTCATTTCTCACGTAGTAGGTGTGAAGGCTGAAGAAAAACAGACTTTACACATGGTAGCAGTGCAAACAGCCTACATTATATAAATGGCCGTAGCCATGGTTTTTAAAAAAATGTGCACAACAAAATCCCATACAAGATTCATGAGACTGCAGCAAGAATTAACACCACAAAGCGTATGGGGTGGGGGAGTAGAGAGGAGAAGAGGAGTGAAGTACAACCTCATCATACTTCCCATCTTCTTAATATATCAACATCCTAATGGAAAATTTCTAAAGAAAGGGGAGCACGAGAAGTTTTTCTCATAAACCTGTACCTTGTCAAAATAATGATACTATCTGACTTCTCAAGAAGCACTGAGGATGAACGATGAAGTGCTGCTTGGGAAGAGGGAAGCGATACAAGGAGAAGGGAGAGGATATACAAGCAGAAAAAAAAACCTATAGGAGGAACCAAGGAATGCAGGAGTTCTAGACGTGAGGCAAGAGCTCAAGAGGAGGAAAATATGGGAATAGAAAGAAGGAAAGAAAAATGGATAGTTATGGAAAAGGGAGAGAGAGGGGGGAGGAGCTTTAAGGGAAGTGACCAAAAAATGAGATGGGTGTGAATGAAAGATTGAGGGAGAAAGGGGGAGAAGGAATTTTAGATGGAAGGCAAAAGAGAATACAGTTATGGGGGAAAATCCAGTGGTTTTTGTAAACAAATGGAAGTAAATGAGGGAAAGAAACATATGATTTATGAAAGAAATTGCAATAAAATAATAATAGTAATAAAGCCCCTGTAAAATACCTCTCAGGCCACGAATCATTACTAACATCACAGCCCAGTCTGACCTTGCGTGTTGCAGAGCCCATCCCTATGGAGAACACGGAGGCCCCCAGCAAGTGTGAACTCTGCTGTTCTTTCCACCCCTTCTAACTTTGATTTGCATCCCAAAGTACCAGCAAAGTCAGCTGTCCTGCTAAAAGTAACGGGACCTCACCAGCCTACAGACTCAGCAGCAACTGGGTCCCTTATCCCGGCAGATAGGTTTGCTTTTTTGGTTTGCTCAGGGGTTTCATCTCGTTGTGTTGTTTTTGTTAATAAATAATTAAATAATGATAAATTATTAAATAGTTACTTAAGTAATTAAATAAATTCATGGACATTTATTTGGAAAAGCTACTTGGCTTTAGATACCACCTTTCAGATGCCTTTTGCAGAAAGCTATCAAGGCGTAGAGGAGTAGGAGGCTTCTGACAATCTCATGTTTTGAGATAGCAGGGAAGAGTCTTTTAGACTTCTGTTTTAAACCACAAAATCCTTTCTGCTTTTCCAAGTAGGCAAAGAAGCTTTCCCAGTAAAATAATAAAATAATACTAATAAAATCCCTTTAAGTATCAGAAATGGCAAAACATTCAGGTGCTAGGAGCCCCCAAAGAAGGTTTTAATTCTGAGCTTGCACACCAAGCAGCCAGCAGCTTTTGGAGTATCAAGCGAGCACAAAACCCTGCCCTGTTATAAACCAGTGGATCGCTCAGCTGGAAAATAGGAGCTCTTGCTGGACACAAAATATGGGCTGTTCTGGTTTTACTTATCTGACAGATTATGTAGTGATGGATTATGTAGTATCGTGTAACGGAGAAGCTGAGGCTTCCTGGACATGATATTTTCATGCTTCAGCTGATACCGCGTAGCAACGAGCTAAGACCTCATCTTCAAAAAGTTACCTCTGCAGGTGATTGTCAGTTGTAGGCAGCTGAGAACAGGCTGTCTCGTAAAATTAGATGTTAACCACAACCATCACTAGCTTCACGCTCCACAATGCAAGTTCATAAACTAGCAACAACATCTAAGCCACGTATTGCTCTCAGATTCCCAAGACGTTCAGTCAGTTCCAGGTATTTGTCCAGGACATAAACTAATCCATAAGAAATAACGCCCTCAATTTACTTACTAGTTTCAAGCCAGAGGTTTCACCCTCTGGCAACATTGGACAAAGTACAACCACACCTTGACATCCCAAGACATTCCCATTAAATCCAAACACAAGCCAAGAGGTCTCTGCTACATGAAGCCACTGGTGCTGCTGGCCAGCAGCACCTGCTTCTTATGGTCAATTGCTCCTGCCAACGTCAAAGTGCTATTCTACCAGAAAAGCTTCAAATTCCATTTGAAGAGAAGAAAAAATGAAATCTGGATGCACACACACACACACACATATTCTTTCCCCCTCAAAAAGCCTATAAGTCACGAAGACTCAAAACCTATGGAAAGACTCCATGTGTAAATCTAACATGTAAGGGATCTTCTGCATAAAGCAGAACCAGATCGAGTTGAATATCTTGTATATTCATAATGGAAATACAGATATTCAAAGTCTGACAGCCACTAAACATGACCTCTTACCCTTAAAGCTGGGAAAAGGTATCCAAACCCCATGAAGCCATGAAGCCTTGTGGAGCTGCAATGTGGGCTCCATTTTCAAAGCACTCAGGACACAGCCAGGGGACACTGGCAGGCACTTCAGTCCAAAAGATGGTGGGACTGCACTTCAGCTTTTCACCTACTCCTCACTGTTACATTCTATTAAATGTCATTTTTTCCATTATTTGTGCTTTAAATAGCATTCAAGGCCTCCAAGCTGAGTAGGAGCTGCATATCAAGTGACCGCCACAAACCCATGAGCCCACTCCAGCATCATTTAAATGCCACCTGCCTGCTGTTTCCTTGACCCACCCCGACCTGCTTTCTCTTGTTTTCCCTCAGGCTCTCTACCGAGAGGCCCAAGAAAGCAAGGCTGTGCTAAAACTGGACATAAAACTCCACACAACAGCGTGCTGGCCTGGTATACTCTCTCAGCGAGTCCAAGTTTGTTAATAGCCTTTCAAAAGCTGACTTTGTTCCAGCAGATTTTCTGATAAGTCACCAACTGTCCATTCATACCACTTCACATTACATGCTGGATCAGCTACGATCTGCCTCCCTAGGCAAAGAATGGAGCTGAAAGAGCAGCAAAAAGCAGCCAGAAGCCTTGCATCACCCATGCTGACTAACTCCATAGAAACATGCCCACGCCTCATACCTGTTGGACAACTGGGCCAGGGCCGGTGCTGATGGGCCCTGATGGGCCTGGCACCATGGGCTGCATCCCTGCTCCCTTCCCCACATTCCACCTGCCCTTTCTGGCAGGTCTGGCTCTTACTTGCAAGGTCCTGTATTTATTGGTAACACCGTATCAGACAGAAGGGGCTTCCCTGCCCTTGGAAAGCAAGGCCGACCGAGTCATCCCACTGGTTTAAGCCTCACTGTGCAAAATCCCCCATTAACCAACAGAAGATCTTATTTCAAACGATGCTACCGTGCATGGAAGATAATTATCCTACAGCCGAGCAATATGTCAGTCAGCATGCCTGTTAAGCACATTTCAATAAATCACATTCTGAAAGACAGAACACGCCAGAAATTTTTGTTTGGTAGATAAGCTTTTCTCACTCCATCGGCCCACCAGATTAGGAATGAGGACTAGAAAGTGATACTCAACACAGAGGTATCATTCATCAGTGAGTACAATGCCAGTTTTGTGTTCTTCTTGCAAACCAATTTCTAACACCTCATTCATATTTTTGATACGTAACCTAATATTAGAGTATCTAGTAGGACGGGACAATGTATCATAGAGTAATGTCTTAGCATAGGTCAGCAAAATTAAAGTATTAGAAACAGAAGCAGACTACTGGCTCTTTTCTGAACTACTGTGAAGGCACAAAAATAATATTCGCTATGTTCAAGAAACGAGAAAAAAAAAAAGAAAGACTTCCATGACACATCATATGTTCTTTGATGGAAAACATGAATGGAAAACCTTCCTGCCACCGCAACATTTTAAGAAAAAACATTCAATTATAGTAGAAAGTGATTAAGACATTTTCTTCAACAAATTTCGTATGTTATTTTGAACATTTCTTTAATCATTTGCAGTGTTCCCCCACACACTTTTTTTTTTTTTTTTTTAAAGATGTTGAGCAGCTTTCATTTTTCCTTGAACAAACCATTATTGCTCAAACGAGGAAGAAATCACAACTGTCCTGTCAGGGAGGTAGCCCAGTACCTTGAGCAGGTGGCCGGGGGCCAAACACACTAAAATTCTAATGCCAGTTCCTGCATTAATTTGACCTGAACTTTACTGAATCAAATGTGCCCTGACTTACAAAAGACCCATTATTTATGTTATTTGCTTGACTTGGAGATAACTGTTGCAACACCTCTCCTTGTCTGTTATACAACCAGAGATGAACACTCACCAACTGTAATTCAAATGGTAAGCCTGCCAAGAGTCGATCCTAACCCTTTTACTTAAGCTGACAGAAGTCCAGGGACAGGTTAGAAAATGCCAGTCTGCTTTATTTGAACTGAGCATGACCTCTAAATATCAGTTTTGCTAAATGAGCCACAATCTCCTCGCCAAGATCACTAATGTGCCGTGTTGATCCTTCTGCTGTGCTGCGGTTCAGGTTTTCACTGTGCTCCACGCTATTTACAGTAGAGCGCCGAGCTTCTTATAAAAACCTGTCGGTGTGCTTTGAAGCTAGCTTTACAATAAAATAACACTAATGTCCTTTGTCCTCTGGGAAACAGGTGAGGAAAGTGTGCTGCCAGCTGTGAAACAACAGCCACAGCTCAGGACCTTTTCAGCAGTCCCCTGCACTACTTTGGTAATGGACCATGAAATATTTCTGCTGAAGTTCAAGCCTGTAGGTGACTGGAACCCACAAGAGTATTTTTCTAACATCAAAGTGTTTAGAAGTCATGCTGATAAAACTAAAGCTCATTATGCTTCAGTTAAAATGCAATTGCAGAAAACAGTTTTCCCTTCTTCACGCAAACTTTTTTTTTTTTGTTTTTACAATTATATTCATCCTGCTCCACTGAACCTTCACCTCCCTTCTTGGTCTGCATCTTCTCTCACAGTCCGTAACTTAAACGTTTCTTGTTTTCAAGCCCAATGAAAAGTTTTCATCCTCTAGCCGTATGAATTTCATACATAAAATCCTGCTCCCACCTTGACAAGAGGGCTAAAGCAATTTCTGTTTCTTTGCTTCTGTGAGCAGAATTAATCATCCCTGGCAGCAATGACGTTATCACTTGGCCTCTTGTGAACACCAGTGTTTTGCTTTTGGCAGAGTGCACCATGTAGCAGCTATTAATCAAACCTGATTCCTCAGGGAAGGGTACCCCAGTACATTAGGAGGTCCTGCACACACATGGCTACAGACATGCATTATAGTTTTTCAGGACTGTAAAAATATTTATAGAAGAGTGTGTGCATATACTCTGATTTCTTTTTTATAGTCCTGGACTGGCATGGAGGGAATCCATGATCAAGTGACTGTTCTTACCTGCCAACGGACCAACAACATGCTGTTACAAAGGAGCACAACTTAAAAGAGCTCCGGCTTCTGTGAGTTCTCTACTTTCTGTACTCCAGTTTCACACTAAGTCCAGAAGACAGAACTTAGGAAGGTATTTATTTACATGACAAACAGTTTCCCTTTCCAGTGAGAGACAGGGACAGCTCTGAACAAACCAATAATCCCATGTAAATTTAGAACTTGAAAGCTGAAAATACATATAAGACTGCCAATAGCATTATTAATAATATATTCCAGCAAATTACCCTGCTCTGGAAAGCTGTACGGCGCATCCAAACAAAGCTCTGGAGGAGAATGTAGCAAGACTACTACCTAATGCTATTAACTACGACTGCCTCTTACGCAGTAAATCCATCGTGATGTACAGATTCCTGCACAACCTCCGGGAAGCACCACTGTCCTGAGATACCTTCATCTCTGGGCCATTTTCTCCATTTCCATTTTAACTGAGAACAGAACACTAAAGTACATGAAGATGACTTTTACAGGTCAGTTGAAATATCCATCTAACGCAATATCTTGTCTCCAACCATGGCCAAATACCAGACATCTACTGAAGATTATGAAAACAGGGCAGGCAAGAGTGTGGCAATTGCCAGGAATATACTCCCACCTCCAGCATCCTAAGGCTGATGCCTTTGTATTTAATAGGTCTTGTTCAATTCTTCTTCCATGGATTTGCCCACTCCCTTTTTGGATGCTGCTCTGTTAGCAGTGTCTTTCATCACGTGCATGAAAAGTGGGAGGGAATCTGACTGGTTTTCAATTGTTGACAGAAGACTTTCATCTCTGGAGAGGAGACTGGATATGGAAGGAAACACGTCAGAATGTCTGAACACAGCAAATGTAGCTGTGGGGTAAGGTGGCTAATAAAAACAAAAAATAAAACATACAAAAATTTTACTAAATCTGTATTTTTTACTGGCTTTTTTACTACCCCTGATTGTGTTAAACAAGAAGAGAAGACGTCCTTTTTCCTTCCACCCAAAGTGGAGCTTTGAGAAAAGTGCTTTAAAACCCATCAGCACAGGAAGAAACACCAAGATCCCTTCTTCTGCATCCCAAGCTCCATAACCTAAAAATACGCCTAAAAGCAATGCTATGTTAGCAATCCAATGGGGAATTGGAGAGAATAAGGAAAACCCAAGAGCATGCCCAAAAGACCCAAAGTTTGACTCGCTGATTGTGCCCTGCCCAACCCTAAACGTTTTACATCAATCTCAAACACATTTTGAAGGCAACTCATCACAACAGGGAAGTACTTACAGCAGGAAAAATAAGTATCATCTAGAGTGTCTTTGCTTCTCAAAGGGTTGCCCAGGCAATCCTTTGTCAGCGTCCATTTTAACACAAGTATTCAATTCCCCTTTCTCTCTTTGTTAGTGGCATGCATGTAACAAACAAAGCCAATTTTATTTACTTCCAAAAAAATAATAAAAAAAATCACAGGGCTGAACAGATGCAAGATTTTTACTTCTTACATATTTCATGGGACAAACTGCATTGATGGATTAAATGTGAATGTCAAAATACTTTACATCTTATGGCAGCTAGAAACATGGAACAGTGACCTAACCTTGATGTCTATGGAGTATCAGACTGTTATCAAGTACCTTCAAAAGCAATCCTACTATATCTTCTTAAAACAATGACTGTTTGACAACATTCAGACAGCAAAGGTTTCGAATAATCTAAGCTGAAACGTTTCACTAAAAGCCATTTTTCAAAGACCCCTCCTAGTCAAAAAGAAAAGATTTTTTCTTCACATGGGCCCAAAGTATGGGGTAAGAAAGTATTAAATAAGTTCATTAGTCTCTTCTGAAAGTAGCCTCCTTTTCTTTTTTTTTTGTTTGTTTGTTTTTTTGTTGTTGTTGTTGTTTTTAGCATAAAGATTATCTTTGGTCCTCTAAGATGAATAAAGGAAATATCTAATTTTGCTCAATGTGAAAATGACAGTAAAAGGCCTTTTCTTTTCAAAATTTGTGTCATTTATTTGTCCACATTAAAAAATAATCAGAGGCTACCTGTGTTGTATTTAACAATACATAAATATAATTTATAATTAAATAAATTTGCATTTATGAATTATTACTCTGTTGTCAGTGTATCATGGGTTCAAAGAGAGAATGCTCTTCCTCAAAAATTGGTTTTGCAACTGCTAGCAAAGAAACAAAGAGCTTTTCTCAGAGTACTTGCAAGTTTTTGGTGAATTTCTGTTTTCTAGGAAATCCTGAAAACCTCTATTTAATCCTGAACCAAAAAGAAGGAGTTACAATTGGAAGAACCGTGCATCAACTGTCTGCAGGTACCACCTCCCATAGTAAACATCTGTCATTTTTTCCCCTCTGATCTCTTGGATGATGAATTTGGGGGTTGATACGCAGTACTGACCTTTGTTTTTGCCTGAGCACTGATTAGGAAGTGCTGACCCAATAAAAATGGGTCATTTTGATCTTGGTCCAAAAATCTCATCACCTGTTGGCATTTGAAGATAGTTACTTTTTAACCCAGCTTCATTGTAGGAAAAAAATAAACAAACAAACATAGATATATGTATTTATATAAGTAACGGAGATAAAGCACTTAAAACAACGGACAAGAAGGATACACAGGAGGGAGCTGAGGAAGTTCACCAGCGAATAACAATGCCATCAGATAAATTTGTACTCAGGTTTTCTGCCACGTGCATAGTTTAACTGTCTACAACAGGTAAGGGGGACACTGTGTGAGAAGATCAGGTTTGAGGCTGCCTAAGGAACCTAAAGGTGCACAAGTCCATGGGACTTGATGAGATGCATCTGAGGGTCCTGAGGGAACTGGAAGATTCAGTTGCCACGCCACTATCCATCATACTCGAGAAGTTGTGGCAGTCAGCTGTGGTGAAATTGGCAGAGGTATCACCCTCTAGATCAGGTTGTCCAGGGTCTCATCCAACCTGATCTTGAACATCTCCAGAGATGGGGCATCCACGACCACTCTTGGCAACAACAACCTCCCTGATCTATGTCGGTAACATGGACAGTGGGATCAAGTGCACTCTCAGCATGTTTGCCAATGACACCAAGACATGAGGTATGTCATGCTGGAGGGAAGGGATGCCATCCAGAGATACCTGGACAGGCTCGAGAGGTGGGCCTCTGTGAATCTCATGAATTTCAACAAGGCCAACTGCAGGGTCTGGCACCTGATTTGGGTCAATCCCAAGCACAGATACAAGGTGGACAGAGAATGAATTGAAAGCAGCCCTGAGAAGAACTCGGGGGTGTTGGTTGATGGGAAACTCAACACAAGCCAGCAACATGCACTTGCAGCCCAGGATATGGTTGGATTTCTGAGGCACATCAGAGGTGTGGCCAGCAGGTTGAGGGAGGTGATTCTCCCCCTCTACTCTGCTCTTGTGAGACTGCAGCCTTCAGTGATGCATCCAGCTCTGGGGCCCCCAGCACAAGAAGGACATGGACATATTAGAACGAGTCCAGAGGAGGGCCACAAGGAGGGTCAAAGGGCTGGAGCACCTCTCCTACAAAGACAAGCTGAGGGAGGGTTGTTCAGCCTGGAGAAGAGAAGGCTCTGGGATGACCTTATATTGGCCTTCCAGTGCCTAAAGGAGGCCTACAGAAAAGAAGTGAAGGGACTCTTTGTTAGGGAGTGTGGTGATGGGACATGGGAGAATGGCTTTAAACTGAAAGAGGGTAGATTTAGATTAGATTTCAGAAGAAATCCTTCACTCACTGTGAGGGTGGTAAGGCCCTGGCGCAGGCTGCCAAGAGACGCTGTGGGTGCCCCATCCCTGGAGGTGCTCAAGGCCAGGCTGGATGGGGCTTTGGGCAACCTGGTCTGGTGGGAGGTGTCCCTGCTCATGGTAGGGGGGTTGGAATTGGGTGGGCTTTAAGGTGCCTTCCAACCCACACTGTTCTATGATAAACAACATTCAGATTTCCAAACGGAAACAAAGCTCGTTGTAAAATCAACTTCAAATGTACAGTCTTCCTTTTAATTTCTGCTGGCTTACAAATTGAAATGGGCATGGATACGGGTAGTAGTACTGACTGGGTAGACAGTGCCAGTCCAAGGCTATTTAGTTTCTAAACCCTGCTTCAAATCAGACTGCAAGTTTTTATCAATATTGAAATGAAAATCCATCTCTATTTTAACTCAGCTATTTTATATGGAAATAGAGCAATAGGAAGAAGTCCTTCCTACTCTTACTAGGATTTGTTGAAAACTTTCCTGAAGGAAATCTCAGTATCTCGATGCTTCCTTAGACTGAAAAGGGGAAAATATCAGGGGAAAAAGTAAAAGTATTTTTAGCAATATTGAAACAATTCCATCTGAGCACTTTATTTTCATATGCCTGAACCACTTTATTGTAACTTAAATGTTATCATGGACAAGCACACAGTTACTCAGGAACACATCATAAATTCCGTTTTGATAGGAAAGTTGAATAAGAGTTCTTTCATCCTACCAAAACAAGGAGCTGCAGTATGTTTTCAGTGAAAATTTCCACTGAACACATTTCCCAGAAATGTTTTGATGGAGCACTTTTCCAGACCTTTGCCTACTATCTATGCTTACCTGTAACTGCAGAGATTTCTCTCTCCTGCTGGGGACTGCTAAGCGCAGCTTGGTGTTCCTGAGTATTTCCGAAGAATAGATGTGCTTGTGACACTAAGTACAAGCAACTGGATTTTGGCAAGAGCATGATTTCTGCTTGAATTGCAGAAGAAGATTTGGACTGTTTAAAATAAGTCTAAACAGTTTTGGCCTTTTCAAAGGTTTAATTCATTTGTTGTACTTCAAGCTTAGTCACAAATGGCTATTTAAATCAACATTTTGTTTTACACTCTGTGTTTTGTACTGCCTGGCATAATTTCTGCGTTAAAACTGTAATGCAAAAATTTTCCTTTAAACTTGTATAAATATCACTTTGATAGACAGCACTGTTTTTAAAGGTATCCTTTTTTTTTTTTTTTTTCCTAGCATTTTACAACTTCCTCGTAAGGGGGTGTCGAGAGGCAGGAGACCTTTTCTCCATTAACACCAGTGACAGGACCCGCGGGAACGGGGTTAAGCTGAGGCAGGGGAAATTTAGGCTGGACATCAGGAAGGGGTTCTTCACAGAGAGAGTGGTTGCACACTGGAACAGGCTCCCCAGGGAAGTGGTCACTGCACCGAGCCTGACTGAATTTAAGAAGAGATTGGACTGTGCACTTAGTCACATGGTCTGAACTTGGGTAGACCTGTGCGGTGTCAAGAGTTGGACTTGATGATCCTTAAGGGTCCCTTCCAACTCAGGATATTCTATGATTCTATGATTCTATGATTTCTTTCCCTGAAGAATATTTTCTATTTGACAAGGTCAACAAACAGCACAAAAAATATTCAGGATTTGGTCAATTAAACAACACCAAAAACATCACTCAGAGGTAAAACGCTGTCCATTTATAAACATAAAAAATGGACTGCTGTGATTATGCTTACACATTTCTATCTCAGAAAACAACTTTGCAATAATGACTTAACAGATTTCTCTCTTGAATGCGCTTTATTTTTATGCAATGTTTTCTTAGCTTGTAAATAAGAGATTTTATCTCTTCTAACCTCCAGCCTGTATACACACACAGGCCTGTGACACTTGATAGGAGTTCTTCTCATTTCATACATCATTTCCAGGACATAGCAAGTAGGACATAAAATCAAACCAGACTGGGGAAAAAAAAAAACACAACACAAATCAACCAGCTCCCTCTCAGTCAAAAGTATGCCCTCAAGTAATCCTGTGCAACTTTGTGTGCTGCAAAGTATACATTACCAATATTTGGATTTTACAGAGATAGCTACTCTATTACAACACATAGACTTTAGAAATCCTGAAAAAACTATTTGAAATGTCCTTCTCCAGGTTTATCCCTCTGTCCGTCATCTGAAATAGCAATAACCATGGAACCACTTCACAGGAACTGAACAGAATTGCCCGTCCACTACTAAAAAATAAGCACTATTGTACTCTGAGAAGAAAGAAAAGGGAGAGACTAAAGGTATAATGGTATTATAGTTTCATGTAGTTGGATTTTTTTTAGAAACAAAGCCCACTTAATATATATCTTCAGAGTTACATGTTTTCTTTGTTGTTGTTGTTTTTAATTTATTACAATCTTGTAATGTTAGATTGAAATCCACAATTTAAGGCTTTTTTTCCCTTTTTCTTCCCTTTTCTGGCTTTATTATTGCCACATACTCACTTGATGAGAAAGGTCTCTATGAAAAATCTGAAGAATCTAAATTTCATAAGTGAAGCACTGGAGTCAATTAAAGGCACACAAATATAAATGTTTAGTATTTTTAAATCAGAAGAGCAGAAACTTGTCTGCTGTTTCTGAAGTTTCAACTTTCAGGCAATCATTTTTACCTCCAGATAAATTACTCTAAAGATGAAAACCATCAGATTTACCTTTCCCTCCAGTGACAAGTATGTTAGCTTTTTGGTGTCCGAAGGCCAAGAGGGCTGAGATACAACTACCTGTCTTTACTGAAGCAGACCATTGCTACTTAGGCAGCTTTAATTTCATTTATCTTTAAGAAAATAACTTATATTGATTCCTCTCACAGGAATCCTCAAGTTCAAGGATCTACTATGCTACCCTACTGCATCACAGCTAACTCTCACTCATTTTACTGGAAGCCTTAAAACATTGAGTGCATTTCATAAAGCCTTATCACCTACAAACATGTTTACAAGAACTGTTTTTAATAAAAAGTACAAATCTGACAGCTGTGGGTAAGAGTTAAAGAAACACAAATCCTAAAAAGCTTGGAATTAAGCAAAATGAAAGCAAATGAATCCGTCATCTTTGTAAACTGATGATTTTTGTGGGACCTAATTCTCATGACATTATGTTATGATGATGTTATGTTTTGATGAATGTTGTGGATGTCAAACAAAATTTAATTAAAAGAGGTAGCTAAAAATGCAAAGTACTTGCAGACGGCATGAAGACTGAAGTCAGCAGAAGTTCTGGGTCAATAAACTCTATGAAAGGCCTCCAAACTCAGCAAGTTCACATGGCTAAACAGCACAGTTTTACTTATCTGCTGCGATTTTTGCAATGAAGGAGTTTACTAACAGTTGTCCTCCTCTGCTGTTCAATATATCCATAAACATCGAAAGAGTTTGCCATTAACATTATATACTGTGAAATCATTCCTGGAGCTAACTGTGAGGAGTTACGAAAGGATCTCATGATAATGAGTACACTGGATGACAAAATGACGTAAGAATTTAACATAAAAGCAGACAAAATAATGTGGATGAGGGGAAAAACAACAATAAAAGTAATAAATAACACATACATAACATCAAGTTCAAGCAAGACACTACTACAGAGGAAAGATATTGTCACCCCTCTGAGATGAGGGAGCCCACAACTGAGATGGGAAAGAGAGGGACAAGAGCAATAGCACCGTCAGCATTATGAAGAGGCTACTAAATACAATGGCTCAGATGGAAACTTCTCCTCAGAAAGTCTCTAACCCCCAGTGACTAAAAGCTGAAGTCACATGCCTGTCAAGGTACACATTCCTGTCCTCAGCTCACCCCTTGCCTTCTCTGCTTTGGGACTGCAACTCCTTACAAGCAGCCTAGTTCTGCAACTAGGGCTGGCAACAGACCCGTGGGGACACGCTGATCCTTGAGCCCTCCCATGAGAAAGTCAACACTCTCATCTCTTATTTCAAACACAGTTTTCAGAGACCGTGGACTTGTGCCACCTATCTTCAGGCACATAAATGTGGCACCGCTCACTGAAAAACACAATATCCTTAGTCACCCTCGGTGCCAAAGGAGAGGTGGGTACCTCCAAAGAATGATTTGGAGCGTAAAGGCACGGCTTTACCTTCTGGAGGTACCACTAAGCTACATATCATCCTTCGCAGAAAAATCCCCACGGAGAATGGCAGTGTGGGCCACGTGCTCTACTCTGCACAGGAAGCATCTAGCAGCTTGGGAAGGTAAAAAACGGGCAGAAGTGGACATTTGTTCTCAGGCCACGCTCCTTCACCCTTCAGCTGTTGGGCCCTGCTCCTCAAGAGACTGGGGAGAGAAGGGAGGACAGAGAGAGAGTGGAAAAACAACGGGAGAGAGAGAATGGGGGCTGGATGCCTCAAACGCCTCATGGTCTACAAGAGTCCAACCACTTCCAGCTGCATGGGTGAAGTCCAGGTCTGTGAGATGGATTTAATTCCAGGTATCACTCTGAAGCTTCCCCCCATGAGATGGATGCTGGGGCTTTTTACCACTTCGGACGTTTTATACTGAGGATTAAGCTGCTGGTGTGTCCCCTGCTGGCGTTTCCACTTCAAAGAGCTGCGGCTGTGGATTGCAAAGCCTTTGAAAGTGGCCTCACCGCACAAAGTCCTGAGCATTAAATGAGGTCTTTAAAAAAAAAAAAAAAACAAAAAACACAACAAGGTAAAAAGAAAAAATGCTGCCTTTCTAAACACTTCAGTGTAGCTACTTTCAAAGGCTTTCATGCCTTGCTCGCTGTGGCAAAGAAAATCTTTTTTTTTGGCATTTCCCTATCCTTCAAAATTATAGAAATAAAGCAATCCAGACTGGAAGCATGCCCCAGGATTAGCAGAGGGGAACTGAAATACACAAGGGACCTGAAAAAATGCCCGTGAAGCAAAAAAAAAAAAAAAAAAAAAGTTTTTAAATGCATGTTCTACCGCTCCAGGACAGTGGCGCACCGTGCTGCCGGCGCATGTTTAGCATCTCAATAAGGACTGCAGCACTGCAAGCGGTAGCACAAGCGGCCCACACACAAGTGTCCTCTGGCACAGAAACCTCGCGACAGAGAAAGGTCTGCTCAATACCACCGTCACTGCCAAGCTCCTGTTCGCCTTGCAGCTCCCTGCCTCGCTCCTCGGGCCGCAGAGAGCATTTCTTCGTCCCTATTTTGCGATGGTGTCTGGCCAGCAGCCCACCTTCACCAGCTCGGGGACCTCCTGCCTTGGAGCCCCAGCCCCTCCTTTTGGGCTGTGGGTGGAGGAAGGTGAGGTAGGAAAATCAATATTGCTCTTTGCAGAGCAATAAGAGGCAGGGAAAACGTGCTACCAGTGAATGCAGCTGCCGGGGAAATCCCATAATTGTAATGGCAACCTTTTAAATAAATAAAACGCAAGGCTCTGCTGAAGTCCTGAATCATTAACTGGGCACCCACATACACATGTGCCAGCTACCGATGTGGGAAAGGAAGGATAGCCATAGGTGTCTGTTTACAAACCAGAGCAGTTGTAGGAGTGAAATATTTATGTATGATAACGGCACCAAAAAAAAACACCTAAAAAGGGAAAATGAATAAGGAAACAAAAAATGGACTAAAACTAGGCTTTGATATTCTACAGGGCAGTCACTTTCCCCACCTCAATGTCAAGCAGAGTCTCCGACTGATTGCTGCCAGCTGAATGCGTTAAAAGCAGAAAACCAACACACTTCAATTCATTTATTGAAAATCATATTCCAAGCTCTTGAAAGTAAGTGGAAATCTTATCTTGCCACTTTTCAATTTAAGGTTAGTTTTAGACTAAGTTCCAGACACTACCCAAAAATAAATGCTTATAAAGTACTTGCTGTAAAATAAAAAAATCACTACAGATTCAGGAAGTGGGTGTGGGGGGGTGAGATTTCAAGCCTTTTGGTATACACACCTGAAGATTGAAAAAGGATAAAAATCCTCTGTTTCTGAAGAAAAAAAATAATTCAGCCTGGCTAGGAGAGAATCTTAGATGGAGGTGAAAAGAATATTTCCTAGGCCTATCTCTTAAAAGTGATCACACCCAAAAAGTATTGAAAATTTGCCCTCAGAATCCTCAGAAAGAGGAAAAAAAATAATAGGCACTTCAAAGTCCAAGCTTCCTTACATAAAACTCTAGAGGGAAAACATGTCCGTATTTTTCCTTACCTGTATTCTCTAATTCTCCCTATTGTTCAAAGCGCTGTACTCTCTGCAGGAGGAAAGATTTTACCACCATATGAACCTTGCTACCGCTCATGTCTCTGCTTACAAGTTCAAAAATGTGCACTACCCAGACATTCTTCAAATGGCATGCATCATCCACTCAGAAATGTCTAAAAATTATTGATCTAACGTAGATAAAAGAGTAATAGACTCTGATATAAGCCATCTGTTCCTACTTGATTGATTTCTTCATCCAAGAACCGCACCAGTAAAACCCTCCTGTCTCATTATGTATTTCTTTGTGTTTCAAAAAATCACAACAATGGAAGATGATAATTTTATGTGTATTACACGTTTGTTTGCATACATCTACATATAAAAATAGGAGGAAAGGAAAAAAAAAAAAAAAGCGTGTGTGTCTCCTTCATTTACCAGAAGTACAGCTGAGCTCTAAATTGTCAGGTTGATGATATCACAAGCCCACCAGACCCTTTGCCAGACTTACACCTCCAGGAATCCTACAGGTGTTCCGTAACAGCAGCCAGCTGAACACTGGCATCTCTCAACAGTGTTAGAAACGAACACTAGAACAAGAAGCCCTCTGCGTACTTCTGCCTACTTTGTATTTCTTTGCACTGGTTACAATGATTTTCACATTTAATCTCCTGGTGGGTACACCCTTGAATTTTCACAGTCTCAAACTTTCCTTTTTTAGCGTGCCCAAAATACTGAACTAAAAATTTTATATACCTTATAATAGATATAGATACATACACATACATGGGGAGATTAAGACATTGGCAAATTCTAGGAAGATGATGCGTCATTTCTTTCTCCTCAAGCATATTCTGCCCCAAACAGAGCTGAAAAGTTTGTTTTTAAAAGATTTTGGGCTCCACACATCAATAACCAACAACTGTCACTGCATAATCTATAAGAATATAAGAATCTTCTGTAAGAAGATTAGTTTAATTAGTCAAACAGATAATACTACCATTATTTGAACCAGTTTTCACCACTGACACCCTCTTAAAATGAGTTTTAATTTCCTCAGGCTATAATTTCAGCCTTTACAGACAAGTTACATAGCACTAGTTCACACTAGTTAACCATAACGCATTATGCTAAACACAACATATCAAATTAGCTTCACAACCAAAGGCTGGAAAATGGTTTTTAAAAGCAAACATACTGATAAATTCTAAAGCAAGAGATTATATTCTCTTTTGTAAAGAGCTATGTGTTTTTACCCACAAAGAAAGTAGAAAGTCATTGAGCTTTAAAAAAAAAAAAAAAAGCATTTCTTCTCTGAAAGATAAAAGTCCTTAAAGTCAAAGAAATTTCCAGTAACTCTGGAAAGCAAGATATCATTAATAGCTGTTATTTGAAATTTAAACCTTAGCAATGTGTCTCACTAACGATTTAAGAAATCAAACCATATGTGGAATTACTAATGAGGAATTTCATTTGAACACTAAGTCTTTTTCTCATCTCTCAATACTATAAAAAGTGAACATTTTACAGATCTTTTTACAAATAAACACAGTGCAGCTTATTCCTGACATACTTGCGAGCAACAGAGAAGAACATTCATCCACAGCTGAGATGACTTACCAGACCTGAGTGCCTGAAATCCTATATAATATTAGTAGCTACTTCTCTTACTCAGAAAAAAATATATATATTTTTAGCATATAGTTATTTCAGAGTTTTGTAAAATACATGCTTACAAATGAAGAACTTGATCTCCTTTTATAAACAATCTGTAGTCGCAACACTATACTTCAGGACTAGTAACTCACTAGTAAATACTACCTTAGGAAAACGAAGAAACTAATTCAATACGGAGTAATTTATTCCCTGAAAAAAAACAAAAAAAACAAAAAAAACAAAAACAGACTGAACACAGTAAGATATTACTGTACAAATAGCTGTGATAGAGTCCACAGAGAAATTAAGCAGGAAAGATATTATTAAATGAAAAGAGGTACCAGAATCTGGCCCAAAATAATTTTATTACCAACTAGTTACATAAAAAGATAATTCAGAGTATTTGTTACTATCTCTGCCCTCCAAGATGAAAACCCACCATAAAAAAAGCGTACCTTGAGCAGGCAAGATTTTTCTTTAAATCCCTTTGTTGACTGATTGTGTATTCCACCTGGTCTGCTGTTCTGCTGTTACAAGCTATTTGATCGAGTGATGAATGCCAGTTTTCACTTGGGCAGTTAGACATAAGAATGATAATTCTCTATAGTGCCATCTCAAAGATAAAAAAAACAACCAACCAGCCACTTAAATCATCTGAAAAAGGCAGTCTTGAAAAACGAGGCTGAAAATTTTTCTGTGTAAAAGCTGTGCATGAAAATAGTTTTATTTGCAAAAGTAAAAAAAACCTCACACTTCATAACAGGAATAAGATTGACTTCTAATTATCAATCTTTGCTGCACATGCTTAGCATACTTTGCACACAAACACTACATTTGAACATCAACAGCAACAGCAAGATGTACATACTCATACTCCATTAATAATAATGTTCTACATCCTGACATATGTTTCTCTTGTTAGCAGCTTGAAATCCTCAGAAGACACATGAGGTTGCTATAACTTCGAAGAGCTCGGTGTTTGTAAATTACTGATTCATAAACTGAAGATGTGTCAGCATCCCAGCTCCAGGTCTTCAGCGAGCATTTAGCCAGGTAACGAGGAATTTGAATCAACCTCCGCAGAAAAAAGTCAGCTGTGAGGAGCTGGGTGATGACATCAGAAGTTTTGAGCCCACGTCCTGTACCTCTCCTTGAAAAGGTGAGGGATGAATGGGGTGGGACAAGGGGGACGCTTGGTCTAGCAGGACCTATTTAATGAAACCCTTTTAAATTGGCTTAAATTGAAAGGTTTCTTTTTTCTTTAACACCATTTAAAGTCTTCTAGTCAGTAAAAGGTTCGTTTACCTTATTCCTTCTTGGAGACATTGATCTTCAGTCCTCCTTAGCTCACACACTTGATTTTTTTCCACCCACATCTTATCTGAATACAAATATTTATACGTAGTGTTCAAGGGTATTATTGCTTCACCAACTGTTAATCTTCATAAAGAAGTTTTTATTTTATTTTTTAAACTTTGTTATGTATTATGATGATATTGCTATCAATGCAGCTGAAGACAGCATGGTAATTTGGGTAGCTAATTGGGTGGGATCCTGACTGGTACTGAGCACCATCAGCGCATATGGCAGCCTGAGAAAGTTGAAGAGGCTTTAGCACGTCACAGGATGAGGCAATGTCCTCAGACCCTTCCAGCAATACAATGGCAAAGTTTGCTTCCAACACCTAACAAGTAATAATAATGAATAATAATTCTATCCCTCCAAAATTTTACAGACTTCTGTCTAAATAATCCTTTTCCTTCTCTCCAGAGCACTTAACATAAATCTTCTCCATTGCTTCCCGAGGCTCCTCCTCGGCAAGAAAGTTGATGCGTCTCAGCAGTGAAATCATTGCTGCAAAAGCCAGCCTGCTCATTAAATTATTCTGCTAGCTGTGTGTTCTCTCATTAAAAATGCAGAAGGATCAGATAATTGCAGTACGTATTATTAACCTCGTTATCCTTGTTTTCACGTAAAGGTCCTGTTTTGTTGCCGAGACAAAGACCTGGAAATGGCAGGGGAAATGCTCAACTGAACTACAATACGAAAAACTCTAACAGCTTGCCTTCGGGAACACAAGGAATCACTGCGCAGTCTAAAATGCACAGACTTTTGTAATGGAGTAAAATACTGTAATCTCACTGTGCAGCTCCTTCAAGCCCCAGGCAGACCGTCCTGGCTTTAGTTAAAGCCTCCGATAGGGAATTATTTATAAGAGCCATTCTAATTCACGTAAATCTTCAGACATATCTGCTAGAAACTTCACAGATTTCCAGGTTGACTCATTCTCTTTATTAGAGCTAGGAAGCACTGCCAGGCGGCAGCCCAGCTAAAAATCCAATTAGGGTGCCGTACTTCTGAAACACACTGACCTATTTCTTTATTTTTGCTCGCGTTATTTTTAATGTGCATATACTCACGGTCTATTTCTGAAAAGAGCTGCTTATGTTGTGACTGAACTCCCCTAGAAAAACAAGTTAGCATAAAATCCGCATACTGCGCCCCGACAGCAGGTAATCACCGGAGAAATCTTGTTTCCCCGACTCCCCCAGGCAACACATACGGTATGCAGCACACTGCAGCAAACTCTTAAAACATTCAATAAAAGACAATGATCCTCCTACCTTGTTCAGCTCTGTCTATTCGGCACATTTCCAGCGGGAACAGAAACCTCTGCTATCAACAAACAGCCGCACCTTTCCCGTTCCATCATTGTGATGAATAATTGTCACCCAAAACAATCAGCAGTCCCCCTCCTTTTTTTTTTTTTTTTTTTTTTTTTGGGTGCTCGGGAAGCCCTGTGCCTTATCGGGGGATTTTTCCCTCAGATGATGAAGCAAAGACACAGCCTAAACTCTGTTGCTGAAGGACTGCAGCCCTTCCTTCTCCCAGAGCCCTCCCAGCATATGGCAGCCAATCACACCCCGCATCGTCAGCCCTGCCGCTCTCGCACCGACTGTATCGGGGTGATTGACACAGCAACACAGCGCTTCCAACGTGTAAAAACAATGCGTCCATACTGATGAACCGGGAATTTCCCTCGCCCAGGAAAGGAGTTTTGCTGGCGAGGAGGCAAAGCGATCCCCCCTCCATGAAATCCCACATGCGGCAAACGCAAACAACTCCCTTCCCCTCCATCGCCACGACAGCTCGGCGATGTTTTTGCAGAAGGGTTTTAGGAGCTTTTGCTGGGCATAAACGCGTGCACAAACAGCACTGGTGAAATCGTAGAACTGCAGCGATGCTGTTTTATTTGTAAAGGTTTGCCGTGCATCTCAAGGCAAATAATCCACCCCTTATTTTAACGTGCAGCCAACGCGCACTCCGAGTCAGACCTTGATGTTCTCATTTTAATACTGCACAACCCTACTGTGCAGTGTTTGCATTTAACAGCCACACATACACCATCACTTTCATAACATTTGAGACCAATTGTCATGCACCACAGGTACGGGATGCTCCTCGACAAAGACATGATCCATCTGATGACGTTTTAATACCCTTGGCAGAAAAAACACGTAAGCAGCCCCCAAACTGTGGTACATGCTCACAACTGATCTTCGTTAGCATCGAGGTTCAGGCGTAAGGACTACGAAACCAGTTGCCATTTTCAAGCCAAACCATGGGCAGATCGATACACTCGTTACACAAGGTCTGGTGTCGGTCAATTTGCTCACAATTTTTGCTGGAGTTTTAAGTAAGAGAGCAAGGCAGCAAAGGATTATCGAACAAGAGTTGCAATTAAGAAAAAATACAAAAATGAGCTTAACCAGAAAGTCAATCTTTATCCAGAAGGGGATAAAGATTGCAGCGCAATACTACTTTAGACAGCAGTTTATGCAATTCAATCCATTACATAAAAATGTGTAAAATCTATTTAAATTCCACTGAAACTTAAAAAATGTGAATAGACAAGAGGAAAACAAAGCCCTCATTCAATCGGCAGTTCCGTCCCAAGGCCCCATTGTTTCCTATCGCCTGTTTTGCATATTAGAAATGACGCTTTCCAAAACCCATCGCCCTGCCATCCTGCAAGCAAACACTCTCTTTCGGGCTTCATCATCTCCCATCTGATTTATTAAGGTCTCCCCCCCCTCCTTGGCACCACCAGCCCTCTGGCCTGCCGCCACCGGTGTCCCCACCATCTGACCATGACGCACTCCTCTCCTCCGTCCCTTCGCAGCTCCCCCTCCTTCAAGTTCAAGTTTCTGCTGGCTCCTACAAGGCAGCCCTCCCTCTCTGCTGAATCACCCCCTCCATTCTCTGCTTTTAACAACAACAACAACAACAAAAAACTAAATAACTGGTACTGAAGAGTCTGAGGAGAACCCCAGAGACGGGTCACACGGCTGGCCTGCTCCATCTATTATCGAGGTGGCCCGGCGCATCTCGTTGGTATTTTCCACATTCCTCTGATTCTGTCAAACTCAAACTGCCCGTGTTAAAATTTTCCATGCTGGACATCTGCTGCAGGATTTATTTATTTGTCTGCCAAAACGCAGTTTGCCCATTTCTGAGACAGGCTAGACAAAAACACATTGCTCTGCCGTTCTCACAACCGACTCAACTGGGGAACTCTGCTCCCCCCGCTCGCCCTTGACAGGGCAGGCTTGAAATTTGGCACAGCGCTGATCCCTCAGTTTATTATTTATTTACTTTAATTTTTAAAGGCTATGCCTTTTGCTATGCTTATGAAAACATCTTTGTGTCAGACAAAGCTCTAGCACCTACCAGAACCCAGCTGATACACCTCCTTATTTTTCTTTTTGAGCCCTGCAACGTAAATCACGGAAAATGTTCTGCAGCAAGCATCCACCACCTCCTCCGAATGTGGCTGGAAAGGCACCAACCCCACAGTGCGACTGAGCATGTAATGGGCTCAAGTTACAGGAGATTAGCAGGATTTCCCCTGTAACTGCTGCTCCCATCTGCCAAAGACCAGACATTGGAAGTGACAGCAGGAAGACAACCTCGCCTGTTGCTTTCGTGACCCTTCGGCTGATGCCCCACGGATGTGCAGGAGACAGACTCTTCATACAGCACCACAGCAGGGTGTGAGAAAAGGTCAAGGGGACCAAAACATGGCACGAAGCTGGGCAGGAGAGGAGAGGTCGCAATTAGAGGAAGGGGAGGAAGAGAAGCAAGAGCCAGAATCTGGGAATCCTGGGTCTGGTTGAGCAAAAGGTTAAAACAAGGAAGCAGAGAGCGTCTCAGCTGGATGAGGAGCTGGAGAGAGCAGCCAGCACAGGGATCCACCGGGTCCGGCATGGCCAGGAGCTGAGAGATGTTACCAAGGGAAGGACAAAGGACTGATGAAACTCGATGGCCCCACAGCACCGCACAGGGTCCAAGGATGAGGATGTGCAGCGCAGACATCAGCATTCTGCCCATAGAGGGGCTAGCCCTGTGCTGTGGAAAGGCAGGCCAGCCGTGTCCCTCAGCTTGGTGCCAGCACCCTGTCCCCTGACCTCTCCTGTGCAGCAGGACACAGCCACGGTCCCCCTTTCTCAGTGAACCAACATGGCAACACACATCAAGAGTGTTCGTTAGTTTGCTTCTGAGAAGGAAATTTCCAAGTTACTTCAAAAAAATTTTTAAAAAATAACTAAATCCAGACAAGTTATGCACACAAAGCCCAGAAGCACTGGGATTCACCACTGCCTCCACAGCTTTATTTTGGTGGCAGTGCTCCACAGCACACGTTGACTGTGCCACAGCTTCCAGGTGCATTGCAGGAACAAACCAGGCCCACACTGAGCAACAGCTCTGAGCAAGAGACAGGCTGAGGGAGCTGGGGTTGTTCAGCCTGGAGAAGAGAAGGCTCTGGGGAGACCTCATAGTGGCCTTGGGTACCTAAAGGGGGCCTGCAGGAAAGCTGGGGAGGGACTCTTCGTCAGGAAGTCTGGTGATGGGTCAAGGGGCAACGGCTTTAAACTGAAAGAGGGTAGATTTAGATTAGATTTCAGAAGAAATTATTCACCGTGTGGGTGGTGACGCCCTGGCACAGGCTGCCCAGAGAAGCCGTGGGTGCCCCACCCCTGGAGGTGCTCAAGGCCAGGCTGGATGGGGCTTTGGGCAGCCTGGGCTGGTGGGAGATGTCCCTGCCCATGGCAGGGGGGTTGGGACTAGATGGTCTTTAAGATCCTTTCCAACCCAAACCAATCTATGACGATCCTCTTAAATTATGTAAGCAAAACTAGCAGCTATGTTCTCACCCAGTTCCTCGTATGTATGATTACATTTTAGTTCCTCCCTTGTCAAATTATCAGAATCCTCTCAAATCACTAAGGTGTGCTGCAAATAAATGGTCAGATGTGTCAGCCCCTCAGCTAAGCCCCATCAGAAAGCTCAAGAGAAAATACATAATCTTTCTGAAAAAATAAAGAAAAAGTGTTTGAGTAGTATGCAGCAAGTAAGGCATGAGTTCACAGACTGAAGGAAAAAAATATATTTAAAAATACCTGTTCTGTACATTGAGCAAGGAGTTCCAGAGTGACTGATCTGAAGTTGAGATGTGCCCATCCAATCATGCATCTTTTTTTTTTTTTTTTGTAACTAACGTAAAAGGACAGGATTTCATTTTTCAGGCCTACTTATGCATTCTATTATATATTTAATTGCAGTATGACAAAATCTTACAGACGCAGAGAAACTCAGATGTCAAACTGAGAGAAGAAAAACAAATAAAGGTACATTCTGAACACAGAAATGCCATCTGCTCTGTTTGAGAGCTTCCTGTAATTAATGATTCAAGGTAAAAACACTGCTGAAGGTGATTCTTGCACACAATTTTCTGAAGGTTGTAGATATAACTTTTGGAGAAAATTGGATGATTTGGGAAGTAATAAAGTAGCAGTAAACTGGAATGAGCAAAATGTATATTTTTCTTTTTGTCTTCTTTACTCTTGAATGATAGCTATTAGATCTAATCCCTGAAACAACAAAACTTGATTTAAACAGAGCTATACAAGTATGGACTATAGATATCAACAGCATTTAAAGTGCCAAGCAACTTACTTGATATTGAGTACAGCAGAAAGATGATTTTCAGCCCTGCATAAATGACCTATGGCAACAGTGACATTTCAGTAAGTTCAGCAATGGGGAAAAGAACTTCAGAACTATTCCTCGTGTCAGTGATAGACTCTTCCCCTAGTAACTTCCCACAGCTGCTACTACCGGCAAAATTCAGCCTCAGTAGCTATGGTCTGAATGACAGCAGAAAGAACATTCAAGGCAGCTGCCAAGAGTTTAAATCCAGACTCCTAGACCTATTCATGCACAGTGCTACTGATGCCAGCCTTTGCAAAATATCTCACTATTTCTGAGATAATGGGGCTGAAGCGATGGTAGAAATCGTCTTAAGTTACAAAAATAAGATCTCCAGCACTGCCAAAATTCAAGTTACTGACCAGAATTAGGCATGATGTTCTGAATGGTTGTTGCTAGATCCAATTTGTTTCTTTTTAAATATGCTTATAAGAACTGTAAGTCCAGGATTTCAAATGCTTTAACTTTCTAGTACCTAGACATCCCAACTTCCTCCTAACCTAGAAAACCTTGAAATTGATCATACACAGACAAGAAAACAGACTGTTCTAGTTTCACCATCTATGCTGAGAGAAATATGAAACAAAAAGACAGAAGCAAGCACTTATTCAAAGCCAGAAGTTAGGATTCACCTTACCAAACCTGAGGTGGCTTCTGGAGGCCTTCTAAATCTCCTCTCTCCACCCGCTGGTTGCACAGGGAATTTAAGCCATGTCTAAATCATGAGATCCAAATGCATGGGTTCAGGCTCGCACCCTACCTGCATCCTGACTTTATTTTGGGATGACAACACATCCCCATCAGGAAGCAAACTGAGTATGCATGCACCCTTCCTTCTCACGGTGGTCGCAGTTGGGACGGGTAACGAACACGCCAGCCAGAAGAAGCTGCAGCACACTCCAACCAGGTTTTGTAGCTGAACATTTGAGACACGTATCCTGGGTGCACCACAGAACCGAGCTGCCTCTGGATGTAGCCTTATGTGCTTAGCTTGAAATATATGTGGCCAAATATAAACAACCACATCTCCATGAGTCACCCTACTCCCCCTCTCTCCTTATAGTCACTGGAGAGAAATAGGCATTTGTAGGCTGTGATTCATCTTATCCCAAAGTAGGTATTCTAAGAGATTCTTCCATATCCTAAAAAATGTCTTTCTATTGATTACCTGAGATGGCCACCCTTCTATTAAGTCCGTTGTTAAACACATAAAAGATGAGATCTTACTATAGAAGAATCTTTATTAGGAACTTACAAATTTAGTCTCTTTAGTTACATTGCTGGATAGTACTTTTTATTTTCAGTTTAACTTAAAGTAACTAAAGACATAAGCATATAGCTTAAGACAACGTACATGTATATTTTCACAATGCACAGTTACAGCTTTGGTGTAAATCCTCAGCTTGCTATAAGCATGTTCCAGTTATGTTGCTATATAAGCTACATAAGCTTGTTCTCTAAGCTATGCTGAATATGTTCCAGGATGTTTTTTTTTTCCCTGACTGAACTTCAGTCCTTGAACACCCTCATGCTTTGTTCCTCTGAACAACGGACTGACACCAAATTAACCTAAGAGGAGTCGGACTAGGTTCTTCTTTCTGATTTTCTATTTGGTTTTCAGGGGAGGATTCCAGGGGAGGGAAGATCGGTTAAATAGCTGATTTCTTGCTGGCTTTGTCTGTATAAGCTAGGAAATACACACTGGCAAAATAATAAATCAGGTAAAATAAACTGTCTAATGACCTTCATTAACTAGCTCTTAGAATGCAGAATTACACAAAAGTTTCATCAGAAACATTCATGACAGCTAAAAAAGCTGTTTGCAGTTATCCAAAACACCAAATCACAGAAGCATTAAAACAGCAACATCAACATTGTAGCCACCCAAACTCTGATATCTAGTGCCTTCTTAGACTTCCTAGGGAGTTTCCGTTGCAGTGGCAACTGCTGAAAGATTGAGCCATTGGTGTGGCCTGGGTTGTATCTGCCAGCCCTATGCAGGTATCTCAGATACAAAATTGTCCCGTGTCATTTTAGATGCCATATATTTAGCTATCTAAACCCATCCAAAAACGTACGCAGTATCCTCAATACACATCAGAACACAACCTTCCAACTCTTTTAGCAAATTATCTAGTTAAGAAGAAAGATAACATTGTTCCTGTAAGTCTTTGGTATCCAGCTGGAACCAATGCAAAGGTGTAAACCGCTGCTGTTCAGTACTACCTAAATTATCTTTACTGGGACCACTGGGTATTGGGAAGTTCTTCCATTGCTGATAAAAACATGCCTCTTCCTCCTCAGATCCTTCCATGACTAATTTCCTCCACAGCTATTGTTCTGGCCTCAGATTTGGAGTAGCTCCCGTTCAAACCTACAACAGGAGGAAACCAGTTGATAAATCACCTTGTCAGAGAACCTACTAACCTCATCCCAAAGTCACATGGGCATAGGAAAAACCCCTTGTGCTTCAGGGAGCATAGGTGGAGGACACACGTACTAAACTTCTGCCTCTTACCCTGAGAAGCTAGAATTTGCTGGCTTCCTGTAACAGCCAACCTACCAGGCTGTTAAAACAGGAACGAGACTTGTCCTCTAAAAAGTTCCTAATTAACACAAATAATATTTCATATAATTGCCTGAAAAAAAAATATTATGATTACATTTTCTGCAGGTAAACCAAATATTTTTTAATCTTCTATGAAGCTTCAGTTATCAGCCTCTAACATAACCCAGATCCTGCATATAATTCAAGCAGTGGCTGCAAATGATAAATTTTCTGACCGGTGATGTAATGAGGACTCTTTAATTATCCCTTAAATCCAAGAGCTCTATTTTATTACTCCATTATAAACCCAAGGGGAAAAAGATGCCACCGAAACTAAGCTGCATTTTGATTATCCCCATCTTCAATTAGCACAAAAATAATTCAACTCACTCTAATTGGTTAAAATTATTCTATTGTTTTTGCACCCTGCTGAGACGTAGGTGCAAAATATCCCATTGCTATTTAGCAGGTGACGCTAGCTGCCATTTCCCTACAAGCTGCCACTTAACAGCATGAGCCCGTAGGGTAGATGCTCAGGGGCATGCAGCAAAATCAGCAAGCAATCTCCACTGTAAGCAGAGAAAATAAGCTCTGGGAGACTTCAGAGAAAATGAGCAGCAATTGAATAATTTTTGTTTTATAAAATCAGTAAGAGCAGGATTGAATCCCTCACCCTTTTACAGCAATTAATGACCCGCACACGTAAGAGTAGAGGACTCCATGTAATTAACAAAGCATTACTTTGGCAAGGAAGATAGGCCTGGAGTATGTAAGTACAGGGTTTTATTTCTTTCTGTGAAGTACGGATGACAGGTAGGAGAAAGCTATGCCAAGCGAACTGCTGGCAAGCAACTAGTCTTTTGGTTAGCAGGCAGCTCTGTTTTGTGAAGGCTATGAGTTTGTGTTCACATAGGCAAGCTTTTCTTTAAACATCAGAATTACACGCGTTCAAACAGTCGTGGGTTTTACACCAAATTTCAATTTTGACCTCAAAAAAAGGTTGATTTGTTTCAGCTTGCTGTATGGTTACTGTGAAGCACCAAGAACGCTTTCATTTGTGTAATGTTTTAAAACATCATATGTGGTTCTTTGCCTGGTTATTCTGCCACATAACACTATATAAATATACATGATCATGGACCTTCATTTTTTCTGATGTCACATTAGGCTAACAGAAACCAAGGAAATAAATAGCTGTATACAGAGGAAGAAACAAGAATTGCTTTCACTCAGGAAAAATAAGCAAACAAGGAGTAATGAAGGGCGAGAAACAAGGTCCTCTAGCAGAAGCACTAGGTGTGGGATAAAATGGCATCCAAAAGCCTAATCTCTGATGACAGTATGGCTCCAGCAGCATACTTGCAGATTTAATCCCACCACCTCAAAAATGAAGTAAATTGCAGAAAGAATGCCTCAAAATCAAAATGCACACACTGTGTCATTCACTAGAGGTCCACAAACAGAAAGGAGAGTTTATTTGTAGGGAAAACTCTGTAAGTGGATAGCATCCAGCTTTCTAACACTGTGCACTTTACTGCTTCAGCATTTTACTCTGACTCTCTTCTCTTCTTCCACTCTCATATAAAATAAAATAAAAAAATTGACCGAGCCATTCATTTGGCTATTCCCCCTAGTACCAACTCGAATAACGATTAAATATTAGCACTAATGCATATTAGTAGAGGCAAAATAAGATTAGAAGGTATCCTGTCTGCTACCTTTGGCTTAGAGGGAGTACTAAGCAAAGGGGACTGCAGAGGAAAAGTGCAGGATGAAGATTATGTAGATCCTTTGCTGCAGTCGGTATACAGTCTTATGAACTTAAGATCCTAAGGCCAGTTTCAGCACAGTCTACCTGCCCTCTCGGTGATCACAATGGCACCTCGTCCTGTGAAGCCAGCCTTAGCAGGCCCATGACTTGGGGTTTGACTGTTAGGGCTGTATTAACCACACAAGGATTTCTACCCTCCTATCTGGGCCAGGTGAGACAAAAAGAAGCCTGTTGACAGGGGTTCCCTACTCCAGCCTCCAACTGGAAACAAAACCATCACCAAGAGCAGACCAGTTCAGCTGTTGCACTGTCTTAATGAGTCCTGAGAAGCTCTGGGGACAGGTATTGGCCTCTCTGGAGGACCTGCCACAGTGCTGCACTACCCTCCCCATGTCCAGCCTGAATCTCCAAAGCTAAAACGTGTTGCCATTGCCCATCGCTGCCATCAGGCACTGCTTAGGGGAGTTTGGCTTTAATATCTTTATAATCATATCCTTGAGTAGGTGTAAGCAGCTACCGAGTTGTGCTTGAGCTTTGTCGTCCAACTCAAACCCACAGCTCCCTCAGCCCAGGCCCCTGTTCACAGTGGTAGCTTCATACTGGATCTAGACACGGCAACAGCTCTTCTTCTGAGCTGGATGTAGCACCTTGGATAAAAGCAGTGAAGGTATGCTCAGTTCCCAGTGGGTGAACTGGAGAAAAGTTAGCTTTATCTCTGTCATAGGATCATTAAGGTTGGAAAAGACCTTCAAGATCATCTGGTCCTTTACTCTTGGCAGCATATACAAGGGAATACCACTCAAATGTTTTTTGCATTTGCTTCTTTTGATTCTTCTTTGAACTGCTGGCAGAAGGATGGGTTAAAAGCCCTGGATCCTGCACAGAAAGGTCCACAGGATTTTGGGCCCTGCTATTTCTGTCCTCTCAGATATTTTAAGTATTGAGCGCACTTCCATTTTACAAAGATATCTATCACGAAGCCACACTATCTCATCAAAACCCTTCCAGCTATTGAAAGACAACTGAACAACAAAGAAATGAAGTTATTAGTGCTTACTTTCTAGATGAATCCTTTATTCATCCTTCAGAAACCAAGATTTGACGCAGACATTGCCAGTAATGGCCATGTCCAAACATTTCTTTCTGAGGCAACACAACCTGAAGTGTATTGACAGCTCTAAAAAAATCCTTTTAGAATATCCCATTTTTTCAGTCTACTCCTTTTTTCAGTCTTTTATGCAGAAAGCAACAAATAATTACATCCCCTTGACAAAATTCTGCTGATGTAAACAAAGCAGAACTACAGCAGTTTTAATCATTCCTCCAGTTCAGAAAGCTCGTTGTCTCAATCCCCAAAGCCTTGCGCACAGCATCCCACAGACTGACATCATCCCCGTTTCCAGTTTGTTTCCAGACTTCCTCCACTGGGGACTCAGCAGCAGCAGGGACCAGCCCTAGCAGGATTGGCACCGCTGGTACCGCTGCAAGAAAAAGGGCTTCAATCATCTCTGAAATTTTTAAAGAAGCATGAAGTAAGCTCTCTAGAAAGCGAGGACAATGCCATGCTAATCCTCCTGTCAGCCCTCGGGCCATCACCACAATTCAGACTACCAAACCACCCTGCTGCCTCACAAGGGAGGAGTACTGAGCTCCACCCAGCTCAGGCCTCCAGTTATTGCCACGCTATTAGTCAAGAGGCTGCTTTACAGCTCAGAAAGCATATTGATTTTTCTTCCTCTAATTCATGGCAGTAAGGACAGGTTATGTCAAGAAAATGTCGGACTGAAACCACTCACAATACCTCGGCTCTGCTGGATTGTGTCCAAATCATACCACCACAGATATTAAGCCCTCACCCTTCACGTCCATGCTCACCACTGCTTGCACAGGATGCATTGCCAGGTCTAACCATGTCCAAGATTCAACAGCTTGTAGCTCCAGAAGGAATACCAGGAATAACCATACTTCTCCTGAGGCATCTAGCAATCCATGTGACAGAGTCCACTACCATGGACTACCAAAGCATAAACTGGAATAGACAGTTCAAGAAATTTGGAAAAGAGCCAGAGAAATCAGATATCTTCTAAAAGCTGTAAGTAGCATGAGAAATACAGTCCACCACAAACAGGAAGCAAAGAGCATAAAGCATTATGAAATTAAGTGAATGAATTGAGTAACATGAGACCTGTCTCTAACTGCCAACAGGCAATACAGATTCTCGGGAGTGAAATACCTGATCAGAATTGCATCACCCAAAGCTGTCTACAGGAGATCTAAATCCTACGTCTTTTTCTACCTCCCTCATGATACTAAGTCAAAGACTCAGGCACAAGCAGATGGCAGGAAGCACTTTACTCACCTGTTCTGCAAATATGAAATCTAAGGTGTTTCTAGTAAGGCATTTTTATTATATTTCGCTAACCTGGAAAGCTAAAGTTAACATTTATTCACTTAAAGGAATAGAACAGATTTAGGAAGGCTAACACTAATACCTTGTAATAGAAGGTAGCAAAATGTACCAGAATAAATCTAGGGAATTTCAGCAAATATATTGACAAGGCTAAACATGTTAAGACTCCAATATTCATCTTTTCATGTTTTGGATGAAAAGCCAGTTTCCTCATAGTTCCCTTGGCACCTTCACAGGTCACCTCTGGTCCAACCTGCAGAGCTGGCTGTATTGCAGACCTGACAGAGAAGTTGAAGATTAAGGATGTCACAACATTATTGCCGTTTTGGAAAAAGCACCACGTTCAAGCAAGTGGAAGAATTCCCAGTTAATCAGGAACTACAGAAAGCCATAGTAGAGCAAAGGCTGGGAAACTCCAAAATCTTGTACAGTTCACAGAAGGCAAGCATGGCAAGGGCCTGAGAGCTCAGGGACCTGCTAACTGGTGCCACTAGCACTGATCATAAATACAGTCAAAACTCAGTAACCACTGCTGCAGTAACACACCCAGAAATCAAAAACCACCTTGATATTTTTAGGCTATTCATCAATTACATACATAGGACGGAAGTTCCAGATTTTAGGACAGCAAACAATGGCCAAGTAACCAATTCATCAAAGTTTATGCTAAGGCCATTGATGCTCAGAGCCTATAATGTCCATATAAACTTAGAGCACTGCAGGGAAATGTCCTACTTCATAAAAAACCTTGTGCATGCTTTGAAATCCCTTTCAGCTAACAAGAACACACTTCACCCATACCCACTAACAGCTCACTCACAAACCAAGCTGAGTACATTTTGACATCCCTCTTCTTCAAAACATGTTTTCTTCCAAGACCTGTGAATTCAACCCACACTCTTTCCAGACTTAAACCATTAACAAAATACTCAGAAGTTCCCTTCCTCCTCGAAAATGTAAAAAACTTGCCACTCTCCTTAGCTAGTGCCAAATCTCCCTTTCCCGAGAAAGGTCAGTAACAAAGCCAACTACCAGCTCACCTAATTGAGCCTAAAGCTATGGACCAGGGACACCAAACTAAAGAGAGGGCACGGACCTTCCTGCACATCTAATGAGTTCCTATCACAGGAGATGCAGGTTCATATATACTCAGCCTTCCAGACTTCCTTTGGATTCCATCAGGCATGAAATATTTGTCACCAGAGGTGGGGGACACCTCACAAGAGTCCCCAAAATATGATAAAGTCTGGGTCCTTCCTGAATAAGCTAGGAGCAATTGAAAACAAGCAGCAATATAATTCGGTAGCAGTGGGAAGCTGCTCTACCAGCCTTCGGCCTTCCCTGGTAGAGACCTACAAAGCTCAATTCTCTCCATGCTGCTTTCCAACATCAGCATCAAACCAGCAAGTGAACAGGTCAGAAACAGTCTCTAATTCTTCCAATATGGAGACAACAAGACCTATTTATCCCTCAGCACAAACAGCTGCGGCACTGTCAAAACGACCTGCTGCTGAGGAGCGGTTGAAGTTAAATTGAATTGAAGTTAAATCTAAACCTGGAATTCACCAGCGAGCAAAGGAAAACACTTGAGAGGCTGCAGCCACCTACAGGCTCTGGTTTTGTTGCTTTAAGATACATGATCCCAACTGGTCATAGGTCAGAAGTATTTCTGGACTTTACACTGACATTATACTTTCATACTGAAACATTACTCAACGACAGCATTGCTGTCTCAGCTCTATCTAGGCAAAGAGTGACCTGTGCCTGCAATACACTGTAGCAGGCCATGAAGCCTTCCACTCTAGGAAATTTTATTACTCCAGAACATGCTGTGTCTTTCCCCAGGAATACAGCTGCAGACCACCACATCCTCCCACCTTCCAAACTGCATCAAAAACAGCCTTGTAGTCTTCAAGCACTCTGCGGCCTAGGCCCCGGACAGCAAAAGGGCTACCTTGGGCTCCACAGAAAAAATAATCCCTGACTATAATTTCCTTCAGTCACTGAGCATGAGCCAAAAATGTTGATCTGCAACTGCAAGGCAGGGATAAACTGTTGCATTATCCACCACTTGCAGCTCTTTGAAGATGCCTGCTCTTCCCTCGTATCTGTATTTGTTTGAGCCATACTCAACTGTGTTTCTATTCCAAATTTAGTTGTGTTTCAGTATCACGTTTCTCTGAAGCTTTGAAGGTGTCAAACCCAGTTATCACAAATAATCCATCCATAATGATCAAGACTGTGCAAAAAGCACAGGGGAAATATCAATAGTCTAAAAGGGAGATTATTTTTGTTTTTAAAGGATTATTCACAAGAAATGAGTGACTAGAAAATGAAAAGTATTTTGATCAACACTTTTCCTGACTTTCACTTCAGTGACATTTTAATGAACACTTTCTAGCTACCTCTACTTACATAAAGTTACAAATGAACGTGGGAGAGTACTGATGAAGGGTAATAGAGAAAAATAAAAGAAAAAGAAAAAAGAAAGAAAATTTTATCAGGCATTTCAATTTATCGGATGCCTATAAAAAATGAATAGTAACTCATGTGAAGAAAACTGACCCAGCAAAGATTTGATAAGTAAAAGACATCTGGAAAGGAGTCATGACTAGACAGAAAGAGTTTGAAATATGATAGAGGGGCATGAGAAAAAATACACTGAGATCTGGAATCCAGTTAGGTTACTTTACAACTCTTCAAAGATGAAGGTAGTGTGTTCACATCTGTCTTGAGCACTCAATCCAACACCACAGAGCTAAGAATAAATGGCCAAAACAAAACAAAACTAAAATATGTAAAAGAGCAGTAACTGTGATTGTAGCACTGGATGGAGCAATTTGAAGTGAGGTTTCTACCCTGATAACGGACAGTATTAAAATACCTTATTCAATAACAAGTTTAATATGGTTCGTGGATCTTTGTTTCTGTTTTCGTTGGCAGGTTAAATCAAATTCTGAAACCTTCTACTAATACCACAGTAAGACCTATGGGGGCCTATTAAAAATGGAAAAAAAAAAATAGAAGGTAGTATAAACAAGCAGACTGTTCATTCACCTAGCATAGCATCAGTTTCAGAAAGAACATGCCCAGCCTAAATAAATTAGGCTCTATAATTTTACTCATCAGTGTAAGGAGTAAAAATAATCATAAAGCATTGCTGAGATTCCAAGAGCTACCCAGAGGATGCGAAAACATCCAACACCATCACGCAGCAAAAGGAATACCAATTTTGTATGCTTTTCCTTCTTCCTGCCATAAATTGTTAACAGAATTTTTTCCACTGCCTTGTGATTGAGCTTTCAAGCTAAGAAAAAGCAAGACCAGGAAGGTTCCCAAACCCAGAGCAGTCACACATCACTGGTCCACCTCACATACCACTTTTGCTACGGTACATGTACTACGGTTTGAGAATCCCTGGGCTAGAAGAACAGGCAGCCTATTTGGTACTGCATACTACAATTCTAGAGACTATGCAACTAGCAGAGAAGCTACAGACCAGATGTAGTAGACAAGATGAAAATTTCACCCACCAAGTGTTAACAGCAAGTAGACTTTATTTTTAATCTTCTTATGACAACTGTTATTCTGCAAAAGCCAAATTTAAGAAAATGATGCTCAAATGAAGATTTCAGCATCACAATCCCAAACAGACCAATGCCAAAGATTTGAGATTTTGGCAGGTCTACCGAGGTCTAAAAATAGGCCGTTCCTTCAGAGAGGGCCATAAATGATAACGGAGATAAGTTTCAGAGGGAAAGCATGTTGGGGTGACACAAGCCATGTGGCCCACCTATGTATCTGCAGAGGGACCACTCCTCTGGTGACATAGGGAAACATATTCCGAATTTCACCTGCACATAGATGAGCCATAGCATAGGCTGGCAACACTGGCAAGATCCAAAGACTGGCACATCCCAACTCGGGGCTCCAGCCAGCACCTGATGAGCAGCAATGGTTGGCACCCCCAAACCTCCTCATCACAGAAGGGAGAGGCTACAGGGCTCTTCCCTGGCTTCACGTACCCTATAAGAGCCTACTAAGCTGACACTACACAAAAGGGCCTTGTCCACAGCGGGAAGAACGGCATGCTTTCCAGCAGCAGTACCAGCTGTAGGGTGTGTATGCAAACAGCCTTAACACCCAGTGCATTGCAAGTTACAAACTGGCATTGCTGAAGCAGTTTTAAAATAAAAACAAACACACAGTCGAAAGACTGTATCAAAGAAGCTTCCCATCAGTCCTCCACGGTAACTTTAGAGTGTTTCCCAGAAGAGTCGAAGCACCTATTTGGCCCTAAAGCCTACTACAGGCACATTTTTCACGTGTGTGCGCACACACACTGGTATGTGCACACAAGGAGGGAAAAGGCAGGACAGATGGCTAAATCTATGCATATTTACCAAGGTACGAACGCCACGTTAAAATGATAAGCACTGGGCCAAGTCACATGCTTAAAATTAATCGCACTTCCGCTCCTGCCTGCAAGTCCACACTGCTTTAAAAACCTACAAGCCTGAACAAGGCACACCGGCACGACACACTCGCTTCACAGCGCGCAAATCCCACGTGGCCGTCCTCCGTGGGGGCATTAAAGGCGACCGAGTTGCTCCTTGCTCCTGTTTCTAGCCCGCATTTCTGCTGCCGGGCTCACCTCTGAGCAGAAATGCAAACCAGCCTGAGGGAAACAGAAAGGAAAGCGTCTGGAAACAGAAGCCCGTAGGCGACGTTGTCACTGCTCGGAAAACATACGTGTGCGCGTATAGGTGCCGTGTGTGCCTATACGTGCCCGTTCCTTGCGTGTGCGAGCTCTCTGCATGTCGCTGGCTGCAGGGGGGACATCCAGCATGCGTGCCAAGCTCCTTGGGGTGCACGCTGGCCTCTCGCCCCGTCTCCTTCACCGACACGAGTGGGTGCGTGGGAGGTTTGGGGTGCGTACCCCAGCACCCTAGAGGGGAAGGGAGCGAGTGCGTGCGGTGGGTGCCGCTCGGAGAAGGGGGCTCCGAGCTTCCCCCCCCTTTTGCAAAGTCCCCCAAACTTGCTGCCGAGCGCCAGGTCCCACGAGGAACACGAGCAGGGGAAACTGCGGGCGTGGGAGGGGAAGGAGAGGAAGAGGAGGAGGAGGAAAAGGAGGAAGAGAGGCCGGACAGCGGCCGAGCCGTGCGCTCCCGGGGACACCGGCGACGTCCCCGGTGCAGGGGGCTCCGGGGAGAGGGGAGAAAACCCGCGGGGTGCGGGGCCGCCTTACCTCGGAGCGGGGCCGGGGAGCGGCCGCTTCTCCCAGCCGGGCGGCGGCGCCTCCTTGCAGCGGCTCCGCTCCTCTCCTCTCCTCTCCTCGCCTCTCCCGCCGCGGCGGCGGCGGCGGCTGCTGGCGGAGGGGCGGCCCCGGCCCGCCCCGGCCCGCCCCGCGCCGCCCCCCGGCCCCAGCGCTTCCCCCCCGGGCCGAGCGGGGCGGTGCGGGGCGGTGCGGGGAAGGAACGGGCTCCCCGGCCGCCTGGTCAACCCGTTGCTCCGGACGGGCCGCCCGGGGCAGGGTGACCGGGGCTGTGTGGGCTCCGCGGCCGCCTGGTCAACCCCTGCTCCGGCAGGGCTGCCTAGGCCCGCTTCTAGGTGGTGTCTGCAGATCCCCAAGGAGGAGATCCCACAGCCTCCCATGGCAGCATGGTGTTTAGGGATCCACGCACTACCCCGCTGTCTCAACTGCCCCCTGCTCCAGGTGGGAGCCTCGTAAGAGACCCATGATCTGTTCCTACACGGTGAGGAGGCTCTCAGGAAAGTCAGACAAGAAGGGGATAGTTATACACCGCCAGGAGCCCCTCTCTAGATGAATTTAAACTGTTGTAGCATCACAACGAAAAAAAAAAATAAAATCAGAAAGCATCTGCACTCCATTTCAACTAAATTCCTTTAATCTACCCCCGGGCTCTTTTGCAAGGATCGGTTATTGAACTTTCAGGCTTCTGTTCATACACAATGTGTTACATTTTGAGAAAGTCAGTAAACCTTTAGATTCATCCACCTCCTTTTTTTTCCAGAGGCTGAAAAAAGGAATAAAAAGATTGTATTTTATTTTTAAAGTAATGAGCAAAGTGATGAATTAATATTTTAAGGCTAATTGGAGATCAGCTCTAACCAGTTTGTTCAAGGTGACCCCGTGAATAAAGGTGTTTGAGTAAAACCAATTAGGAAAAGTATGTTAATATCACTCTGCTTTGAAAGGGAAATACAATGCATAGAATAAATACAAAGGTCAGCCAGAGCTGGGGATGCCACCAGGAAGAACCCAGTACAACATGCACCCTGCCCTAGTTGGTAGGAGGGAGAATGGCTTTGAAAAGGGGAAAATAATAAAATAAAATAAAATAAAATAAAATAAAATAAAATAAAATAAAATAAAATAAAATAAAATAAAATAAAATAAAATAAAATAAAATAAAATAAAATAAAATAAAATAAAATAATTAAAAAAAAAAAATCTGCTGCTGCTGCTCCAGCTCATCCCACTGCTGAGGATTGTCATCCTCAGGTGCTCAGGAGCAGCACCAGCAAAATTTCTACCCATTTTTTACCTCCATTTGAATAATTTTGGCCTTGGTGAATGGCACTTCTGCAGAGGAAAATAACCAAGGTTATAAAACATTTTCATGGCACTTTTTTTTTTCTTCTTCTTAATCTTCATTACATGAGAGAAGAGAGAACTGAGAAAGACATTGTTAAATATGCAAAAAGCCTCAACAGGATGTTCCATCAATAACATTTTAGTACACAGCTGACATCATAAAATGCAGGATCTCAAGAGGCCTTCTATTAAGCATCTACTCAGAGTGAAGCAGTATTAGACATATTTCAGGTCAGGTCTAACATGTTTTATTTTGCCATGCTTTTAAAAACCTCAACTGAAGAGCATATTATCTCCAGGCAACCTGTTGTGCCCATTAACTGTTTTTGCCTAAGCCTCTCTTTCTGCAAATTAACCCAATTAAATTTTGTCTTCCTCTTGTGGAGGACAACTGATATTATCCTGTTTACAACACTGTTTTGCATATACATCTAAAGGTATGATAAAATAAACGTTCATGTTTTGCAAATATTTATCATTCTTTTTGGTCTCCTCAAGACACTTGGGTATGATGTCCACAATAGACGTTGTAGATCATCTGAGCCTCATCAGTGATGAAAAAAGTAGAACAATTACCTGTGTGTTACGAACAGTGTATTTGCTAATAATCCCTCAATGACATTTCGTTGTGGTGATGACAACTTCACGTTGACTCTTTCTGCACAGGGTGAGCATCAATAGCAGCCTTTCTCAACCAGCTACTCCCTGTATAAATTTCATGCCATTCTAAGCACTTGCCTAGCGCTTGCCCTTATCTTGCTAATTTTGAATCATCCCTCCACCAATTGAGAGTATCTTTTAGTAGCAATAGTTTAACAATGTACGTTCTAAAGTGGCTTATTGATATTGGAACATGGTTCATTAATTTTGCATGTTTCTTAAAAAAAAACTCTGAATCAGTTTAATGAGGCTTAGTCAATATTATCTTACTTTGAGAGACTCAGTCTAGAAAATTTATGAGAAAATAAGGCAAATTTAAATACCATTAACTCTTTACTATTTTCAGCTTTTTTATCTCATTTGCCTTATTGCTTTTTATTAACGGCATACCACAAAGACTCTCATACCAAACAAGGCATGCGAGTAGGGCCATTAATATTTTACAGAATGCTAAAATCATAACAAGACATTTTGAGTACACTTTAAACAGATCTCTCAATTCTTTTAACGGAGCAGTTCTTTTGTTCTCCTACGTATGCTGCCCTGCTGCACCACTGGCACCTCTGGTGCTTGCAGTGACAACGATGCCTCACATCCAGAGCCCGGGAGGGCAAAACAGCCGGACCCCAGAAGGTGCCAGAAGACATTAATTTTCCACCAGCAGCCAGTGGTGCCCCCATGTGTCTTCACGGATGAATTTCAAACATTGGGATTCCAGTAATTTGCTCAAATGTTATGTGACACTAGAAATCTGGTGTGCACAGTCTGTACGCTGTGCAACCCCTTTCTCTGGAGCCCCCAAACAGTTAAAGAATTTCATGCAAGGGAGGATGTATGAAGTGAAATAACTTGAGCCTATACTAACATAAGCCATGCTTTTAGCTGAAATACAGTAGGTAACCATAAATATCCAACAGCCTGTTCTGGCAAACTTGTAAGTTCAGGCATGAACTCTTGTTCATTGATTTCCAAGACCACCAGTTTAAATAAACATTACAACTTCTTAGTATCTATATGTTCACATGCTGCAGCTAGGGAAAGTTGGCATGCTTTCATTGAAATTATTCCTCTCTATACAAATTGAAATTAAACGGATGTTTTAAAGTCAGTCTAGTGAGTTCAGCTCTGTCACACTTTTTTTGTAAAGAACACAAAAAAATTACCCGAGTATGAAGTTTTACTGTATGTGGACACCTATATATACATACAGAAGCATACTTACAGAAGCATAGCTATACTTCTTTCTCTTTCTTTCTTTTTTTCTTTCTTTCTTTTTCCTTTCTTTCTTTCTTTCTTTCTTTCTTTCTTTCTTTCTTTCTTTCTTTCTTTCTTTCTTTCTTTCTTTCTTTCTTTCTTTCTTTCTTTCTTTCTTTCCTTCCTTCCTTCCTTCCTTCCTTCCTTCCTTCCTTCCTTCCTTCCTTCCTTCCTTCCTTCCTTCCTTCCTTCCTTCCTTCCTTCCTTCCTTCTTTCCTTTCTTTCTTTCTTTCTTTCTTTCTTTCTTTCTTTCTTTCTTTCTTTCTTTCTTTCTTTCTTTCTTTCTTTCTTTCTTTCTTTCTTTCTTTCTTTCTTTCTTTCTTTCTTTCTTTCTTTCTTTCTTTCTCTCTCCCTCTCCCTCTCTCTCTCCCTCTCTCTCTTTCTCTTTCTCTTTCTCTTTCTCTTTCTCTTTCTCTTTCTCTTTCTCTTTCTCTTTCTCTTTCTCTTTCTCTTTCTCTTTCTCTTTCTCTTTCTCTTTCTCTTTCTCTTTCTCTTTCTCTTTCTCTTTCTTTTTCTCTTTCTTTTCTCTCTCCTTTTCTCCTTTTCTCTTTTTCCTTCATGAGAAAACACATGAAAATTACCTATGAATTTATTCAAGTTAACAGATTACGTTTCTTATTACTTAATGTTGGAGCATCAGATTTCCATAAAAAATTTACCCAAAGTTTGTGTACAACAATCATCCAAGGAAAGAATGTCTGCAAATTTCTTCTTTACAAGTTTTGTGGTGCCTTTTCTCATGCATGTGATGTTAAATTTGTTCGTATGACAATTGGACCATCTGCCCCATCTGTTTGGATTGCTTTTGGAAATAATACTTCAAATACTCTGGCAATATATTTATTAGGAAGTTTCACAGACCTTCAATATTTCAGCTCTTAAGCCCATAGAGCACAAATAGATTATGGACACCATATGCCATGTGCTGTTAAATTTTATCTAGACACAACCACAGAGAGCCAGGCCAATGACTTTGTTACTCATTTTCAACAGTCTCAGCAGAAACTGTCTTATCCTGCAGCAGATTGAGCTTTGCATGCTACACTTGAAAAAAAAAAGGAGAAACTAGGGTTGACCAAGAGCCTGGCAGAGGCTGGCTTCTTCTTTAATCTGCAGTGGTGCCATATCTCCAGATGATCCTAACAGAAAATGCAAAGGAGATAACTTCCAAAATACAACTGGGCTATTGTGCAACAGAGAGGAGCCTTCCCTTTACTATGGCAGCCAACCAGCTGAAGTCCAGACATACAAGATTTTAATACATTCATTGTCTTAATGAAGAGCTACAAATGTAATGAACATGTTCAGGACAACACAGTGCTGGTATTCTTCTGCAAAGGGACATCCTTACACTGCTAAATACAACAGGCCTTGACTTGCATCCTATGGACAAGTGACACAGTGTGCACTGCATGCACACTGCCAAACCTTCTGTGCCCAGTAAATCTGGCCACATCTGTACTGCCTTGTGTGTGCCATTATCCCCTGAGCTTAGGGGATGGTGTTGCCTGTTCACTTGCTCAGTGTTGTCTGAAAGAGCATTAGTTGCTGTGTAACTATACCATGTACTAGGTAATCATTGAACAGTGGGGTCCAACACCAACAGTCAATGCTCAGCCCAAACCACTGCCCTGTGCAGTTTACTTGTATACATGTAACTTCATGAACTCCTCAGCCAAAAGGAACAGGCAGTGCTATGACCATCCACTCTGAAACAAGGCTAAGTTGAGTGTGTTGAGAATTCCAATGAGGTTTTCACATACCTAATAAGCATGGGTCCTCTGTCTTCCCCAGTAACCTATTCCAACAGTTACACTTGTTGGCAGCAGGATGTCTCTCGTTTTAAGCTTGCTTTTATTCTTCAAACTTCCAGCCACCAAACAATGTGATACATCTGATATCCATGTTGGGAAGCCAGCCAGGACTGAGATTTCCCACTTCCTTTTTGCTATACCTACCAGTCAGTTTAATTCTCTTCAGTCTCTGATAAGCTGCATGCACCACATTTCTCAAGCCTTGCATTGTAAAATTCCTTTCCAAGTCTCCTACCCTACAGATATGGCTAGTATCGTCACAGCCTATGTGTAATAAATTGTATTTGTCCCCTTTAATTTGCCTTTTGTTGGACTGTAACTCTCAATCAGATGATTCAGCCCCATTGGCAAAAGTAATACATGCTCTTCAATATTTGCCGTTATCTGCAAACTTTATCACAATATTTTATGTTGTCTAGACCGTTGATAAAAGTATTGGGAAAAAATCAATCTCTGGGTAAAAAAAACTCAGCACAATAACTGTCTTTGTTTATGTCTTTTCATTAGCAGTGACATCTGGAGATCTACCAGTGAGTCAGTTTTTAATCCATGCAATGTTAATTGCATATAATGGATGTTCTCTTAAATCAAAGTGTTACTGTGGTATTGACTGAAATGCTTTGAAGAAATCAATGCTATTATGTGAACACAGTTGTCCTCAGCACACAGAATTATAAACTTCTCAAAGCAAGCTAAGGAGCACAGACAGCCCCCAGCAACACAACTTCAGTAAGACGTACCTTCTGTGATGCCATGGTGACTTAATTATATTTTAGCCTCTAATTTTTTTGGATAAGATCACAAATTAGCAATCTATTTGCTATGGCTATGAATGACATCTGTTATTTATTCAATAGGTCCTTTCAAGCTTGCAGAAACTGAGGAAGTTTTCGTAATACTCCTCTGGAATTTCCCATGACCTGAAGAAATACATTGGTAGTGGCTGAAGACAGGTACTCATCTAGCTCTATTAAAGGCTGAAATTTAGTTTGAACAGATCCTGCCCTGCTTGCTATCTTGCAGGTGATTTTTATTCTATTTGTCACTTTCTCATGTGGATACATAATTTCTTTGTTCCAAATACCAAACAGAAATCTATGGAACTTTTTTCTTTTCTTTTCTTTTATCATACTCTTTACTCACCATACTTCATGAATACTTAATGTAGGATATTTCTTTCCTTTTCCACCTAATACTAATTAAAATAGTCCTTTTACTGCATTTAATCCAGTTGCCCACTACTATTCCAGCAAATAACTTATTTTTTCTATCTTGTTACTTTTAATCCCTGTCATTATTATTTTTTTTTTCTCACCTGAGTCTTTACAAACTGATTTTATATTTTCTCATTTCCTCATTTCATTTTTTAACCAGGATGGCTTTCTGCCCAGTAAAAGCTTTACATGCTAATTAAATCATGGCCTTTTACATATCCAACTGGATATCTTTGAACAACTGGCAGCTTTTGTTAACACTTCCTACTTCAAAGCCATGTTTCTGTCCATTATGATGACAATTACTCTAAGCTTTGGGTAATTAGCTCTTTTTGAGTTTCATAGATGGATATTGGTGGCAACATTGCATGTTTACGCAAATGGAGTGTAATCAGATTCTAATCAGAAATACATAAACAACAGAGCAACATTCAGAGTGAAAATTAACTATTCTTTGTCTGTCAAGAGGTCTGATAATGAGTCATTCCCTTTCGGAGCAGGGCATATTGCACTAAGAAACTTTGAAAACAATAACCCTTCTCCTTGAAGCTTGTCACTTTTTTTTTCCATATGTGCTGTCCAGAAAATGTTTCCTACGTGGGATTAACTAATGTTACGTATTTTCTGTGTGATGTTTTATATGTAGTTCATTAGATTTACCATGAAAAAACATGTCATAGAGTAAGATCCAAATGTTTTAATAATTTACATGCAGAAGAATCTATTTTCAAACCTTTTACTCCATAGCTCTTTAAGGCTAATAAAGACCATAGAAATAATCCAATCAGACCTGCATTAAAATAGAATCTACATCAAGGCCATATCCACTTAAACTCATAGTATCAAGAGCTCAAATTTTTACTATTTGCTTGAACATTGGCTAAATCTGTGCAAAATTTGATGCTACAGATACTCATCTACTAGGGAAGACATATTTTTAAAATTATATCCTTACTGTTTTTATACAAATCTCCATTATGCATCTGTTTTAGGCATTGGAACTGGTTGTCCAGGGAGGTGGTGAAGTCAGGGAGGGGTTGTTTAAGGAAATGATGGAGCTGGTGTCTAGGGACATGGTTTAGTGAGTAATATTTGGTGGTAGGTAGATGGTTGGACCAGATGATCTTGGAGGTCTTTTCTAACCTTAAAGTTTCTATGATTCTATGTTTCTACACGTTTTTTTTTAAATATCATTTTTGTATGTAAACGTAATCATACTGTGTAACTGTAGACAGACAGCATACATGGTTTAACTGTTGCTAGCTCACCAGCGGAGAAGTTTCCTCAGATTCATTATTAAGGTTTCTAAAGCTCATACTTTACAGCTTCAACTACGTCTATTTAATGATTTACAGGGCGAGAATTACGTTGCCGAATTCAGTTTCAACAAAGCACTTAACAGTAAGCATTTGTTTAAGTCTATCACTATTTGTCAGACCACTTCAGTATGTCTTGAGGTTCCAGTGGAGCCTTGGTATGTTTAAGTGGCCTGCTGAAGAGAGATGATTTTAAGTATACACTTACATATTTGGATTTTTTTTTCTGAAATAGAAACTTGTTCTCCCATATAATATATACTGGTAGTGTTTCTCCTAATAAATGTCTTAGAATGATAGCTGTTTAAGAGCTTTGATTTCAAATTTACCTAGGAATAATATGCAAATATTTTTTTAGAATTTGTCCTTTGAAATACAGAACAAAGCACTGAAATATCCAATGGCTCATAGACAGCAGTAAAATTTTAAAATGTGCAAATGACTCTTATAGGGATACACTCAATGAATACTTAACAGATACCTAAAGCTACTGGCACAACTTCACAGAAGTCATGTCAGAGTTTTATACTTATGCAGCACTGCTGCAAATGGATAAAGCTTAAATAATTCATTTCCTTATACATGCAATGCATTGATAAGTACAGGTGCCCTACTATCTAGCTGAACCTCAGTTATGATGTAAAAAAAAAGAATTGAATATTTCTGGAAACACAGAGGTGCAGAAGTAACATAACCAAGAGTGCAGTTCTGCAGATTCTGACACAAGCTGAAAACAAGAGGCAGCTAATCCATTTAAATAAAAAAAAATCCTGGGAAAAGGGCATGATATAATTTTCCCAACTCCAATGAAGCAGGTTCGCAGCCAGTCAATATCTAGTGAGTGTCCCAGTTCTGACTGCACCATCTGGATTGTGAATTAGCACAGACAGGGCAATCGGGGAGCAAGTGCTCGGAGAGGCCAGCTAGTAGCTGCAGATGACATGATGAAGTTGTGCAACCCTGGCAGAACATGGGACTGGAACTGAGCAACTGATTAGGGAAAAAAAAAAAAAAAGTTTATTTATTTATTTTTTTATTATTATTATTTCAAAATCAATAGAGATAGCAATATGAAGCAACGTTGCAGATGGGAAAATGATACATGCTTTCACATCTACATTATTTTCCACTAATGTATGATTCATATAAATGTTTTGTTGTGGATAAACCCAAGGGTGCACTATGAAGAAGCAATGTATCTATAGGCTAACTAATAGGGCATCTGGCACTGAATGGGGAAATCCTGTGCTTGATATGTTACAAATGGAATAAAATTGATTTGACATCACGCTATTTTTAATTGTGATCCTGTTATTCTGGACCAAATTTAGAGCATGTGGGGTACAAATAGTATCTTAAATATGCTAAACATATGCTTTTTATACTTGAACGGATATCTACACTTAAACAAATGTCTACACTGTGTTTTACAAATCTGAATAGTTATATATATGTTAGGTATAATCCCCAGTATTTTATCTTTGTTTTTTCTCTCCTTCAATTTATTGAGTGCCCTGCTTTTTTAAACAACATAACTCAAAAGAACTTAACAGTGGAAGTCCTCTGCCTACCCAGTTTAAAGTCTTTTTTATTTTAAAAACTAAAATAAAGCTTTATATAAGGGAAAAACTTAAAAACGAAGCTGTGACTCATATTTTACCTGGAAGCACTACTGAAACATGGTACTTCATCAGTGAAAGTTCTGCTGTGGTTTGTGATGCTAGGAGAAGGTATGATAGATAGTATATAAATATGTAACATGTATTTATCTCAGTTCACCTTATGGATAAAACATTTACCTTAATATGTCTACAATGTGGGTGTGGGACCGAACACCAGATTATAAATAAGTAAATGTGGGTGTCCATAAATAAGACAGGTATCTATAGAAAGTGAGTAAATACTGCCAGTGGAGCCTGGGCAGCTGCATAGTTCACCCTAATGTGAGCTACTTACTGAGCTCAATGCTCCGCTGACTGTGTCATCCAGAGATTCATTGCCTACAATGCAAGCTCACCCAACAAGTTCACATAGACACACCTAGGCTGTGATCTTGGACAGCTGAGCCCCCCTTGATATCTACACTGTAAGAAATCTGTTTGAGGTAATTTACTGATTTTAGACTCCTACTTTAGGAAGAGACAAATGGCATCTTAGAATAATGTCCCTCTGTTGTCTGAAAAAGAAGTCGAGACAGTTGATGCATAGACAGCTGCATCATAGATATATGAAATTAGGTGAGCTGAAAACAGCCCTTTTTGTCCTTCTGGGATGTGTTATCTGACTGTGCTCTCCCTTCTCCAGGACTAGCACAGTGTTTGCTTTGCAATAACACTGTGGCAAAATAATTAGCTAAATTTAATACTGTAATGCATTTCTAAGTAATTAACCTTAGAAACATAGAATGAGACCGATACATTTCGTGGGTAGGAAAAGCTATACATCTCATGGGGAGGGCACAGGAGCGTTCAAAGCCCCTGTGACAAGTTGGTAGACTGGGAGGTAAACAGCTCTCTGTATCCATAATTGTACCCAGGCTATCTGGACAGGCTGGTCTCTGCTATTCTAAACCCTCATGTCTCCAGGCACGAGTCCAGAGCGTTTGCAGTATATAGGGTTCTTTGTATGTTTGCGGATTTTACATGTTGGCATTTCAGAACTTGAAAGTACGGTTACTTTATGGCAGCACATCTCAATGGAGCTGGGTAGGGTTCAGATTATATGAGCGTTTCTTTTCCTTTTGGATGGATTTCAAGCTGCATTGGGAAAACCATCTGCAGCTACAAATTGCAACCATGTGAATTCCTAGGTAATAACAAAGGTCAGTAGGACTTAGCCCTTCTTATTCTGTTATTTTGCCTACCATTATCTACCTTTAAAAGTATCGTTTCTGGGGCAGTTGAGTCCTGCATAAAGCAAATTCAGCTCAGTGGAACAATAACACAAAGGAAGAATGGCACCATAGAGAAAACGAGTCAGGCAAAGTGCCTATGAAATCACTGGATAATAAAAAAGTGCTCTGTGTAAAAAATGAGGGGCTTGTTGCAGAACTGATCTTTCTAATAAATTTGGAGAAACAGGGAATTACATAGAATAATTAACTCAGTGGAAATCTCACCTTTGGGCTTCTATTCCTCATTGCCAGAAACAAGAGCTGGGAAATGGATCCAGTCTTTCCTACCCCCAAGTAAAACCACATGGCTACCACAGTCTTTTTAAATACTCTGTAACAGCTTTTTGCTGCATGATCAATACTTTATAGCACTTTGCCTCTTCAAAGTCCAACATAAGTGCCAGGAATTCAATATAATGTTACACTGAAGTTTAATAGGCTAAGGATTATATTCATTTAAGGGAACGCTATCAAGTCAGAAATTACATTAAAGTCCTCTTACTTGTGTTATTGATTAGAACTATCTAAGTTTTCTTCTAAGGCTTAGTGCTATGCCCATTTGCATGGGTCCTATCTACTTTAACACAAGACTAACACCGGTCCTAAAACACCTTATTTCTCTTGCTTTCACCCTGTCTGAGTCATCTTTGCTTTGCATACTTCGTACCAATACCACAATATAAAGGAAGTCCCCATACCTTTGGAGAGGCAAAGGCTCATGTCTTCATAATTTGCACTGAACTTAGTACTTCGTATGGAATATATATTAACTGATTGTCCACCACAACATTCTTTTTATTTTTTCCTGTCTTTTAATTGTGGATATGCCCTTTCTATACTAGAAGATTTTCCTATTCGCTCCTATTGCACCTACAACAAATACATTAAAGGTTAGTGGTGAATATTACTGCTTTTGAAATTAAAGTTGCGCGTAGGTTTCTTGAGATGGTGCCTCATATGTCAGGAAGAAAAAGCCGCAGGAGCACAATTCCCCTTGGGACAAGACATAAAGGCTGTCTGGATGAAGGCCAAACAGCCTCGGCACAGACATCCCAGGTATATATACTTAGATCAGCCTGCCTGGACTTAAGAGCAGTCTGAAACAAAAGGAAGACTTTGTTTCTAGGCCCTGCAACAATGCTAACAAGAAATATGCTAATTCAGAGCCAGAGATGCAGAAATGATGTTTTTGAGAAAACACAGCTTCTCCAGAGGGAATATGAAAGTGGGTGACAGAGGCTCTGGAAGGAAAGCAGACTTACCCAGATTCCTGTCTAAAGGATGTGAACTGGATCTGTTCTTTCCTTGTATCCAGAGAAGGACGCCACACAAAGATTAGATGAGAAGAAAATGCGTTTTGGTTGTTTGCTAAAGAAAATCATTTCAAAGCAACATGTTATTCAATTTGCTAATAGTTTTCAAATTGTTTTCAGAAGGCTCTTGTCTCATTCCCAATAGAGTTAGTCCCAGTCTCTGTGGCATCGATAAAACCTTAAAGACTCTAATGACAGTGAGAGATCGACCTGGAAGATGCAGTACCATCTGATTCCAGTCAAAGAGGAGGAATGCTATGAAATTTCACACCTAGCCATGAAAGGGACAAAGGCCTAGTGCTTAAAAGGCTACACTCATTTGTTCTTCCAAATCACTCTCTGCTGTTTTACTATATTTTATGAAATCGTTGCACACCATATGGAATTAAAATAGCATATGGGAACTGGCTTGGAATTCCAGGTTTATATACAATCCTCAGCTGTGTCTTTCAAATTCATGCATATATTTTGGATATCTTCCAAATTATTTATAAGATCTATTTTCTAGATGACCAAACAAAAACAAAAACAAAAACAAGCCACAAACAGAATCCCCTTTTATATGGTTCTTCAAGATTTTTTTTTTTTTTTTATCTGATGTAATTACTTATTTTATTCCAAGACACAAGATGAAAATCTTATGTCCCTTTTTGACTTACAGCAATCTCTGGAAAATCATCAGTACCATTTTGTCTTTGTATTTATATCTCCACCCAAAAGATATTCTCTGATAATCTTATTAACAGTATTGAAAGCAGCTCCCATAAATCCATATGTTTGCACTCTTGCAGATAATGTTGAAGACCCTGACATGAGTTTTGCAGCTGTGTATCAACACTGTAATGCTCCCAGCATATCCTTCAACAAACACATACAGAGAGCCTTAATAATATTGCTGATCCTTTATAATGATGTTTTTTGGACAAACAGAAGTGGATGGCTGTGAGCATTTCAGAGTCCCAAAGAGACACATAAATGAAGCCTTCTGTGCAAGTTCTTATTTCTCAGCAGATAGATCCGGAGAAAAACAACAGAGAAGGGGATAGATTAGGACACATCATTTTTTGATGTTGGGATTCCTTACAAGAGGAGCTGTGATTTCTCAGTCTTCTTCAAATTGTCTCCTGGAGAATGTGAATTGGCAATGAGCTGTGATTGATATTACATTTGCATTATTTACAACTCTTTAAAAGGCAGATTTAAATTATTCTTTTAGTTACTATGGCAATCTAGGAGACCTTTTCAGCCTCCAGCTTTTCTGAGTAAGGAATGAACTGTTGCTTCAAAACTCTTTCAATATTGCTAAAGAAGATTATTTATTAATAATATATTTATTTGTTTTAATATTTTCTTTTTATGCTCATTTGGCTGATAACACATTAGATTGCTGTCATCTGGAGTGGTAACTTCAACATAATAGTTCTGGCATCCATTCTGCAGACAGCATGGGTTAAAGATTCTCATACCACTTATCTTCATGTGTAATGATGTAAACTTAGGTTTGTCCAATATCAGGTCATAAATGCACTCCTGATTAATAAAATATGAGGTCAAAAGTTGGAATTTATTTTATTATAAGGTTACACAGACTTTTTTATTATTTTCTTGTTTTTGTTGAAGGTTTTACATTGAAGATAACATTTAAGGTACCCTTACAGATGCCCTTTTTCTGAAGAGACTTATTAGAAGTGTTTATTACTACTATCTCCAAACTTCACTGAATAGTACTAAACCTTGGTAAAATGTTGTAAAATATTACTATATTAGTGAATTTTCATGCAACCTGAATGCAGTAATATATAGGAATCACACAGCTGTGAGAGGTGATAGACTGGGAGAGCCCTGGGGCCAGAGATTTTAACTCACAAAGTACAATATTGAACAAGTGCAGTACTGAAGTTTTGCTTATTTTATCTCACTTTTCAGTCCAAATCTCAAACAAAAGCAACATGAGCTTAAGAAGGCACTTCTATCTCTGTACCTTTCCACTTGCTTACTGTCCAAGTATTTAAGTTCTTTGTCAGGTCTGGTGGAAGTATGATGGGAGAGTTTTATGATACACACAAGTTTTCAGGGAAACCAGACTGATATCGCCTCAACTGTTTTAGGAAATAGCGATCCTGATGATAAGAGATCTCAGTCACTGCTGACCTGGATTTAATTTGAATCACAGATCAAAGGATTAGCTTTAAACTTGATTTATACTAGTTCTTTTTATATCTGAATGTCAGTGGATTTAAGTAACATTCTTTTCATCCTTGGCATGACTCTGTGTTGATTGGAAGCCATAATTTTAATTAAAACACATATTTTATAATTTTCTACTGCTGCATTTTCCCCACATTTGTAAAGGTAGAGGCAGTTAAGTATTCAGGGGATTTAGGCAGGCTTTGCATTCAAATCACTTTCTTTGTCCAACCTCCTGTATACACTGCAGTGAAAATGTCACAAAAATATAACATTAAGTTTGTGTAAACAATCATGTTGCGGTGGTAACCACCATCTCAGGGCTTCTGTTAGATTAACTTGGTTCTCTGGCTTTTAAATCCATTACGTGTGCAGCAACACAATGCAAGTAAAATTCGTATTGACAGAATGCATGCTTCTTTCCCAGGAGAAGCCATTGAAACAAAACTTTAGGATTTTTCCACCTCATGATAGCTTGTTCATCAATTTCAAGCCACTTTTAAGTACTCTTTAAAGAGAATGCTTACTAATAACACTGGTTTTAAGTCACATGAATTGTATACACCTTGTTGATGTAAGGGAAACGCTGACCAAGTCAACAAATATAACTAGAAAATGAATTCGACTGTGTCTACATTGACATTTTGACTTGGGCTATTAAAGCAGTTTTGAATCAAATTCCCCAGTTGTTCGCACTTGCTGCATGTTGTTGCATAAAAGGAATGGGTTTTGTATACACAAACTAGATTTCTTTCAGAAAAACTAAATCTCAAGCACCACACCAGCTGCTCCCCAAATGTGCTCCATCCCCAAGAGGGGTCCAAACCACAGTGCCCAAAACAAACTTCAGACAGTTTCTAACCACATGTGTGCCAGAGACGTTTGGTTCAGAACACTAGATTAGGCCTAGCCTGAGTCAAAACTCCTGACCACATTTATTGAAGATGTAGAAGGCCAGACATCTAACAGAAGATCTATTGATCCACTCCTAATGCACCAAATTACTGCCTGACATGCCGGTTTTCTCTGCCTCAGTTTTGCCTGTGTGTGTGTAGGCCTGGTGCTGCCGGGAGGGATATGTCTGCATGTTTTTTGCAAGCCATTGTGCAAACCTGTGAGCTGAGGCAGCTATTGCTGTGGCCGAGTGAACCACACAGCTACTAAACCTTGCTGCGAGACATGCTGATCATCACACTAACGTCGCTGCATGGCTCTGTGTGGCTCAGTGTCCAGGCCAGCTCCTGCCTGCCCACCAAAAGCCGCGCGCCCATCCTCGGGGCACTGCTCCACATGTGCTGAGCGTGATTCTGCACAGGGCTTCCTTAGGAGCAGGAAGACGCTCCGGGGAGATAACCCAAACACGCTGCTCCCAGGCGCAGGGCCTGTTCCGGTGCCCCTCGGAGGAATGTTCTAATGATGGCATGCAAAATTATACAACGCTATCAGATTTCAGCCAAATCAGGACCATAGGTCACGTACTACACAGAGATGTCTGGAAAACAGATGCTCCTCATAGCTCTGGTTATCTAAATGTAGGCGGCTGATTGCTTTTTTCATGTTCGTAAACAGAAATCATGGGAAATCTTCAGAGAAGAGATTAAAATAATCGTGACTGCAGAGGGTCCAGGAGGTCCAAGGATGTTTTGCAAGCACATTTAAAAATGTAGCAGCTCTGAAGCTACAATGAATACTTGACACAGAGTCACTTCTGTCAATGTACATAATGTTTCCCTTCCTGTTCTTGAGGAGATACTCAGAATACATTTCTGAAGCTTATTTTTAAGCCTGTTTGTGGACTTTCAGCAACTCAGTTTTACAAAACAATCCTAACGAGAAGCACACAGTATAGCTTTTCATAACAGTATATTTCCTATTCCACTTTTTATAGGTGCCTTATAGTCCACCCATCTTATCACATAAAAGGAAAAACACCTTTATTACTGAGAACCAGCTTTTATATGAAACAGTATAACACAATACTTTTCTGCTAGATAGAAAAACAAACCATTCCATGTTAAAAACTCTGTTTGCATCTCAACTTTTCACTTTATCAACCAAACTGGAGATGAGCAAATTTCAAACATATGTTCAGCATTTCAGCTAAATATCCACCAGTGTATTTGAAAAAGCCAAGCTTCAAACAGGCAGAAAGACAGTTTTCTTCTCTCTTGACACAACTTTGAAGAACACTTATGAGAAGATCCACTCACTTGGTTGGAGAACATTTTAGTAGACAGAAATGGCAGTTCAAGCATACTTTTAAGCCCTAAATTGTAATGCCCAGCATTAAATGTTCTGCCATCTCTACAGCATGCAAAAGAGCTCCACTTTTTCTTCTTCCAGTTAGTTCAGTCACTTGCCTGTACTCATCTTTCCCTCTCTTATCAGGCTTAGAAACTACACAAGACTAATTTCTGTAACAGCATGTTCAAAAAGTAGTATTATCCCTCAGGGTAGGGAGGACTGGATGGCCAAGCATCAGGATTTTTTTCTGCAAGAAGATTCATAAAAATAAAGTAAATGAAAGAAAAGTCAATAAATTATTAATCTCTCTTTAAATATATTTTCTGAATGTAACCTTGAATGCTACATAGAATTGATCTTATTGCTATAACAAGTGAACACAAGAAAAGAAAGGAAAAGCTGAAGTTCGTAAATCCTGACTGTCCTAGACTGAGAAAAGTCGTCTTCATTGTTCTAGAGAGGTTCACTGAAACTGTTGCCACCAGCCAGAGACTCAAAGCCATCATATGGCTTAAGGCATTTTAAGATGTACAGAAGCAGAAATGTCTCTGTCAATGTAGTTTGCTCCAGCACAACTCAATGGGTAGAGAAAAGAAAAAAAAAAAGAAAAAGAAAAAAAAGAAAAGAGAGAGAGAGAGAGTTAGTTGTGGATATAAAAGGGACATCTGCCCTCAACAATTCTTCAAACACTCTTGATGTGCAGATGTAAGCACTCTCTGCTTTTGAGAGCTAGTCTTAAATCAGCCAAAATAGTCCTGCCTGGATTCAAGCAAAAAATTAATACCACCTAGTCCTAATGTGACTTCAACTGGACTCCTTTGTGTAGTTCTGCCCACCTATGGTTACGAGAGAGGAGTTTAGGTTTCAATAGTTGCAAATGATATTCAGATAATCCAGGCAATGTAGAATGTGTTTCACAACAGGAAGCGAAAAGGCTTTGGATTGCTTAGTCTAGCAAAAAGGTGACTATGAGGGAATATGATTCATGTCATATGCCTGGGTTTGTTCCAAACTGTGTAAATTCTGACCAGCTGGTCAGTACACATGTGTTAGCCGGCTAGTGGGCAAGCCAAACAGATCAAAGTCATACTGGAGCCTTTCCAACGGTGGCCTGCTGGTGTGGGCCTGTCTTGTCTACCTAGCAAAACTTCTAGTTTCATAAAACTCATAAAAACTTAATAACTCAACTTGCAATCCCTCTGTCAAAGCCAGCTGAAGCTGAGCAATGTCTTCAAAAGATACTGAGGTGAGAGCAGACTGAAATGGACTAACCAACAGGCAGATAGACAGAACCTATAGTTTCTTGGTAAACCAGGCAAAAAATGACAGCTGTGGAAACCTTATTAAAACTGTATAATGACAGTAAACATTACTTAAACAAGAAAACAATGGTGAGACAGACAGTCAAGGGAAGAGCAAGCGATATTTGCATGCATTGAATAAGCCAAAAGAGAAAACAGCTCTTTTGCTACTTTGATCAGCGCTAGCACTGTATTATATTCTGGGCATCCCTATTTAACACATACAGACTGCAAGTAGGAACAACTACATTAAAAATACAATAAACACCATACTGTAACATTATCTTAAATTACATCAATCATAGTTTAAGGAACTGCGATGAGAAAAAAAAAAAAAAAAAAGAAAAAGAAAAAGAAACAGCAATCTGGTTGTGAATCTGGTTGCAACACAGTCTGCAATTACAGGCACCATGTTTTAATGTTGAAACACTTATTTTAAGAGTGGTTCACTAAGGTATCTGTACAGAGAGATGGGTGTCTGTGAAAACTTTCACCCCTTTACTTCTTAAAGAACTTAAGCCCTTGCTTTGGGAGAGGTGACTCAACAGGCATCTAAAATTGATGTAAATATCAAATATTTAGGAGGCGTGGATTGAAAATCATCCTTACAGTGAGGTATGTTCTCAAACTCCATTTTGTTGTTGTTACTGTTGTTTTGGTTTGGTTTGGTTGGAATCAATACCTTACTGATTGCAAGAAAACACTTACTTTCATTACTTTTTAAAATGTATGGTGTAAACAACATTGTTTCCTGGTCCCCTGTATTGTAAAGTGTAGATCCTTCCCACATACATTCAACACTTCAACATCCCACTGCTACATTTTAATTTAGTTAAGAAGTTGGCCCAGAAAGTTTATAGAATGATCAAATAGATTTATCTTTCAGCTGCTGTCATTCATGGGTTTGCACAAGGAATTGCTGTCTTTTCCTCCCTTGAATGTCAGGAGGGAATTTAATTCTCTTTCTGTGACATTTATATCCAGGAAGAAAGTCAGGAGACTCCACAGACCACCAGAGTGGAAGGACTTGTAGTCCAGAATTAAATTATATTTGAAATACTCAAAAGTTGTCTTTTACTTATGGTTTATAATAAAATAAATAAATAAATAAATAAATAAAAAGCACACTGGTGCAACTTTCTGTTAGTAGCCAGGGCTTAATTAGCACTAGGCATTGATCGCAATGGGCTGTGAAACATACAGACAGCTTTTCTGGGTGGGATGAAAGCAATAAGACATGGGAAAATAACTTTCTGTGAGTAGAATGGGAGATGGTCCCCTGCCACCTGCAACAGGAGGACTGCCAGGTGGGGTGGCTGCTGTAACATTTGTGTGGAGCAGCATGGCTTCTGAGACACCTTCACACCATAGGAGAGAAGAACTGATGAAAAGAGGAATGCAGGGGATCTCATGCCACTTGTGTTCATCTGCAAGGAGGAGAGCTGCATCACGTCAGTCAGCAGGGTGATACACGCAGCACTCCAGGTGGCTAGGAGACCCCTTCTCCTGAATCCCAGTGGCAGCATCTCTGCCTGGATGCTCTCAGGAGCAGTGCAAAGTCCAGATGTCAGGAGCTGTCTAGCGACCCTTGTCGTCTGAGTTTCCACCAGAAAACATGAAAATAGTGAAAAAACAGTGAATAGTGAAATTATGTTTTTTTGGCAAGCATGTCCCTGTGAAGAAACCATCAGGAGATTCAGAATTGTGGCTTCACAGAATTTTTACAGAGGTAGGGACTTCTTTTACACATCTTAACTCCTCAAATAATGAGAGAGAAAAGAGGAAACAACAACAGCAACAACAACAACAACAACACACACAGAGGAAGAAAATGAACAAAAAAACAAACAGAACTCACAGCCCATTCCCTAGCCTTTTCTCTCCTCTCTTTTTTCAGCCTACTGGTGCAGAGAGGAGAGTGGCTTTTTATTCTGTGCTGTTTTGCATCTAGTTCTCCACAGGAAGCCTGCCTAATCTAACAGCTCCCTCCGACTGACTCCAGGCCAGTAGCTGGGTCTTCGCAGGAAGATCAGTGAGCTGTTGATAAGCCCTGCCAAACTGGACCATGTTTCAAGATCAGAGCAACATAACTAAGAAACAGCTTTCCAAGAGAACACAATATATTTCAAAGAATATAAGGTATTTAATACTTACAGTGGCCTCGCACTTGTGTAAGATGTTAGAGTGTACACAGCAGAGTAATCTTTGGGATGGATTGGATGATCCAATATAATGAAAAGCTTTCACTTCTAGCATCTGTAACAACATTTCCATAGCAGGCATATTTGACAATGATCTTTAGCTGCTGTATTTTGGATTAGTCGACCAACTGATAGCTTTTCCAGGTATTAGCAGACAGAATAATAACAGCTTATTATTGTAGTCAGCAGCACACATAAACAGCAGGAGACAGTAATTATAACCCTCTTGGTTTACAACTGCAGGGACCACCACTAAAAACAAAAACAAAATGACAAGAAAAAACAACTAACAAACAAAAATCACACACATACAAAAAAAAAAAAAAAAAGGAAAAAAAAAGATGACTCTTCACTATCAAAGCTTCATTTTCTACCCAAAAGTTATGTAACAAAGGAAATAATGTTGAGATTATCTGCACTTATTTTTTACGGAGTACATTGGAAATCTGAAAAAAAAAAAAAAAAAAAAGTTACATTTGAAATTCTGGTGTACAATACGTGGAGAAAAAAAGGGATGGTCAAGTAAGATTACCAGTAAAAACTGAACACAGGGAGAAGGAAGGGACTTATTCAGGTTGTTTTAATGTCTATTAATAGTGACATGTCCCAGGTAAACTTGACAAATGAATAGATGGCACAAAGCATAAGGTATCATTTCCGTTTCTTCTAAAACACCAGAAGAAAGTAGCCATATTATCTTTTGCTTGGTGTAGACTGACATCAACTCTTCTTTACCTTAATTGCATTTTCTAATTTTCATTATTGCATTAATACATCTGATGTTTATGTTACAAATATTTCACACATTATTGCAGGGAAGGCTTCCATATGGGTAGAGATTTTTGGTATCAAATAAATTCATAGCAGTTGAAGTAGTGCTACAGTCATTAAAAGTGTAATGTTCTATATCTGTATCATGCTTCCCAACTTTATTACTATGTCTGTGATTAGGCAATTTTAGTCAAGCTTTAAGAAGAGGCAATAAGAAGATAGTATTAGCGCTGAAGTCTCCCTCAGAAAGATATGGATTAGGGAATCCTCTCTCAAAAGGAGATGTGATTAAAGCTGAGGTTATAAGAATACACTAGAAACTTTTAAAAGCAATTGGGAAAGAACTGAACTTGAATTGTGTAATACAACTTTACTCTGGAGATCTTTCAATGCCAAATCTGCATCTTGAAATAATCCTGCAATAATTCTGTTTTAGCAGTTTCATCTATTTTAGATATTATATTTGTAATCCCAAGGTGGACCAAAGGTGTTTGGTATAAAAAAGCTGCATAGAAGCCATTCAAGAAAGAGCATACATTAAAGGCAAAATCTTTTATCCTGCAAAAAATCTGACACTGATCCAATTGACCCATTGCAGTATAAACAAATTGCTGCTATACCACATCAGCTTTTCCAAAAACAGACCATGTGATTTATTGGATTGTGTGTTTGTGATCTCACCCTCTTAGGTTTTCAAGGCTAATGATTCTTCATATGCCTATTGTTGGAAGCTTCTAATAGCCTCAGCTATGTATCTGACATTTGATATATACCAAACCAATTCAATTTAACTTTTAATGCAGTGCCCCGACTCTGCTTTTCAACAATATGTAATGTCAACTTGGATCCAAATCAATTTGGATGACAGTTCTTGAAATCCCTCTTCTGGAGGCTGGATTGCAGAAAGAAGAGTCCAATGGCACGGAGAGGCATGTACAGAAAGGCACTGGTGTGGTGCAGTCCATGAGCTGCTCAGCTCAGGTGTTGTCAACCTCTTCGTTGTAACAGAGACAGAAACTTCTGCCCAAAGCTTTTCTACCCAAACCTATCATTCTTAAAATTTCTTAAATGGTTCTTAACAGCATAAGGTAGTACTGCTGCAGAAAGAAGGGCTCCCCAGTCTCCCACATGCTCTACAGCTCATTCCCACCTCTGCACTGCTGCCACCCTTTTGTGGACACAGCTGTTCTCACAGCTACATGCTCAGCCAGACAGGAGATCAGGTCGGGCTGTGTATTAGCCTACAGCTCAGTCTGCTCTCGGCGTAGCCACACAAACATGCATGACTCTATAAAGCAGAGAATGAGCAGCTGGGGACTAGTGGAAGCTTATTCTGGCTTAAAGAGTTCCTCAAATTACAGACTTGGCTATGAGCCACACGTGGTGATGGCGACTCAGGCTGGCGAAGTCCTGACAAATACCCTCAGGAACATTAAAAGGACTTAACCTAGCCAGGTAAATAAATATCAGAATGGCAGGCTATGCTCGACATTGCTAGATAATGTATGTGTGAGAGGAAATTTTGAATTATTTGGGATTCTTGTTCAGGAAGGACACCCGCTCACCAGCAGGGACAAGTCAAATGAAAGGCTTTCTTCAGTACACAACTATATTCAGAAGCAAAACCAGACACTGTAATGCCTGAGAATGGGACAGACAAAAGCACCAAAAAATACTATTGAATCATTATCTGGACAGAAGCTTAGCCCCCTCGTTGCAAAAGTGATTGTTCCATGGCAAACAGATTATGGTGTTGAGAGGAAGACAACAAGAATGATTAGGAGTAAATTAAAAATAAGCACGAATAGATTGAAATGATTGGGATTTTTCACTTTACAAAGCAGATGTTTAAAAGAGAGAATGATAATTGTATTTAAAGTATGGAATGGTACAGGCAAAGGTAGATAAAAAGCTGTGTTGAGACAGCTTTGTTCCTCGGCTCAACACAAGACTAGCGAGACATTCAGTGAAATTGCAAGGTAGCAAATTAAACACTGATAAAAAGCACCACTTTTTAGCACAATATGTAATTAGAGGACGTGGTACTGAGGCAGGGGGGTTGAGATGTAGGGTGCATGGGGTAATTTGAGGTTGCTAACTTCTCGGTGAAAGAATAAGCTACTAAGCATGCAGGATAAGGTAAGAAAGCATGAACTCAGACAGCTACTACAGTTCGGCTGATTGCCACCAGCTGCTAACCTGCACTAGCTTGCTATCTGTCTGGACTTGTAACCATCCATCTCTTGTCATGCTGAGGGGTTCTTAATTAGAAAAACAGCGAGATTCCCACATTTTGAATAGTGTGAGAGGTGTCTATTCAAAGGAAGTCAAATGCATTCCCTTTAAGGGATTAAGTGTATACAAACACACAATCATGTAAAAGGAGATTTCCTAAAAAATAATGGTCTACAAAGGGACTTTCACTGCATGAAGAAGACATGCATTACCACAGGAAATGTCTGTTATGTTTCAGAAGAGAGAAACCATCACATCTGAAGATATAGGCCAACTCGATGCAGCTGGCCCTACGCATGGAGACAGGTGACCCCTCCTGTTTTCCTACCATGGGACAAGCAGTGAAGACCAATACACAAAGTCATCAAAATAAATTCATATGGAAACAAGATCTAAGGTTGCATTTGTCAAAGTTAAAAAATATTTATATATAATAAAAACATAAAACAGTTCCCTGGAGGGGGAAAAAGCAACATTCCTGTACTGGGTGCCTTCACCCACTCCCTGCCAAAGGCCGCGCTGCCTCGGGCCTGCCATGCAGTGTGGGTGGTTGGTGCCTGAGGTGACATGGTGCCCTTGGCACGGTGTGGCTGGTGGGCTGTGGGGCCAGGATTTTTGTCCCTTTCCCCAGAACAGTGTTGGCCGGTTTCACGTGAGAGGACATTAGTGGCACGCAGTGGGCTGGTGTCACTGAGCTCCTGGCGGGGTGGTGACTGTAGTCAGAGCCATCGATGTTCCTCAGCACTGTGGGCTTTGAGGCTCTGGCGCAGTGTTACAAAATCCTGCAGATGGTATTAGGAAAATAATGATGTGGTGTGTGGTTTTCTAGTGTGAAATGTGTAGTGCTCAACAGCTCTGGATAAAATTGTCATGCTGTATTTACAGTACAGGATGAGAAGAGGCAGCCATATGATAGTTGGGGTACAACATAAAAACAAGGGATGGGCTTACTTCAGTTTCTTGGAGCTAGTGGATCCTATGAAAGAAAGAAAAAGTGAGCAGCTGACATAATTTTAGTCATGAATTTACTTCCTTAAGAGAAAACAGGGACCCCAGAGAAGCACTAACAACTACATCGGTTTCTCCAGTTTGAAGATCCTTCTCTGTCCTGTCAGCTCTGCCCACCACTTTCCTGAAGTTATTTTCTTCTTCAGTCAGCAGGTTCTGTCAGACCAGCCCTTGTTCTCCTCCTTCAGTCCCCTCCTTAAGTCCATGCAACAGAGATTCCTCTCCCTCCCTCCCTCCCTCCACATTGTCTTGTACAAAACCAAATGATGGCAGCAGCTCCTTTGCTTCATTTTGGAGTTGTCTGTCGCTAAATATTTATTCAGCTTAAACATACATATACTGATATCTCCTCTATCCCTTAACCCAGTTTTTCCTCCTTTCTAATCATCTTTTTTTATTTCTATTATGTTATTCTTTTTTTTTGGTGAAAGAGCAGAGTTATTCAGTCTAGTTATGGTCAGATTTTTGCTTCCCTGTGATACAATTCTGAATATTTATTTTCCAACTTCTCCTTTTCATCCCATTCTTGTGAGGGATACAGCGGGTCTATGGTGATTTATGTGTATGGCATGCAGTGTGGACCCCAACTTTTGTAATTGTCTAGGTATCTTTACTTTTGGTAGGTCTTCAGTAAGGCTGAAAACATTTGAGGATCTGGGCTTGGTTATTAGCATAGTCACAGCAGATTATATTACTTTAGTTTGGTTGCAGTTTGTTGACATGATGCCAGAAAACAAGCAGAAGACAGGACAATCATTTAGCAAAGTCTTTGCAATTTGGTACAGTGCACAACAACTCTCCATAGAAGGTTAGGACCTATTCATCGAAGAGCTAACCAAATCACTTTTGACTAGCAAGGTCAAAAACTCTAGGAAATGAACCAGATAACAATCTAAATTGACAAGGATATTTTTGCTACAGAGATTTGGGGAGCTGTTTGCACAGAACAAGCATCTGCCTGGAAGGCTGCAGAAGATGGGAAGAATATGTTCTGGGGGCTTTATGATGGCAAAGCTTTGCCAAAATAGTTATCTGTGCAGTTTTTACAGTATTTGGGGAATGGCAAATCCTTTTAATTTAATCTTTGCCTTGAGTGCTGAATTTTACTGTAATCTCTGAACAATATTTTGGTAAAAAGATCACATGTTTACAGACTACTAAGGGGAAGAGTTATACCCAGGCTGTGAGTATGTTAGTTACACAGTGTGAGAGGAGAATTGCAGACTTTGCTCTTCAAAGTTAATCAGACCTCACACTTGAGGAGACAGAGAGAGGAGAAGAGACAGCTCACTTGGTACTAATGGCACCTGTGCCAAGAACTGTTAAGTTGCCTCGAGTTCACAGAAATGTTGGCAGTAACACTGAACAGTGCCTCTATATTTACTGAGTGAAGAGACAAGAGAGAAAACAAGAGGGTAGTAAATCCAAGTGACCTATTTTTAAATGTAGAGGTCATCTCATTCATTTAGTAACAGCTTTTGTTAAGTAATATTAGCTATATAGAAGTGCTCAAAATTGACGTTTTTCTGGACACATTTGTCTCTGAGGAAAGTTGAAGACCTTTTTGGCTCCTAACCTCAATATATGTCCTGTCACTGTTTTGAAGGAGAGCTACAATAAGCTAGTGAAGTCAAGCAGAAAATACTGGGTATAAGTGAGAAAGATATAAAGAAATCCAGTGTTTCTCCACATAGCTAAAATAGACCAACACTGTTCTCTAGTTGGAAAAAAAATAAAAAAAATGCTGCTTCTTATGTCAGCAGAAAGACAAGGTTTGGAATTGACCAGGAGAACCAAAGCAGAGACAAACGTTAAACTGCCTAGCTTTTTAATGTCAAAACCAACTTGCATTCAATAACCGAGTATGAGACTGACCTAATGGGGTAGGTGATAGCCATATTTCAGGTTTAGTGGTTCTCAAGTTAGTAACAGCACTGGAAGAATGCAGTTAAGACTGGAGACAACAAGGCTGTGTTTAGAAGCACTAATACTAGAGCATTGATTAGAAATAAAGAGGCTGTTCTCAGGTAATGAGTATCTTAGCCAACAAATGTAATTCCCAATGTTTTGAGACAAGGATGGGCACCAGAAGTTAGGTCCAAAAGCTTATTTAGGAGCATGTCTATATTAAGCAAGAAAAAAATAAATAAATGTAGGAATGAACTTCCCTTGGACAGAGAAAAAAAGGAAGAGGGAGCCTACAAGAAGTCTAGAAAACTGCAAGTAGGGCCAAGGAAGGAAAAGACCAGCAATGGCAGTTAATGGGGGAAGGAGGAAACATCCACTAGGGCTGGGGGCAGCCAGTGTCTAGAGGATCTAGAAACCTCTTAGCCTGCTGCTTTAGTCCCAAGCAGGGCTGCAAGAATATGGAAAATAATCCATGCTATCAGCAATCTAACAGCTCATTATACAAACTCATTATACAAACCTTGGCTTTACATCTAAGCCAAGGAATACAGCTATGACTGGTGGCATAACACGCACAAGTTCCACGCATATGATTGAGACTCCAACCTTGACATCGCTTTTTGTGAAAAGAAGGTGCTGGCTGTTGATTTTATTTGGAGGGAAGAGAATCCAGTACAGTACTGTCACCATGACCCTCTGAAGAAATATTATGGAATGAAAGATTACTTGTATGTGGCATTTTCTTCAGCATAAAATTTGCAATAAACATTTAAACTATCAGTGAATGTATAGATATTTTGGTCTCACTGAAGGCTTTGTAAAAAATCAGCAATGCAATGATCAATATCTGTTTCTGAAGAGACATTAAAGCTGTCTTGATATGTTTGGCATCCTTGGTTTATTGAATTTGAGATTTAAACTAATCCATCAATATTTAGTAATCTGCCATTTACAGCTATTAAACCTTCACATGCATTCATCAGTGGAAACTAATGCTGACTAGTACTGCTAAAAATTGGGTATTGCAATGGAAGCACATGTAACAGATTCTCTTGACCTCAATGAATGTAAAATATTGCTGGAGTTTTAGTAATACCCACTGGGATGCAGAAAAGCATTTCTGCTGGTATGCTAAACTGTTCTGTGATCAATAAAAACTGTATGAGAACATGAGACTAAATAAATAAAACTGTCCATATAATTAATGTATTCTCTTCTCCGGGAGTATTGCATTGCCCTTCTATAGCTCTGCTTTCACTGCACTGCTGTTGCCATTTCAGGTTTTTTTGTTCTGCCTTCTCCTTTGTAGGTGTTTTGTAGGGTGTCAGGGACAGAAGGGGGAGAGAAACAATATTACATCTTTGTCAAAAATCACTAACCAAACAGATAAATATAGGCAGAACCACAAATTCACTAACCAAAACAGATAGATTAGCTCTTACCCATGACCTGCAGAGATAGCAATGGGATGGGAAGGAGACCTTGTGCTACCCACAGCCTAGTATTCTCTGCACCTGCTTATTCCAGCTGTCCAGCTCATTGAAATCCAAAGCACTTTTGATGCAGAATCCTAAATGTGCCAAAACCCCATACTATGCGAAATGTTCTTTCCCAATCAAAATATTCATGTCCTTTCCCTTCCCCCTTACTTTTCCACTGACACTCCTTGGCCAGTCATGTTTCTTCACCTACAGGCAAAGGAGTGAGTGAATGCGCCCTTGCTACTCAGCACATCTACTCTGGAAAATGATGCTCTTTCATGATATTTTACCTTTGGGCTTTTGAACAGCAGAATGCAGTGAAAATTTGCAGAGTATCAGACCAATGTCACCATCAAAACAGCTGATTTCCAATGTGAGTTTAACCGGGTGGAAATGCCCGTGCTTTAATGGAGGCAACATGGCCAGTTATATCGTGGGTGCTCATGGATGTAGCAGCCTCACACTGGTTCAGTGTGGCCCAAGCAGCAGCTGGCTGGGGAGAAATCCCAGCAGCAGGGTGTATGACCAGAAGCAGTGTATGCAGACTTGCTGCACTAAAGGCAGAGCTGGGTTTTCCAAACTTCACTGCTGAAAATCCTTTGGTTTTAGAAACATCCTAGAATAAATACATATTCTTCATTCGCAGCAGCTACTTTGAAAACTCTTTTACATATCTCTAAATGAATGTATATCCTGCATTAAACATGAAATTATCTACTAACATCTGAAACAAAGGCCACTGAAGAGCTGAAAATACTGTTAATTTACTGTTGAAAATAGTTTGTCAAATCCTAGTATGAGGTCTTCGAAGGTTAAAGAGCTATATTTAAAATAATATGAAGATTCATGATTGCTGTGAGTATTCTGGAAGCCCTGGGCACGATGAAAGCTAAAATTTTGCCTTCTTAGTTTTACAGTGTGAAAAAAATATAAATTCAGTCTGTTGCTATCTGTGTGTTTATTTTTGTAGTTATTGTATCACATAAATAGATTCTCTGGGGAGGAAGAGCTGCTATTTTGAAAAGATTTATATCTCTGGCAAACTGAGAGCAAGGGTGGGGAAACAGGGAAGTTTCTGTTACAGGGATTTCAAACTGACTAACTGGGTAACAAAAAATATAACTTGAGAAGATGGAAAATATGGAAGTACTGCACATTGGACCGGACATTACACAGTTTCTGTATTCAATGTCCCATAAAACCAAACCAAGCCAAAGAAACAAACAAACCCAACAAAACACACCATGAACACTGTTTGGGTTTTGCTTTTGAACCACTACATTCACAGAGCACGAATGGTGTGGCATTTTTCCTGCAGGAACATAAGGCAGTCAGGGTACACCTACCTGTGCATACAGTGTGTACACAAGTATGTAAACAATCCCCACTTCTTTCTCAATAGGCCTGCTTTTTCCAGGTGTTTCTATTCTGACCAATGGGCTATGTAGTGTGGTAGTTGTACAAGACCTAAAGTGCAAAAGGTCTTGAACTACACAGTGTCAGACCACATATATATTTATTGCAGTCTGTGTCCTCTGCTGGGTTATTGCATTTCTCCCTCACTAACCATAGGGAATGGGTAAAGGAAGCTTCATTCTTCTCTCTGTTTTAGGACCCAACCTTGGTTTACTGAAAGAGAGCAGAGTTTATCCTACATTGCCTGAAAACTCCAGTTCAACATCTAAGTCAGTTCCTGCACATACAAAACTTAGAAAAGTTCATGCCATCTTGTTGAGGGCGTCTACATGAGGTGCCTCCATTGAAAGCTTAGTCATCCATGGACCTTGTGGGGAAAGTGGAGAGAGACAGCCCTCTAGAGGTGCCTTTTTTGCCCTATAGAGATATTAATTAATTTTTGCAGATGCCACAGAAGAAAGCATATGAATCTGTGTTCTCATTCAAGTATTTCAGTTAAGAACCAAAACTGTGAGAGCATGAAATTTTCCCACATTCCCTCACCAGGATTTCTGTTCTCCAAGTCTTTGAACTATTGCTGCAAGATGTCTTTAGCCACTTTGCAGGCTACTTGTAACACCTATTGCAAACACAGGATTTACGCATGCCTCTACCAGCATCCTCAGTCCTAGTCCCCAACTTCAGGACTTCCAAATACATGAGAAGGTCTTAGTGACCAGGTCAGGGTAATGTGTGAACAAAGATGTTTTTAGGGAACCAGCAAGCCTCTTTATAAGGTTTTCCAGGAGTGGGGAATGATGGAATGAAGAAGTATATTATTCTGGAACACTTTTATCTATTCCGTATTGTCCATGGCCAGATATTATGACTCTGAGTTTAAATTTACGTATGAATTTCTACTGAAACCTACCTTAGAGATTGAAGCTTGGTTGCCTCTGTATATCATGGCCTGTGGACACTAAGTTTAGGGATATGAAAAGTTTCTGGTCTATTTATGAAAGACCATACTTACAGACATGTAAAAATGCAGATAAGTTTTATTTAGTAATAATGATAAATTTTAGTTCTATTTCCTATCTTAATGATCAATAGTTACTCTTTGTTATTCCTTGTATGAACAGTGGATCTCACAGAGCAAGACAGATCATAAAAGGCCAGGTGAAATTAATTTGACATTCATCTTGCACTGATGGAATGGAGCAAGATGTCAAGAACGTGACACTGAAAAGAAAGAGAAGAATGATAAAAATTGTAAACCTTACCTCAAATGCTCGGGAAGTTTTTCTTCTTTACCAACGTGACTTGAAAACCCAACTGACTTAGACTGAAAGTTAGGCTTCGAGATGCACATGGTGTCTTGAAAAATACAACCTCCATTCTTAAAGTTTTGATAAGTATTAAAAGCCATAACTAAATTTACAAGCATGAAACATTGCTTATGTTTCATAATAGATAATTGCTTAGTCTGGGAAGAAAATAGTGATTTGGTATATTGCCATGGCCTGGCTACACATAAGTGCTTACTTTAACCTGTTATACAGTAGAAGAGTGCAAGGGACTGATGCAGTTCTCACTCAAGCCCAGAAGAAAAACACATTACACTGTCTCCAGTGAAAACTGGACGGAGGCCTTCATTCTGAGATAAGAGGATGGACTTTCTCACCAAAGGTGAAAAGGCAGTCTGAGTTGTAGACAACTTGACTTTAGTTTTTTTTTTTTCTTCTTTTTTTTTCTTTTTTCTTTTTCACTTTGTAGCTGCCCTTGTAGGCTTTTATCTATTCTAGGAATCCCATGAGACAAGAACATTCATGCTGATTTTCATGGAATGGACTGAGAAATTTCAGGAGACTCCGTGAGAAGCACTTTGTGCCTCTGGCTAAAAACTGAAATACAAATCTACAGGAGAATAGGGAATTAGGCTAAGAAAAAAGAAAAGAAAAAAAAAAATAAAAAGAATGATACAACAGAAAAAAAAATAACATGGCAAGAGCAACAAAAAACACCGAAGCCATGAACGCTCTGAAGCCATGGGCTATTACATTTTATCCTCTGTAGAGAGAAGAAAGAATTCTACTTAGACATCTCCAGTTGAAAGACATGGAAGGAGTGGATTGGAAACAGATATTGATGGGTCTAAATAATCACTTTTCTAGAAAAGGAATAGAAAGTTCATCCTGTTCACGCTCACAAAACGACTTACCTATAGTCATCATTGGTTTAAGAAGAACCTCATTAGGTGTTTATTAATTGAGAAAGAAATCTCATATATACAAAGCTTAAACAAAAAAAAAAAAAAAGTGAAAGATAAATACCGTTTTTATCTATCCACTCATTTCTGAAGGCCTCTATCACAGCAACATCTGAGCATCTATGGATCCCATCCAGTCCTTCCAAACCTCCACAGAACATGCTGGAGCTTCTCTTATTTACTCTTAATGGATACTATTATTTCCCAGCACACATTGTTTCAGACTGAAGGTTAACCTCTTCTATGTTGTTACACACACATACACACAGCTGTACATGCACTATATTAGTATTTTGAGAGAACAGTGGAAAGAAAAGTGGTACTACAAAAATGAATGGTGTTACTTTTTCTTTGATCAGATCAAACAGCAGTGTGAATCTGGGTAGACAAAGAAGCTTGTTATTCTTTTTTGGGGTGAGATTAACTGCTAAGTAACACTAAGGCTTGCACAATGGTCTAGAAAACTGCTATCAAACTAAAAGGATAATAAAATGTTTTGGAGAGAAATCCAAACAATGGTGAATAATGAATATCTAGAGATCTATAATTCTGACAAAGGATTTTCTTTGGGGCTATGTGCTAGTATTACATGCACATACACATGCTGAAAATACTGCAGTACTTGGCATGATTTATGTACTTTATAAAATGCCTCATAGTAGTACAAAAATAGAATTACACCAGGTGCATGACAAACAGACATGCTACTTTTAAAGACTCAAGTAAGCCAACTGGAGTGGGAGCCAATGAGAGCAGATGATCAACATATTTATTTTGAAAGCAGCCAGAATGCCTCAACCTTCTTCAGTCACAACTATCTAAACTAAGTCACGGTAGCCCCAGATTCAGCTAATCCTGGCTGTGACTCTGGTAGCAGGTGAAAGTTAGAGTCAGCGTCTCATTACTCGGGACCTTCATCTTTGTTTGCCTTCTCTGTCTGTGGCCAGGCAAACATGGACCTTCATGTGCTCAGACATGGTCTGAATTTTGGGTGGTTCTACATGGAGACAGGATTTGGACTCAATGATCCTTGTGGGTCCCTTCAACTCTGGATAAAACCATGGCCCAAGTTCAAGTAGATTGATGTCCAAATTGATACTCAGAGAAATCCACAGATCCTGTACCAGTGGCACCAGGCTCCAGGAATACAAGAAAATAAGCCAGTGACACAAAGAAATGAGTCAATACAAAGCCCAATATTTGGGGATGTAACCTTTTTGGTGGAGCTGAAAAATTAATATGACTTCTCCTGTCAGTAGAGTAGGGCCTTTGACAGAGCTAGGTTGTTGCTCTGAATTAAAACTGGGCATTCCTTCACGGCAATTTTCTCTAAGTAAAGGAATATATCTTTGAACACTGGGATTCAAATTTTAGATTTTATCGTAAATGCTCAAGAAATAGATGCTAAGATCTAGGAATTTGACCTTGTCAGAGGGAAGTAATTTTACTGAACAGTTCTTTGAAAAAATAGTTTGGGTGGCAAGGAAAATCATCATTATAATATCAAAGTATAGTCAGTGGTAGAAAACTTGGGAACAGTGTAGGCATATAACTGGTGAAAAACAACAATTTCCTATAATCTAATTCTAGTACCAGAGTAACTAAGACTCAGCAAAATGGAAATTGTGCTGATGTAAAGTTATCGTTATGTAAAGGTTTTAAGGGACAAAGTAAATGTCCTGTCTGGCACCAGCCATAAGGACAATGTACTGTTGGGTCAGTTTGATATCTTGTCTTTCGGAATTTATGGATGGTGAAGGCATTTGCTGAAAAACATTTGAGGTGACTTGAAGTGCCTTGTAGAGAATCAAATAACTGCATCAGACAGGATTAGAGGAGAAATTCAGATAGGAAGAGAGAATACTACAAGAAACAAGTAGACATGGAAGTGACACAGGAAAAGCAGCAATCCATGTTTTATGTGAGCAGAGAAAAAAATGGGACTGTGATAGTCAGATGAAGTATACAAATCAGACAGCTCTCATGGAAGTATCTAAGCCATGAGGCAGTGATTTTACCTTGAGAACAGGTGAGCATGGAGAAAAAAAAGATAGGAAACTGGAAAGAAATATGAAGGAGAGGACTTGCACACAACAGGTAAAGACGTGGAGGTACAGAGAGAATAACAATGCATAAAGCTAACCTTGCTCAGACACTCAGAAAGCAAGATGCCGATGTGCATTTCAGGTCATGTGTTGGCTATGAGAAAGGTATCAAAATGTAGACCCGTTTAATGATGTAGATCTATCCTGGAACTGTGATAGCATACTGCTGTCGATTTGCATTTTAATGAGTCATAATAAAATATAATATGCGGATGTAATCTGTGCACAAATGCTTGAGGAAATGAGAGACTGACTAACAACCATTGCATAATTTCAGCAAGGAGAAGTTATTGCCCAATTCAGATGTCAAAACCAGGCAAATAGAGATGCCTTGGTCCTACTAGGTTAATGTCCAATTTGTTCTATTACCATTTCAAACATCAAGGAACACAAGCAATAATATTTCTGATTTGGATATTTAACCTTTATTCCAGTCATTTCTCTTCTGGATGAAATGAAGTCTAGAACTAAAGAAATCTGAGTGAGGGTATGGATCTTCACCTAATTCTGTCATAAAGCAAGGATCTTCACATAATAAATTGGGAAATATTTTCCCTTAAATCAATATTTCCAGAACTAAAATATCTGTACCATAGATCTCCAATTTCTAATTTATTGAACACAGCCATGCTCAAATTTTGAATTCCTTTAGAATAGCAAATAGTAAAGCTAAGAAGATTTTTTTTTCCAATAAGCAAATGCTAATTTACTGAGACCAAAGCGTTTCTCAGAGAAGTCTGCATTATGACTACAGCACAGGGACCCCTCAGTTGAAGTTATCTCAGGTCAACTACCAAGAAGAATAAGAACATACTAACTGGAACAAATAAAATAAAAAATTTTGAAATGATCCCATTTCTTTATCTTTTTCACCATGTTTTATTTCTATGGTTCATCAGAGCTGAAATGGATTTTGAAATCCGTTTTCCATACCATTGACAAAGGTTCTTTCTTAAATGTCTTTCCTGGCACAATGATATTTATTGTTCCCCAAAATAGCATGAAGAGAAGAGAATATAAAATATCAAATCAAGGAACGGATAGTTGGGTAAAGAGGGAATTTAAGACAAGCAGACATTAAGCACATTCCTCTTACTTCAGGAGCGAGCCCTTTTCAAGGACAAGGGAAAACAAAATGTACAATTTAGCTTCATGGCGGTAGGTGTAACATTTTAATAGCTGGCAAGCTGCCTGTATCTGATGCACTTGTTCAAGTAGGCAGATGCCGGATTGGATAAATGGAAGGGCATCTGAGGACACAGAGTCTAGCTCCTCGCTGCATTTATTAGCACAATATCTCACCAACTGCAGAACGTGGGAAGAAAGTTCTCTGGATGTTAAGAGAGGCTTTATGCTGACAACCGAGGTGGAGGGTTTTGTGGTGATTAATGGAAACTAAAATCATAGAATAACTGAAGCTATCCTATGTCAAACTCAAGTACAGTTCTTAACATTCACTGGGGTAAAAGCCTCTCTCCCCCCAAAATCATCTGACATTTAACTCACACAATTTACATTTTCACATGGCTAATCTTGCACTACCAAATTCTTTATTAGCAGGGCATTTTAAAGATAGTTTTATATGCACAGCACTTTCATTTTTATACAGAAGTCAAACACATTTATTTTTTTTTAAACTAAGCATAGTGAATAGCGTGGCTGATGAGAGACCTGCAAGTCTGTGTTGCCATGCTCCCTGTTACCCTGTAGCACCCAGCTGGTAAAGCTTGGCAATCAGCCAAATGACAACAAGAAAGCTCACCATTTTCAAGTGGAAAGATGTTAGACTTTCCTTTTTGTTTCATAAGTTTTAGGGCTGATGTTAACTTTCTTCTCACCCAAACCACTGGGGATATGTTTTTCCTTAAAAAAAAATAAATAAATTAAAGACTCTCTATTTGCCTGGAAATGATTCCTCATACAGATTTAGTTGTGGGCATTTGAAAAGCTAACTTTTAAACAGGATGTATTCCTTTAGGTTTTGACGGTAGCACACCACATGTTTTAGGTAAGTATGCTGTTACTGTTAGTAAAAAGTACTGTAAGAGAAAAGCTCCAGCCATATAACCCGGTTCCTAAGGAACGATGCTCTGATTTGCAAAGCTGCAGAGCTTTCACTGGAATGAATTACACCCGTGGAGGGTGCAATGCCAGTCGCACCGGTACAAAACATGTCTTGGAAAGCGTATCCTCAAATATCTGTTGCTGCCACAAACAACGTCACAGGTGTCCATGAGTCAGCACTGCAGTTCGTGTTGTTTTAACGCAGAGACCAAACCAAGAACTTCTGCAAGAAAATACCGCAACATGCATCTGCAGCTGCAACGTGTGCAGGGATCCTCCCGCTGGGTCCCAAAATGAGTTAATAAGAAAAAAAAAAAAAAGGTGTATTTGCCCATGCAGCCCTCCTTTTTTTTTTTTTTTTTTTAATTATTTTTTTTCTTTTTTAGGGGGGTGTGGGGATGAGTAATGACTGCTCTCTGCTACTTGCCAGCAGAGGCTGGCAGCGCTATGGCAACCGGGCTGCTAAAAGGGCGGAGGGGAGAAGTCTCTTAGCAACGGGAAGCTTCAGACAGGCAAACGCTGGTTGAAAGCACAGCATTAAAAAAAAAAAAAATAAAAAATCAACAAAACCACCAAAAACACACCCCAAAACCAAACCCACAGTTGCCGTCGTCAGACAAGATGACACGATCAAAAGACAGATTGCAAGAGTTGAAGATTAAAAAAAAAAAAAAAAAAAAAAAAAAAAAATCCAAAAAAACAAACTCAACAAGGCATGGCAAAGCCAATTCCAAAAAAAAATAAAAAATAAAAAAATAGCCAGGAGGGGCTCAGTGGGTGAAGCTCCCAGGCAAAGCCTTCCCCGGGCTGGAGGCACCCGGAGCCCACCAGCATCGGGGCCGCTGCTCCTTAGGGAGGTGGAGGGAGCAGCACCTGTGTGGCCTTGATCCCATGGTTATTATTTATAACCCTTCTGCAGCACGATAAGGAATCTACAGGCAAGGAAAATAATAATAATAATAATAGGAAAGGTGCACCAATTTGGATTTTTAGTAATAATTCTCCAAAGATGTTTGTTTTTCCAGTGCTCCAGGCCCCCCTAGCACTTCATTAATAATGCAGTAAAATCCCAGCAACATTACATTAATCACGCCGGCGGGAACCCAGCCAGGCAGGCACCTCTTTTTCAGCCCTCCGTCCTCAGCCTTCTCTAAGCACTGTCTCAAACAGACGTCTTTCACTGCATGCTTGGAAAGTTGCCCAATTTGCGCTATTTTGGACTAACAAAGGGACAATTTCATCCAAAGACACAGAACCCCCACAGAGCGGCTGCCCTCCCCCTCTCTAGTGTAATGGGGGCTGGGTGTTTCTGCTGACCATAGCCTAGGCTGTAAAAAAACAAACAAAAAAAACAAACATGAGAGACTAAGCTGGCCTACTCTTCCCTTTTAAGCCTACCTAGAGAGGGACAGGGAGCGAACACAGGTCTGCAAGTACCAGGAGCCGTAAACTCCTTGCAGAGTGCCAAGTCCAGCAACTAAGCTGCTAGGTTCTGTCATAAGGTTTGCTTTTTTCTTCAATGGAGAGAAATAAATTTACTATTGGAAACGGCTGACCAAGCAAAAATCAAGATAGGCACTGGGAACTTGTCAGTGATGTCAAATGTCAGTATAGACAAGTAGAAGCTAGGCTAGAAGGCAGATCTGGGTGACATAGTTTTATTCCAGCCAAGCAACCCCACCAGTTACCCAAGAAAAGATGTTCCCCAAGCTGCCCCTGTGCCGTGGTTGGCCACCATGGCCAATCCTGCCCTGATATCCACCTGCCCCTCCGCACGGGCAGCCAGCTCCCCATCTCTGTCCTCACCGCCTCCTGAGGGCTGAAGCCCTCCTTGCTGGACCAGTGTTTTTAGGGCTTATGATGTTACAGGATTTTGCGTTGGGTTTACCAGAGCCATTGTCTCCCCGGTAGATAATGCTGACTAAATTGATACTTTACAAAGACACAAAGGAGTCAGCTTGTGACTGATACACAATACTGGTTAACAAGGCACACACAATGGTGGTATTAGTGGGAGGAAAGAAAAGCTCAACTTTCTGTCAGTCATAGGTTCATTAGAAAGTAAAGAGTTGCTAGCAGGCAGAAAAGCCCTTTAGATGCATAAAAAATGGTACCAGTTCTAAAAAAAATAAAAAAGTAAAAACTAATCTTGCTTTAATGCTGATGGAACTATCTCCAACTGTCTTCCCTCAAGTAGCTTTTTTAATAGAATTCTGAAATACTTACATTAAAAAATGACATCTGTGAAAATCCCCTTTTTCTTCATTAAAAATGCCCTCAAAACATCTTACATACACTTTGGCCAGAGATTGATACTGTCAACCTGACGCTTCCTGAGGAATCTCATACATTACTGTATAATACTAATGACCAATGAAAGCTTCTAGAATTATAAGCAAGAAATAATGTGAAGGGTACATTATCTTTTCCTTTTGTCTCTTCAGATTCTTTTCCAGAGTTCAAGGAGGTCTTACAGTCATTGGATGTGAGAAGGGATATATATCCAGTCGTACACACAGAAAACATAGAGATACGTGTTAACATATATGACAATCTAACAAATAAAATGAAGGTGATTCAGAAGTAGTTGATAAGTATTCAAGATTGAGCCCGAGTATGAAATGGTTTTAAATGAAAGAAATTGTGCCTAATTTTTGTAGACAGTCTGAAATTGTTTCTTGCAAAGAATTTCAGTGATTCTTGGATTTAAAAGTCTGAGAGACATGTGGTGTGGCCAGCATGCCTAAATAGTGAGGTGTTTATTTAGTCCTTTTTTTTTTTTTTTTTTTTTTCTTTCAGACAGCTTTGCACTCATCTGATGAGCTGACAAAGCTTCCAGCGCAGACTGGGAGGCTTGCTCCTTTATTGCTGTGTAGCATTTTTAGCTGAGAAGTTGTACAAACCTTATTGCAATTCTGTTTATCTTGAAGCAGAATGGCAGAATGCAACCCATCTCCCTCACATGACCCTACATCTCAAACAGGCAAAGATTTTCACAGTCCTGTCCGTGGAATAAAGTACTGCACTTCACGTAGGATGTAAGAACTGTGGTATCACTACAAACACGGAGATTCGCTCCTCTCTACATGCTCATCCTTCCTCTTGACAAAGATCCTAAAGATATGGAAGTCCCAGTATTAAAAACATCTGTGTAAGACATACGAATGTTTTGAAATCATAGACGCTATCATTTACTGGGCTGCTGGCTGCCAGTGACACCAATAAACTACCAGGATTACTTTTGCCTTGATTTGGATGCCATATATTGCAGCAAGCAATGTATGTGTTGGTGAGGACAGGAAAATGAATCTGATTATCATGAAATGGTAACTTTGGGGAAGAAAGTAGTGATAGGGTCTCATTTTAACATAATACTTACCATGTGTTTTCTGTAACAGTGTTCTGCATTACACATGCCCCTAGAGGAGAAAGGAAAAAAATATTGAAAAAAGAAACAAGATATATGCAATTAAACATTGTCATAACAGACGCAACAGCAAGCTAAGATTGCTCAGGAAACCTGTCTTCTGGCCCTTGCTAAATTCTGAGTATTTCACTTTGAAAGTTTAATGGTCGTTACCAGAAGTTTCTTGTACTTAGAAAAGCCTACTGATCCTACGTGCAGGCTATTATTATGGTTATCATCACTGGGAAAGCCTGCGAAGACAAATGTGTTGCCCTAGTACCATCTAGTGGAGGGAATGCATGAGTGAGAATAAATGAGGATGCCGGCCTGCGAGTGATGGGGTCCTGCACCCCCAGAGCACCCACACTGCTCCTTGGGCTTTCCTCGCCCTCCTCCTGTGCCCATTTCACCAACGCCCTCTCTGTTGCTGCAGTCAGATACATTGCTGGGCACTCACCCTGTAAATGAATGCAGGAGTTGCAGAAAGAAGAAGTTACAGGAGGTGGGAGCCAAGCCCAGAAGGTCAGTGTCAGGTGCTTGGGGAAAACATGCAAGTCAGAGAAATAGTTGTCTTCAAGCTGCACACAGACTTCTTTAAGGCTTTCTCTCCCTCAGTCCCACAGAGATTAGTAAAATACCTATGATGAAACAACTTCTAGTAATACAGACCATCCATCTTAAGAGCATTTTGCAATTTTGCCTTGTTTTCTGAAGAAATTTACAGGCAAACCACACATCAGTGCTGCCACCTGTTTCTTGTTTGACAGCAACCATCTGGACAGCAAATACTCTAAAGCCAAGAAAGTCATTGCAGTCTGCAAGGCAAGACAGAGAGCTGTAATTTAGATGCCCAAATGTCAGCCACAATATGAAGAATTATGTGCAGCCCAAGGGAGGGATGCATAAAATGGAAAGCATGCCTATGGCAATAAGCCTTGCATTAGAGGAAATAATGATTAAATATGCAATGTATGGGCTTGAATGACCTCCTGTGCACCCTGTTTCTGTTTGGAGTGGTCTCTAGACAACAGAGAAATCCTTTCCAGAGATTCAGACAACTTCTTTCACACCCCCCAGACAGCAGTGAAGTAAATAGTCCACGTACACAGCTTGACTTCATCTGAATTCTGGCCCCTGTCTGCCTATCCTACTCTCTCCTTTCCCTAATCTTCCTCCTCAGTGTCCCATTAGTCTTGCTTTCATCTTCTCCTCCTTATTCCCTTCTACCCATCTCTTAGTTTATTTGGTTCCCATTTTATTTTAGTAACAATTAAAAAAAAAAAAAAAAAAAACACACAACAACAACAAAAACACAAAACCAAAAACAAAACAGAAAGAACACTAGGAGAATTAAGGCCTGTATCTCATTGTAACAGCGCAATGATCTGTACAACTAAGAATAAAATTCAATAGACAGTACAGGGCAGTAAGGCAAGAATAGGGAAAACACTGGAAATTGAAGCATATAATTTGCTTTTGGAAGGTGGATCACTGAGACAGGCAGATAAAAAAGAAATGATTTTTAGTGCTGCTTGACTAGCTGGCAATCCTCCCATCTCCAACCCCAGTGCTAATTTTTAAACTATGCAAAGTGTCTCCTGGGGCCACAGAGCTTATCTGGAAATGAGACCCAGGGGAGGGAGGACAGGCTTTAATGATGGGCAATAAGCACAAGAGAAGTGCCTCAAGGTAGCAAACAAGCAACCCCTTATTAGCATTTTGTAAGTTCCTTATAATAGCAATGACCACATGGCTGCGATCGAGAGAACAATTACCAGTGACAAAAAGAGGAGAGAATTGCTATCAGACAACAAGGTAACTGTTTGCTATAGCCTTGGCCCATAGCCATAGCACATACAAATTATGATTAGTAAGACAGATCCAAGATATTTTGGAACCAAACTTGTGTATCTGATGATTTCATCAGATGGAACAGAAGGTCTTATTTAATTCTCCCAATGGCCACTCTGCCTCACCCCCTCTTCAAGGCTGTCTCTGACACAAACTGCCCCACGTATCACGAAGGGCCTGAGAGGAATCCCACACCAGCAATTTTACCCACAAACCAGCAATTTTAAGTACTGTTGTCCTTCTGCTGGTGTACGTGGTAGTTCCAAGTAGAGAAGTTAACCTGGAGACCCTGCCCCGCAGATCTGAAGTAACTCTTACTCCCACCTGTCTCAGCTGAAGTGATCACACCTGTGATAGTGAATTAGAAGGCCTTCTTCAGGGTCCTTCAGGTACTAGTTCCCTGCACCTCTAAGCTTGTTTTCTCCCTAATGTCAGCTCTAGGAGTCTGTTCTCTGTCTCTGCTCAGCTAATTACCTTTGAACTGTCTCCACTGAGTTGGTTTACTTCACCTCAGGTTCTCCAAACCGAACCAACTTATGCTCTCTTTAGAGGAGGACGGGGTGTGGGAAGCCCCAGGCACAGCATAAATCATCAGGAACAGTCATAACAGAAGTTCCTTTGCTTTTTCTCTGTTTGTTGACTACTGCCTTTGTGTATTTCAGCAGATGTTAGTATCTTGACAGTATTTTCTTCACAGCTGCGGCCTATACTCCACCCTGCTGAGACAGGCAGCCCTACCTGATAATTGGAGTCATTCAGAGGACTTTAACTGGGCCTCCACCTCCTTCAGCAACAAGGGGCTATATGCCTTCAGCAGCCAGCCACCTGGTAGAGGACCTGCAGGGACAAGCCCAATGCCAATGTCCCTTGCAGTGTCTTGGTAGTCTGTGGAGGTGCTCAAAAACTGGTGTGGTTATCTAGACCCTCAGGCTGAGCCTGCAGGAGAAGGGAAGGAGGGCATTCGAGTAAACAGAGGCAAAGGGAGGAGGTAGAGAGCAGGAAGAGCCCATCTGTCTCTGCCATGTGATGAGTCCCATGTCACTTCCCTGCTGTGTCGGTAGGCTGCACTGCCAAGTGAGTGGAGAGCCTTATGCTATTTCCAGTGCCTTGCTGGGAAAAGGAGAGGACATTTGAGATCAATAATAGAGTTTTGGCTAGGTTTGCTGAATGACTGCTGGTATGTGCCGTGCTGCACATTGGCAAGGTCTGGGAATGCTACCAAATGAGCTCTGCTCACTAGGAGTTGCCTTTACTGGTCTGGAGCTGGCCGTAGTGTCCTGCACAAGACGTTTGCTTTCATCTCCTAACATGAGTGACTGAATGCAGCAGGTGGAAAACATAATGTTCCTGCAGGAACTTCAAGTCAGGGAGCCCTGCGCAGGTTTAGAAGGTTTCTCCCCTGCCGCTGTCCATCTGTCCTGAGAGGGGCATAGTGCCTTTCTTGTCCCAGACTGCATGCAAGAGTCTCCTCAGTCAAACCAGTTTCCTTAGGATCCTGTCCTGCAAGCACCACATCTGACCAGAAAGGCTCTCTCTGTTTGCAAGTGCCATGTTTGAACGTGAAAGACTACATGTCATGCAATGTCATCCCCTTGCCCTACAGAGACTGCAGGGTGTTTAGGCTTTCCCACTTAGTTAGTGCTCTCAGCTAATTTTGCCCCTTCTTAAGCTCCTTGGACACCAAAATACAGACTAAGTCTGTAATAACATAATCCTACTATTCTTCATACAGCTCAAGCTTAGGAAATCATTGTCAAACTCAGCCATCTTTCACGCTCCCAGAAGAATAAGGTTCAGCTTATTCTGAACCTTAACTGAAGAATAACTTCATGTTGGTTTAGATCCATGACCTGCATCAATAAATACATTCAAGGCCAAGAACACATGTATAGAGGTGCAGTTATTATACCTTCAATTTTCTTGTATATTTGAGGAGACTGTAGTTTTTGTTGTTGTTGTTGTTGTTTTTATATCTAAAAAAGTTATAATGTGGTGTGCATATAGCTATGATATAGATGGAGTATTAGGAATTACCAGAAAGACCAAATTTACTAGACATTTCAAGAGCTCTTAACTTGAAATATTAAATCAAACATAATGGTTCTCTGTATACCATGAGAGCCAAAGTGAATACATGAAATTAATTCATAAGAGTAGAGCCAGAGGAATTTGGCCAAACACCTATTTACCTTAAGAGTTAAAAAAACTCAGTGGTGCTAAGGGAAGATATCAGATTGATCTCATGAAATGCTCATAGTCAATAGTAAAAATCTACTCAGTTAAATGGATGACATCTGTGTATTTTGGCATTTGGCAGCATCAACAGTTTTTGATATATATGGAGTCAGGAACAACATTTAAAATTGCAAAGCTTCCAGAAATCACAAAAGGGAATAAAAGAGAGTATGAGTTCACATGTTTCAGCAACTCATATTTCATATTTGCAACTCAAACTTTCTGTGACTTTATGACATAAACAAGAAGAGTGACTAAGTTATGATAGATTTTTATGACAGATTTTTAAAGAGATTGTTTATTTATTCATTTATGTATTTGTTTATTTATTTTGTCATTGACAAGGATTAGGGAAAGAAACAGGAGAAAATGGATGCAAGAGGTGCAGTGCCAGAATATAGCCCAACAAAGAGCTGTGATATGCATCTGGCCTGCCACAGGTTTGCCTGAGTCTGGGTTATCTCTGTTACAACTGTACAGCGGCATTGTAACATAAATAAATAAATAAATAAATCTTTCATCATAGTTGTTCGCTTTTGAAATGTGAACTTTTAGTAACTTGATTCACTCGTGAATCGAATATGAGTTGGTCTGATCTATGTTATGGAACACTCGTCTAACTTACATGCCCACTTAAACATGCCCTACCTTACTTGAGGTAGGTTTAATTGACTTCCCTTATTTATTTTTAAATTCCTTTTGCTAAATGGAAACAAAGAAAAACTCTATTTTGAGGCAGATTTGTTTGGAAAAAAATAATGAGGCAGTGGTATGAAGTATCATTTCTGTAAGGAAGATCATATTGGAAGATGGTACTATTTACAGCCTTAACTGATGCAAAATGCTATTCCAAACACTGCTGAAGTGCAGTGGGTTTTCAGAGGAAGTCTGGTAACTATTTATACAGATCTAGCAACAATATGTAATCATTTTACACTTGTCAGAGAGCCAAGGGAATCCCACCAGTGTTTGAAACTGCAGGAGGAACATGCCTATTCCCTGTCTCAACTGAATTTGATCCAGAACACTGAAGTCAATGCAGCTACTCCAGGAGGAAAAATCTAGGCTTTGAAATAAAGAGAAGTCAGGAATTTGGATTTTCTTGCTCTCCGGCTGATTGCTCTCCAAGGGCACTGTACCTTTTCTAAAATCCACATGTGGGACCCAAAAAGTGACAGTGCCTAAAACCTGCATACATCTCAACGCTGTCTGAATCACTAGATGCTTCTTTCCTTTGGGCTGGTAGTGGTTTTGTTGGCAATGCACAGCAGCAGGCCCAGCCGTGATCAAACGGGAGGTGCAGAGCACTAGAGATTGGGTTGCATTAAGTGATGAAAGCAGAGGCATGCTACATCAGCAGATACTAATGGATAGGGGCACAGCCTTCTCACATCCCCCCATCCCCCTAACCTCCTGGGAACATCGATTACTGGCCATGAGTTACTAATCATTTTCTAACCAACATTCAGTTTATGAAACAATTTCATACTGTTGCCAATACTGGCCTCTATGACATGTATCAGAGATCTCTGGGCTTTATTTTCAATGGTAGACAAAAAAAATAAAAATATAACCAATAGGTATCTTTTTAGATAATTAATAATTGCAAAAAAGGGTAATCTTCTGGTAATACTCAGCTAGCCCTTTCCAGCCCACCAGTATAGTTTCAAAATGGTCTTGCTGGCTTTGGGGCTTGCTGTTTGTCTTGGCTGTCAGCTGCATCCTGGTACCCCGGATCCATTGGAAAGTGCTGCTTGCTTTAAGTGCTGGTCCCTGTCATTGTCTGCAATCCCAAGAAGTGGGCTGGCAAGCTGTGCATCTCTCATTTGGAGGGGAATTTGGCATGTCTGAATGAGGCTGACCCATCTGAACGCCTACTGCTCTTCATGCAGCCAAAACGATAATTTTACATCCATCTCCTTTTCACTTAAAGCACAAGGTCAGCAGATCCCTACTTATTTTAGAGGCAAGAGGGCTTCTGCAAGCAGCTGATCTTCCTGTAGGGCTGGAAGCTGCCAGCTAGCTCCCTTTACCAGCTTTTTGCAAGGCATGCAATGAAGCCAAACAGCACGGACATCATGTCTCTTTGGGTGTCCTTTTGCTACCCAGGTCCATCAAAGGGCTTTCAGCTGCAGACTTAGGTATCATCTTTAGATGATTTAAGTATTATGTTGGAATCTTTAAGTGAGGAAAAATTGAGTATGGCTTGCATAAGCAAAAACATAGGGACAATGTTTTTTGGCATGCCGATCTCTGTACTATCTCATTCTAGACTGTTTTACAAAGAATGACCACTGAAAAAAGCTACATTGGCAAAAACTTTGCCAGTGAATACTCCTGTTGAATTTCTCCTACTGCCCTTCGCTGTTCATACTTAGCAAGGATGATTTTACCTAAAATGATTTGACCTGAAATGTGACAACTGAACTGGCAATTAACAATTAGATGAATAAAGTCCATGTGGCAACTAGCGATTTCCGTTCAACAGGAACCAAATCACTACCCTGGTACTCACTAACAGTCCTGATACAAATACCAAATGTCCTAAACCTTTCTCTCTGAGTTGGGAAAGTACTTCACTTTCCACCTCCCTCCCCCCTCCCCCCCGGATTTCAATGTTTAATGGTTTTGACAGCTTTGATTTTTCAAGGCCAGCAGTAGTATGCTTTATTTCTCTTTTTGTGCAGCTTTTAAACTTAAAGAGAACATTTAAGTAAGTGCGTGGCTGATGGTTGCACCCAGTCAGGGTTGCCTTAGAGAGATGAAACACATAGAGGAATCCCAGGCAATGTCTGGTACCCATTTATTCCTTAATTCCACAATGCAAGTCTGTCTCAGATACGTACCTGGATGTGCACAGATGCTTGTTGACAACCACAAGCTGGTTGACAGTATTCAAAGCACCACAGAAAACTTTAAGAAAAATACAGTACCGATTTTCAGTATTTTCTGAGGAAAAGACTGGATCTGCAGATGAAATTAGGCACTAGAGTGTTCTGTGTTCATCTGAATACCCAACATAAAATGTTTTAATGTTCATTGCAGATGAAGTGGTATCCAAGCTGCTATACCATATAGTCACCAAGGAAGTGACTGGCTTCATTTTACAAGGACTGTGTGCAAGTTGTAATATCACAAATGACGCATCAAAAGAGCCTGCAATGAAAGCCTGATTAATGACAACTCTTTGTTAATAGCAAACAAATATCTTCCTGCTTTGCACTGAGCTAGGTTGGAAAGTCATGCATGGACAATCCTTCCAAAAGTCTGCAGAGATCAGATTTAGGAAGCAAATTATAAAAAAGATTTTACAAACTACCATGTGAAAATATTGACTGCCATAAATCTCTTCCAACACCCAGTGTTGCATACCTGCAATGAATAAATTGCATAGTCATTCATGGGCTTGGAGCTGATGTTGTAAAAATGAGTAATGACATAGTAGCTGTGCTATACTTTATATACGATAATGAAACATTAATCTTGGGAAAAATGATCCTTCAAATCTGTAAGCTTTGAAGAAACCCTGCATGCACTGCATTTTTTTATTATTATTATATTGAATTTACTAAAAAGTCAGTTGGACACTGCAATGGCACGGGGACAGACAAAACAATTTCCCTTCTGCCAACTGAAAGGGTTTTATGGGGACATCGCATATATGAGCTGCTTAGTTGAACACTTGGCACTAATGCCAGTTTTAGGTGCATAGAGAGAGGGTGGCTGTTCTTTTTCATGATGTCTGGATAACTTTCATGAAAGAGACACTCCACAAACAACTATCACGTACAGCATTTAGTATGTAAAATGCTATTTCAGCAGTTAATTTAAACGTGATGTGGTGTCCTACAAATTCAAATGGCTGTTTCTGGTTTCTGCAAAGGATCTTTGTCAGAATATAAATTATAATGTATCATACAATATATTTTAATACGATAGTTGGTATTCATTGTTCTTCTAAAAACTATCATGCCCCACCAACACTGTTGTAAAAGCTTCATTACCTTTGAGGTTTGTCAGCTTTTTAAGGTCACCTCTCTTTAAATCTGAACATGGTTGCTCACATTCAAGTCTTCCTGCCAGGAGGACTCCATTCATTAACTTGCACTTATATGGATGGCTATTTTACTGTTTCTTTAACTGAACTTTTATGTTGGCTGCCTGCTGCGTACTGAGTGCTGTGAGCATTTCAGAAAGTAGGTGCATGCTGTGAAGGCAGCCCTCCCTGTAAATAATGTTCCAATTAATACGATAATTATACAGCACTGCAGTATTTTATTGGTGTGCTCTGTTACTGCAGTGTTGGTCATAGCACAGTAGTTAAGATAGCATCAACGTTTGCTTGCAAGCCCTTGCCTCCAGAAGCTCAGAAATTCATACCACTCTGAAAACTTGACATAGCAAAGAAGCAGAAAGTCGTGTTATTATTTTTTTTTACAGTGCTTTTATAGAAAATGGTTTATAGATTATTTGAGTAAAATTAAAATGAGAAGAGGGGATTTGTTTTAGAGTCTTTTTATATGAAATGCTTTCTACTTTATGAGTAGTAAGAGTGAAAACAGAATGGGAATGTATCTTCAGTTACATTTTAAAAGTTTACTATAACTCTCCAAAGGCATTTTAAGCTGAAATTTCACAGGTCATTAGTCTGTTATATAAATGGGTCCTGGAACCACTGTAGAAGGAAGTGTGTAAAGTCCAGACACAACCCGTAAAGACCTGGACAGGAATTAGCTGCCTGACACAGAAGATCCTGCACACCCCCTGCTGCACTGTTATGTACCCCTGAGGTACAGGCAGTTTAATTTTCTAGTGTGAGATTCCCCAAGAGCCTAGGTTTGTGCTTCTGGGCCCAGATACTGTTTCTGCCTCAACAACTTGGTACCTACCTTGTGTCTTATCCCAAAAGAGCTGTAGGAAGTGACGGGTCCTTTGCCCTCTGGGCTCTGACGCTGTAAGGAAGGCTCAGACTGTGCCCTCCCATGCAATAGTGCACAAAGGGCTAACAAAATCTGCTTTCTTTTGCAATATACAAGAAGAAGATAATGTCTTTTTCCAATAAGACAGCTTTCTACTAAAATCATTAGCAAGCTAATGGAAGAGGGAGGACAGCCAGGGTGAGGCCAAGAAATAAATGGAAAAAGAAAGCAGAAAGGACAGGCCTTACATCCCAGTAGCTAAACCTCTGTCACATGGAGGTGACAATCCTGTGTCTCTGCGTAAAATACAGAGACGGTTTTCCATCATATTTCTCTGTAAGTAAGCTAATATATGCATGTGTATAATTAATTAAAATGTTGTGAGAAGCCTATCATGTATATTTTAGACGTAATCAACATTAAAATTACTATTTTAAGTAGTATCAGCATCATTTTACCATGCTTCTGCTGCAATTTAACCAGTCATTATGAATGGTTTAATTCTGTAGGATGCAGAATGTCTCTTTGCTGTGTTTGCACAAATTCCAGAGCGATGGAGGTTTAATACTTGGTAGGGATCCTTCAGCTCTGTGACAATATTTAATAAGTATCAGTTTCGCTTGTCTTGTGCACACGTGATTATGCATTTTTCAGATTATCAGTTTCAAAATCCTGCTCCTTTGTGCCCTTATCAGCTCTCACAGAGTTATTGCAGGTTATTTACCATGGCTTAGGTTTTTACAGTATGAAGTACAGAATACAAACTTCAGGGGCTTTTCTAATCTACTAGATGTAAAATCCACTGGAGAAAAAACCTCAGCTCCATTTACCTGATAAGGTGAAACTGTTTTTAAGCCGACCATCAGCTGAACGACATAAATTTGTGCTACTGTTGCCAAAGGATGGGAAAAAAAAAAAAAAAAAAAAAAAAAAAAAAAGTTCTTGTGTCTGCATTCATTTTTTTAGGAGCACTCCAAGGGCGTTTACTAAAAACAAACTATGACCGTCACTGCAAATTCAATTGGCCTTACTTCACTTGTGTGAGTTTGGGGGTCCACAGCCAAGCTGGGTATCCAGTCTCTCATTATAGCCCAAACTGGACCACTTAGTGGTGTTTTAAGCTCAAAATTAAACACTTTCCTTAGGATAAGGTGAGTGCACACTATACAACACTGACTGCATTGACCAGCTTTCCATTCCCCATAAAAACAATCTAGATGATCTGTTTAGACTCAATGATTCTTGTGGGTCCCTTCCAATCTGGGATACTCTATGACTCTATGGACTAGCAAATGCAAAAAAAAAAAAAAAAAAGTCCAGCTACAAACTCCTACTGGGCTGTATGGCTAGGCAAGTCCAGAATAGTGAAAAATAGAAACCATTCCTTCCCTGGTTCTTCATATCAGCCAGAGTGAATATCACTTAAGTTAGTCACTTTCAGGATCTGGATGCCCCGCTCAGGATATCTGTGCTGCAGCACAGGCGGGCTGTGCTATACATACCTGCAGTGCTTTGGTCTGAATAAGGAGTTTGCATCACTCATGTTCCAGAGATGCCAGCACATGGTCCTGGCACAGCATAAATAAAAGTATAAGTTGAAACAGAAACCAGTTTCATCGTCTGTGAAGAACAGCAATGCTAAGCACACCACAGCTAATCTGCTTGCAGGGTGTTTCGTGTGCTGCCTTTTGTCCCTCTGTTTTCACAGGGCTGTTGTCAGAGCAGCACGGAGCCATCAGCCAGCAGTTATGTCCTTTCTCACTTTAATACGGTTGACTCAACTGCAGAATAATGTCACATACAAGATGACAAATTCTGTTTGTCAAAACATTAATTTTTGATATTACGTATGAAGATCTGTCATTGGAGAATGGGAAAAGCTAGCATGAGACTAAGAGAAATTAGGGACCATTTACAAATTGCTGACAATGAATTTAGTCTAACCACGTATGCAAAATATAAACAAAGATTTTCGTTGGGCTTTTTTGGAGGTGCAGATGTTCCCTCTGTTGGGTGCCCAATGTAGTGCACTGGTCTCAGTGGTTTCCCTAGGGCACGGACCAGAAGAAAGCCAATTGTGGGGAGCAGAAACAGAGAAAACACAATGCAGCAGGAGACAACTAGACCTCAACAATGTGATCTTCCTCCAATGGAAACGTTTCTCACCCTATTACATTGCCTCTTCTAATAACACTGCTGTTGGTGGTTCTGGCAGAAGCCGTGTTTCCCTTAATCACAGTTGTGAGAAGGTGTGGAGGAAACAGAGTGGGAGCATTTCCACGTGTGCATGGCCATGGGGAAGAGGACAGCGGAGAAGGAGCCAGGAGCCAAGGTGTCCTGCAGGCTATTAGGAGAGACAAATGTCCTTCCTCAGGTGTTCAGGTGAAAAAATATTGCAACAGAGAAAGTTGGGATGAATGAGCCAAGCTTCCAGCATCAACCAGGAGCCTGTGGAAAGCAAAGACTGCTCTGTCCTTGTCACACCAAAAACCTGGCTGTCCTGCAGTCAGGGCACTAATGACTAATGACTAACAAGGCTTATCCCTGGCAGCTGGGGTTCAAACACTATTTTGGGTGCCAACCAACCATCACATCATGCAGTAATTTTACGGAGGGGTGTCACGCACAGATCCCAATGCCTGTTATGGAGATTGATGTGGCTGGGAGCGTTGAGCAGAACGGCTATTTTTGTGCTGTTCCTCTTACACAGACGAACAGCTGGCTCTGCGCTCCGACAACCACCGAGGAATTTCCCGCATGGTTTAAGAGCCAGGCATCACTTGCACAAGAGAAATGCTGCGTGGGTTATTGTGATGCCCTGATCAGGTTGTCAAGACCCATACATTGGTTTTAGTAGTGGAGAAGCAACAGCACCAGGAGAAAGAGTAAGAGAAATAAGAGTTGTATATCTACTTCATAAACGCATAGATGTTAAATGTCATATTGGTAGGTGTCACCAAGCATCTTGCTTTGTATGTTGCATTATTTTTCCATTTCAATGTTACAGTATTATTCTGGAAGCACTTACTATGAAATCTATATGCTCACAGTAAACTTTTTTAAGGAAATCCCAGTCTTCTGATGAGCTCTGTGAAGAGAAGCTCTTCTATTAGGTCATATATGATTATTCTCCAGTGCTTTCCTTTGCACAGACTTTTCTGGGAGCCAAAGGCTTTCCAAGAAAGTAGGTATAAATGAGAGTGAAGAGCGATCACCATAGTGCTATTCATAATGACCATAAAATTAAGTCTTGTAAAGTGACAGCATTACCTCATGGTAATAGACAAATTCTTCTTTGTTTGGAAAAAAATAATTTATGTATAAAAAAAATGAGACTAACCGAAACACAATGGCTGATAGGAAAGAGACGACTTGCTTTAAAAGGTTTAGAGCATTTATTGCAGCTCTGAAAGCTCAGTAGGACCATTTGTGTGCCTAACCAGTGGCCCAAAACATAAGATGTTTGCAAACCTCATGATGTTTTTAGCAGTTCCATTTCAGGCTGTTGAAAACCATTAGTAATGCACCACTATAACTAGTTAAAAGAAAAACATGCTGTTCAAACAAATCTCCATTAAACTGTCATCTTTATTTTTATACTTCTTTTATTGCTATTATGGGGATTTGTGTATGTTTTATTTTTATTTTTTCTCCATTTTCTCCATTAGCAAGAGGTAGAAAGCGACTGCACAAGTGGACTTTTTTTCATGATCTAAATAGTGTACAAGCTGAGCACTGTGCACAGAACATGGAAATAATGCATAGCAGTGCCATTTTTGTTTGCAATTAAGCAACACAGAGTTGTAAAGCAATTCGGCTCCAGCTCATGCAACTATCAAAATGACAGCTTATGTCTGCTTCTTGCTTATAGGCAAGTAACCTTCACCTGGGCCAAATAAAGTACAACGATTAAAGCCCATGCATTAACAGCAAATAAATGTCAAGGTGGAAGACTATGAAGTTTATTAGACTGAGATAATGAATGGCATCATAATGAAGCTTTTCATATTTAAACCATAAATGCAAACAAAACGACACAAAAATGCTCAGCAGGTTGCCAGAGCAGTAAGTTTTTAAAAGTGGGGAAAGGAGACATTGCTTTCCTCCCCTGTGGTGACAGCCTCCCTGGGGACCCCAGACACTTCCTCTCCACAGGACAGGGGATGATGTGTATGGGCTTCCCCACCAGAAATAACAAGCTGGACTCACAGGAAGGATGACTGTAGGGTGAGGATGGATTGGGCTGTACTGCCCAGAGGGAAGGCAGAGTTTGGCAGGAGAGCAAGGGAGGAAATCCAACCCTTCTCCCAGGTGCCCAGCAAGGACAAGAAGTGACACAGCCACCAGTGGCTGTAAGGAAAAAAATCTCCTCCATAAAGGTGGTTAAGCACTGAAATTGCCCAGGGATATGGTGGACCCCTGGAGATTTCCAAAATTAGATTTAGACTACAGTGGTGTACATTATCCCAGTTTTCCATACAAAGTAAGGGACACCGGCAGCACCTTGGTCTTTTTGTGCTATGCTTACATCTGGAAGTAGTAATAAAAAAAAGATTATAATTAAAAATACTGTGCCCCACAGCGATGTGACACTTGCAAATACTTCTGGTACTGAGCTGGCCTCAGCTACCCAGTCCTCCACGGTGCCTACTGACAAGCTGGAGTATGAAGGTCAGAATATCCCATAATATCCCATGCACTACGCAGTATACGCCCTGCATTTTAGCTTCTGCCAAGTCACTTGCTCGTGACTTCAGGGGGAAGCAAATGAGTGCCCTTGGCAGCTATTTGGCTTTTGCTGTGATGCAGTTTTTAATCACATGCTAGACATATCATCTGATACAACAAGCTTTTCCTCAGCCAATAAATGTTTTTTTTGTTAGTTTTTCTTTTTTCTTTTTTTTTTTTTTTTGGGGGGGGGGGGGAGGGGATGGTGGAGGGGCAGATTTCTATTTTGCATTTCTCCCAGTCTTAACAGTAATTTCAGTGCTTACCTCACTTCAGGGAATCTTTAGCACATCATTAGCTCTACCTTATGAATTTTTGCCTCGATATATTTGGCTACGTTTTTAACAGATAAATTATTTGTATAATAGTAACAGCTCCCAGTTACTTTTTTTTTTGTATGTACTTTTAACAGGAGTAAAGAAATCTAGGCTGTACCAGGATAGTTTTCCACCAAAGCACCCTCCTGAAAAAGTTTTCAGTGCTTTATGTGTAAGCCAGAGCTCGGTGAACAAGGCTAGTGATTAAAACCAATCTTTTCAGTTATAATCTGATGATATCTTTTTGGTAAACACTGTTTTTACCTTGAAAATATTAAAGTTTAAGAAATCCACTGACAATTATTGTAAGACATGATACCTAAAGCTCAGACAGTATAAGAAATTAAACCTTAATGTCAGGAACATTGATTGCCACTGAAATGCATAAAGCTGGTCAACAATTTCATCAGTGATTTGAAAGCACTGTTTAAAAAAAAAAAAAATCAATTTCAGCATTAAAAGATCATCTACTCCTTAAAAGAAAGCAAATAACTCAAGAGCTTGCCATCTGTAGTTGTGCAGGGGGAATACAGGACAAAATACCTTTCTGTCATAGACATTTTTGTGTACTTACACGTATATACATATATACACACCTTGTTGATTTTATCTAAACTATCATTTATGTAAAGTGATAGGGGAAAGATACAGAAATTTGACCAGTCTGTAGCCAAAGAGAGGGGCTTTTGGCATTCTAATGCATATTGTCTTACTTCATAGTTATGATGTTTTCAAAAATTGTGTAATTTTTTGCTACAATACATAAATATGTATTGCTTTGTACAGTCTAGCCGTAAAGGGCAGAAGTGCACAGGCATGTAGCTAACAGTATAGCTTACTTCTCCTTCAGCTGTCACTCTCCCAGCAAGGTGCAGAGCAGACTGGTGTAGATGACAGCAGGTAGGGCAAGACTGATTACAAACATAAGGTTAAGCATCCGCATTCATATCTGTGGGAGCACAGACAGCTGCAATGAGAGGGGGGGAAGGCTCTTTTCAGCAATGATTTTCATGTCCGTATTTACTGTTTGGGAAGCTTTCTCTCTGAGGTCTTTGCGAGGAATGATGATACAATGTGAATTATTATTTCTAGATTTGGGTAATATTTTCTGAGAAAACAGTTAACAAAAATAGTGGGTTTGTTTTCCCCAAAACTCATACCAGTTTTGCCCTGTTCTTCTGTCTGCATCAGGACCAGGGGTGGAATGGGGGGCTGTGTTCATAAAACCTGGAGATAATTTTCCACCAGCCCCTGGCTTGCTGGCTCTCCCTTGGGGAGTGGGGAAGCAGAGTTTAACTTCTGGGTTTTAAACCTGAATATCCTGAATGCTCTGGAGCATTCTTTGCCATCCTTGTAATTAGGTACAGAGAACTGAGCAAGGGAAATGCTCTCAAACCCTTTGCTGATGGTCCTTGACCTCGAGTAATTGGGCATCCAGTGGAGCAAGGAAAAGACTCGATTACCCCTGTTCCCAGGTGAGCAGCCAGACCTCCCAAGCGAGCAGCTGCAATCATTCTTGCTTGGTTTCCCAAAGACTTTTTTTTAACAACATGGAGCTGTGCCATGGGAGAGACTGACAAACAGCCAACCTTAGAAAATCCTATGTTCTGCAGATTAGCGTCTGCCCTCAGCAGTGTGGTTTCAAATATTGTTCAGATAGCTGGTGAAAATGAATATAACTCTTTCTTGGAATGTGCAACTCCGCTGCAACAGCCATTGGGTAAAAGCTAGGAAGAGCAGGACAGCTTTTGGTGGGGCATTTTGGTGCTATATTATAACATTTACTTTTTTTTCTGTTCAAGGGACTGATCTTGTTAGAAAGTTTTTAAAATATATTTTATTAATGTATCTTATATATTAATTATACTATATATTAATTTTAACCACATCATTATTTTATATAATATTTCATTACATTATATATTAAATATTTTATTTGTATGTTAATATATTTTATTAATGGTGGATTTTTTGTTTGGCTTCTTCTTTTTTTTGGGGGGGGGCGGGGTGATGATGTTTGATCTTTGATCTAATTTCTGTGTTCAGTGCTGAAAGCAAAGTGAAGACAAGAAGTACCCGTTCTGGGATGGAGCTGGTGATACCAGAACCAGGTCTTCAGCAGGTTGATGGTAGGATCTTTTCCAGGGGTGATGGAGGGCCTGCAGTGTCCCATCTCCTCTCAGGAAAGGTCATGATCTTTACCTTAGCATCTCAGCCATTCAGCAGTTGAGGATGAGCTTCACTGGAGCATCCTGAAAGTAAGGACAGATGTTCTCACTGTGAACTGCTGCGGAGTGGAAAGTCATTGTAAATGGGAGATGGCAAGGGCAAGGAATTTGCAATAGTCTTCATTGCTGAGGAGCTGCTTTATGCTCTGTATTAACATCCTAAAAGGGAGCATGAATTCATCAGCAATATTACCCTCTGGCATGATATATGTGTGTACTGTTACTGGGTGGTGTTTACAGAGGCATTACACAGTGTAATGTAAAATACTTCACAAAATAAGAAATATAAAGGAAAAGCCTTGGATGATGTTTTATAATTAGATGTTTGATCTAATGCCTACAAAGACCAACCTTTAACCTAGAAATGCCAAGCACACCATTAAGCCATGTCACTAAGCTCTACGTCTACACATTTTTTGAAGACCTCAAGAGATGGTGACTCAACTACTTCCCTGGGCAGCCTGTTCCAATACCTCACAACACAGTGAAGAAATTTTCCCTAATATCCAACCTAAACCTCCCCAGCACAATTTGAGGCTGTTTCCTCTTGTTCTATCACTTCTTGCTTGGGAGAAGAGACCGAGCAACCAACCTGACCTTGTGCTGGCCATCAGTAGCCTCCCTTCTAGGAAGGGATGGTGAGACTTTTGTGACCATAGCACCCGGGGCAGCAAAGAAGTGGGTGCCTCAGATAATCACATAGGGTTAATCTGTCATCTTGCTGGTTCTTAAATAACGCCCTACAGTGCACTGTAGACTGTTGTTTACAATGTGTCACCTGTGACAGCTTCTTATTTTCACATAATACTTTTCAGCCAAATAAAATTCCTAAATAACATAAGTGAATAGATCCATGAGGTTTCCCTTGGTGTTACTCGAGCCTCTTGGTTTAATTAGACTTGTACACTTGCCAGCAATTTATTTTCTCCTGATGCACTACTGTCTTCTTGCAGAACCTCTGGGGTGGATGCGACTTGCTGTTATGAAAGAAGCTGTGCACTGAATTCCTCTGGAGAAATTACAGAACTGCCAAACTGACATACATCCTTACATCCTCTTCACTAGGATTATTAATAATGCCGCCAATGTGATTAATCTTATATTTTCAAAGATCCTTTTAAAAACAAGCATTTAACGCTTGACTGAAATCAAGAGAGACCTCAGAGTGGGTACAGGGTGGGATTCAGAGAGAAAGGAGTGCATGCCAGATGTGCAACAGTGAAATGTTTTGCCTTCAGTATCTCTCTCAAGTGATGTCCCAGTTGTGTAACTCCCCCATTCTGCCTCATTCTTGAGATTGCATATCCTCAGCAGACATTAATAATAATAATAAAGAAATGGTTTCTCTTTCTGTAAACACCTTCTGGAACTGTACAGTGCAACTGAGCTTCTAGGGACCCAGACACAACTGGAAGAATGTACATAGCCGGTATATCAAAACAGTGAGGTTTTTTTGTTTGTTTTTCCAGGAAAAACCCTTATGTTATGTGAAAAGTCTTTAAAATGGTCACTATTTAGGAGAGCATGCTTTTTGTAGGAGACCACTAGCCCAAATTCCAAGAGATGTCAGCCATTACTGCAACTTCCACGCATCTCTAAAAAAGTGGTCTTTTCTATGAGATACACCAAGAGCTGTCAGCCCTGTGAGAGCATCTGGTATTTTTGTTCAGGAAACTTGGTTTGTACTAACTAAGGGGGAAAAAAAAAAAAAAAAAAAAAAAAAAAAGGACAAAATAACACATGTGCTCACATAGTTTACGACTTTACAGGCATTTTACTCCTGTCTGGGCACAGGTCCAGTCTCCCAATATACTAAAGGGGACTCTGAACAAGTTATTCAAAAATAAGTCAGGCATAGCAACGCACACAATTGTAATATGAATTCCTCTGTAGCTTTTAAAAAGCTACAGACATTGGTGCTTGGGACATAAGTGCAAGGAGTAGTTGCACAGCTGCCAGGTGAGTCTTGAGAGCTCCCGAGCAGAGGGGAGTGTGGAATTTGCCCTCATAGCCCAGGATGGCAACCTTTCACTGCAAGACATTACCCTATCAAAGGTAGCAGGGCAGTTTTGGTTTGCTTTATGCGTATAACATGGATGGCAAAGAATTTCTCCTCCAGCCCTGCAGTACCCAAATTTATAAAGTTCTCACTGGCTTCTGGATCAAGATGGCAAGTCTTTGAGGAGACAAGTGGTTCTGCACAACTCAGCAGTCCCCAAACACACATTTCCTTGAGTGTGCTCAAGGAAAATAATAAAAAAGTGTAACAACAAAAAAAACTCACAGGAATATACCTTTCTTTAGAGATTCAGAACAAGGTGTGGGCACAACAGAAAACCATAGGGTTTCCCATGTAGATATCTTCTTACCCAAAAGTAAAAGTTTTCACCCAGTAACAATTATGACCAGCAGGCACTTTTTTTTCCCCTCCCCATACACACTTTCATAAAGGATTCTGTCTTCCAGCAGAGAAACAGATCTCTATATGTTAGGCAAGAGTGACATCTGCTGTTCATCACGAAGAGCAGAGCTGATGTACAGTTGTCCCACTGACCCCCTCCTGGTTTTTAAGGATATGAGTGCAGGTAGGCTCTGCACATTTCTGCTCTCAGGTCTTCAGCCCTCATTGCCAATTACAACGAGAGAGAGTCAGTATTTTAGTAAATGTCAGTAAATCATCCACACTTCAGATTGTTGAATGGAAATGACATCTGGAGCTGTTAGTACCAAAGTTAGGACATTTATGTATAAAGAACACTTCTAGCAAATCAAAATCAACAAAGCAAGAAGGCAGAAGCTCTCTGGGGCTGCAGATACAACCAGCCAGACCAGGCCTCCTTCATTTTGAGAAGTCCACAGAGGATGGGAAGCTGGGCTGACAAATCAAGCTCAAGTCAAAAACACAATTTGCACAGCAAGGCTTTTTGATACTGAACACCTATGACCTAATCTGTTAACACAGGTCTCAAAGCTCCCCCACCAGGACATTTGTGTGCTCCTAGCCTTGTGCCACAACGCAATACGAAAATGCAGGCCTCCAAGAAAGCATTCTTGGTGAACAGACAATTGATAAAAGTTTATCAGAAATTAAACGAAACATTAGAAAAATGTTTCAAACCACACAGACAATTTAATAATTTTGTGAGACAAATTTCTGTTTAAATCCAGGCTGAGTGAATACTAGGGGTATCCAAATATGCATGTATGTACGCAGCCATACATGTCTAAATCCTAAGTAAATAAAGAGGACTATAAAGGTCTGCACTACCTTGAGGACTAATAAAACTAAAGAATTAAGCAATTTCACAGAACTTCATCTCTGCAGTCTTGATGACTCCTGGGAAATAAAGAGCGTACAGTTGAGACTGGTTGGTAAACAGGGCTCCCTAGCTGTGGGAAAGGGTTGGCTAAGGTCTAGTGTAGTTTTGTCGTATTGTGATTTGTCTTCCTTGCAACAAGAAGAAACTGGTTGCTCTTGAAATTTTGGATCTTTGATCTTACCCTTGTCTTTTACAGCTTGCAGTCTTCATAGGATTGTAAAATTCTAGGACCCATCAGGTTGAAAGGGACTTCAGAAGGTCTCTAGTACAATTCCCTGTCCAGAGAAGTGTCAGCACTGATTTCTGGCCAGGTTGCTCAGAGCTGTGTCCAGCTGTGACTTGAAAACCTCCAAGGATGGCACCTGCACATCCTTGCAGGGCAGCCTCCCCAGTGCCTATCTTTAAGGAGAAAAGGTTTCTCATTATATTCCCTTACTGTGCTCTGCAAATTCTTCTTCCCACAGAGTTTGACTGGATGACATTTTTGGTTTTGAACTGCAAGAAGTCAGCAACAGAGGGAATAAGGGAAAACACAGCTCTTTGTGAACACCAGCAGCGTGCCCGTGGGCCAGCCAAGCACGCAATCTGCAGATGCCAGCACACTGACTCAGGCACTGTTTAGGATTGAGAAATGCTTGACAAGAGGTGACCACCACACCTAGACCTTTACCATCATTTGCTCTTCACTGAGTATGCTCGGTGTTTGGGTAACTGGCTTCTGTGTTGGACAAGTGCATCATATGCAAGAGTTTCATTCCTGTCCTCCTGCCAGAGGACATAAGGGCAAATGTGATCCATAGCAATACTTGCCTTCTTGAGCTTCCTGAGCCTCATCTTCCTCACTTCCCAGCCAGCTCCATGCCTCAGTTCCCTGCCCCTCTGCTTGCCGCCACGCTCTCCTTCTTGCCCTGGTCTTGTTTTGCCTAAACAGGACCTCTGCAGCTGAAGAAAAGCAATAGGGTGCTTCCCTATCGAGAACTGTGCGAGTAGGCAACTGACACCACAACCCAATAAAGGGAAGGGGAATGAGGAAATAACTTCACAGTGAGCTGCAGAATGATCTGCCAGTAACACCCACCCTGAAAGATAAGAGAAATCCTCAGCAGGGTGTAGCACAAACAATGAAGGAGAGGGAATTCCTCAATGTCATAGGAGAGGTTGAAAAAAATAAACCCTTGAAAATTGAAATGAAAGAAGAGAATTAAACTCAGAAGCATGAACTTTTAGTTAAGACACAGTCAGTGCCCAAGTGGGATATATGAGGTAACCCATCCCTGAAATATGTTCTGCAGTAGTGGCCTAATTTGCCATAGCACTACAATCCCACCGATCTTAAATAAAGAAAAAGTGCTACAAATAAAGCACACCAAAGACTAATGTACCAATTACTCATCTTGTCATGCAAGCTTCCACAGGTATTTCTGGCATTATTTATTTTCACTCCAGTAAACAGCTTTAAAACACATGGGAAAATAGGTCGAGAAGGGGTGTACATCTTTGGAGTACACATGTCTGGCTTACAAGGCTGCCATGCCCAGGAAGGGTGTGGATCCATCCAGCATGCATCTATCTGCCCTGCTATGTCCTGCAGGCACACCACTTCTCCCATGGGGAGAAACATGTCATACCAAGAGAAAAAACAGAGGCACTGGCATCAAGTTTTGGCAGTCTGGTGCTCCACTGAGTGCAGGAAGGAAGCATACAGTGGACAAAAGGGGGATGTATGGTCAGAAGAATGGGTGGTGTAGGTGCTGGAGTGGCAAAAATTGCCACAGAGCAGCTTGCAGCAGAGCTTTTACAAGAGAGCTGCAATCTGGCAATTTTATGCAGAGCCAAAGGAAAAGGAAAGTTTTGCCCAAGGGAAAAGCTGTGGATGTGAACAAAAATTTACAAGTGCGTTGGGCGTGTTTTTAAATCACCTTGATAACAAAATCAATGAACACATTTTAGTGGAAGGCCTTTAAAATATCTCCAATGAAAGTATGAAAATTCTTTGTTGGAAAAAGAGACAGAGGGGGCCAACACAGGAGGAAGGATGCATGCAGCCAGTGAAGTCAGGAGGAGAGATTTATTAGAAGAATCAATGGCAATTAATATCCAACCTTTATTAATGCCCAGAACACTTCTGAAAATTTCCCTCTCAGTCAACATGAAATATTGCAAGATAGATAAATAACATCTGTGAAGCCTTCAGGTAAAAGGAACTCCCTTGCCACTCTTCCACACCTCCTCTCCCCCCAAAAATAAATAAATAATCATGGCTATTTCAAAGGAATTCAAAATTCTTGTAACAGGACAAAAATAATTAATAACTGTATATAGGGAAATTGCACGTTGGATCATGTGGATTTCATGTATAAATATATGCTAAAGAAAATCTAAATTTGAGCAAAGGATCCAAGCTAACTAAATTATTAAACAAAACAACAACAAAAAAAAACTTTTCACAGAGAAACAATTAGATTTTCCTGGAAGAGACAGCAGGTGATCCCTGATATTTTATGGGAGCAGGAGGCGACGGATGATGACAGGATCACCTTAAGCAATTTCACCATGGCATGTTTTGGACACAAGATGAAGGCAATGTAGCTCAGCGTACATACCTGAAAAGCAGGAGAGATGCTTTGACAAGGCCTGTGTTATGGGGGCTTTCCTCACTGGCACTGCATGACAGAGGTTGCAATGCTACATGATTTCACTGTTCTGTGAGATAAAAGTGGGCAGAATAATTCATTCCTCACTGTTGCTGATGCAGCGGCAGAATAATTTTTTTGATCCCTTGACTCCGTTCATTGTGATCTGTCTTCCCTCTGCCTTTCTCACCCTTGGCAGTGGTTTCCTAACAGAGGACAGCTATTTACATTCTGGTCTTCCTGCCATGGCAGGAAGACAAAGATTTTCTCAATTTCTGGGATTTTTGAGAGGACAGGCATACAATAGCCATCTCTCCTTTTCTCCCTCCCTCTGGCAGGATGCCCACAGTCACCACTTGGCACTCTAGTCATAGAAATAAGAAATATGAATTCAGTGGATGAAGGGACAGAGAGCCCCCAAACACAGGGAGGATTTCCTGACTGCTGCAGGAGCACACTAGGGCTTGTGGGGTCAAGAGAGTAAAAGAGGCCACCTCTGACACCTCTCTGCAGTATCCTATGGTGTGGCTGACAGTATCCCAAGGCAGAGCTGACTTGTGCTTGCACACCAGGGATGCCTGGGATTTCTGGAAGTCTGGTATCACAGGAAGAGACATGGCTCCAACCACAGTGCCCAAGATGCAGAAATATGGGATGAAGGTTAGAGGGCCTCATGCTCTACCTAACAAAGCTGATAGGAAGGAAAAAGAATAGGCTAGAGAAGCTCAGGTGTATGGTGGGATGATCTAAAGCTGCCTAATAAGGAAGATATATGAAAGGTGATTGGGTTACAATGTTTATATCCTTCAACAAAAAACAATACAGCCGTTGCTAAATGGCCTACTTATAGCAGATATAGGCATGAAGGTAAAAGTCTGAAAGCAGAAGCTAGAGAGAGTCATATAAAAATCTAAGCACTTGATTTCAACTGTGGGCATGATTCACCATTAGAACAATCTATCAAAAGAATAAGAGGATTTTCCTTCTCTCTCCAAATCAAGATTGCCTTTTATTAAAAACAAACAAAAAATCAACAAAAAAGAAACAAGCAAACACCCACGCTGCCAAACAGAAGTTACTGGAAATTCTAAGCAAAAACTGATGGCAATGGGTATATATAAGACTCAGATTGTGTTTTCTAGAGTTTCTTCTATCCTCGGAAACCTGTGAAACTCTCCCATGAATTTACATGATGGTATCATGTCACCCTGCTCTGCAACTGTACCAATATTTATGCACAAAACTCTTGATGTTGATTTAAAAATTCCAATAGTTGAAGAATCGACCATATTACTAAGAGGATTTGTTTTAGCAGCTAGCCACCCTCACCAAGAAATACTTGTGCTTTGCTGTCAGCCTGTATTGGCACTGCTCTAACTACACCCATGCCAGGAGTCTCTTCCCATGGATGTGAGCATGGCTGTCATCCATTCCTGTTTAAAACTGCTTTTGTATAAACCTACCAGAGCAAATCCCTAAAGCCTCAAAAGTCTCTCTAGATATGCCACATCTCCCACTCATTCCCAAAGCTCTTTTCCAGCTCCTCACAAGTTTTCAAAATCTCCCTGAAGTACAAACACTAAGCTTGAAATACAGTATTCAAGAAGTGATCCAGTTGAATATAGCTTGAATCATAATGCTACAGCAATTCCCACTCTTACTCAAATATACCATACAAGAAGAGACAAAATATCAAAAATCAAAATATCAATCAATTAATGAAAAAATAAAAATACTGAGCAATGAACTTGGCATCCTTTATCTATTATATAAATTTATATATATATATATATATATAATCTTAATAAAGCATAGAAAGTCCTTTATCTGTATGTGTAGGGATACAGAGAACAGTCCTGAGAACATTGAACTGCATGCCCCTGGTGTCTCCCTGAGTCCCCTTTGCAAAGTGCATATTTGCATTTTACAAAATAGTTTCCATGATATATAGTAATGAAATTACTATCATGGATCAGCTAGTTACATAGTAAAAAGTGGTTTCAACTCTTTCTATAATAGAAGAACAATGCTGGTTCATAGGAACTCAGGGATATATTGACAACTGACAGTTTATTTCTGAACGTTTGTATTTAGGAATCCAAAATTAACATTCACATTCAGGACTGATGTGGCCAGACTTACACTAGAAAGAATAATGGAGTTATGTATGACCAGTAAGCTGAAAGTCATTCATGTGAAGGTATCATATACTGAAAGCATTGTATAAAGGTAAAGAAACAGGACAATTATGCAACCATTCAAAATGTAGTATTTGCTAAGTAATTTCAGCCCTGATTCACCATTACATTATGCAGTATGTAATTGCTCGTGCTTCCCAGTTCACATCTCTTATCACCATGAGAAAGTAAATAATAGCTTCAAATGAGCAATGCTTCCAGATCTGAAATTAAGCTCAATGTTGGAAAACATTCAAGATCTTTTCAGCCTCATCTAAACATTTCCCTCTCAAGATAATAACTTTCCTACCTGTTCACATAAGTTTGCAAATATTTAATTCAAAATCAAATCTGGAATGCTTAGACTTTTGAAAGTTTTTTTTCCTCCCCTTCAGGGAAAGGGAAAAAGAAAGAGAGAAATATGAAACTAGAGCAATGATCACTGCTTTAAACAAGATGACATTTGATGGAGCGCAGTTATTCCAAGAAACAAAAGCAATCTTAAAGTAAGGGGAAAGAGATCAAGCAAAATGTGTAAGTACTGACCCTGCAGGAAATGTCATAGTCTCAGGTAGCACCACACCAGAAAGATAAGTCATCCCATAAAATCTTTATCTCCTCCTACACTGTAATTACCCTGGCACTTCTGGGCAAGCCCATGCTCCTTTCAGTTCAACGTACAAGAAGTAAAACACTTGTCCTAGGGTGCCCTAGAGGTTGTGCCCTTCCTGCTTCTCAAAAGGGAGAAGAGATTTCTGATAACCCCTTCTTGAGGGTCGGCCACTACGTTAAGGGAAGTACACATCTTTCTTCTGCTTTATTGCCTGGATAGTTGGGACCTTTAACATGCTCCAGACCTCACAGCAGGCTGGATATTTTTGCAAACAATGAGACTTTGACTTCCTTCCTAGGCTTCTTTATTCCTCTGATAACGCCCTGGACAAGTCCTGCCAGCAGAAATGTCTATTACCCCTGTGGCATGGTTCTGGCAGGACAGCTGTCTGCTGGTCCTGCAATCCTTTTCCCCAGCACAGCCCTCCTCCAGCTGGGTTGCCCCCACAAGCATACCTGGAGCAACTACATGTGGTCTTGGACACCTCTCCCAGCTGCAAGATCCTGCTTGTGCCCAGCTTGCACAATCCCTGCTCTTCTCTCAGGTCCCTCCCTGCAGGAGAGGCAACTAATCCCACTGAGCTCCCAGGCTGGGGAACAAGAGCAGCTTCACCCTTTTTGGAAGGCCAGGGCTTGGTCCTGCTTTCAGCATCCACCAAGATCTCTTCTGGGTGTCTCCTGCCAGCTCAAACTCCTGCTCTCCCTCCTCTCCCCATATATCCCACCTATTCTGGGACCAGGGGAGCAGATACTCCTTCATGTGGGCTCTGCAGCACTGTTCCTTTTCTCCACCCAGGCTGCCTTCCTCCAAGAGGTCTGGAAGCACCCAAAACAAACCGCTCCAGCCACACCAGACAGGTTACAGGCAGTCCTGACTGATGTGCTCATAGGCTCAGGGCAGGTCCCTGCATTCTGTGCAGGCAGCAGAGGACAGCAGACATGGGGACGTGGCAGCCAGCTTGCACACAGGCATGAGGGGTCAGAACTGCCCATGCTGCCTTCACCTGGCAGAGACTGGGAACAGAGGCAGAGCTTTTCCACAACCCACCCCTTAGCCAGGGGGATTTGCAGACAGCCCCACTGCACCAGACCGATGCAGTTACAAGCATACTCTGCCAGCTGGAGTAGGATATTTAAGGACCCAGCTATGAAGAAAAGAAGAGGTCGTGCCGAGGATTTACAGGTAAAACATGTATTTTGATTTAAAAGCATGAACTTGGACAGAGGGCAGAGCAGAGGGAGACAAGCAAAGGGTTAGAGGGTGATGAAAGCATAGAACAAATTAAACTTATCTAGAATGCCTCCAAAGCTCAAGTGAAATCCACATACTCTTTCCATATGGAGGTACCTCACTGAGTTATACAGACCAAGGGAAGGAGGACTCACATCTTCATCCTTAAATATGTAATTTGTGACTTTCAGATCCCAGCCAGTGGAAGAGTCAAACAGCGTGAGCCAAATCCCATTTAATTTATTCAGCAACACATCTGTGTGAAATATAGTCCAATTACAGGCATTAGGTTACTTTGCCATGGCTGCAGCCATTTGGCTTTTATTTCCAGCAGGCTCTAATTAAATTATCACAATGCAGGAGCAGACAAGTTTCCCTTATACGTGACTGCAATTAAAGACATGCAATCACAACATTTTTTAAAGTGACTCCAATCAATTGGTTACAGTAAAGAGTACCACGTAACGGAGCAGTGGCTCCACTGTTAAGACTGAGAGAGAGTTTCTATTTCAATAATCTAGTTCCCTTTTATTTTGAGTTCTGCTCTTGGATAATTTATTTAAAGTTCATTATGTGTCTACAGCATATATCATTTGCCCTCAGCTTAGGCTGCAGAAGTCCCATTACAGCCAATTACTTAGTGTGATAAAATCTGCCACAGCACAAACTGCTGCTTAATTAGATTTAAGTTTTGTCTAAATTCTATTTGTAATTCAGACAGCAAAATAATAAGGCCAACAGCAAAGACTCGCTGTCTCCTCTCACCGGTCACTGGCAACCTGTTGTGTTGGGTGTAATCTCAGCACGGTTCGGAAATGATCTCCTGCAGTGCTTTTCTTGTAATACTTGTCCCCACCCTGGGTGTCCTTAACCAGCCTGGGGGTGGCCTGACCTGTGACGCAAACCTTTCCCTGTCAGATACCTCACCCATAGCAAAAGGGATGGCTCTGAAAACTGCTGGGGAGGTGGTCATTAGGGACTGCAGTGGCTGAGTGCTGTAATTGTGCCCTTTGATGGTTGTAGGTATTTGCCCTATGCGTTTGCAGCAGCAGCGCACTGCTAGGCAGGAAAAAAAAAAGCTGCTGACAAAATGTTAATCCTACAAATCCACAAAGAAAGCATAATGTTGCAGGGAGCAGCACCCAGCCATGCTCTTCAGCTCGGTTAATAGCTGTGCACTGTAAACACCGCAGGGTGTACAGGGCTCATGCTTCCTGGGGAGACAGCACGCCACAGCCTGCTGCTGCAGGATGGGGCCTTTACTGCTAATCTGGTTAAACATTAGCCATACCAGCTTCAGGCTGGTTTGGGGGACAATGGTGTCACTGCATTTCTTCAAATTGGCTTTCTTTTGTACATCACCCTCTCCTTCCCCTACACAGAGTGCATCTCTCTACTCAGGGTGTAACAGGGGCTCACAGACAGCACTGGCTTTGCTCACTTGTTCTTCTCACATGGCTGGATGGGGCTGGAATGCCAGCCTGGAAAGCACTAGTGTGGAAATTGCTTCAAACCTGAATTTGAGCCATGAATTTACCCAAACCTTCCCCTGCACTATCCCCCGCCATGAGAGGAGGTTTGAAGCTGCTTTGTTCTTTACAAACAAATGCCAATGTTTGGCATGCATCTCTTCAAGCTCCAGCTTCAGTTTTTAAAGAATTTTAAATGCATTTGAACCAAATGTTCCACACAAATTTGAATTAAAATCCTGCAATCTGTCTCTGTGAGATCTCACAAATGAATGAGGGTAGAAGTCACATACATAAAATTCAGGGTGGAATAAGTAATGGAAGTGATGATTAAGTAGGATCCCTTTTAATAGTCAAAGGCCAGAGTGATTTTAGGATGGGCACCATCCCGTAAGAGGTTGCCTACATCAGGAAATAATTACAGTAGAGATTTATTCAATTTTCTCCCATCTAAACATCTTTACAAGAAAACAGGCGTTCACACAAGTACATTTACTGGGCACAATATTAGTAGTTATTTCCTAGGTGCTTCAGTAGCCCTGTATTTTCTACTGGAGAGGTACTATGTAGTGGACTATCTTTACATCCCTTGAATCCTGCTCAAGTCCCAGAATGTATCTTCAAAATGGCTGCTTTGCTAGGTTGGATGTGTTTATTCTGATGTTTCAGAAAAATACTAAGACTACTGTCTAAGAAACACACCATTTATATATATATATATATATATTTAGGAATAGACATAGCAGCTAATGGAAAGCCTAAAAATATTGCAATTTCTTTGAGATATTAAACTTGTTAATGAATTAAAAAAAAAAAATATTTCTGTATCAGTTATTTTCAAGAAGTGGAAAGAAAAACATTACGTAACTACACAGTCAAAAAGAATATGCAAACATTTCAATATTTGCTCTGCTTTCCAGTTAATTAGCAAGGATGTGAATAGCTTTTACGGAGCAGTAACATTCTGGACATTCCTCTCTATGCTTCTGGTCAATGGCACACCACAAGCAGTCTTTCCTTCTGCTGCACTTGACCCCAAATGAGAACAGAAAGTGAACCCAGTGTACTGGGGAACACACACCACTTAGTGTGCTGCTGGGAGTCCTTCACATTTTAGCTATATTGTGCTTGTGCAGAGCCTCCCTTGAGAATACATATTTTAAAATAAAAATTGTATCTGTCTCTAAATAGCTATGAATAAAAGGTCTATATATCAGGATTATTTCTCACCAAAGAAGCAAGACCATTTCATACTCAATAAAGGCACTTAAAGAGTGGCAGTGATGGCAACTTGAAAGGAAAGACCTGGCTATTTGTTGGTTTTAATGGGCTAGTACAGGGTCTTACCCATCAGTGAACACTAACCATTTCTCTCTTCTTTAAGCATTAAGGAAAAAACATGAACACAACTGGTGAAAACTTAGCCAGCCCCACCTCCTGGCAGCCCACTACAGGTGATTTTCCCAACTGCACTGACGTGGAAGCTACTCTGAAGACTTTGTACCTCCCCATTATGTACAGCATCATCTTCCTGGTGGGCTTTCCAGGAAATGTCATCGCCATCTGTGTTTACAGCTTCAAGATGAGGCCTTGGAAGAGCAGCACCATCATCATGATGAACCTGGCACTCACAGACCTGCTGTACCTAACCAGCCTCCCCTTCCTCATACACTACTATGCCAGTGGGGAGCACTGGATCTTTGGTGAGTTCATGTGCAAGTTCATCCGCTTCGGCTTCCACTTCAACCTGTACAGCAGCATCCTCTTCCTCACGTGCTTCAGCATCTTCCGCTACATGGTGATTGTCCACCCGATGAAGTTCTTCCACGTCCAAAGGAAGCGTTGGACAGCGGTGGCCTGTGCAGCCATTTGGATGATCTCACTGGCAGCTGTCATCCCCGTCAACTTCTTGATCTCCTCAAAAGAGGAGGAAAACAGGTCCTTATGCCTTGACCTTACCAGCTCTGAAAACCTGGGCACAATCCGGTGGTATAACTGGCTGCTGACCAGCCTAGCCTTCTTCTTGCCCCTGCTGACGGTGACTCTGTGCTATGCATTCATTATTTGCACCTTGGCCACCGGGCTCCAGGCACGGGCTGGCTACAAACAGAAGGCTCGCCGGCTCGCCATTGTCCTCTTGGTGGTCTTCTATGTGTGCTTCCTCCCCTTCCATGTTTTTCGGATAGCTCGGCTTGAACTGCGGTTTTGTACGGCCAACTGCCACGTGGAGAAGCAAATCCATGCCGCCTATATCATCTCCCGGCCACTGGCTGCTCTCAACACGTGTGGTAACCTTCTCCTTTACGTCGTGATCGGAGGTGCCTTCCAGCAGGCCATCCTCTCTCTTTCAAGGTGCAAGTGGAGAAAATACATCCAGCGACCTGGCAGCAACAATTACACCAACAAGTCGGAAATCAACTTAAGGTTATGAAAGGGTCCCTTGGTGAGAATTCCAGGAAACTTGGGATTGCTTCGGTGCTGCAAAGCCCTGCATAGGCAGGTGTGCTGATAAGGCAGTGAGAATTGCAGCTGTTTTTTCACTCCATCTCCAATAGAGTGCTTGCCAGAAAAAGCTGTCTCAGGAGCAGGTTGATACTTACCTCTCTTAGCAACCAGAGAAAAGGGAGTGAAAAGAAAAATCTTAAGCCTCCTCAAAGGTAGAATTTTAAGTTACCCCATAGGACTGTTTCTAAAGTTATTTGGGAAATGCAGGATTCTCTTGCTTCAGGCTCTGTGGCTGGTTACAGAAATACAAGGAGCTTAGTTTGGGCAAGAGAACAACTTCCATTGATGTCAGTGCCATCACTGATGTAGTGTTTGCTTTGTTTATTAGAGCTGGAGTGAGATGCAGCAAATTGTCACGGTTGCTGAAACCACTGAATTACATAGTTAGAAACCAGCTAGATAATCATATGTTTTCAAATTAGATGAACCTTATGAACTTCAGCACAGGTCACTAAAGAACTGAATCACAAAATCTCAGTTGGCCCAGGGAAAGATGAGAGAGAAGTACCAAAGGAGGAAACATGGTCAATGTAAGAAAAGATATACAAGGAGACACATATATGGAGAAAATGGAGGAACAAGGAATTAAAAACAAAACAAAACAAACAAACAAACAAAAAACTCGGTCATGTTAATATCCACCTCAGAAAAATACTAGAACAAACAATCAGATGATAAGCCTACAGAAGATGAGTACATTTGACTACCAGCCAGTATGAGTCTACCAGGTATGTACAAAACCATATTAATCTGATTTCCTACTACAACACATTAGGAAAAGAAACATGTATCATAAATCTTGACTCCAGAAAGAGTTTTGACATTGTCTGAGGTGATACTCCTCTGTGTAAGCTAAGGAAAACAGTCTAGAGGATATTAGTGACTACTTTTGCTGGTTACAGAGCTGTAATCAGAGTGGTTTACTATCAAAGTAGAGGGAGCCACTCAGTGGGGATTTGACCAGTCTGTCCTAGGTTTAGGGATATTTAGTGTTTTCATTAGTGAGTTGGATGATGAAATAAGGTCTGTTTATCATATTTGCAGAAGACATGAAGCTGAGAGGAAAAAATTATGTTGACAAATTGCAACTATGGTCTGGAAAAGCACAGGATGCTACGAGGCAGTGACAGGTGCAATGTACTGCATTTAAGTAGAAATAATGAATTGTACAAACACTAAAGGAGTAAAAACTATTTAGGTAATGGTTTGGTAGAGAAAGTCCAACTGTTGCAGAGAATCTCAGGAGCTGACAGTTTCAGTGGGCTGACAGTGTTGCTGTTTTTCTGTTCCAGAAGAGGCAGATGCCATGCTGGGATGCATAAATAAGAATATAATGTGCAAGATGTGTGAAGCAGCCCTTACGCCCTCCTCAGCGTTGTTAACCTCTCAGCTGGAGCACTGCGTTGTTAACCTCTCAGCTGTAGCACTGTGTCTGGCCTTGGAGGCTGCCCTTCAGGGAAGACCAGCCGAGCAGAGCATGGTAAGGGCACCCAGAGGAATGACCAAAGAGGAAAGGAACTGGATGGAAAACCAAATGGTCTGAAAACACCCCAAGGGGGGAATATCAGGAAGGGCTTTCTCTTGGGGCAAGTTGATGAAGAACTGGAAAGGACAAAAGGAGCCTATGCTGCCAGGTGTCTGAAGGTTCAGGCTATTGAGGCATTTAGCAAGAGGAACACAAGATCACCCGACCTCCGGATGTCCCTTTTGGCCTCTAAGCTCTGCAATTAGGCATATGTTACTGGTAGAATCAGTGCTAGCGAAAGAAGTCATGCCAGGGGACATCCCTGGCACTGAAGGTTGTCCCACCACCCTGCTATGGCATGGGAGAGCCTGGGGCATGTGACTGGCCAGCAGCAGCCACCACACTCCCTAGCAAAGCCTGGTACCCACCATGGGTTAGCACCATTCCCCGCAGGCAGCGGTGTGTGGGTACCACATGTAAGTAGGTCAAAAAAATGATACTGTAATGTTTTTGCATGCCTTGTGGATATTTAAAAAAACACTTGATTTGGTAAAGACACGACCATCACGTACAAACAGTGAAACAGACCTTTTGACATGTTTTCTGTTTTGACATGTTTTCAGGTTGCCACTAGGTGGTGATCATTCATGGTCAACCTACCTGGTTTCACACATGCATGTCTGATTCAAAACCACAGTTTACACAAATATGATGATTCACATGAGAGAAGTCTTTTTTTTGATATAGATTCGTAGCATCCTACCGATCTGACATGGACAAAAAGTACAAACACACTGCATAAATTCTCTTCTCTTTCATATAAGTGAAAGCACAAGATGTGTCTACTACTTATACATGCACATCTAAAGCCTCTGAATGGGTTAAAATTATCTTTTTTTTTTTTTTTTTTTTTTTTTTTTTTTTTTTTTGATGGTCCTGAGCAAGGACCATCATTGTATTTTTAATTCTTCTTCTCAGAAGCTCTTCTTCTCAAGCCCACGCTGAGCTTATCACACACAGACAGAAACTTTTGAATAAAACTACACATACAACATAAAACAGGGTGGCTAAAGGTAAAAAGTGTGGAATGGAAGTGTTCAAGCTTTTTCATCTCTGCCAGCAACAAGAGTGACAGTCCCCCAGTTTCAGTGGCTTGGAGAGGGGCTGCTTTTCCATCTCCTCCTCATCTCTTTCCCTAACATTGCTGTAGGTTGGTTGCCTTCTGCCTGTCTCACCTACTGCCTCTCTTCATTCAATTGGGGCTAAACTAGATGATTTTAAAGTGCTGAAGCAGATTAGGGAATGCTCCTGGGAGCCATGGTTCATCGGTGGGGCAATAATATCCACTAGAAGAGCAGCTTGGCTCCATTACCTTGGCTGAATTTAAAAAAGGACAAAAGCTCAACCTTAGTGCAGGCATTTTTAATGAATTCAAGGTCTGCTCAGGTGCTCTGTGGGACTGAGAGATCATTATCTCATGTGACTCATTCATTTTGCTTACTGTGGAGGATGAGATCTCGATAGCTTCTAATTTTAGTAGCTGTAGGTTTACTGCTGAAACAAGGATAAGTGCTTCAATTGCAGTAAACAGGAGACACTTTCCAAACTCTGTATGCAGTGTGACAACAAAGCCACATAAATTAATATGCTATCGCAGGCTAATTCACAGCGTAGTTATGCTCCAGTAACCAGGTCTCTGTTAGAAATCTCTAGCATGTTTGTCTGCAAAGACAGTCGTGTCAGCTCAAGTACATGCCAGCCAGCTACCCTCTGCCAGGGACTGCAGAGTCCAAAAAAGAAACTTTGCAAGGTAAACTAGGTTCACACCTCTCAAAGAGATGTCAGTTCTGATGATGCTAACGAAGAAGTTATGGCATTGCTGACTGCTTTTGTAGACATGTCAAACCTTATTCTTCACAGTGACTCACTTAGTGTCAGAGACTGCAGCAGAGTAATTTTCTACCATTAATTGCCAGGAAAGGCAAACAGCATTTTTTACCTTTTCTGCCCACATCTTGTGTTCCTGTAAGAAGTGGAAGCAAAACTCAAACTCAGCTCATACTCAGACCTCCAAGATAGGAAAAAATACTGACTGCAACATTTCACGTAACAAAGAAACAAAACAATAACTTGCAAAACACGTCTGTGTCTTGTTCTAGGTGCTTTTCAAGCAACTCCAGTGCTCTGTGTCTGACTGAATGCCTAAAAAGAGAGTAGAGAATACCATATATGTTATCAGAATCAATAACCTGGTTAACAGTTAGTAGAGCAAAAAGCTACCATGACTTGATAATGGTTGACTATTGCAAGGTCTGTGTTGGGTGTTGATGTGAGACAAGGCTGCAGTTTTATCCTTGTGTAATGGTATGTGAGATTGGGCTGCTGTGATGTTAGCTGTGGAGTTTAACTCTACAGCAGTGATCCGCCACATGAAGGGAGGGTAGTGCCAGCCCCACCACTGAGTCATTTAGACCACAGACAGATGTTGTCATTTTGCTGATGAGGCTAAGCTGGCAGAATAAACTTGGAATGACTGCTTCCTTCTGTCACTGTTTTGTACTCTAACAATGCAGGTTGAATGAACCTAAACTTTGAAACCACAAACAAGAATTTGTATTCAATTGCTACCAACCCCAAAATGTATTTGCCTTTCCCTGCCAGCAGAATATGAGAAGAGATGTAAGGGAAAAAAATAAAATAAAAAATTGTTCTGTTCCCTTATCTTTCCTTCTTTCCTTGTGAAAGTAGAGGCATTTGGTGGTGTCAGCAAATGCCACTTGGATGCAAAGGCCACACAATTCAGTCTAGGAGGAACAGAAGTTTGCCCTAAAGAAGGTATATTGCGATGCTTGTTATCTGACTGGTAACTGGAAAAGATCAGTGTTTTCAACTAAAATATCTTTCTTGGTGCTCAAGACTCTTGTGTGCTGTAGTAGAGAGCAGAGCCAGTGAGACAACTTCTAATGCAGGAGAAAAAATGCATTCCTGCTTTAAGTCAGAGCTGTACTCTGGGACCCAGAGGGAGAAGAAGGAAAGTCAGTAAACACAGTGCTGAGTGTCTTCCCAAAATAAAATTTAAAACTCAAATGCCGATTTTTTAAAACACACAGAGGGAACATGATTTTTCTGGGTTGCTGCAGGCAAGTATAATGCAGGGTATGTTTGGTTCATCATTGCTAGAATCTTAGAAGGTATTTGAACTAAAATGTATTTTATCTCCCAAGATCTCTCCTCGGTTTCTCTGCTCCCACAATGGATGGTATCACTGATATCTAAACCAGAAGAGAGGTGATTGCCTGGAAGCTTCAGTAACAGTGATGCTCTCTGTTTTTACAAGTAAAACCCTTCCTTTTCAGGTGGACCTGTGGTGACAAATTTGGGTATTACCACAAGAGCACCCCCTGATATACTCAACTCTTTCCCCAACTTTTCACAGACTTTTACATCTTTTCACCACCATGCAAAGTGATACCCGGGACCTGCAGCTGACAGGGCTCAAAAACACCTTCTCGTGAGGGCCTTCAAAGGGCATCCAAGGTACCTTGACGAACAGCACTCACACATCCTCTACTGGGGCTATATTGGTAAACTAAGCTGGGCAAGAAAGAGGTGGTTTGGCACAAAGCAGGGAAGTGTTATGGGTGGATTTATATCCAGTTCCAAATGGTCCCGAAGGGGCAATTTTCCACTGAGTGAACCAGGCTGGTCCAATTGTTTATGGTCTCAGCAATAATAAAGAAGACCTAGGAGACAGAGAGATACAAATATACTGTGCAACAATTTAAAGCAATACATCTTTTTGAAAGTTCCCTTTTCCCTTTGCTTCATGAGGCTTTTTAGCAATAGGAAGTTATCTCAACAGACAAGGCAGCAGCAGCTGCCCACAGGAGTTTTCTCACACTTACCTGTCTGTTTGTAAGCTGCACTGAGATATTTATACTTCACCCCGATTTTACAGGTGATCAAACCGAGGCACAGTGGAGTTAAAGCAACTCGCCTCTGGTCACAAAGCAAATTAGCAGCCAGGCAGGGAACAGATCAGTTCCCAGCCCAGAGCTTTTACAAAGTGCATTAAAGGCTTAGGGTAAGGTTTTTAAGGGAGTCTTGATTGCTCAGTTGTGGCATGTCAGGAATAAAAGCTGAGTTAGACTAGCATCTGCTCTACTCAGGCCCCAGTGCACCCTCAATGCCGCACTCTGCATCTGTGAAAGGATCTTCCCTCACTTCTGTTTTCCTTCGGAGGAGATTTTGGGGAACTAGCTCACCAGAGGTATTTGGCTACCAGTGTGTGTGATCTCAGCCAGGAGCCAGTAGTGAGCTGCATTCATCCCATTCACCGGTTTGCATCAAGTAGGTATTAATTTGCAGGTTAATGTAAAACACTGGCAGCAGTATAGGGGACCCTTTCACAGTGACTTGTGTGTGTCACACCACAGGCCAGGAAATTTTTCTTCCCTTGGAGCAAAGGTTGGTAATAAGCCACATAACTATCGAGCTGCCTTCACCCAAGGAGCAGGGTCCCACTGCTCACCCAGTGCATGCACTGATGCCAGGAGAGCACATGGGTTCAGGTACACAGCCCAGAGCTGAGCAGAGCTGGGGCCAGGACCCTACCAAACACACCCTGATTCACATCTGTCTGCTATGTTCTGCCTCAGATACAGGCGACGGCACCTTCCTTGTTCTAGAAGACCAAATGGGGTTAAGATGCAGCTTTTTCATACGTCTTCTAAATATCCCTTCTCATTACCTCTCAATATGGTTAATACCAAAATACTTATCCTAGCTAAGTACGTGGTTGAAAAATATCAGTGAAAACCCTCTCTACCAGAACAAAGTCCTGGCAAGCATATCCCCTGTACTTTTTCCAAAAATGTAAACCTGAATTCCACTGAGGAAGGGAGAGGACAGGAATGGGGCTCCGTATTGTGCTGGAAGCACCATAAAAAACAGTTACTGCAGTAAGTCCTGATTCTGCATTGAGGGCTTCAGCCTCCTGTCCTCCACCAGCGATGCTCTGCTGGTGCTATAATTCAAATTCCCACTAGAGGGTAGACAAAACATTTCTAGTAAAAGGAACACCTTGGGGAAAAAATAAATAAATAAATAAATAAAATAAAACAAGTATGAGGGAAACCAGCCTGTGATTTGGAAAAGGAGGTCTGGGCTGGAGAAGCAGCAGGGCACAAGAAAAGGAAAACCAAAATGCTGTTTATACCATCCACAAGAGCAAGGTGGGAGCATTGTTCCAGCTTTTTCCAAAGAAACACAGTCTGTGGCCTCTACTTTTAAACCAAGTACAGCTAGCGTGGCTATGTGGTTACAAACATGTAAATTATCATAGACCACATACAGCTGATATTGTCCCCATGGATGTTATCTTACAAGCAGTGATAGGGACCATTTAAGTACAGCAAATGGTTAGAAAGGATAAATGCAGGGAGTTAGTTTATTCACTTCAGGGCAGCAGTGAATTTACCCCTTCCTGACTGCTGAGCCAAACACAACAAATGGCGCATTTCTCTCTTTCTCCATTATTTTTGGCCACGCTAGAGTTGCAGGTAATAACAGCTTGTGTTTTCTCCTCACACATCTCTCTACTGCTGAAATGCAGGCAGGCAGGCTTCTCTGAAGCTGGCTGCAGGAGGGGAAAGTGTGGCATCAGCACATCTTTCTCTTCTTGCTCTCCCCAGAAGAGCAGATCTCTCTCCAAGTGGTCTCGGGGTCTGCATTGAAGACAAGGGCATTGAGAACAGATCTTTCTCACCACACACCCTGCATCTCTGAAGCAGGTTTTCATGCTGATTCAGTATGTCCCAAGCCAGGGAAAGCAAATTAATTCAGAGTTTATTTTCTAATTTAGTCCCAGATCTATAAAGATGGCATAAGACCCAGAAGCACCTCCTAGGTGAGCTAAATGACATTTGTGAATGCTGTGCAGCTCTTTGATTTGAACTTCTTAAATGTAACTTGTTTAACCATCTCCTGTTTTCCCAGAAAATGCCTGGTGTTCAAACAGAGCTCTGGGTGCAGAGCCAGAGCTCCTGGGGACAGGCACCAAGAAAAGGCCTCCTGCCCTGAAGGTCCTGTGGCTGGGACAGCTCTCACAATGGGATGTGGATTACTATCATCTACCTAATGTTAGAGGCCAAATTAACGTCACTTTGGGACAGGCATGGAGGTGTTTCCTTCCACAAGAGCTGCACTCTCATGTCTTATCCCAAAATAAGTGTGGGTTTTTGCACAGAGGAGGCATTGTCCCTCTGTTCTGGATGGGCCACACCTGCTGACACAGTCTTATGGGTGGCCATCGCTCTCCCTCCTGCCAAATGAGTTGACGAAATTGGGAGAGATGTGGTACTACAGGCAGTAGTCTCCACAGTCACCACATCAAAGCTAAATAGGAGGTGTGCCTGCAGATGGGTTACATCGGTGGCCCTAATGAGCCACGGAGAGGAGCCCTTCAGGCAGCAGTGTGCGTTTTCACTGCACTGAGACTCATGAATCCATTGCAATGGGGTTTTCACAGCACATCATTGGGAGGGGAGGAATTAAGCATTAATCCTGAAATGCAGTCCTGACAAATGAGGTTAAATGATATATACGTATTCTCTGTCTGACTTTTGGTGTAAGGTTTGGATGGTAGTTCTGCTGGATACCAGCAATGGCTAGGGAGAGGTATCTGGAATTCAGCACAGGGCTGTATTTGGTGTCCACTAGACCATTTCAAGAGATCACATTTCTCTACCCTGAGGTTATCAATATCTCTGCCACCTGTCCTTGCTGTGATAACTGTGAGAACTACCTCAAGCGAGGTACTTCCCATGCAAAAATCTCCTTCATCACTCCTAAGGAAAAGTTATGTAGTACTAAAGAAAAAGGTTTTGTTCTACAAAAGTCTGTGCCAGTGGGTGGAAACTAGCAAATGTCTCTTGCAGGGAGTCAAGAGGTTGACTTTGGCAAGGACCAGATGGATCTCAGCAGGTGTTCTTTCACCACGTTTTTGCCTCAGGGGAGCATCTGATTTTAAATTTTATACAGATTTTCCCTTTCTTGCATTATCTAAAACATATTGTAATACAAAGAAATGACCTTTAGTCTGGACACTTATATGTATTCATTTTTGAGGCCTCCTGGAGAAATTCAAGGCTGTTCCACTGGTTTAACAAAGCTTAAACCATGCATCTGGCTTCAGCTGTACAGTGGGTCCTACTTGTTGCTGTCTTTCTGTGGTTGATGAAATGCATCATCTCATCCCCACAAGTTTCCACTCTAAACCTTTCTGCTCCTAGGCGGACAGTGGAGGTTTTTGTACTTCTGCTTTGTGAGCCAGAGAAACTGGAGGGAGAAAAGCCACATTAAGCAGTTTCTGAACCGGGTCTTCAAAGAAACAATAAACTGTATCACTGCTGAACCTCTCTTTCTGTTGCTTGCACAGACTTCTATATTAGACAGTTTATTTTCCCCCACCCTGGCATTCAGAGCCCATATGGTATTCTACTGCCTTGCGAAGATATCAGCAATTTACCCTTACTGTCCAGAAGACATCAGCTCAATACAGCTGCTACCACGTTAATGGTGAGGGTTATCTGTGCACACCAACCATTGAGGGTGAGAATTAGGAAAAATTACCCTGTCCAAGATGAGTGATCCATTTTCTCTCAGAATTAGGTCTGGCTTCTCTGTACTTAGTTTATTTGGGAAGAAATCAGACATTCTGACTTCAGATTATTAAAAAAAATTCCAACAGAACGCCTTTCCCTCAGGAAGTGTTGAGTCAACAAAATCAAAATGCTTCATGTGAATGTCTTGAATCTATCAAAAATGTTGACAGAAAGCAGGTAGGCAGCATCTGGGGTAGCTACCCAGCCAGAGAAGCAGTCCCACATGGAGAATGGGAGAGAGGACAACAGTGGGATGCTGAATCCGACATCATCCAGCTCCTCTCCTGGGATGGAGCAGGTTTCTCTCTGAAGTGCTCCATCAGCATGGGAAGGGGACACAAGAAACACAAAATATGATAATCTGCTGCTTCTCTCAGGTTTTACACAACAGCCTGTGCTGCTGGGCTCTGTGGTTGAGCTGCTACGCCAGACATAAATAACGCTGTCGGGAGTTTCTAGGGGAGAAGTGCAAGGCCCAGCTCCAGGATGTTTAGCATCACAAAAATTTCCATCCAAGCCCAGATTATGCAGTGAGCTCACCCTTATTATATTCACTAGTGATTTGGGCAATGGAGTAGAAAGTATACCCTTTAAGCATGCAGATGACAAGATGACTGCCGGCATGCTGGAGTACAGCATTCGATTCAAAGCAATTTACAGAAATTGGAGAAATGGTCTGAAAAAACAGGATGCAATTCAGTGAGGACAAATGAAAAATTTATGTTTGTGGGAAAATAACCAAAACTGCACAAATCAGGACTATCTGCTTAGGCAGCAGTACTGCAGTAAAGAGTTGAAGGTCTATGCAGATCACAAGCTGAATTTGAGTCAGATATGCTTCGAAAAGGGCAAATAGCAGAGTGGGACGTGGAAATAAGAGTACAGAGTGCTGGGCAGAACAAGTAACTCTTCTGCTTTGGTAACGTGTCTTGTGGGGTGGTGCACATGGTCTAACTCTGCGCTTCAAGAAGGGTGGGAACAGGGTGGCCAGAGGTTCAAAGCAAAGACAACAAAAAGGAAAAGTTTGTGGGACTGGGCTTTGTTCAATATAGAAGAAGCAGCACTGGAGTAAAGAAGACAGAAACCTTCGTACCTGTAGTCAGAGAGCAGAATTCCCCCGGCTGGGACTATCTTGGGAAGATGTCAGACATGAGGCAACATGTGCTGTGGGCACGGGAGGAGTTTGGTAGAGAGAAGATTTGAGAAGAGGTTGGAAAAAACATCTTCTGGGACTGCCAACAATACGACCTTATCTGGGGCAGCAGACAGGCTCCTGAGGAGTTTCCTTCCACCCCGACTCCTGCAATGCCAGCAGGCAAAACCCCTTTGAATTGGGACACAGGATTTCAGGAGAGACAGGCAACTCGCTGCACGCACCGAGATAATCCTGTGGAGGGGAGGTGTCTGCGCTTGGCTTGCTGCACTGACAGCACCATGAAAGCCAGTGGATCACAGGGCCAGATGCTCTGCTGATGTGAATTAACTTGGCTCCAAAGATGGTGGCAATACAGCAATTTACACCTCCTTAGAAAATCATGTGCAAAATCTGATGCAAACGCCCTGTTAGCAGTTCCATCGTCAAGTTCCAGCAGGCCATCAGTCATGCCAATATGCAGCAGGATTGTATGTTAGGAAAATGCAGTATAGTGGCTACAACACTTCCCCTGACCCCAAGCAGCCTGAATATGCAGGGTATGACATTTTGATACCCATTTTTATTTTAATGCCAACAATTAAACAGTGCCTTTTGAAAAAGAAATAAACAAAAAAAAAAAAAAAAAAAAGAGAGAGAGAAAGAAAAAAGTTAGGGTCAAGCACACAGAGCTTCTTCTAATTGTCTTTTATTTTCTGTTTTCTTGCTTTTGAGAAGTGAAATCTGTCATATGGTACTGTGATTTCTTCGCTCTCTCCCTACTATTGCAAACATTAATAGATACCTTCACAGTATTTATAATAGGCAGTGCCAGCTTTGAGAGCAATGACAAAAATACACTGCATAATTATTCTGTGCCATGGAGTACACACAGAGCTTGCTTGTGAAATCAGGCGAGGGAAATGCTTTCTGCCAAGTCTCTGCTTGGGTTGAGAGAGCAAGGTGCACACCCTCATCTATTTACTAGGCATTTTCCTTCAAAGAGTCTGCTCCAGCAGGGACCAGTCCCACCGCAGACCGGCAGCAAAGTGTAACTTTCTGAGTTACACGACTCTGATTTTCCTGTGCTCCACGATTTTTGCATTTGGCCTATGTAAAACAGCACAGCGGGTCCACTGCTCTGTCTTCAAAAGGACGTAATGACACTCGTGTGTACTGAAGTGCTGGTGTTTTAGCTGAAACTTTTTCCCTGATGGAGACAAATAGAATACATCGGCTTATAGCAGAGATCTCCAGCTGACTAGGCAGGGCAGTTAAGCCTGGAGCTTTTTTTGTTCAAGTCCTGAAAATCTCAAGAGTGGGAGTAGGAGATCTGACTAAAGCCCAGGAGTGGCCTCAAAGCTCTGGGTGAAAGCTAGCATGGAAAGGCAAAGCAAGAGAAAGCTTCTGCAGAAAAACAAAACAAAACAAAACAACAACAAAAAAAAAAAAAAAAAACAAAAACACTCATTTTTGTATATTTGACTTAGATGAACCCAAAACAATCAGAGGAAAAAGGCTAGATTTAAAATAAAAATGAAAGCATGAATTCCACAGGCTCAGCTTGCGGGAATTATCTCCTTGAAGGCTATTTCAACAATCCACGCCTCCACCCAGTCTGAATTGTTGGAGAGCCATTTATTTGCTCAAGGATAATAATGCTTATCACTTAAGCATCATTTAAAGAGCACGAGACTCTTCCAAAGGCACGGTAGATTCTTGCTAAGCGACTCTCAGGGGGACCCAGCAGAGCAACCTGAGAGCAGGGGAGCAGAGGGAGATGCCTTCACAAATGGCACATGAGGGTGCACATGGTGTGGTTCATGGTGGGATGAGGGCAAGAAAGGTCCCCAGCACTTGGCTTATTAGACTTAGGGGCAACAGGAGGCCCTGAGAAGGTAGGCATCTTCAGTAGCTTTGGGTTGCCTTGCTCTAACTGGTGCAGTGATGGTCTGAGAAGCCACTGCAATCATAAATCCCAAGAAAAGGATCACATATTATCCCCAGAGAGGTGGTGGGTGTAGGAAGGAGCAAGCTGAGGGATGATGGTAGCAGGGCTGCAGAGACCAGCACGGGAACACAGTAATGCAGGGGTCTTCTGCACAGCTAAGGGCTTGTGTTAGCTGAGGGATGAGCACCTGGTTAATTGCAAAACTAATTTCCGTGTATATTAAATTCACATGTAGATGGCTGTGATGGTACAAGTCATCTGAAGACAAAGTTTTATTAGAGTGGCATAAAGCAAAGGGCAGACTTCCCTTCACTTGCCATAGCAGCCTGCAAACAAATTACAGCAGTGATGGCAACACAAGAGAATATATCTTCAATGACTGCAAACTTGCTCGGACACTGGAGGCCACAATACCAGCACCCTTTGCTGAATCCTGTACTGACATGTCACTGGAAGTCAAATATGCACATCTCATCTCAGAAGAGTTTATAGACTGCTCTGTCTTTGAATTAAAAACCAGAATAACAAGGCAGCAAATCGGTCTTCTCTGTTTTCAGACCAACTAAGCTGGGTCGTTTTCAGGAAATGCCCCATTACCTAAACCAATTACAACCCTTGCCACGTTTTCGATGAATTTAGTTCGTGTTTTAATGTCTGCTGGGAAAACTTTACCCAGCACAGCTGCTATGTAAGACTGCTTCATAGCTGGGTGCTTCCACAGCATTTTTTATTCACCAGTTTATGGTCTCGCCCAAGCTGTACCAAGGTACCAGAGCACATACTGGCTTTAAGCAAGCAAATTGTCCCATTGCCTTTCTTCTCTCCACTCCCCATGGCTCAACTCATCGCCTGAAAGTTCATTGCTCATCTAAGGGCTTCAGTGGATTTTGTCTTCTTCTGTACCCTGTAGTCAATGAGTACCAATTCGCTTCAAGGACTAGCGTTAGCCATAAAATTGTGCCTCAGATCCATACAGGCTATTTTTGGAACTGTATCGAGCTACTTCTGTTCAGCTGATGTGGCAGCACTGCTTATATTCCAGATTATACGTGCAATTTTCTGAAGGTAAAATATTCTTTTCCAGAAGTTTTCATTAACAGTCTCTATTACCTACATAATTGGATGGCAGCATTTAGAAGTGATTAATTTAGACTTAACACGCATTTAGGGATTAAAAAATGCTGCCCTTACCAGTCTGTCTCGGGGGAGAAATGTGAAGGCAGAGCTGGAGTTGGTTTTCCTGTGTGATGAAGATGCACAGTATCATTCTCAACAGAACTGAGCATCTCTTGATGGTGGTCTGATACCAACTGTAATTAGGTGTTCAATCACATACAGAGTAAGATCAGCCAAACAAATGCGTGTCTGCTAAGGGAAATAGCCCGTGGAAAGATTATACATTTGCTGAACCAAAAGTAAAATGTATAATGAAAGCTCATAACGCTCCGGAGCCTAGCACTTGCCCAACAAACTGTCTATTTTCCTACACTGCAATTAATCAGAGTTATCCTTGCGATTCCCACTGCGCCACACTGTGTGCTGCCACGTCTGAAGGTCTGACCCAAAGCCCAGGGTCACAGTCAGGAGCCTTTCACTTACACCCGTTGATTTTAGATCAGATTTTTTTTGAGATGAGAATGGCCCCTGAGGTGAAGGAGCAGCTTGTCAGCCCTCACACCTGCAAGTCCTAATTACAGCCAAGTTCAGCAGTGATGCTGAGATATCACAAAAAGCCCAGCTATGACCTCTTCTGCCCCAATGCCTTTTAGAAGCTAACAGCCAGCCCATGCAGAGGAAAGAGTCATTGTTTGCAACCAGCCACGTGTGATTTAACCGAACAAAGCAAAATAAAGGCATTGGACTTTGTTCTCCACTTCTGTATTCTGGACTGCAAGTTTTTGAAGCAGACTGTATGCTCCCAATATGCGAACTCATCTCTTGCCCTGTGTGTCCTCTTCACCCTGACATCACAGAAGGAAAAACACAACATGCATTGTGCTCTCTCTGATAGCTGACCCAGCCTATAGTATAAAGTTTTAAGAGGAAATATCTAATTAATAATCCTGCTACCAAAACATTCCCATTTCCTTTCTGTACAGAGACCAAGGGCAACAGTTATATACGCACGTGAACTCTGCAGGATTTTGTAATGGTTGTTTCAGGGAAAGTGCAAGTAGCTTCCTTTTTGCTGTTGGCTGGTCTTTGCCATTCTTCTCAATGGTCATAAAATTAGGGAAAATGACAGCACATCTGATGAATTGACCTGCCATGCAACCTCATTGCCAGGACGAGCTGGTCTACTTCTGCTGTCCTCCTCTTGCCCCTGCCCAGTCCCCATCACTGGAGCTGAAGCATTCACAGGAGAAGCCAGAGCCACTCACCAACGTACCAGAAAGGTACCCCAGGAATAAGAAAACTGGTTTGTTTTCAGTCAGATCACTGAGGCAACACATCCCATTACTGCACCACTGAAAAGTCTTTTTAAGATGAGAGGAGAGAGGTAGTGTTGTCAATGCTTTTGACAGCAGCCTGAAATTAGGGCCACTGAAGCCAGCTGTGAAACTACAAAGTGTTTTGATTGCTCTCTGCTGCTTGTGGAGGGGAGCTGGGCAAGGATAGCCTTGAAGCACAAAAAGGTCCATGTTTTTGGTAAGAATCAGACTGGTCTACCTATAGACAAAAGATCCATGGAAATGAGGTGGGGAGACTACTAGTAAGGAGGAAAGACCCCAGGCTGAAGTCACATTGGAGAGTCAGCCTTCACTCACGGAGATCCTACACAACACCAGGCAAGTGATCTTCAGTGGATATGAATTGTTAGTTTGTCCAAAGCTTCCCAAGTGCCCGACACAAGGTCTGGCCCAATCAATGGCTGCAAATCAAGCCAATTTTTCAGAAGGTCCATGCACAGTGAGGAGCTGATGAAGCTCTGGGGTAGGGTCAAGTGAGGTCTAGGGCAGGTAGGAGGCAGCACAGTCCTTTTAGCCATGAATGAGACAAGATTTGGGTAGGGTAAAGCACACAGCTTGGTCTCCATGCAGAGCTGCTCTGAATGACCTCGCAGTAGTGCCCCTTTCTTGCAGCTGGTCTGAAAATAGAAGTTTTGTTCTCTTTTCCTGCCCATGGAGCCTGTTTAAAACCCCAGTGCCCTGGATCCCTGGCAGTTATGGTCATGGTGCTGGGAAAGCCCACTTCCATTTCATGTAAGGCACCGCCACCACCAAGGTGGGATAAATACCAGCCCCTGCTGCACGGGGGTATAATGGATTAAGTATGGACACATTAAATGATCCCTAGCTATAATTAGCTCCCTCTGTGCTTATTAGGCCACAGCCTCATACCAATGATTTCTAATGACACATGCAGTGTCTTGGAGCAGGGTAATAACTATTTAAACAGTTGCTGATCCCCAAGCTGGTACATGACAATGTATTTTACAATTATTGAGAAACTTGATTCATTTTTTAAAAGTGCTCTAGGCATTGACCTAGAGAAAAGCTTGGTCAAATGAGAACAGAGTAACTGTAACAGATAGATAATGTTCTCGTTGTCAGACTGCTGCTCCAGTCTTAATTGTGCCCACTACTGCTCTTTCCCTACAGTATGATGAACAAATAATATTCAAAGTTAGCAAAACAAATCATGTTCTCCCAACACAGACCTATGGTGCAGGCACCCAAGGAGAGTCAAGATGGCCTTCCTAAAAATATTCTTATCTATGTGGTTCTCCATAACCACACTAACATGCCTACTGTTCAGAGTTGAAATCTGGATCATACACCTCATCACTGAGTAGGACCTATAGAATGTACTAGGGCTAGAAGGTTGCACAAGGATGGGCAGCTGGGGCCTCTTTCCAAGGACCAGGCTGCAAGAACAGGGATTGAAGCCTACAGTTTCAAAATGCAAGATACTACGATTTTTTTTTTTTTTTTTTAGTAATCTCTTTTGATCTTGTTCTTCGAGCTATGGGCAGTAAGGAGATTTTTATTCAAGAAGAGTCTTTTGGTTCAAGAAGCATGGATGATTGCAGCTCTTGAAAATCATGAAGCCCAAAAGCAAAGACTCAAAAGAAAGTAAGTTTGCAACTTCTGCCATCTCATTAGTAACTGGACAGCATTAATTGTATATAATGTATTCACCAAAACCAAGCAGAAAGTATGACACAGTTCCTGAAAAGCAAATCATGCCAAAACTTCCTGTCTTACATGACGTGAAAATTGGACTTTGTTAGACATTTGTTTTTAATGCAGAAACAGCATGTCATAATATTTTTCACCTAACCTTGAAATGGCAACATGCCTTATTCAGTTTGGTGATCAGGTTTCGCTTCACAGGAACCAGAGAATAAATTTAATTTTCTCTTTTATAAACACATGGATGCTCATATACATGCTAATTTAAATGTGATCTGCTGCTATTTGAATACTACAGGGCTACCTCAGCACGCAGAACTGCTGTCAGAAAAGCGTGATCTGTTCTCAGAAGGCAAGACAGCATAAGGGACAGAGGGCAAAAGATATCTCCTGCAACCACCCAGGTCTAAAAGCTGATCCCTAGGCTGGTGGCTGATGTTTTATACTATTCTCTTAATTTACTGCCACACGGAGTGCCAGGGAGCGGGTATATGTGATTGCAAAGCCTTACTAAGACCTGTTTCAGTGTAAGGAAGACATAAATACATTTCATTTGTAGTGATCTTTGCTCACAGCAATGAAAGGGAGAAGCAGAATTGCAGGTTTTCAGGTAAGCAATATTTCTCCATTTTCAGTTTGGAGGGTTCAAGGTTGCAGAGAAGAACAGATCAGCAGTACAAGGAAACTAAACTGGGGATGAATCAAACATTATATAAGATTTTGTCTAGCTTTATTTAAAATATATCAGTTAAAGATATAAATGTGGGTGACAGTGGTGTCACCAAGCAGCAGAAAAGAGATAAAATGTGTATATCCCTAGCTTTTGTCTGAACATTAATCTGAATTTGTTTAGAACAAGCCTCAGCTTTTACCAAATACATCTTATAGCAAAGCTGCTATACCTGAGCTAATGTTTGTGTTTAAAAGTATTACTCTGTTAACTAAGTTATGGGGACACTGTTCAAATTCCTCCCAGCAGCGGTCCTGAATAACAAAATGATATCCATCTTTCCGACTGGTTAGGATGAGATCGTTCCTGTTGTGTTACAGCCTTAATGACTAGCTTTGTCAGAGAAAATCTGTATGTTCTATCAGTCTTTGGGATAATGCAGAAACTGCCATAGAGGCAATATGCTAAATGCTGCTAAATGAATCACGTCAAAAACTAATTCTATACAGAGGATTTCCAGGACAGCAATAAGGTAGAATGATGACTTTTTAAAATTATTTTTTTAAATGCAATGGCTTCATCACAGTTGTTCAGTGTAATACAGATTTAACATAAAGGCTGTCTTTCTGAGACAAAAGAGAGGAATTTGGGCTTGATAGTACCCTGTCTTGTACTTTGTTAAGTCACTTAAAACTATTTTCTCAGTTGGACTAGTTCAGGTTCCATAGGAGTGGGTCTCAGCTGAGACACTGGAGACCCACACTTTTGCCTCACTTGCAAATGTAAAGGCTAGACATCCAGTTCTGTCTCCTTGGGCTGCTTTTGTCATCAATGGAGACAAATATGTATACCAAAAGAGTAAATCATTTATCTTAGAAACTTCTCTTATGGGAAGATATATTATGCCCTGGAGGAACCTAGATCTCTCTCTCGATGATAAAGGGGGGCTTAGGATGACTGGCTCCAGTTTAAATGTCTAACTTTTACAAGTCTGAAGTTAGATGAGATAATTTCATCCTTGGTTACCATTCCCTCAGGTTAAAACAGTACCAAGAGAGGTTATGTCCTGAACTCACTGTGGAGAGATCCAAATTGGCCATGGCAGATCAGAAACCATTTCAGAGACAAGTCTATCTAGTTGCAATTCACATGAAATGGGAGACAAGAGCAATGCCTTCAGTCAATATCTGTGCTTTCCACCTTTCTTCTGCTCCTTGAGAAAAACTTTGTAGTCATTAAAATCAGTTTTATGCCACTATACCACTAACAAGTTTGCTTTTTTTTTTTTTTTTTGGATTTTCCCATGAAATGCACTCCTACCAGTTTGATAGCCTGATGGCTCCAAAAGAATAAGATCACATTTAGGGGACAAGCCATTACTGTCTAGTTATGGGAGAATCAGATCCTGAGATCTGTGTCTGAGCTCAATGTCTTTTGATTTTCATGAAACTAGAATACCATCTCTGATTTCATGAGTACAAACTACTGACTAGCTCATTTTAATGAAGATAAGTCGTGGGTACAGTTTTGCTTTCTGAAAGGGTATGGCTAATTCAAAGTTTTGTAAAATCTAAGCCCAAACTTTCTCTAGCTTCTTAAATGTCATCTTTCTACTCTTGCAGGTTTGGGGATAAGCAACATCTTCAGTTGTCACCTTCAGTGCAGGAGATTAAATAGAGCAAAGGTAAAATTAATCATTATCAAAATTTAAAGAAGGGTGGAAGGGGAGGAGAGTGAAATTAAACTTTGGAGCAGAGGGATCTATGTAAAAGCTGTGTGTGTTAACATATCCCTGTTCTTTCCCCCTACTATACCTTGTTTAACATATGACATTTGCTCCAATGACAGATTTAATTGAATTCATTTGTCCTAACAAATCAGTTAAAATTAAACATCTTATTTTTGTAAAGCTTTAAGAAGATTTCTGCAAACATGGCACCTGAAGGCACAGACAATTTTACTGCTCTTCCAGGCCACGCAGACCCTTTGACAAGCTGCAAGGATGAAGATTTCTTACAGGTGAAATCGTACCTCTCTGTCCTTTACAGCCTAATCTTCCTGGTGTGCTTCCCAGGGAACATTGTGGCCATTTTTATTTATTTTGTCAAGATGAGGCCCTGGAAAAGCAGCACCATCATTATGCTAAACCTGGCAATCACTGACCTACTGTATGTAGCTACGCTTCCTTTCTTTATACACTACTCTGCTAATGGAAATAACTGGATTTTTGGAGACTTCATGTGCAAGTTTATTCACTTTGGTTTCTACTTCAACATGTACAGTGGTATCATCTTCCTGAGCTGCTTCAGCATCTTCCGCTTTTTTGTAGTCGTCCACCCAATTAGATGCGTTTTTGTTCAAAAACGGAGATGGGCAGTGGTGACCTGCGTAGTAGTATGGATGATTTCCCTGGTAGCCATCAGCCCCTTGGGCATCTTGATTGCCACAAAACACATGGAGAACAGGACCATCTGCCCAGACCTGTCTTCTGCTGAGGACTTTGACACTACTCGATGGTATAACTGGCTGCTGACGATGTTTGGCTTCTTCTTGCCCCTGCTGACGGTGACTCTGTGCTATGTGCTCATTATTTACACCTTGGCTACAGGGCCCCACACGCAGACTTGCTATAAGCAGAAGGCTCGCAGACTCGCCATCGTCCTCTTGGTGGTCTTCTACGTGTGCTTCCTCCCCTTCCACATCTTTCGGGGGATTCGGATCGAGCTCCGAGTGCGAGCAGCAAGCTGCCACTTCAAGAACGTGATCCTTTTCATGCTTATTCTAGCTAAACCTTTAGCAGCATTAAATACATTCGGAAACTTACTGCTCTATGTGGTGACAGGAGACAACTTCCAGCAGGCGATCCTCTCACTCCTCAAGTTTTGGACACACAAGAACTTAAAATAGAAGATTGATTCCATAAGAGCTATGGAGGTAAGGTACCAAAGCTGCCTGTAACCACCTCTTTGCCATCACAGCACACAATTTAACTTTTCTGATACCAAAACAGAATTTATCTGCTCTGTGTTTTATATTTACACATTTATTGTCATCAAAACCAACCAACCAATCAACCAATCAACCAAAAACAAACAAACAAACAAACAAAAACAACAAAAAACACTTAAAATGTAAAATAAAACTTTAAATAAAACACTAAAAAATCATGACAAATTTTGCTGGGTTTATTTATTGAATTCTTGGTGTTTCTTTCGGAGAATCCTAAGACACAGAATGGCCAACAGTTTCAGCAAAATATTAAAATTAAAAAAAAAAAAAAAAAAAAGAGTTGCTTATTAGTGGCAGATTCACATTGAGGATAGGTTTAATTTAATTTAATTTTAGTAACTCAGACATTAAGTGTCCCATCTAAGGTAGGTGCCTGCCTTTGACTTTCATTACTAGGTTAAAGGTTTGAGTACATGATCTTAGAGGTCTTTTCCAACCTAAATCATAGAATCATAGAATCATTAAGGTTGGACTGATTCTATTGTTCTATGACTTCTTTTCTAATCAAAGAAGAGGGATAAGATGCTCCAGAGGGCAATTCATCACACCAGTCTTAGACCTGCAGGAGGGTTTGTCTCAAATCCCTGGAGACCTTGACTGCATAGGTGTCTATATATAAGCTAATCATCTTGGTCTCCATTTATAATTTTCCACTACAGAGGAGAGAAATGAGCAGTTTTAGGGTGTGATTCACCTAATTATTCTTGATGCCTGCATTTAGACAAGATGAATCATGACCTAGAGTGCCTGTTTCTCAACATTGGCCATAAAAGGTAAGTAATCAGGCACAGACCCAAATGTAGATGGGTTACTTTTATACAGTACAGAGTGGGATGTATTACTCTCCAGAGGTGGCTGAGAGGGGAGCTTACACAACAAGACCCTAATCAGTGCCTTCAGAGATCTCTTGAAGATTAATGGTGCAATAATACAAGATGTTTAGATTAGGGTTTAGATTTGGTTAAATCAGACATTAGGAAGAAGCTCTTTACTCTGAGGGTGGTGAGGCACTGGCACAGGCTGCCCAGAGAAGCTGTGGGTGCCCCATCCTTGGAGGTGCTCAAGGCCAGGCTGGATGGAGCTTTGGGCATCCTGGTCTAGTGGGAGGTGTCCCTGCCCATGGCAGGGGGGTTGGAACTGAATGGTCTTTAAGGTCCCTTCCAACATAAATCATTCTGTGATTCTATGATAAGTGGATGGGTGCATAAAGGGCCCAAATCCATGGATGTTTGCCTGTTTCTTTACTCAGTGGATCTCTGCTTCATCACACAAGACCATTGGATCTGATGATCCTGAAGGTCTTTCCCAATCTAGATGATTCTATGATTCTATGATTAAGGAACAGCTTTGGGTAATAACATACCTGATGAGCAAAATGGGCCATTTCACAGGAAAAAAAAAAAAGACTCATAGGAAAATACAAGTCTAATACTTGCAGACACCAGCTGAGGAACCCCAGACAACAGCAGTACAAAGCTGTTATCAGCATAATATTTAGAGCCCAAAAGTCTGACAGCAGAGTGATTCATCTATCAAGTTTTTTAACACCCATATTTCATGTTTCATTACTTTTGCTCTTCACTCCAAAATGTTCATTAATCAATGGCAACCCACACTGCTGCAAGGCTTTCACGAGACCCTTCTCGTTGTGCAGTCCTTCTATGTGTGGCCTTGTCTTTAAGCGACCACCAGACCATTGTTCCCATTACACATGTGCCCAAGTGACTGGCAAATAGTCTGTGACTCATCTGTGGCATGGGGAGCCCATTAATTTCCCCTCTCAGCACCAGCAGCATCAGCACCTGGGGGAGAACAGCAAGCAACAGAAACAGCAGGGAAAGGAAAGTATATAAGAAACCATCCCTGGCATGATAAGAGAGATGGGGAAAGGAAGAACAGTGTTCATCCAGGTTAGAGTAGGAAATGGGCTGTAAAGAAAGGGTTCTGTCAGGAAATGGAGGAGGAAGCCATTTTCCTGCAGAAAAATGTGGCTTTCATCTACCCCTAGCTATTAGTCAAGGCAAATTTTATAACATCTGAAGGGTGCTGAAGCATGGCTGTGATCACTACCTGTTCTCAAACTGTGGATAAGAACCTTAGGAGAAGAGGGAAGCTCACCTAGTGCAGGGCTGAAGAGATGTTGCTTGTGGCAAACATCTGCTGAACATAGCATCTTACCTGTTTTTTTCAGTTTACCATATCCTATGGAAAATAAATAAATAAATAAATAAATTCATTTTGAGAAAGAACAAGACGATACATTATGTTTTAAGCCTCTGTTTCATATAAATGTGTTTTTATTAATTCAGTTGCATCTTACCTAAAAATCTACATTGAGTTGTATGGTTTTTCTGAAGTTTGAGGTAAAAAAGGAACTGCCTCTGTTTTTGCAGGACTGATAGGAGCAGTTTTTGCTTTTGACTTTAAATGAAGCTCTGCATTAGTACTTTTCAGCTTTACCTGATATTTTCCAGAAAGAAAAAAAAATTATTCAGCACACTCATTTGTTCTTACATCCAGGCTATGCACTCTTTTAAAATGCAAAATGCCTGGAACATCTTCAGTACCAGCATCATTGCCTGGAATGATTTGGGCAGATATCATCCTGAGCTGGCAAGGCGATGAACCAAATCTTGTTTTCTGTACAGTCAGTGAAGAACAGATATATAAACTAATTTATTGCAAATGGTACTTTTACAATTTCAGTAATAGTCACACCAAAAAAAAAAAAAAAAAAAAGAGAGAGAGAGAGAGAGAAAAGGAGGAGATCTATACAAGAGTCCTGCCTGCTCCCTGCCCCAGCACTCAGTTCTGGCCTTTAGCTTCTAGGAAGAAAAGGGAAAGACTAAAGCAATGTTATCAAGAAACTGCTAGCAGCTGACATGAATGTCAGGTCCAACAGCAGAACATAATCCCAATATTTTAAGATTTTCATCACCACGGATAGGGGGAACAGTTTAGCCATATTAATATTTTATTAATTTCTGATTTGACATCTATATGGATTTCATGTTCTTATAGCTTTAATTTTTAACATTCTCATAATTTGTCAGAATTGCTACAATGAAAAGGCTTGAGATTTCTTCTAACAACCTCTAATATTTTTGCAATGGGGGAGAAGAACCAAGTTCAAGAAATAAAAGACAGGCCTGTAAACTCAGTCTGCTAAGGACTGGGCACCAATCCTTAAATAAGTATCATACTACAGTCATTTACTGCTTATGTTTGTGATGCTCTCACAAGTCTGGAGCATAACTACATTCACATAGTAAACCACAAAGATATAGAGTCAAAATATATATATCTCTGTCCTCGGCAAAAGCCCAGATCCATACTTTCTAACATGCTTCTTAAAATGTGCAGGAGAAAGGAAGGTACCACAAGGATGACTTTTTTCTCAGCAAGTACAGAATTTCTATGTTGTCTGATTCCCAGCAATAATTAAAACAGAAGTGGTAGCTTATAATATGATTCCTTACGTAACCAGCAGCAATCATTCTTGTAAAGCAAATGGTAAGTCTTGGGAATATCACTGTGTGTATACCACAGTGGCCAATTCGTTCTGCTCTTATCTATGGGTATGTTTGCAGGGGCCCTGCTCTCCTGGGGATTTCTCACCAGCCTGTTTAAGGCAAGAGATCCACCTCTGGAAGTGCAGGAGGTAGCATTTTAACCCCTTGGGCAGATCCACCAGCCCCATCTCCATTAAAAGGCCTAGCTACCAGAAAGCAGGAGCAGAGGGAGGAAGCTGTAGACTGAGGGAAACATCAGACAGGGAAGCAGTGTTCTCCACCTGTCTCTATCAAGTCACTTTCCATTGGCAAGGAAAAACAGTGGGAATTTTTTTTACATGGGCATAGGAGAAACCCAGCTGGCACCAGCAGCACGACAGTGGCAGATTGTCAAGCCTGTTCCCCACAGCTGCCTGGTAGCAATGTGGGATTCAGGGACTTAAACCACCATGCCAATGAAGGAGGGGACAAGGTGGGTCTCACCAGGTGTATGACATATGCACCTCGTTTGTCCCTCATCTCTAAGGAAATAGTAATATCTCTATTTTGGGGATGCTTAAAGAGCCCAGCAGACAGTCCAGCCCTACCCAAGCAAGTAGCCTGGACTGACTCCAGGCCCATAAATGTGCCATGCATGGGAGTGTCTGAGGGACTGTGAAATGGGGAGAGGAGAAAAACCTGTCTCCACTCTGCTGAGACTCTAACCTTCTCCAAATGAATATGACCTCCTTTCCTTTTCCATTTCTAATGCCGTTTTCTCTCTTCTCTGGCAGCCCATGCTCTGGGATATCTCTGCACACCCCACCAGGAGCGGGAGGTATGGCTCCACATGCCCAGCACAGCTGTGAGGAGGAATGGCACTGCACACACAAGTGTCTGATTTGGGATGGCAGCCCACAAACCCACAAAGTAAGCTGATCATGTGGTTTATGTGTAACCACACAAGGATGGACATATAAAATGATCTTTGCTCTTGAAGCAGCAGTGGGAGAGAAGAGGCTTCAGCTAATTCATCATCTCTCTCTATTCCCAAGGAGTAAACCTGAGCCTCAATTAAACATATCATTATTTAAGCACTGTAATTAAAAACTATGACTGTCAGTAACCTTTCTTTTGGTACGTGTACAAATCCTATGCAAATAGCCATTAAGCATATCCCAACAGATCCCTCCACAGATTTCCACTTCATGAAACCACCTACCCAAACATTAACCTCAGTGGCTGTTCATCGGTTTGCATATGCAAACCCTGAGGAACAGTGGCGAGGATGACTTAACTTAAAGACACATGCACTAGTCGGAGAGCCTGAAACAGGAGTTTGGGCATTAGCTGTGAGTTATGGTGAACAGTTGAACCTGTTGTTTAAAACCTTCCTTAATTCCTGTGGCATCTTGGGCATCACAGGGGTGGTGGCAACACCAAAATAAAGCATGAAGTTGTACAGTGGAAGGAAATGAAAGCATTAGGGAGGTCTGAATTTCACCTAGATCTGCCAATGGAAGGGTAGTGAGCAATGATGGATCTTTGCAGCCTTAGTTCTCACTCCTGACTACCACCACCACCACTGAAGGTTTAGCTCCTGCAGCTCTTCACCTGTGTCTGGGGTGTGATTTCTAGCAAGCATGTATGCAGAAACCCAGGGCTGATTTATGATACTGATTTATGCCTTCTCTGGGGAGGGAATGATGCCACAGTGTGGCTTGGCCAAGACATCTACCAGCAGAGGAGCGAGGCTCAGTCTGGCCAGGAGCACAGCATTAAGCCGAGCTGGTGTGACTGACTCACGGGTAAATCGGTGCCGGGTGAGCTTGAATGCTTTCTGGTCCTAGAGCTGACCGACCCTCCTGTCTACCAGCAGAGAGTCACTTTATCTCCCCTTAATTATTTCCCCTGCCACATTTTATCCGCTTAGAGTTATAAGCTCTTTGGGGCAGATGTCTTAGAGAGCATTTGCACAGCAGGATCAGAATTCCAAATGGGCCCTCCTGGCATTATGAAAATTCAATCAAGGGCTTATGCCATAAAAATGTAAACGATGTAGCTACTTATCATTTGTGCGTATAGAGACACATAAACACACAGGCAGATACAGATACACAGGGAAGGAGCACCTGATGCAAAAATGAAATTCTTTTAAAATAACAGTCCTATGTTATGTTTAAGCTCCTTCCTTTGGATATGAATACACATTTCACTTGTTCCTTCCCTCTCCTGTACAAAACTAGCATGACACTGGGGACAGAGGTTACCTGAACAGGAATTACCTTTCAGAACAAAAAACAATTACTACAAAATAATTGTAGCAATGGGCAAAATCTTCTGAAGCAGTTTTCAAAACAATATGGGGACGTACTGGGTTAAACAAACATTAACAGTTCCCAGATATAATTTTCTGTCATGTACAAATTAATGAGGTTTTACTACTGATTCTAAGACCAAACTCTAACTATTCTGTCTTGTTTACATTTAATATTGGTAGCACCTGGCCATTTAGCTTCTTTTTTGTGCCATGGAAACAGGCAGTATTTGCCCATGTGATAAATGATAATGTTCTGTACTAAAATGGATTTGGCTCTGTATCCAGGGGGAGGTCACTCAAGTGTGGGGTATTTGCTTGTGTAAATTTTGATGTAAATTTTGCTGTTGAGATGTTGATATTTCAAGACGATTGTGTGGCTCATTTCTGCACTGCAAAATAGAGTGTGTCTCACTGTCCAAGCAGTTTAGGTTTACTCATGTACTTAGAATACAAAGAGCATCCTTATCTGACCTGTTTCAAATGCACATCTTACATTACATCACTCTCTCAGGGTGACTATTTTTGCTTTCTGTAAAGGAGCTATTTCTTTCTCCTCTGAAGAAAATGGAAGTGTCCCTATGACATCCCTTTTTGTTCTAATTTAAGTTTTCCTTTTTTTCTTAGCAGTCATCCTAGGTAAAATTCCATCAACTGACTTCAGATAAGATGCAGGCATAGTTTGAGGTAGCTGTCATGGGTGTTTTTACAGTCAGCAGGAAGATGTGGCAGCTTGGGGAGTCCAATCCATCCCTCCTACGGTGGACCCAATGAAATGTGCCTCCAAAATGCCTGCATAGGCAGTTAGTGGTGTCCATGTTTCTGACTTCAGTGCCCAGGCTTTGGCACGATGGACCTGGTCCACCATGTCTGTGGAAATACAGGTGCAGGTTCCGATGTTATGACAGTTTTTAAAGTATAACATGAATTTTTACAATGCCTTCTGGCTAATCAGTATCTTCAGGTAAACTAGTTTAGGAGGTGTATGTTATATCAGTTTGCCTTGCTAAAGGAGAGGCTGCAGTTATGTGGAAAAGAATATAAAACATCCTGTGTGCATTCTCTTTGTTTCTACAGAGAGAAAGATTATATAAAGGAGTATGTGGAATAGTGAAGAAATTAAAAAATAATAATAAAAAGGTATACAAATATTTAAAAACAACAGACAGATCAAGCATTTGGTTCATGGAAGCCAGGACACCCCAGGCTCTGCCCTTAAGCCAAGTCTTCCCATCAGGCAGCATCCCAACTGTCCTACACACACCTGAGGGAGAATACACCCAATTTAAGAGGTTTATTCGTTGTGCTAGCTATTCATCTGTGTGAATGGACCCTACTGCGTGGGAGACTGCAGGGCAAGATAAAGTAGGAAGGGAGGGTGTTGACTACTGTGCAGATTTGTGCTTAGATTTGGGCTTTGGAAAGTAGTGGGAAGTGAATAGGAAATGATGGCAGGGAAAAAAAAAAAAAAAAGGCATTAAAAAGAGGCTGTGAGTTGCAAGAAAAAGCAAAAACTAAGAGAGAATTTGAGCTTTCAAGACTAAGAAATGGTATAAAAAGCGATGAGCAAAACACAACAAACTGTGAGGGAGTCATCATGAGGGAAGAAGTACCCCAGTGTAAACACAGGTGCAGGTAGACACACACATGGGGTTAAGAGCCTGAGAAGCTGTTCAGAATGGTTGCTTGTTATATCCAAGTCCTAATTGTGCACATTTGAAGTATCACTGCTCTGCACCTCTGCAAACTCCCTGACTTTGCCAGAGAGCTTTTCTGAATGGTCCTAAGAGGAGTTTGTCAGAAAAGGACTTTTCATTAGACCCCTTTAATTTGCCATAGCACTGAGATGGGACACGCTCTGACTGACACCCTAGATGGGGTATAAAACTTATTAAGGAAATTCAGAGGTATAATTTATGGGAAATTCCTTCCTGTAATGTAACTAAACTATTAAATTTCTTCATGAGACTTCTGAAGCACATAATTGTCGGCAGCAAAATCGAGGGGCTGCCAAGTGCCTGAGAAATATAGGTGCCGGAGAGATTAAAATGAGTGGCAGCCTGCAGGGTGACAGCTGCTGGAGAGATATCTTCACCACCTGTGGAACCTGCTCCCGAACTGACAAACGTTAATGCTCATTCCTAATACTTGGTAATCTCTCAGCTACACGTCTAGTTAAAAACTGACACAGCTGAAAATTTGTCTCAGTTGCACCCAAGCAACACCCACATCAGAGAATGCAATACAAAAATAGCTCCCATTTACACAAAGGTAGGGCAACATAATGCCTGAGACAAACACTGTAGGAACACAGAAGAGAGAGCTGCAGAGGCACGTATGTGACTTATTCCTCATGTTATACAGCTTTCGCTGCGTTGTGTTGATCCAGCTGTTTTTTCACTGTCTATCCAATATTAACAATATAGACCTTGTGCTCATCCCAGACTCATCATTCAACCTCATGAGGCCACATGCACTTCAGCCTGAGTGCCTCTTGCAAACAGCATAGTTCACTGTCCAGACGTGAGGACAGCGTCACCCTGATGTCCCCAGCTGCTGTGACACCCATCAGCCAGCCCCCCATTGCCTCTCCACCTCTCCAGAATTCACATAGGGGACTTCTTCCTTTTCCCTGGAGCCCCTCATTTTCTGGTTTACCTTTACGGTTCTCTTCCATGCCCATGTGATCCCCTTAACTTCTATTTTAAGATGAAGATTTGCTTATTATTCAGCTCTCATTTCTGAGACAACACTCATTTCTCACAAAGTATGTATCTCTATAAACATTACCACATAGCTGTCACCCTGACTTGTCTGGCAGAGGGTTTTCTGGCACAGACTAACCACACTGGGGCTGGCAAGGGCCACCACTGCCAGCTCTTGCCTTGCCACTTAGGCAGCACATCTGAGCAAAAGTACTGATTCAGTGGAAAAGTCAGTGGAAAAAGGACCTGAGTAGTGACAAATACCAAATCAGGACAAGCCAGCTCATGCAAACATCTTTCGTCCCTTTAAACAGCTTGACCAGGTCTTGCTCCTCACACAAGCTTTGCAGTCATCAGCAATACCCATTATGGATGTGTTTCTCAGACTTGTGAAAGCCAAAAGCACCCCTTGGAGAGGGAGAAAGTATTTATGTTGTTCTAGGTGGAAAAATGTTTTGTAAAATCTGGCTATAACTGTCATAGAAAAGTTAAAGTACATATCTTCTATCTCATCCTATTATTTGAATAAGCACCTGTGTCTGCACCCAAAACTGCACATCAGTTGCATAGATTTGTCACCAAGAGAGAAATGAATCCTGTCTTTAAAATCACGTTGCATGTGCTGCCTTGGAAAACCAAATGTTAAGTTCAGTTAGCTCCTGGTTTAATTGCTTAATTTCAAAAAATAAAAATAAAAAATTCCTCTGAAGTGTTCCTAGACAAGCTTTTGGGAGAGTGCTGCTTGGCTGAAAGGTCCTGATGACCACCAGCAGAAGATGCAGTTGCCAGCAGAGTTGGTGCCCATGCATGCAGTGTCTCTCCCACACAAAGCCAAAGAATCATGGCCAGACTGGGCTGCTTGCTGCTGCAGGGATACCGAAAAGTTCTTCTTTCAATAAGAAACTGAATCTCGGGGTTGACACAAAGGGTCACAACAAACACATGAGGACAAGCTAATATTCAGTTTGTTGGTATGGACTCAAATATTTAGGCAAGTATGAGTGAGCAGAGCAATACTGCCCAAACAAGAAAAGCTGTTGTATAAACAGAGTCCACAACTAATCTGAAAAAATATGGAAGGTAGCTGATATTTAAACCTGTTTTTATTCCCACCGTCAGCGAGATTTATTTAAATGCTTTACAGGATTGGGATTTAGGTAAGTACCTCCATATATAATACATAGGTAAGGATTTTAATGTGGAACTTTTTCAGGTAGTATTGCTTTTCAGATTGATAATTCTGATAAATACTCTTAAATAATGACAAAACAATAAAGACAGTACATTTATTGAATGTTCTTTTCTTTTTTTTTCTTTTCTTTTTTTTTTTTTTTTCAGATCAACCCCAACAGGATCTAAGAACTGTTAGGGCTTAGTGAGCCTGAACACTTAATAGTCCAAAGGAAAAAGGATGCCAAATTCGTGTCTGCATGCTCAAACCAGGAGTGGGTATCTAAGGACTCTTGAAGAAGTAATATTTATCTATTATTGTAGTTAATTGTAATTTTACATAGTATTTCAGTGTTTTGCAAACCTACTAAATGGAGTCCCATTCGCTGCATGCACTTTTTGAGGAGCTGGGAATCTCAGGTGGCAGCTGCAGATTTTCTTCCTCCAGACATCAGCCTTCCTTTGGGCTGAAATGTGAGCAGTGTCTCTCTCTGCAGTGGCTACAAGGGACACAAACACATATACACACACCATCAGAACCCACCTGACTCCAGGAGCCAGGGCTGAGAAGCCACCAACCAGCTTTGGCTTCCCACCATCCGCAGGCTCTTCCAAGGCTAGCACAAACATTGCTGGTGTGCAAAGTCTCAGAGACAAGAGTGGTGCATTTCTTGCAGTCTGTGACATTCATTAACAGACAGAGAGAGTCAGTGAATGCACACGTGCCCTACAAAGTGTGCAAATTGAACTTTGCAGACCTGAACACTCTTGGGTTGTATACGGTGCAGGTATCTGAGCTGCATCCTGTGCACCCAAAGGTATGGAGGTCTGCAAAGTTCATCTTGCACACACAAGCTCCAGGTGGGCACTTTTTTTTGCATGTTGCATAGTGTACAATGTGTGTGTTTATATCAAAACCTTATTTAAATCAATAAGATCAATTATAGAACCCTTTCAACAGCAAGCATGAAACAAAGCACAGCAGAGAAAAACGCAGACCTGCACTGTCCCACACTGTGTGCCAGGAGCCCTGAGCCTGCTGCTCAGTGCAAGAGCTGTGGATATTTGTATTCCACGGGGATGTTCAGCTGCAGATTGGACTCTGAAAGTTGTGAATAACCTTCACCTCTCAGCTCTTCGGGACCGTGCAAATTATTTAGCTGGCATCTCACCCAGGTCTTTAGCTCAAGGTGCAGCCCTTGTCTGAAAGATGGGAAATATCCTCAAGGAATTACTGAAATAATTAAGAAGCAAACAGTGAAATATCCCAGCTTCAGCCCCTTCTGCCAGACTGCTCCTCGTGGTCATCCCCATCCTCTCTCTGTGCTCTTCCTTGTCGTTTCTTTCTTTGAATACTTTGAACCTTTATTTAGCACGAACATTGAGGAATTGGAGCATAACTACATGAGCAGGAACACCACCATTTTTCTGGTCAATAATTCAGTTCCTTGGATTGTCAGGATAAACTGCGCGGCCTTGGAGAGTATTCATCCACTTGGGAATTGGATTACAGCCTCATAAAGCAGCACAGCACTCCTATTATCGCCCGAATAAAGCTGCCATCATGCTGGAACAAATAGGTGGAAGTAGGCAGCCACCGAGTAGCCGTGGCTGAAGCGAGGAATAATAAACTGACATACAGTCCTTAAGAAATTCTTCACAAGGAGGCAGATTTAGTGCCCTGAAAGCTTACGCACACAAAAACACACACTCATCTTTTTTTATCGCTGCCTTATCTAAAGCACCGGGCGCTCTGTAAAGGCAGGATCCAGGTGCAGTGCCCTCTGGATGGCTGGTGATTACAGCGCGTACACAACATTATCCTCTGTCACAAGACGATGCCCAAGAAGTTTCTCAGCGCTCACGAGCCAGAAAAGAAGCTGGTTTTGTTGTAGCTGCCCACGGTTGTACCTGGCTCAGTGTAAAACCCTGTCTGACTAAAACCAGCTCACTGCAGGTTTCTGCTGCTCCCGAGGCTATATCTCCAGCATCTAAGAGCCTGGGAAGGGGCAGGCTTCCCTCACAAGGACCAGCCTGGCCCATGGACAGGCACCAAGAGGGAGAATGTCTGCTCCTGCCTCTCCTCTTCCCTCTCTCTGCCCCTGGCTCCTACTACTTGCCTTGTGCCACTGAGCATAGGGCCCTCTGCCAGCAACTTTCCTGCACATAACTGCAGCAAGCAAACTGAGGAGAAGTCTCAGCTTCTTCAGTTTTCTGCTGTTGTAGTCAATTGCAGCAGCTCAGCCAGGAGTCTGGATAAGAGCTGAGCCTGCACAAGCTGGTAGGGAGCACAGAGACAGGAGGGGAAGGAGGGAAATGTCTGAAGCCTCCTCCCATCAGCATTAAAAAGCAACGAGGATGCATGAAATTGGGCCATCTGCCTGTGGAGCAGGATGGGAGGGAGCCTGAATGGTCCCTGGGCAAAGAATGGGCATATCTGAAGCACACAAATAGGTGCTGTCACTCCTGCAAATGTGTTGTTGGGATCAGTACCAGACAGGGATAGCCACTCGAGATGCCCACACTTCATACAAGTATTTAATGCAGGTTGCAAAACTCAGTTACAGGAGTGAGCACACTGAGAAGCCCCTGAAGTCCAACCTGTTTGGCTTAACAGAGCAGAGGTTAGGTTGGGTGAGTGCCATTTTAGGGGTAGTTTCCTGAAGAAATCACCGCTAATAAAAATTTCTTTAATCCAGAAAACAAATGCATAGCAAGCACAGCCTCTGGGCAGGAAACAGAGTCAAAGTAATCGAGATTCAGAATGAGGTGCGGCCGATTCCCCAGTACTGGGAGGGCTTAAAGCAAGGCGGGATGTCTTTGTACAGGCTATGCAACAGCTTGCTAAGTTAAAGGTTTGATGCAGCAATCTCTTGGTACAATTTTATGGACTGTAATGCACAGTCCCTCCTTGCCTTTAAAATCCTGGGAGGACCAAAATTGGCAACAAAATGTGGGTCGTGTTGTTGCATTGGTGTTTCCCCTGCATTACGCTGGGTTCCTACAAGGCAGCCACACTTGTGCCTCTGTACACATCTTCTGCAGCAGGGTGAGGGAATTAAATGCTCTTTAAGCTGCTAAAGCTAAAGAGCTGCCTTTAAGGGGCTGCCTGGAGAGCCATGTGTGCTGGTGCTGTGATGCTGTAACCCAAGCACAGCAGGGGCCAGAGCTGGCTGCCCTGATCTCGGTGGGCATTGCATGCCCCAGGCCAGCACCCTGCTCCTTCCTCTTCCCCACACCCCTGCCCCTTGTTGGTTTTTCTGCCCTCACCTTTTTGGTTTTCAGCTACAAAATAGATCACTGCCTATAGTCTGGGCTGTCCGGTTGGCATATGTGAGGTTGAAACCTATTCTTCCTGATGTTAAAGAGATATTTTAGGTGTTTGAGCAAGCAAGCGAGGTTAGCAGGACAGGAGGACATGACTGTCGCATGCTGTAAGGTGTAAGTGGTATCTTGATACAAGTCACTGGCTGCCTGTCCCCAGATGCCAGAGGGGACACAGGAGAGATGCAGCAGCCCTGGGGAGCAGCCGACAGACCCCAATGGGGTGATCCATTCAACACACAGCTTCTTTATCCCCACGGCAAATGGGGTCCACAGCAGGCACTCCCCAAAACAAGAGTCCACATGGATTTTGTTATATTATTCCAGACCTCTAATCACACTTCTCTAGGCTCATCATCACCCTATATCAGCAGCAGAGCACCAACGTGCCCTGCAAATGCACAGGAGCACACCAGCCTGCTCAGCAGCCCCAGGACTCAACCTCAGGACACCCAGTCCCAGGCAGGATCAGCAAAGCAGGACCCAGCGCAGCTCCCTGCTGGAGCAACTGGAGCAACTGGCCCCATCAGCTTGCACTGCGAAATCTGGGGAAGGCACCGATGTTGTACTGAGCATAAATGCAAGGAGCGCAATTAAAGAGCTAATTCAGGAGCAATGACAGAGCCTGATCGGGATATATTTCATTTTCCCCAAGGACAGCTACTGATATAACCACAATTATTACTCACTCTCTTCCCGGGTGAACTGTTCTTTCAGAGCCTGCGAGGTGGTGGTTGCTTTCTTGAGCGCTGAATTCACTCCACTCCCACTCATGTCAGCAGCTGATTCGAAGTCTTTTAGCCAAAATTGCCTTTTTTTTCACCTTGCAAGTGCTCTCGCTAGGGAGCCTTCCTGAAAAGCACAGCAAGAACGAGATTGCTCAGGTCTACACAAATTGGGGGAAAATGGACTAGGAGCAACAAGGCAGCTGCTCCCAGTCGAGTATCGCAGTGGGGACCTGCCTGCCCCGAGACCTGGCTTTCTCGACTCCTCGAGATAATGGGATCTTCAAAAGCCTCTTCCTGGAACTGAAACAATAATTCTGCAGTCATCAGCCTCAGAGTGTCGTCTTTGGTTTTTACGCGTGTTTCATTAAAAGACAGATACAGACGAACAATGTAATTTTACAAGGAGCTGGTAAAATACCCAAAGACAGGTTTAATTTAAAGAGAAGTCCCTAATTCTGGCACAAAGTTAGTATTCCTCTGTGCTACCAGAACAGTGCTATGAAGTTATCACTTCTGTATCTCCATACACCACGTCTGTATGGCTCATCACCAAGCCCAGGCTATTGTTTTCTTTTTTAATCTCACTGGTGGTGTGTACTTGACCCTCACCTACTCAGAGATGATCCTGGAGAAGGGCACAGCACCAAGGGTCAGCACTGGATCCTTTGGGATCTGATCTTCTTACCGGGATTCCCTTAGCCTGGTGTGCCCAGCTGCTTCCCCAGTGGCTCAGCAGCAGCCACATCGAGGAGCCAGAGTTATGAGAGGAATGTAAGAGGACTGGAAACAGCTTCTGCTTTCCCATTTTAATCTGTGATTGCAAAGCTGTCAGGCTCTAAGCCCAACGTAGGCGGCCTGGCTCCCACCTTTAACAAGAGGAGGCGAGGAATGCCTTCCTAACCCGCCTCGCATCTCTGTGACTGCGGGCGCCGCGCTGCAAAGTCAGATGCTAACAGAGATTCATGCTGATGTCCTGAATACTGCCTGGTGATATCTGGGATCAGGGGCTGGACCACAGAAAGCTGTGGGGCTCAAGAGGCTGTCCAGGTGTCGTTACCCCTTCCTGCTGTCACTGCAAAGACTCACCTTCTGCTGCAGCACAGCAAACGTGCTCCTTCAGGCTCCATGGTGCAGCCTGGGGAGCAGCCTTTGCAAAATTCAGCACGGCTCAGAGGAGCTGTAAGTGTTTCTGTGCCCCTCTGCCACCAGCGGCTGCCTCCCAGCTGGGGCATGGGGCCTGGCTGGCTGTTAATGTGGGTACAGCAATTAGAGGCTGAGAGATCTTCAGGGCCAGCTTCCAGCCACCATGTGCAGTGGGGGCACAGCTAGAGCCGCCTTCCTGGCTCTTTGTGGTGAAAAAAAAAAGGCATTTTCCATTGAAAACACCTGATTACATTTTATAATCTTTATTTCCATCAAGGTAACAGCCCTTGTTTGGGGTACCACAGCAGTACAGCCCCAGAGCCTGAGCAGCTCTGGGTGAAGCCCCAGGAGCGTGGCAGGGGAGCAGCGCAGGATGGGCAGGGACCTCGGGGTCCCCTCCCTGCAGGCAGCAGCATCCCCTCCATGCGGGTGTGCTTAGAAGATATCTCTTGAGCTAACTTGCTTCTGGCATATTATCTTCCCCTGTAATGACATGCCTGTTTATCAAAAACATAAACTGTTTTCTAAATCCTTCCAAGCTCACTGCAAACAGCTTCACCTGATGTTTCAGCTCTTCACCCACCAGCTACACGCAATTTTTTCCCAGCTTCTAGCCAGCTCCCCCAGAGGATATAAGGGCTTGGTTTTTTTCTTTCTTTCTTTTTTTTCCCATTTAAGCAAGCTTTTGCTAAGAAGAGGTATCTGAAGCATGCATATACTGTTCTTTAATCCCTTACCTCCCACACTTCCCTCTTTTCTTAAACCAAGCTGTTAATAAGAATGCAGATTACTGTAGCCAGAATTTACAGCAAGAATTTGCAGTAGCCAAATATAAATTCAAAGAAAAAAATGGTAGCAGCATGATCAAACCACTGCTCTGCTCATAAACATTTCTACAGTATATATTTTCCACAGATTACCTATCACAGGTTGTAGCCAAAGATACACCTTTAAATGAGTAGAGCTGTTTTGAAAGATTTTCTTTGTTGCAGGCATCAGAGACAGCATTTCATATCTCAGTGTTTTTAAATCTATTCTAACTGAGAGGTCCCAATGTGATTATCAAATGTAAAAGGCAAAAAAAGTGTGAATTGCCCCACAAGTCACGCTGAAACTGGAGAACGCAAGTTCATCCGTGTATAGCTGCAGCTTGGGGAGGAACTGAGCAACTGTGCATCCCCCTGAAATGGCAAGCACGACATGGAGAGGCAGAAGAAGGACCTTTTCTTCTCCCACGCTTGCTCATGACCCTTCTTGCTCCTGACACCTCTGTTGAGCACAGCCCTCCCTCGTCCTCACAGGCACCACACTCCCCAAAGGCAATGCAGTCAGGAAGAAAAGTTTGGTCCACGTTTGGAAAATGTGCTCTAATTGCCTTTGCCTGGCTGGGGTGTCCAGCACATTTCTGGCAGCTGGGAAATGGGTGGTTTCCCCTATGAAGATGATGTTGCTGTCATAATTTCAGCAGACCAAGAAGCTGGGAAAGAGTTATGTGTCGAGGTGGGGAGAGCCTTGTTTGTGCGCACTGTGCAGGCACCAAGCTTTGCAGACAGTGTGAGGCCATGTCAGATTTAGGGGATGGAGCTGGTAGCAGGACAAGCCTTTACTTACCTATGTGTGACATAAGTACCTGGCTACCTTTTCTCCCTGTGACAAAGCTGCCTCCCAGCTGCAGGTTTTTAGCAGTTGCTGCTGCATCTCTTCATGGCTCAGCCAAAAGGGTGTGTCTGTGTCTTCTCTTGTATGAAGCTGTACTGAAGGCTTGTATGCATTTTTCATAGAATCACAGAATAGTTTGGGTTGGAAGGGTCCTTAAAGATCACCCAGTTCCAGCCTCCTGCCATGGGCAGGGACACCTCCCACCAGCTCAGGCTGCCCACAGCCCCATCCAGCCTGGCCTTGAACACTTCCAAGGATGGGGCACCCACAGCTTCTCTGGGCAACCTGTGCCAGGGCCTCACCACCCTCACAGTGAAGAATTTATTCTTAATATCTAATCTAAATCTACCCTCTTTTAGTTTTCTAAAACTTTTTTTTTTCCTTGCAAATATTTTGTGGTTTGGACCCAGTGTAAAAACTTACAATTAGAAACACTTTAAAGGCATAGTTGAGCCTAAGTGCATTTGTCTCGGTTGAGTGCAATGCCACTTCTTCAGAAAGCAGTAACCCATCACCGAAAAGGCTACTCCATTAGTAGCACTTACGTTACTTGTGCATATGTAACACAAAATTGCCAGCGAGTAAAACGGCCATTACAACTCTCAATTAAATTGACATATGCACATTATGCAGCTCTCACATCACCTCCGTACCCTCCTTTGCTGCTCACTCCAAAGCTCAGCAGCACAGAGCTTTTGCCGGCAGCTTTCTCTGCAAGAGATGATGGGGAAGGACACCCCAATACACCCCAGCAGCAACAGTGCATTTGTGTGGCATTTAGCATGTGTGTCTGCTCAGACTGGGAGAGTTGTGGCCAATGGAAGTGATATCAAATGAAAGTAAAAGCTTATTAGCCATGTTTCTGAGTTTTATATTGTTACATTCTCACACTTCATAGCGAAAAAATGCACAGGATGTGACAGCGCATTCATTATTTAAAGACCCGCTTCAGTGAGAGGATGACAAAGCCTGTAAAGGCACGGAAGATAAAGCAGGTTACATTTTTTTAGTTAACTGCCGGGAGCACAGATCACAATATTTAGACAGCCCATGACAGGAAAAATCAATAGTCTGCCAATGGCTTTTCCGATGCACCTTCCAGCCTCTCTGAATGGGGGAGAGGGGAGATGGGTCTTAGCAGGGAGATCCTCAGACAGCACGTGTGGGTGGAAGGGTGAATCTCTTGAGAGCAGAAGAGGGTGTCCAACAAGAGAAAAACAGCTCTGCTGAGGGTCTTGAGACCACAAGCACTTTTCAGCTTTTCTGCTTTATCAACTTGCTCTAAGGAAACGTGAGCTGCTGAAACGCAGCATCCCTGGTATGTTGTAGGCAAACTGTTTTTGCTGCTTGTCAGAGAAATGTCTGGCAGCCGAAGGCGTCTGGCTGCACTCTCTCGTTCCTTATCAAACTCTTTTAGGAGGCTCTGACCCAGACTCCTCAATAACTGCTGCTCTTTGTGCCTGTTGATAGGATATAACTTCAGAAACTCCAGGACAGAACGGACACCTTTGCCCTTAAACGCTGTCCTCAGCAGAACAGGCAGCCACTGGTTGTGATGAACAGCCCCAGGTGCTGCTCCCAGGCACAGGTCAGACCCCTACAACCCCCTTTCTCCCATATCCTGCCTGGGGGCAGCTTGAGGGCTGGCAAAATCCAGGGACAGAGCCTGAAAAGCTGCACAGGCAAAGCCAGTGTGGTGGGAACTGTGTCTGACCATGTCCTGCTGTAAGGAAGCTCCAACTGGCAGAGCTGGGGCCTACATTTACCAAACTGCACCTACCCTTCCTGTGTTTGATGGTGGTGGCAATTCCTGGTCACACTATAAATTCGGGCAGCAGCCAGGGCATTTTAGGACAAATTTCAGTGCACTCCCACAGTGTAAATGCTGCAGACCCAGCAAGTGAAATAACCCCCAAAATGACATTTTGCTATAGCATTCTGGAGAGCTTGTAAGACCTTGTGCGTGAGGCACATTCAAGATCTGGCCACAGAGAAAGATCTATGAGCAACAACGGGTGGATAACTACTGTGCAAATGAAAACTGTAATAGCCTGTTTCTATGCCTTGAGCGTCCTAAACTACCTCTCAGACAAAATGCTTTCATCAGACAAAGAGTACATCAAGCCCCAAGCCCTGAGTTTGAAGCTTGGATAAGTAGCAGCGTTCCTGGGAAGGGAGAGCATCTTCTCTCTCACCTTGTCAGGAATCATCAGCAGAAAACACCACGGTGTTCATTTGCTGTCAGTTATTCCAGCAGCGGGCTAACAAACCGAACAGCTAAGGCAGGCATCATCACACGCTGGGCTCAGGCGCTTGGTAAGGTCTTTCTAGCTCTTGGGAGACATCTATTCAGCAATGGTATTGTCTGCGTGCATTTGTGCTGGGCAACATACTGACCACTTAATGACAAAAAAGGCAGGACGTCATACGTTTTAGCTTGATGCTCTCTTGCTGTCCCCTGCAGGGTCCTCTTCCAAAGGGCATTCATGTCCTCAGGCTTCTGCTCCCTAAAAACATGATGTTTATTATTTCTTAAGACAAGCCGTATCAATTATAGTAGCTAAAAAATTCCACTTGCCATAGTTTTCCTGGAAACCTCCTTGGTATTCATTACCTGCTTGGCAGATTGCATGAATTTGAACGCTGATTTACAGAATAGAGTTTAAAACCAGTGTGATATATCTAGTCAGTTGGAGGACAGGGCATGGGGCCTCATTTCCAGTTTCTTTGAAAGGAAATATAAAATGCTCTGTTTTATAACAGCAGTTCTGATCATAGCCATGGTATGTAAAATAACAGCTTCTGTATTAATGCATACATAGGTTCAGGAGGTCCAAAACCTAACGTGGCTTTAACTTTTAACAAAACAGAAACTGCAGGAAGCTATGCAGATTTAAAAAATGTACATCTTACTTTAATGTCCTCTCCTGATCCCCACAACCTTCTCTGTTTCCCACATTTAAGCTCCTACAAATCCTAAAATTTTTCTCCCTACATAGTCCTCCTGCCAAGGACCCTGTCAGCAGTTATTGAACCTCCAAGCAGGAGGTTCAGTGACATTGTATTGGACATCACTGGCCAAGACCAGCTCTTGACCTTTCTCAATGTCACCAATGGACTTGTGTCTTCCTTCAAAATCATTACTTAGCTGGTGGCTTAGGTTCAACCACCAGCAGGTTTCATAGCTACACTCTCATTTGTGTTTGCTGTGCCTCAGCAGGGACCCCAGAGATGGGGACTACAGCAGATGTTTCCATGTAGTAAATCAGCACCAAGGGTATAGTTTGCAAACAAGACAAATTGATCCAGATCTTAATGTTTGGTAGGGGAGGGGGAATCAAGCCTCTTCATATTTAAGCTAATCCTCATGGAAAAGAATGGTAATGACTTCCCTGACACTTCTGAGGTCTATCTCATGTTAGATTAACCCAGCCACAGGTCTGGATCTCGTATTTGCTAGTGCAAGGATGTTAGTTCATCCATGGAGATGGAGTGACATCTCCAAAACAATGCTGAAGAACAAGAGCCACATACCAAACACTCACCTTGAAACAGCAGCTCACGTGTAAGAAGGTATGTCTCTTTTTGCTGTATAATTAACTTCAACTTGAAATCAAACGAAGACAAAAAGTAAGATCTTTGTTGGAAAAAGAATATAAGGTTAGAACAAACAAACAAATAAACAAGAAACAACCAACCAAAACAACAACAAGAACAAAACACCCTTTCCATATGGATAAGAATTGAAGAGGGCAATCCAAACAAATCCATAGGCCTCAGCCAACCATCTTCCATACAAAACACAGGTATCCAAAATTCTTTGTTGAGATGAACATCTAAGAGCCACCACCACGCAGAGCTCAGCCAACAACGTATCTGTTCAGTCAGCTAACCTGATCAGCAAAACGCAACAGTGCACTGTCCACCAGCATCTCTAATGTGAGCCAGGTAGGTCCACTAGCAGGTTGTGTCCCTGCTGGCAAGAGCATGGGCAAAAACCTGCTCTCTGGCAGGGTTTGTCTAAAAGGGAAGGTGTTTCTTGTGTAAGTTTTCCCATAAACTTCTACCAGTATGGCTACTATGACAAATGCAGCCTGTTGGCCTTCTCTATACTGGGTTAATTTGCCTCCCATGTGAGATATTGTGGCAATGATGCCCTGAGCTACCTCATCTGCTGTAACCATTCCCAAGTGGGTGATGTCCCACGCACAACATCCCACCAGCCCACTGCATGGCCCAGGGGATGTCAGTGTTTGAGAGTCTCCTCTGTCTACACAGCTGCAAAGCATTATCATTACCCAAACAGAGAAGATGAACTGGGAGTTTGCCAAAGACTTAAACAATTAATAAGCTAAATTTCTTTCCCTCCTCACTGAGATCCCAGTGTTGTCAGAAGGGCATTAAGGATTTCTCTTTGTTTATTGGAATTAATTTACTTCTTCCCCCAAATGACAACTGCAGCTCGTTTAAAGTAGTCGGTCTCACACTAATTTCTTTGTTCAATGAGTGCCATTCAGCTCCCCACAGAAGTTACCAAATTAAAAATTGTCAACTTCTGTAATGGCCTGACCTTTTCAAGCTGAAAAAGTTCAAAGTCTGGCCCACTGGGTCCGAAAGGAAAGCAGCCAAGAGCTGCTGCCTGCACTGGAGCATCAACGTGAATGCTCCAACAGGTAAATAGTCGCTCAGAGAGCTTGGGAAAACATCTCACAAGTTGAGCAAGTAGACAAGGTGCCACGTGCAGAGAAAATTAAAAAGGAAATACTGTTTCGGTGATATACCCTAGGGAACAGACAGAGCTTGTGTATCTATCTAATCTAACTTAATTGTTAGAAGTTTATGTATTTCCATACTTTGAATTAAGAAAATAAAAGGGGGAGGAGGTGGGGGAGATAACCAAAAATCCAAGCTTGCTTGTTCAGAAACTTTTAACCTTCTCTTACCTCCTTTTCCTTTTTAATTAGAGCACTTATTTGCTAATCATCTGTATTAATTTTAGCTTTCGGTAGCACTCAGAGCCATTGCCCTGTGCTCAATACAAGCGTACACTTGGAGCCTGGCAGTGCTTCTGCTTGCTCTGATCTTACTGCAAGATGCTGCTGAAGGAGATGACCCCAATAAAACCCCCTCCTTCTGTGGTATCAAATCAGGCATGTGAGCACACACAGTGGGATTGTGGGGCAGCCTGAACCAGGCCTTCTCATGGATGTCACCCACCTCGTGACCATGCAATCACTGGCTCCAGTCTGGGGGGCCCCATGGGGCTTGGAGCAGACAGGCAAGGGAGAACAAACCTCTCTGAAGCAGCCCCCTGCTAGAGGAGATCCTACACCATGCAAAACTACAACCTATTGCTCTGGTCCTGTTCAACCTGATGTATGTGAGCCACCCTGCTCAGAGCCAGGGCCAGGCCACGCACCCGTGATCCTGCTCAGGGGTGGCGTTAAGGATGGTTTACTGCACAGATGAAATAAATTAATGCAGGGAGAGGAGGGGACTACCAAAAGTAGTGTATTAGGATGCAGACTGTGGGCTGTTTGCTGTCTCTTGATCTAACGTGGGTTTGTTGGAAGGGTTTGGGATTTTGTTCTGTTTGTTTGTAGTCCTCGGAAGTGCTGCGTAGGACTCCTGTGACTCCCACAGACAGATGACTTCTGATGTAAACTTACTGACACATTACAGTGTGTAATTTGCTAATGATCTTCCCACTAATGATGCAGATTAAAAATGACAGCTGACAAATCCTTGCCCAGAGGAAAGGTTGCAGGGAGCAGGGCACTGGGAGCAAATCTGAGGGAGGAATCCCGCCTCCTATATGGCTGATAATACATACAGCTCCTTGGGATTTATCCCACATCTTTGCTGAGAAGTGAGAAAGGCAGGTCTCTCTTGCGATTTATATGTTCCTCATAAGTTTCTCAGGGACTACAGATTTTCTTCTGGCCTCCTGGCATGGTAGTTACCCTGAGTTTAAATGGTAATTGCTCCATGGGTTGCTCTCTGCATTGACAAAGAGCAGCTGTGGTGTCATGGCCTTGGCTGGGATAGTTAGTTTTCTTCACAGAGGATCATAAGATGTTGTGGTTTGGACTTTTGGTGATAGCACTCTGATGGTTTTCATTGCAGAGCAGTGCTTGCACAGAGCCAAGGGCTCTTCTGCTTCTCACACTGCCCTGCCAGTGTGGGGGCCAGGGGTGCACCAGGAGCTGGGAGGGGACAGAGCGAGGACAGCTGGCCCAGGCTGGCCAGAGCGATGTCCCATACCTTGTGGTATCATGCTCAGCAATAAAACCGAGGTAAAAAAGGAGGAAGGAGGGAGCATTGAGGGTGATGGCATTTGACTTCCTAAGAAACTGTTAAGCATGATGAGCCCTGCTTTCCTGGAAGTGGCTGAGCACCTGCCTGCCCATGGGAAGCAGGGAATGGATTCCCTGTTTGGCTTTGCTCACACACGTGGCTTTTGCTTTACCTGTTAAACTGGCTTTATCTCAGCCCACGAGTTCTCACACTTTTACCTTTCCAATTCTCTCCCCCATCCACCAGGGGAGAGTGAGTGAGCAGATGTGTGATGCTGAGCTGCCTGCCGGGGCTAAACCACAACATGCAGTCTCTTGGTTTTTATTATTTTTTTTATCAAACATTAAGCCATTTTACTAATATCTAAGAGGCAAAGTTGAAAGCTACAGGGCCATGCACACTAATTACACTGTTTCTGATAACAGTGGGGATCTTTGGAGATTTAAGTATTTGAACAAAGGCTTTGGTTTTTATTTTTTTATTTTTTATTCTTTGCCAGAAAAGGGAGGGCATTGAGAAGGGAGAATCAGCATGAGCTTACTGACTAATTACAGCCTAGAGAACACCAGTCCTAGTCCCTAAAACTACCCTATTTTGATTACTGCACTTCAAGACGGTATCTTGGGCTCTACAGACCTCTCTGAATACATTTTTTCCAGTGGAATTAGGAAGTCGATAATTGATGTCACCAGGCCTTCAGCAATTCCTGCTGCCTACCCAGACTTTTTACTCCACATGGCTGAAAGCACAGAGTCGGGTCAGCTTTTTCTAACTGCGAATGCATTCTTCACAGAGAGTCTGAATTTGTCTCCTGCACATCTGGCCTGGTATCTAGCTCCTTGCTGACTTCTGTTGCTGGAACTTCCTCCCCAAAACTGTGTCCAGACCCTTTCAGATCCTTCCTCTGAACCTGTTTCTGTGTTATATACTGTAAAGTCAAACTATTAGTTGGGTATCTTGCTAGGAAAGTCCATTGTAATTTCATGCATGGATCTATATGATGAATGACCCATGGCCTAGACAAGTTTTTAGCGTACAGGTAAGGGCATGGAAAAATATACCTGCAACACACCTTTCCTCCCATCAGTGAAGTTGCATGGGTATAATGTTGACTAATGTGGTCTCAGGAAGTTTTCTTTTAGTTCACAGTTTCTGAATGACACTTTGTGGTGTACTTCAAAAATGAACAAGGGACTCCCTTGGTTGGTAGTGTGCATAGTACTCCTGACATTAGATTTGTCCATGCTGCATCCCTTACCCACTGTACCAATACCTCCCTTTAGAGGGGAGAGAAGGTACTCTGGGTTTCAGGTATCATAGACCCACAGCATGGTTTGGGTTGGAAGGGACATTAAAGACTACCCAGTTCCACCCCCCTGCCATGGGCAGGGACACCTCCCACCAGCTCAGGCTTCCCAAAGCCCCATCCAGCTTGGCCTTGAGCACCTCCAGGGATGGGGCATCCACAGCTTCTCTGGGCAGCCTGTGCCAGGGCCTCACCACCCTCAGAGTAAAAAATTTCTTCCTAATATCTAATCTAAACCTATGTTCTTTTAGTTTAAACCCTTGTCCTATCACTATACTCCCTGACAAAGAGTCCATCTCCTGCTTTCTTGTAGGTTTCCTTTAGGTACTATTAATCAACTGTCTTGAATTAACTCTCCACTGAGAACTGAAGTCAAATGTATCATTGCAGACCTTAAAACAAATGCCAGCTTGAGGTTTCTTCCCTGAGCTTTTGGTAAGAGCCAAACACTAGATGTGCCAGTGCACTGAATGTGTGAGGTGACCAGACCCCCAGATTCCCACCTGTCAGAAGTATTTCTTCACCTCCTCCAACCCACTCCAGAGTCACCCCATGCCTGTGGGCAGGCAGATTTTCCTGCCTGCTTTAACAGACAGTATATCATTATTCACTATTTATTTACAGCCTTGGCATGGAATGCATCTCCTCATACTGCTGTATTATTTATAGGCTAAGGCAAACATTGGGATATTGACATGAGGCTACGAGACGTTTTTAAATTCAGAAGCAGCTCATAAATAAGGAGTTAAGTCTTATATTTTAAGAAGAAATGCTAAGGTTCTTGTCTTTAAGCTTTATTGGGAAAAGCTGAAGAAAATAGTCTCCACAATACTGCCAAAATCTATTAACCTGATTCTTCCCCAGCTCACCTCTGCTGTAAGCCAGGCTGATCCCTGGGCCATCCTGCCAGCAGAGGGGAATCAGGTCACTGCTGCCTCTGTGGTGAAAAGGCCAAAGCAAGAGAGAAAGTTTCACCCAGTGAGTCTCCCTTCACCTTCTATAACAGCTCTTATCTCCGGTCACCTCTTACTCATCTCAATTTCCTAACACTCTCCAGCAACTCACCTTGAGGAGAAAGATGTCCATGTAACTTTCAGCTGCTATTTTCTCCTTCTAATCCTGGGCTATTTGGGGGACTTGTTTATTAATCTGTCTTTTGTTCATGATAAAGACTAGCCTGCTTCCAAGAAGTCAGGAATCAGGATAATTGACCTCAAAATGTCATTGGTATCCTTGGGCACTAGCCCTGGTTCATCTGCACTCTCCTGGAGAAGATAACCATGAACACAGGCTCAGCTGTTAAAAGGTGCATTGTAAAATCCTACTTTCCATGGCTTCTAGAGTGGATGCCTCTTCCCTTGTTTCTCCCTATTGCACACATCCAGAGATTATACCCTTTTGGAAGCTGCTAGGGTGGAAAGTTTGATTTTTGAGTTTCCAAATCCTTGCAATATTCATGAGATTTTTGAAGAACTAAAAGCACCTACCTTTCTTCGTGACAATCATAGAATCACAAAATGGTTTGGGTTGGAAGGGACCTTAAAGATCACCTGGTTCCACCACCACCACCCCCCCCCCACGGGCAGGGATGCTACCCACTAGATCAAGTCATCCAGGGCCATATCCAACGTCCACACATAGCTCAGCCTTGCTTCCTACTGAGCGTAAATAACAATGTGGCTATCAGTGCCTTTTTGATATAATTCCTATGTGTGGTGGTATCAAATTAAATCAGAAGAGGAAGTTTATAGCACTTCACATTTTTCCATATATGGTTTCATGCTGTTATACAGTGTTCATCACATTCTCCGTACCTTATTTGCTGTGAGATATCTGAAATTCTTTGTCTTATCTGATCCATGATTTAAGATTCTGACCTTTTCAGCTTTCTGTAATTTGACTGCCAGCTCACTCAATATGCCTTTGTTTATAGCCTTACAGCAGAGAGACCAAGCGAAGATGTGAGCTGCTGGTGTGCTAGAAAGATACAAAATTCTATTTGCCAAAATTTGTGTGCAGAAGAAGGAAACGGAGATGTAATTCGAAAAGTTTTAAAAGAATCTGAGAATACAGATGAGAAAGGGGATTAAACACACTGCCACTATGACTCGCTGCTAAAAGAATGAACCAAAAAGCAATACCTTTCTGTTTATGGCAACCTGTGTGAAAAGCAATTTCAACACTAATAAAAACTGATTTTTCACCTCCATGGCGAGAGGAGCAGAATGGCAGCATACATCTTAACACTTTCATCAAAATGGTTGGGAAGGTAAATGAAGCCTTTATATCTGCTTCTGGGATGCTATGTTGGCTTGCCTCAAGTTCTGCTCCCCTGCTGCCTCGTCAGCTCGCAGAATGAGCTCTGGGGACACTAATCTCTGCTGGAGAATAGCTGCTAAATTATTCAGAGTACCAAAGACAAGGGCTGAGTGTGAATTACAGAAGGCCCTGATGGCACGGCATGACAGTGATAGAATGACAGATGAAATTCAGCTTAGGTAAATTTAAAGTGAGACATATGGGGAAAAATAATCCTAACTTATCATTCGCAGTTGAGTATGCTACTTGGAAATGAGATCTTGCACTTATAATATGTAATCTTATGGAAATGTAGATTTGTGCTTATAACCAAAAAAAAAAAAAAAAAAAAAATCTAAACTAAATTCTAGGAAATATAGAAAAAAGAAAAAGCCTATAAACAACATGCAGAGCGTCCTTATGTCACCATCAGAATCTCTGGTGCACTTGTATCTTGAATGCTGTGGACAGGTCTGGTCCCCCTATCACCAAAGGAAGATGAGGCAGATCAAGAAATGCTGCAGTCAAGCTCAACCAGGATAATGGAAAACACGGATGTTTACAGAACAGCCTTATGTTCTTCTGCCTATTGCAGACACAAAGGAGAGGGGTTATGGTAGAGGACCGTGAAATCAGGAGTTGCATGAAGATGAGCAGGGACTTGTTCAGTGTGTCTTTGAAGGTAAGATTTAGGTGTGCTTAAATGAAACCAGAAGGTGGCAGACTCAAAACAAACAAAAAGAGGTAGTTTTCCATTGTGCCAATGAAAATCTCATCACAGGTAAGCTAAAATAGTCTTTGCTAAAGGTACTAAAAGTTTGCTTGAGTTCAAAAAGCTTCCCTGCTCTTACACGAAGCTACTTGGGCCACTACCAGAGTGAGCAGCTCTAGCTGCCCCTAGTTCAGCTATTCCCTGAACTATTCTTAATTTAAATCGTTGGGGTTTTATCTGTAGTATGTTGTTGACAGGGGGACATAAGCTAATGCTGATTTCTCAGTTACACCAAAGAGAACACCATAAGCTTGAATATAAGCTTTTTCCCAGGGTTCATCCAGTGGACAAGGCATCAAAGCAGATAATTAAAGCCTTCAGATACAATCCATCTGCTTTAGATTTCTTCAGGCGACCTTCATTTGTAGTAAACAACAACAACAACAACAACAAAGGCAGATTAGGATATCCTGGTTTGGATAGCTGCTTCAGGAGATGAATCACCTTCTACCACTGCCTACGTTTCCCAAGCCTGGGACCATTATGACTCAACAAGAGAGGACTACCACAAATGCATATTTCCTACATATTCATTCCTCCAGATACTTAGTCAATTTTGTGATTTATTTAACTTGTTTTAAATGTGACATAAACAATGTTGACTGACAAATTCTGCTCAAAGTTTATAAATAAAGATGCTTCTTTAAAACAAAATCTGGCAAAGACAAGCCTGGCTTAGGCCCAACAGAAGAAGTTTACATTCAGCTCGTGATCTGCTGAGCTAGCTGCCCAGTTGATCCAAACAGAAGATGAAACATCCTATAACTGTTTATCTAAATCACTGATAAACTGTAGCTCATTTATTTGCCATTTAATTCTCATAAACATACAGGTGAGAAAACCTATGTTTGTGCAATTTTTATATCTAGTGCTGAGCCTATGTCCTGAAGTCTTGGTCACCTCATGATTCACTGCAACTGGGGTGGTCATATATCCTCTTTAACCCAGTGTTTCTCATTTTCTTTGCTTGGAAATCAAGGTGCCTGGTGGGGCAAGAGTAACCTTCTGGCTCCCCAGCATTGAGGTGGGACCCAGAAGATGAAAAGAGCTCCCAGTTCAAGGCTAGTAGCCGTGGGAACTAAGTGCTTGTGTGAGCATATCAGAAGTCAAAGGGACTTGAAAAGCAAAGGAGAGAAAGCAGGGACAGCTGTGAGACAGCTAAGGTCCAGAGAGGCTAACTTGAGATAGAGGCTTGCTACAAGGTTCATAAAAGCAGCTTTATGGAGAGGAAGAAAATGACTGTAAGAAGCATTGGTACCTAAGAAGACATTGGTGCAAATTGTACAGCATCCCCAAGATTAGTGGGGAACTGAGGAAGGGATTCAGTATTTCTTATTTATCTTCATCTCTGAAATTAGTACTGTGTTAGAAATGTTCTGCACAACTATTTGCTACCACCAGCAAGCATTTAAAAAGAGTAGAGAAAAAATATAAAGTTCATGAGGCTTCAGCATCTGGATGGACACCATCAAAGTAGCAAGAGATGTCTGAGCTTTTGGCAATACTCCTGCAGGTGATGAAAAGCTCCTGCTCTAGCAGTTTGTGCTGGATGGGTTACCATTTCTCTGTATCTGATCCTTACATAAAAACTTCCCCCAAACCAAAGGCAAGTGCATGGCTGGGCTCTGTCTGACTGGCAATCCAAAGCATTGTGTCCAGCATGTAGGAATCAATGCAAACAGTATGCAAATGGCCAGCGGTGACATTTTGACAGAAGCATCGTGTGTGTGTGTGTGTGCGCACATATGGTCTTGCAGAAACAAGTGTCCACACACATGTTAACCTTCAGTCACTCATGAAAAGTAGCTCTACTGCTCCCCAGGACTGTAACTGGAGCTGTGCAGCATTAAAGTCTTCCAAAACGTTCCTACTTTCTCGATAGTGTTCATTTCAATGTGATTACTTCCCTGAAACCCTGTCTTGACTGTGACATCATGCACCTGCAGACCAGTCAGTTTGTATTGCCAATTATAATGATGACATGGTTTCATTTTGGTCTGTTGCTGATGGATTTCACCTAGGGTTGTTTTGTTTATCCTGCTTAATATCCAGCCATTTATTAGCATACATATTCCTGCATCCTGATAGTCAGAAACACTTAAACTTCTACAGCTGAGATATTGTCATTACTGCTTATCACAAGCATCACTGGTCACAGGTTTACAGTCTTACAGCTGAAGCAGCAATCCTGACACTAAACTCCCCGTAGACAAAGGGAGAAACATTGCTTGGTCTCCACATGTTTGGTAATGCAAGGCTGCTTGTTTGTCACTTGGATGCCACATCACAGAATTGAAATCCCAAAAGGACTGCTGGGTGACCTTGCCTGCTTTTGGCAGAGCACAGGTTGTTTCATATGAGCCCACCAGATCCTGCCTGAAGAGGCTGGGCATGAGTATATTTTACACAGTATAAAGATTTCTGGGTAAGACAGAAATCCACCAAAAATCTCCTGTCAATTATTTCCTTGAACTTTGCATAGATAAGCAGATTTTTCAGGGCATCTTCACATCCACACTTTCACAGTGGATATCTCTTTGGCTCTCTGATGCTTGCATTCCTCCCCATGAATCTTCTATTTCTCAGCTACCTCGCTAATTCCAGTGGTTTTGATCACCATCTTTGCACAGATGGTCCCCAGGTCTCTCCATCCCTAATGTTCCCCCTCTGGTCTTTGTGAATCTTTAAATATCTCTAGACCTACTCACTTGGAAGCCTTACTTCTATTTCCAGTGCAGTCTTTCCAAAAGTGAATTCCTGCCCCCTTGTCCTCTGATATGGCTGAGGCTCTACCTCCTCTAAAGTACCTTTGGTTTTTCGTTTGTTTTTCCTCTTGTTTGCAAACAGTGAGGTGCAGGAGCCGTTTCTGGGGTGAGAGTCTTCTTGCTCCATGATAAGTGTCCAAAACAGGCCAGATCCTAGTACCCTGAAGGTCCACTTGCCTCCATCGGCAATAAGGGGATCCCCAAAGGCAGTGTGAGGAGGCTGATTTTTAGTGATGTGAGGGGGCCCTGTATGTTTCACCATGAAGTGGGCAGCTGCTTACCCAGTGGACAAAATCCTTTAGCAGCCCTCTTGCCAAAGCAGGACAGGCTTTATTTATTCTCCCCATTATGTGTTTTTAGCACCCTGTACTTTCATATAACAGTAAGATTTATAACAGTCATTTACTTACCTCCATACCGCCTAATCTCACTTGCTCATATTCGTAATTTTAGGGGCATACTCACAAATTTCTACACGAATGTTGAAAGGTGTCACACCTTGTATAACCTCTGTAGCTAAAATAGAATTTAACGTGAATTAAATCTTAAAAACCAAAGCCTTTCTCCAGAGGTATCTAATACAGTCCAGCAATGCCAATTCCCACTCTTGCTTATAGCTGTGCCATAACTGCACATTACAGCACAAATTTCTGATGTATTTCTTGAAATGTAACCATGTATGTGGAAAAAATTTATCTGTCTTCTGGTGGCAAAATCCATTTCTACTTTGCTATATAGTAATATTTATCAGCAATGCAGACATTTATTTCATTTACCATCTTTCCGCCCCTGCTTCATAGCTGCTTTCACTGGAGTGCAGGACCCAGTAAAGTAATAACATTCATTTTGCTCTTCCATCACTCACAGTGTCCTGCAGTGCATTTGATTTTGTGCTCACTACTGGTGATGATGATGGACTCTCACCTTGCAGATTGTCTCAAGTGATGGCCCCCAAAAGTACAAACACTGTGGGAGCAATTTGGATTCCTAAATACAAGTCTCTAGGAGGGAGGAACTGTTTGTTTGGAGACCTGCAGGTATTCAAGACATCTGTACAGGGCTTGCAGATATGACATAACATCTACGCTGAGACCTATGTCCTTCTGGAGCAGGGGTTGGAGGTCAGGGAGGCAACTTCAGGACATCATAAACAGCACTGAATGATTCTGTTTAGCAGCCTGAGTTGTTCCCTGGTAGTATCAACTCCCTCTGCCATCTGGTCTTCACTGTCAGGGTCCACTTCTCATGCCCACTCAGCCATCAGCTTCTGGGGGACTGGTTTCAAACAATAGTATGAGTTTCCAGAGGCCAACAGGCTGCCTCCCAGGAACCAAGTTTAATTCACATCAGCCACCAGGCAAGCAGTGGGATACTGCCACTATTGCAATTTACAGAAAACTGGAGATTAGAAAGTTCTCCTACCTTTTTATGTCCCCAAAATGTTACACACTAAAATAGTGACATGAAAATTGAAATTTGCAATGGGGATTTCATTAATAGCACTGAAAGGGGTACAAAAGGTGATCAAACACAGTCCTGTTGCAAGGCGTATGTATAGTATTACCTTGTTCTTTATGATATTTAATTTGGTCTTAAGTTTTTTTCAAATACTCCAGATGTGTATCCATACACATATACAAAACTTCAAGAGACAACCAGAAGTATTGATAAATTCAGTGTTGAAGTGAATGGCTCTAAAAAAAAGTGCAAAATTGGGTAGGATGAAATGAGGATAAATTCCAGAGAGGTACTGTTTACTGCAGACTCAAACAGCATTCCCTCACTATGTTGGTTTTTAAACAGTAGCTGTGAACAATTAGAAAATTATTAGGAAGAATTTAGAAAATAAAATAAACTCAAACCTTGAGAATTTCTCAAGAAGACTTTTTTTTTTTTTTTTTTTTTTTTTTTTTTTTTTTTTTTTTAACCATTAATACAACACTTAGTACTAGTCAGTTGACTTTGTTGAAAAAATGCCCTTTTTTTCGTGTAACCTGCCCAGTCAAGGCCAATCCATCCTAATTTGCCATGGCACGGTCTCCTCTTTCAACCAGACTCGCATCCAGGGATGTGGCATATTTGCTTCATGTTGGGAATCAAGAACTGTGAAGAAGTTTTGGTCTGGTAAAATAGTCATGGAACAAACAGGGATCCAAAACACTATTTGAAAGAGGAGACCTAACAGGGGGCCTGAGTTACATTGTAAAAGAGGTTTCCATGTATCCTCCTTATTCACATCTATCCATGCTCCCCCATGTTCCCATCCCTGTCCTAGTTCATTGTACCTACACATATACATGAGATAGTGTGGCTGAAAATGCAATTGGCTCCTCGTATGGTCCACGAACCCAGAGGAGATGTAAGGATATATATATAAAGCCAATGGTGAAACAACAGACTGCAGCTTCTTATTCTTACCCATGGTAGCTCCTTAGATTACCCTGAAGGTTGGGACCGGTCCTCTGTGCAGTTTCTGTAGAAATGAAGTCCAACAAATTCACCAGCACTTTTTCAGTTATTTGCGTGCTTAAGTCTTAATTCAATCCAAGTATGGAAATTCTGACACTGGGGTCACTTGAATTAGTGCTAGTGACTATGCAAGTCTCAAGCCTCCTGACTTAATGCAATCTGAGATGAAGCCTGCTAAAGTCAATTGCAATCATAAGATTTCTGATTGGGTCCCAACATAATTAAAGAGTAAGTTGTGCCAACATGCTTTTCCTCTATGTACATTTTATTACGAAACATAATTATGGTCATAGTGGATCTGCACTAATGCTTGAAACCAGCCCAACAGAAGCATTTTTAGTCACTTTTATGGTTATGTAGATAAGATGGAACCTTTAGTGTTTCAAAAATGCAATCAATGTTTATTTGTTGCTCATAAGTTATTCATGGACCCAACAATATTCAACAAAACTTCTTCATTTTTAACAGATTTCTTAATGAGTATCAATTTACAGAAAACCACCAACAAATAAATATATGAAAACAATTGCTTTTGACACCACAATGGTTAAACACATTAAATAATTCATTAAATTGTGCTTTACATCAATGAAAACCCCTAGGTCTACAAACTATCCTTTAAATAGGAATAAAAGTAGATATGGTTAGTCACAATACAATCTCTTAGTAGCAGAGTTCACACACATTATTGCACATAAACAGAAGGAAAATCCCTAAAGAATAAAATAATTTACAGTCTATTAATTTACCCTTTCATCTCAAATATGGCAACTGATGGGAACTCCTGATTTATTCATTTTCTCACTTCAAAGATTTATTTGAAATCACAGAGCTTGTGATATGGCCAAGAAAAACAAACAAAACAAAACAAAACAAAACAAATGAAGGATATTGTAGGAATCTATTTCTCTCCCCAAAATATTGAGAAAGTATTACAAGAACCAAACTACAGGAAGTGTTTCAATGCAAGCTGGGTACCTTTTCTGAGTATGCTTTTACCATGGGTAAGGCAGACACAGCAATCTACTCTATCAGAATAATTTTATTGTGGTTATTCATCTCAGGACCTCTTACAGGGTAATCTCCACCAACCTGGAAAATAGATATTCTCTATCCAATAAAAATAAATAAATAAATTCATGTGTATCAGAGGAACAGCAATGGTGAAGAAAAGTGCCAGTGAGATAACGAGTTTTATAGCATCAGTGCTCAGTACTGGTAGAGGACTGGATGTTGGACACAAGAACCCACCAGTGCCAAATGAAATGTGTTAACAGGAAGGCCAACTTGAGAAAGGGCCCCAACAACACACATTCACTCCCAGTTACTGGTACTTGAGCCTCTTGAAAATGTGTAGGAAACAAGACCCTCCTGGTAGAGGATGCCCACTCTGAAACACTTTCAGACTGAAGGGTGATGTGACTCGCCACTTGGTTTTGTTGAGTAGATACACTGAAGTTAGGAATTCGGCTGTGGATCTGACTTCCTTCAGTTTTTCACTCTCTACTTCTGTTTTGAGTGAACTGCAGATAAATACCACATACTGGGTAGAAGCCCTAGCAAGGCTATTCCAACCTCATTGTTAACACAACTGCAGTGAGTAATACCAAACACAAGAAACCATCTTTTTTTCCCTTTCCCCATGGTGAAAAAGCTTTTTATTGTTAGCACTGATGACTGGGGAAGAGAGGACAAATTTTCCTTCTCTAATAAAGTACGGCCCATAGGCAATAGGCCAAGTTCTTGGACTAGACATCAAATTACCAGGAACCCGTTTTAACAACACAGCATGTTTCTCTGTCTGCTCCAAGCCTACAGCAAATTATAACTGGAAAAGGCAGCCAGTGCTGAAGATGCGATGGGAGAGATTAGTACGTACATCTCCATTACAAAAGAATGAGATTTGTTTCAGCACCACAGTAGCAGAAGCCAAATTGCCTTGTTTAAGCAACAAAATAATGCCAGGAAGATGGACAGAAATCCTATAGCATCGCTGCTCATGAAGGTTTCAAAAGGAACACACTGCTCTCTGATCTTAAACAAGACACTGTAATTACAGGGAAGCCTGTGCTGTCAGAGCAATGAAGACCTGGAATAACAGAGATGTGAACCTTTATTCTGCTTTTAGGCTGCTTTTGCGCTACAAGATTTTGGGTGCTGTGCCCGAGAGGAAAAAGCTGCAAGCCTGTGTGTTAGAAGAAGTCAGCCTGAAAGTATTTTAAAACTGCTTGATTTTTGATGTGCAGAGAATTTCTGCTAAGGACAGCAGCAGTGTTAGTGAAGGGAGTTTGCTGAATCTACTGCTATAGCTGGGGTGGGAGCTGCTGGAGCCGTGGGCTTTGGTAATGGCAAGATCCCAGATGCTTGCTGCCCGTTCCTGCACAACCAGTGCAATTATGATACACAGGCTCCAGGAGAAAGAAAAAAAGAAAATAGAAGAAAAAAAAAAACACACACACACAACAAAAAACTTCAATTTTAAATAAATCCCAAGCATTAAGGCAAATCCTGTTAACATAGATGCTACAGCACATTAGCAGCTCTTCAGGACCCTAATCTCGTCTCCTGGGAAATGACTGACTAAAAGGTTAGGCATCACATTAAGGTATTGCCAAACTATTAAAGCTAATGCAAACCGCCCAAAGACTGCTTTGATTTTCCTCATTAGGTTTTGTTTTGTGTCATGCAGAAGGAATAGTCTGGAGAACTGTTGGTGTGCTTAGAGAGCTGAAACTGATACTAACAGCAACTGGTGAGGCTGCAGGGAACAATTTCTGCTCTCTCTCTCTCTCTTCTCTCCTGAAAAAATAATGCAGTGTTTTCAAAATGAAAAAAGAGGACCCTGTTGCTGTGAGCGGTGTGGAGAGGTGGCCTGTAGGGGAAAGAGGCAGGGACATGAGAAAAGGGACTCTCTTGGGTGCTTAGGGATGCTTTACAACAAAAGATGGTCTCGGACTGATTCTGCTTTCTTGTTTATCATCCTCCTTAATCCAAGTATGAGCTTGCATCTTTCATTCCATGCACTTGGTTTCTCTCCCACAGGCCCACCAGCAGCCCTGACTCCTGCCCAACCCATAGGGCCCTCCAGGGTCACCTCTGGCATCCTCAGCTCCCTGTGCTCACAGAGACAAAAAAAGCACCCACAAATCCTGGACATGGTGTATTGGGTGCCACAGGCTCCCATCCCCTCTCTCGCCACACAATCTGAAGCACAGGAGGAGATGCAGCAATGGGCCCGGGAATGTTTGACCAGCAGGAAGCCTCCTGCCCTCTGCAGGGCCAGGGCCAGTGCTGTGCTAAAGATGCAAGAGCACTGGTCCAGCCTGGCTCTTAGTGGCCCCACTGTCCCAAAGACAGGACATGCAGAGTGAGCTTTAGTCTCAGACTGTAAAAGTTTCAGTTCAAACCTCTGAATGTAGGTGTTTCTATGTGAGAAAGGAGCCTGAGCGCCTCTTCAAGGCAGTGGGGATCCAGTCAGAACGGTCAGGGGAGTCTTCTTTGAGATGGACATCCCACATTTGGGCAGCAGAATGGCTCTCTGCTGCCCTGTGTTTTCCCTTCTGAAGGCAGAGGTGGGAGGAGATGCATGTGATCCACCAAGGGAACAGGCATTAGAGCCCCAAACTCCCTGCTTACCACAAAAGTAGCACACTGGTGTAAAGCAGCGCTTTGCTAATAAACTACATTGATAATGAGGCATTGTCCCAGTAGCCTTCTTCGCTTCTTAATATTCTTTACAATATTCCATGTTTAACATATTATTGTATGCATTAACTCTCAACAGGATTGTTAGATCGTGTTTTTGATATTGTGCATAGATAAATAGCAATAACATTGTTGGAACTAAAAAAGATACAGCATGCACTAAAAATAACATTTTTGGAAATGAAGGGATAAAGTTTCAAAATCAGCCTTGTTTTCTGCAACACATTAAAATGACTAGCTAAAACCCTTGAATTTTGAAAATAACCAAGAAATGTGCATCCATATCAGGTACTCCAGTATCTCTAATTAGCAAATCTGTAAGGTAAAAGCCATTCATGCATGCAATAATATACTTTCAGCATCTTGATTTAGCAGCCACATTGAGGCACTTAGAGAAATTTCCTCCTAATGCTTTAGATTTATGCTAGAAGAAGAAGGAAAAAAAATCTCTCAAAGATCTATGATGCAAAGGACCTTCTTTTTAAAATTCCACTACCACAAATGGAAACAAGAAAAAATCTCAGAATAAATAGATACAGTTAAGAATGCAATGTGTGGAGGAAGAACCCATTGAATCTTTGTAGACAAGGAAGAAAAACAGATGCAGATCTCTCTTCATGAAAGCACTAAATTTACAAAGAATCTTCATACAGAGTAATAAATATCAAGTCTTTCCACATATCTATTATTTATCCTATAAAAATGAAAGCTGTTTTTTTTTTAATATGTTGTAGCCACTACCATAGTTAGAGAGAAAACCAATTTAAATTGTGTTCACTTGGAATCAATGTACTTTAACAGACTATATCATAAACCTGCCTATCTTCACAGACAATATATCTCCAGGCTTTTAAAGCAGATCTGGATAATGTCACACTAATATTTAAGCTTTTCCTGCTCTCTCTTTCCTCTTTCCTGTAGTTTGCTGGGCCCCTCTTCACCTTTTGTGAATGTGAAGGCTTATTTCATTGCCAACAGGCAGGTAATATGGGCAATGTGTGTGCAGCTTCAACGAGGACCTAGCTTATTTCTCAGTTTTTGCACTCTGGCTTCCCCTTTGCCACACACACTCTGAAAGATGACTGCTACCTGACTGGGTTTGATACTCTTAACATCTGCAGAAAAATAAGTTAAACCCCCCACTTCACTTGCAAATCATCCCTGACTGAGGGCTTACAGAAAACAACAAGCACTGTACCAATCCCACATTTCCTAGGTCTTTTTTAATCAGCCCAGCAAATGCTTTCCTTAATCAAAACACAGCGTGTATAAGTTTGAAGGGCAGTATGTTTACCTCCATTTCATCCACTAGAAAGCTACACACTACAGTTGCAAAGGACAATATTAAATAAACCAGCTCGCACATCACAGAGGAACCAAAACAGATTATTTTTTTTTTTCAATTTTGATTCATGCCTGCACAAGGTTTGGTAGCTCAGATTGTATAGGTTACATCTGTTAATGTCGTGGATATAGCTTTCTCTTCAACCCATTCTCATAGCTTAGGGCTTTGCAGGAAGTCTGTTTGGATAGGAATCTATTCTACTGCTATTTAATAACACTATTAATGCCTAGTTAGAAAAAAAAAATGTTCTCCTCACTGACAGAAACCAAGAAAAACTGAGACAAGGAAGGGTAGCTGTCAGATGCTGTCTCATTTACCAAAGCGGTTGGCCTTCCTTGGCTGATTTTCAGGTAGCCAAGTTACACAAAGTATGAGCCTCTGATCCTCTTATGGGTTAGTCAAGCTGGAGGAGCATCACCACCTTGCCACCTGGCTATTGTAATCTTCAGTAACGGCAACTTCTGCCACCTCTTCCCTTGGCCACTGATGAGCTCTCTGCTCCCGCAGCAGCCTCCGCTCCTCTCGCCTCTTTAGCCGGTTCATCTGATGCTCCTCTTGCTTGGAGTACTGGAAGCGCTGCAAGAACAGGTCCTTGGCGTATTCGTACAGCTGCATGTCCAAGAAGTTCAGCTCCTCTATCCGCTGCCGCACATCCTCACCGATGTCCACATTGGAGGCCCGCGTAACGTTGAACTGGGTGAAAGGGGAAATGAACTTCAGGTTGAATGTCCTCTCGAAGAGATACTGTGTTTTCCTCTGAAATTCGGTGAGGCCAAAGAAGGCCATGTTTTTCAGATTGTTCTTGGCGCTTTGGAGAAGAATCATATTCCTCTCGCTCTCGTTCATAAAAGTCAAGTTGTAACACCCCACCAGGCTGAGATCTGCCAGCATGCGCACCTGGCGGTTGTTGGCTAAGTTGTAGCTGCAGTCCATGAACTCCTCTAAACTGACTCCAGACCAGTCGTCGCCCTCGTAACAGGTAGGCAGCTCATCTGGTGTCGGGCTTCTTCCATCACACATATGAAGGGAAGTTTTCCATGTCGCGCCCCTCTGGACGTGCTTCCATTCACTCAAGTATCGTGACACCGGATCCCTCAGCATCGTGATGTAATAGAAGTTCCTGTAACATATCATTAAACACAGTTTTAAACACAGACTCAATGGTTTTCCCTTTTTTAGTCTCCGGTCAAATGATTACCAGTGACCACTACCACCACCCCCTTCATTTCTTCAACATAAGGTAAGTATTGAAAGCAACTATTTCTGAGATAGTAAAATGTTTAAAGCTTCATAAACCCTGTGGAAAAAAAAAAATGAGGTAGATTGGAAGAAAGAGAGAAATGAAAGGAAATAAACAGCTATCAGAGAAAAGTAGTTACTTTGACTTATCAACTGTTCAGTGCTAGTTACTTCGTGTAGAAGCCAATTAACCAAAGTGTACTCCCTTCTACTTTAAAATGAGGATGGTACTATCAGGAAAACTGGAAAAAAGTGATTTCTATAATCTCATCACTTTCCTTCTGGACTGTGACATGTGTGTTCAAGATGATAATCCATACAGCACTTGGTCAGAACATACGAGAAGCACGGGCAATACAATGTGGATGCTGCAAGTGCTAAAAATAACACCGTGTGGAAGACTGGCATGAGCCACCTACTTAAGAAGAACACTATTATTAAATGGGCGGGAGTGAAGATAATGAGAGGCCCCAAATCCACTCACGTGACTTAATTTTAGACAAGTGGTTGATTGAAATTAGTTATAATCATGTAGTATAAAAGCATTTGTTGATATAAAGATTATCATTATTCAACCTCACCTGTCAAGAATACAAAAGAGACACTAAGAAATATTGATTTGAAATAGAGCAAATAACTGCAGCACTCACATTGTCAATTTGTCTTTTAGCTCTTGAATTGAATTTGTACATCTATTTATGGCAATCTGAAATGGACTGCAATTGACTATGGTTCAAACAGGATTTTACAGATTGCAATTTTTACAGGGAAATGTTTTATACAATAACAACTAACCTAAATTACAGGGTGATATCATAAGGACAAAACAAAACCAAAATACTTATGATTTCTGTCAGCTAGAATAACTAGCAGAAGATTAATGACTAAAATTAACACACGGAATGGTACAAAAATAAGCTCATGAGTTTGTGTGACTCATCTGACTGCAAACAATACATTAATAAATCATGAATCCTAAGATTTCTTAAGAAAAATCTGATCTAAATATTCTTCTTTAAGCCTAGTCAAGGATGAAGCAAATAAGCAGGAAGCAAGCTTGCTCAAGACAAGTTACACTGGAAATAAACCATCACTTTGTGAGGGGCATCTTATAACCAGTTAAATGAAAATTCTTAAAACTACTAATAATCTCCAAGACCAATACCCTTCCTTTTCAGGTATCACCCATTTTCTACCACTCCAGATGGTAAATAGTTTTTCCATAAACCTTGGGTTTGTCATTAAGATAGACATGTCCCCACAATTTCCTAAAATGCAGATATATTCCCCAGTTCGGACAAAGCAAAAGGAAACAGAGCTGAACACTTTGTCCTCATTCATTTTGAGTTCTTCACCTAGAGGATATATAACATACTTTCTGGGATAAGATTATGAGGCCAAACTATGGACTATGGTCTGCTGCAGGATCATTTCTTGAATTACTATCTAATGGAAATGGTTGTTTCAAAAATTATTTCACAGTAGAAAGGTTACAGGTGGAGGGATATAAACTAGGGAGTGCTATAGATGTATTTTATTATCACTTGCAATTGGGAGCCGTGATTTCTGTTAATTTCAGATGATACCCTAAAGGATGACATTTCCAAAAAAAATGGGACTTGGGTTTTCTGGCTACACATGATCAAATTGTACTTCAGCTGTTTGGACCCACTTCAGTTATTTACACAGCTCACGTCAACAGAGAACTCAAGGACTGTGCAACCATTCCATAGAGAGAGATTACTTAAATACCTCTTCACTACTCCTGCAGAGTAGGAAGCACCAGAAATCCTCCTGTGTGCTCCAAAGTATAGCTCCACTATGAAAAACACCGTCTTTACGTACTTCAAGCATGGCTTTCCTGTCTCAAATTGAATGCCCATCTCACCTTGACTCTATGATGCATGTATGAGAGCACATTAAGAATTGTTTCCAAACAATAGAACAAAAAGCGGACATTTCACTGGTATTGTGCAGATAAAGCAGCCAAACTCTCAAAACACCCATAAACTCTGAGTATAAGACATTGTTATTGTAACATCCAGCAGGCACTGACAGGACTATTGTAGACAATGATTGAGGATCCAGGCAGCAGACATGAAAAAAATGGACAAAAATGCAGGGACAGTTGCCAACATCTGTACCAATGAAGACGAAGCATTGGCTTAGTCCTTATATTGGTGCCTCTCACCTCTTTGGATAATTTTAGATGTGAATATGTGGTAACAGATGTATTTAAAAGTTGCTCTCAACAATTATTTATACCTCTAATAACATTTCTGTCTTTCCTCTCCCATCCCTAGCAGTCCCATTCAGGCATGACTCAGAGCAACAGCAATTAACAAAAATATCTCCTTTGCATCAATCATTTCCATTTCATGCCTGGATATGTAAATGCCTTTGATGTGCAATAAACAGGAATACGAAGCAAATGCAGGGAAATGAGAGGAGTGTGTCTTTGTGTGACTTCCGCAGCTTCCCTTCAGCAGACTGGGAAAGAAACTTTCACCTGCCCATTAATGCTTCTCCTCGTAACTACCTGAATTCTGCATCTGGCTCTGCTGTCCTGATCAATTTCCTTCTTATTTGCGTATCTTGCAGAGTGCTGCCTCCTTGTGTTAAGACTGAATGGCTTCTTTATCTGGAAGGAAATCTTCACCAGCAGCCCGATGCACATTTCGTTCCCAAGGCACTAACAGTGCAGCTATCCACACCACGTTCACACTTCACAACCTTCCACTTAACCTTCTGCTCATGACTTTCCATCACCTTTTCTATCATCTTTAACAAACCTAAGGTTGGAAGGCCTTAGATTACTTCCACCTAATCCTAGGTTACACTGTTAGAAAGCTACACAGACGAATAGGGGGATGCTGCCCAGCACTCACAGCACTGCTTTCACTATTATTTTTATTTTTTTTTCAGTGAAAAGGATGTCTTTTCTGTAGAATAATGATATAAATAAAAATACATGGGTTATGCACATTCGTTTCAGTTGGAAAATTACCAAAATTATCTCAGGAAACTGTTGACATTTATGGGTTAAAGAGAGAGGCATTTCAGAGCTCCCAGTGCATAATATGCAGTTTTCACTCAGACTTGGAATGGCTGAGGAGTCAGCTCATAATAAAGACAAGAAGCAGTTCATTAAAAAGTGAAATGACAGGTCGCCTTCCATTTCCCCTTTCTTCCCTATTCAGTAGAAGAGCAGCAAGTCAACTGTACATTGAGTGTGCTTGAGCCAGTCTGAATACAGATGTCCACTTGTTCCTGTCTGTGTAAATGTCCTCCTTGCTTCAGGCATGCTCCTGATTATATGTCTGTGTTAAACTCCACAGGTAGCCACTGGGGGAAATACTCAGCAAAGATCTAAGTGTTGGCTTCTGTTTCCTTGGTTTGACAAAGCTAACTCATCACAGACTTCTTGGCTTCATTTCAATGGACTTCTATCATTGATTACTCAAACTGTTGCCACAGACAGCTTCAGTGTTTAAAGACTACCAAGCAGAATATGCTAGCATGTCAGCGAGAAGATATTTTACACAAAACCTTCCAAATTAATTAAAAACCATGCAAATTATATATATATATATGTACACGTACATATATATAAGCATGGATGTGTGTTTGTCCGTGTGCCCACATCTGTGTGTGTAAAAATTCATATGGCAATCCAGCATAAGCTGCTGTGGTCAAGGAATGAAAAATCACAGTAAGTGCAAGTGGCAAAATGGCCACTTCAGGATGGTTGATTTTTGGACGGGATGCTAAGCAGCATGGTGGTCAGACTTAGTAATCCTTGCAATAGCCTAGTCAAGATAGTGCGTGCAGCTCACAGAAGGTGCCTGCAGAGAGAATCCATGAGAGACCACAGCCACAAACTGAGCACCAGGGTAGTTCCTATTAGCTCAAGAAGATCCATATCTGAAATAATACTATTTAAACTGGAATTAGAAACCACCTGGAAATTCAGAAGGCTCTAGTCCCACCGGTATGAAATCCAGTCTCTTCATTAGCATTAGGGGAGAAAAAGAAAAAAACAAAACCCACAACCCAAACCTTTAATTAATAGAACAGATAAACTGAGCTTCTAGTTATAACCCAAGAACACGTATTTCTTTCACATTATAAGGTATTTTAGTATAAATACTCTAATCTTACATTAATCCTTCAATAGTATTGCCTGGATTTAGAAATTCATTTCAGAGGAGCATATTAGTAGGGGTGATCCCAAACTAGGGCATTTTGCCTCTTCTATCACCACGGAACAGACATCCCAGCTGAGGCAGATTTACTAAACATGTGAAGGACCACCACGCATTGAGAACAAAAACATCCTGTAGGGCCTCCTGGGGAAGAGGATGAATGACATCTTCCCTGGCACTCTTGCTCTCGTGTGGAGCAGCCAGCACAAGGAGAGCTCACACTGCACTTGTGGAGGCTCAGAGTGGGGGAAAAGCGAGCTGCCCCCTCTTCATTTGAATACTGAGGCAGGGCCTTGTGTGTAAAGAGTGATGAGTTTCACAAAGGAGAAGAGCATGCTCACAGCAGCTGGTGCAGGGATGGAGGAATATCTGAGGTGGAGAAAAAGGCGGTCACTGCAGAATATTTGGTGAGATGCTAACAGCCAGAAGAAAGAAGAACCAAAATGACTGAAAAGCCCAGGTCCATCATAAAGACATCCACGTTGTGGTTTTTCCTGGTAGCCGGGAAAATAAAAGCCCTGTTCAAGTTTATGACCTGAGCTGTTATGAGAAGTTAGCAGCTTTAGTCCTGGAAGTGGGTGTGCTCCCATGGCAAGTTCTGAAATGCCCAGCAAAAGCCATCCTGGCTGTATGTACACACTCCCTAAGCAATGCACTGTGCACATTGACTACTGTGGGATCTTAGATACCCACTGATTTGGAGATGCCTAAATGTAGACACCTACACAGAAGTCTCAATCTGTAAGGCGAATCCCACACCTGCAGTCAAAGTCTGCCTGCCTGCACAGATGTATTCACAGAGTGGGAACTTCAGGCCAACCTTGAAAACTAACCTGTAACAAAACATTTTGAAGAGAGTAAGAAGTAACTACAGAGTACCTACATGATGTTACTTTTTGTACCTATCATATATATATATATGAATATGTATATATGTATGTATATACACCAGTCATGTTATCTCTTTGTAAGCATGTTTTAAGAGCTGGAGTTTTCCCCAGATAAACACAAGTTTTAGGTAAGTATTGTATTATTTCACACACATCTCCAAAACAGCAGTTAGAAAAACAGTCTGCCATAGGGAGACAGATAAGATAGGGAGAGGGCTTCGAGTCAGACAACTGGTATCATATTTCTGGTTCTGGAAAGCAAAGGCAATTGCAAAAGAAGTTACTTGGGATGACAGTCTGTTAACAGTCAAGAGAAATTTGGTGTTTGGGCACTGGGAAGCACTTACAAAATGTGACATCTCACATTTCATTGCATGTTATGAGGGGTACCACTTCTTACCAGTTTCAGTTTTTATTATGTTAACCTGTTGCTTTAGCACTCATAAAAGTCCTGATTTTTTTCTGTTAAGAAATTGCAGACACTTTTTTTTTTTTAATATCCTCTGAAATACCAAATTATATTCCATAACTGTGCTATCAGAACAAAAAAAAAAATCAGGAAAGCTTTAAAGCCCTTTGATTTTTTTGGTTTTTTATTTTTTGCATGGCTGCTGATGTGAAGATTAGTATCCCACAGCTGATTAAAGAATGTCAGATGACAAAGAATGTCTTTAGAGATCACTCACTCTCTGACATCAAACAACTTTTAACAGCAGTGATTTAGGGTAGTCCAGAAGGGCAGAAGAAAGCGAGTGAACCTGTGGCAACACAAATGCTGCATGTACAACATCAGGAATTTTTCCACCTATGGAACCTAATTTTCCTAAAAGTGAAGCTAGGGCAAATCCAATAATGCTGCAAAGCTATGCTAGCAAATGAGAATTTGAAATTAGCTTTAATATATATATATGTATATGCACATATATACATAAAGACTTTAAAAATCCAGCAATACATCTGTACAATAACCAATGGTAACAAACACATTTGTAGAGGTTATTCTTCTTAAACATGTTACATATGAAGACAAGTGGCCTGGGACTATGTGAACTGACAACTTTCTTTTCAAAGACTGTAGGCTTTTGAAGTTAGAAACTGCGATTTTCTACATGCATCTTTGATATTCAACAGATTTTGTAAGCAGTGAATAACTATAGAAGTAGTAATCATGTTGTCTACATATCACATTACCATAATCCCTTCAATATCATTAGCAAAAATGGATCTTGGGTTCTGCTCTGCACAAAAGAAACTTGGAGTGTTAAGACTTTTTTTTTTCTTTGACATGAGAGAATATCTATTTGTGAAGATGTAGACTTTAATTAAGTATTTTAAACACATGCCTAAGACACGAGGTGGGTACCAACAGCAGCCTTCCAGTACCTAGGAGGAGGTTACTAAGAAGGTGGAACAAGGTTCTTCACTGACATGCATGAGAGGATAATAAGAGACAATGGTCAAAAATTGAAAAAGAGGAGGATACGTGGAAAATAATTTCCACTAGGAGGATAATTAAGTTTTGGAAAAGAATTGCTGAAGAAGTTGTGTAACTTCCATCCTTGGAGGTTCTGAAGACCCAACTGGACAGAGCCCCAGGCAACCTTGTCTACATTGAGTGTTGACCTTTCTCTAAGAAGGGAGTTGGGTTAGAGACCTCCCAAGGTTTCTTCCCACCCCAGTGATTCTGTGGCTCTGTGTGACTGTGCAGTCTTCTGTCACCAAGTGCACAGCCCTGTCAGAAGACACATCAAAACAGAATCAGCCCGCCAACAGCATTGTACCTGTCCTACCTTGTTCCTTCTTAGCTACCAAAGACGGAGTACAGGGAATGTGCTTTGCCTTTTACAAGACTGTTTTTGCATATGGTTTTAAGCAGGGGTGTAACACTCTGAATCAGCACAGCCTGAATTATTGAGAAACTTCATGAATATTTATTTCAATGACACTTCATTCAATAGCGTCTCTTGAAATTGGAGAGGACAGTGCAGAAACTACATGTCTTTAAAGAAATGAACTCTCTTCACATGTATCAAGTCTGGGTCCTGAACGGCTCCTAGACTAATGAAATGATCTAGCTACCCATGGTTTTAATCCCAGTATCTTAGAAAGTGCACATAGATGGCATATGAATGTGTGAGTTTTCTGAACTAATGCATGACTTTCTTGTGTGCTGCATTTAGGATTAGGCACAGATTTTCGAACACAGAGCATAATGTTAGACTAAATTAGTGAAGAAAATTCAGGGTATAAAGAGCTAAGAATGCTCAAGTACATGGAAAAGCATGGGCTGCCATTTTATTTAGCTACAGGAGGCTCCCAGGGAAATCAGTCTCTTTCCCTTCTAGTACAGATATGACCACTCTGTTATCCCTTTCATAAAACACCTTATCCCATTTTGAAATATTATTTTCACTCCATTGCTCTGGTTGGATTGCTTCTCGTGGTTAGGAACATGATTTTCATTCCCCAACTAAACTTGTTTCTGGCCCAGTTACATCCAGTTTTCTTGAGGTAGCACTGCAAATATACCAAGATAATTTATAGTTGAACATCAGAGGAGGAGAGAAGGTCTTTAAAGCCTTCATTATACAAAGTTGAATGAGTTGTTGTCTTTTCTGGTAAGAAAAGCCAGAAGTAAGCTAGCTGCAGTCCCCCGAAACCCTTTAGTCAGACTGTTTCACTCAAAGATGCATCCCAATTTTTCCAACAATTCAACTTTCCTTGAGAGCTTTTGATATCAGGCTCACAAAAGTAAGTTATGCTGGAAACACCTGAAATCAGTTCTGTTTTTTTTTGCCCACAGAAGCAGTCCTTCCTTGTAATTGACCTTGCACAACTTCACATTTCACTACACAGCTAGAACCGGGCAAAATTTCACGAGGCTTCACAGCTGCTTTGTATAACAAATACTTCCTTATCTCTACTGGCAATGCATTTATTATCTGACCACCTTCACAGTGTGAAGTGGTTTATTTTTGTTTTTGTTTTTTGGGGGGAGGGTGTGTGTGTGGAGCAGAGGTGGGGCATAATTCTGGAAACTCATCCTCTCTGTGTTACTGGCTAATATATAGAAATCCTTTCATTCCTCCTTCCTTTTCAGCTGGTAAGCACTCAGTTTATAGAGGAAATCCATTTCAGCAGGACTGCAGTGTGTGATCTTGTACTTTGTGCTACCGAACTTCATTCCACCTCTTACTGAAATCCTCAAGGTCATTAAGCAAATTCCATTAACATACTTAAGCTTTTTGTGCCAACACCATTAATGAAAACATGAAATAGGATCAGAGCTAAGACCAGCCCGGAGGAAATTCATTAATAACTTTAATTTAGAAAAAAAAAAAAATAACCAGAAAGTTCCTATTTCAGCACATCTTGTTTTGTTACCTTCCATCTACCAGCTTCTTCTCCATCAGAAAACTCTTATACTCAGCCCCATGTTTTCTGCCTTGTATAACAACTACACAGATGCTGCTCTATCAAATACTTTACCCAGGGTAAATTTGCCATCTCCTACCAGAGTAAGAGGCTAGGTATTTATGTGTCTCAGCCCAAAGGATGAGAATGGTGGCTCCAGCTTTGCTGCACGTAAGAACACAAAGAAAGGTTAAGATGGGGAAATGACAATTTGTTTGGGAGTGAAGCAGACTGGAATAGAAATGCACAGCTTAGGCGATTTGACAGAAAAACAAATCTGCCACTTTCCATCAAACAGCCTTGATACAAATTGTAAATCATTTCTTGATGAAACACAAATCTAATGACGTTCCCTCTAGAGATTTTTGTTCCTCGCCTAAATTGTATCGAGCTCAATTGTACCAAGTGTTCTTTAAATTGCCGAAAAGAGTGAAGTAGCAAGAGCTTCGCTGAAATAAATATAAACATAAAATGCAACACTGAAATCAAATAATAAGAATCTGGTTATTCTATCAAGCACGTGCATAATAAAAATCCTGTACCTTGTAAGAAACAGCATGTGAGCACATGCCATTCAAATGCAATAAATACAAATAGCGTCCATAAGATTCTTTGGAGATACTGTATGCAAGACCACATGTAACTTTGTGCCAGAGAGAACAATAAATCCTCTGTGGCCAGGAATGGAAAGGGAGGAATCCATTCCTCATGCCGCCCTCATTCTATCTCACCCCCGTTGTGCACAGATCATTGCCGGGTCTCATAAGGACCATGAAAATCTGGGGCACGTGTGATACCTTTACTCAAGAACATGATTTCTCCTATCTCTGCCTTCACTATGCTACCACGCAGAAAGGAAAGAGAAATAAGGATGTGTTTGCACTACTTTCCTCCCTGCCTCCTCCTAGAGCTGTCTCTAGCCCCAGCTTGGGGAAAAAGCACTGATCCTGCCTCTCTCGGAGAGATGTTACAAGTACAGGAGAGACGAGCAATGGGGATGACCCACAGGCCTCAAATGGCAGCAGAAAACAAGGACTGGGAAGAGAAATGAGAGGTGATGACAGGCAAGGGACAAGAGAAGAGCAAACCTGGAGACAGTCCAGCAACAGGGACCCACAGGTAGAGCTCATTCTGTCAACTTGGCTTCCAAGGGTTACAGAAACTATACTGGGAGGGGACCCGTCAAGTATGATACCTATAATCATCGGTAATGGTTTAGCACAGCAAAGTATCCCTTATGTACACAGAACAAGACACAAAACCTTCCTCATGGCCAGGTCCCAGCCCCTCAGCAGCTGCCAGCAAGGCTGGAGAACATCCCTGTTTTGGGAGCAGTCTGCCCAGCACAGGGCACTGCCTGTGCTAATGGCGATGGGGCTCCGGCCACCCTCAGCTCCAGCTCTGAAGCAAAGAGCTGGGGACACAGAATTCCTGCCCATTTGGTGACTTAACATAAGGTCTTCTGTAATGGTTGTAAAGAAAAAAAACACAACACGTACACCTTCTTACAGAATTATGAGAGGTCTGTTATCACACGAGGCCTATCTGCCTGCAAGGATAGATCTGATTAGTAAAATTCAATCTGACAAAGCCCCTAAAAACAGGGGTATTTCCAAAGTACCAATAGCCTTGTCTGCCTTCCAGAATACATGGGTACAAATGGACAACAAAACTGGGGAAAAAGACAAACAATAAAATGTAGCCAGACCCTTACATCTTCCAAGATTTCTATTTGTTCAGCCAGATTCTGTTGAGCCTGTAGCAGAGCAGAAGTATTTATGTTAAAATTAACTACGATGTTTACTTTCATCCTCTTCCTCATTTTTTTTTATGAGCTGTTGCTGTTCTAGTTTATTCTCTGTCTGGGTGAGACAAGCAGCACAGACATCACCCATGTTCATTTATAGCTGGCTTCATCAGAAACCAAGTTTGTGCCACAAGTGGCATGCATCCAGGCTCCCTCTCTAATTTCCAACTAATAGTTTGGTTGCAGACGCTCTCATCCAAATCTGGGATGCTCAAGTGAAGGTTCTGTGGGATTTTTCACTGCAACACATTTTGAATCAGTACAGTAATTCTGCTCAATTAATAAAGTAATTAACAATAAAAAGGCCCAGTAATTGAAATCCCTTTGAAAGTACATCAATTTATTCTCTCTAAGCTTTGCCTCAAGTCTTTATTAATTCTGACATCAAGCATAATGACCTTAAATTATAAATGATCATCACAAAATCCAGACATCATAACCATTTTCTTGCCCTACATGATGAGTTTTTAAAACATCTAGTTTTTGCCATCACAAATGATGTAAACAGAATAACCTATATGTGTTTACCTATCATGCAGGCAAAAAGACAATATGGATATTAAAGAATTTCAGGTGATTCTACTAAAGAAAACATCATTAGAGTAGTCTTTCCTATTAATTCAATGAAACAGTTCACAAAAACTAAGGAAATCATGCAGTTGTAAGATGAATTGTTAACTTTGCTTCGCCTGACATTCCGCCTCTTATGATCTAATGGTATGGTTTTTGGGTTTTGTTTTTCTTTTTTTTTTTTTTCTTGTAAGACATTAAGTAAGCAGACAACGAGGTATTCAAATTTGATAATTATAAGACAGAGTACCGACTTCCCATTTTACGTCGTACTTTGTGTTTAAACTAAAATACTTGATAACATCTAATTAAACCCAGAAATGCTTCCTGTGAACAACACAACTCAAAGCTGTAAGCAAAATTGCTTCTTCCCCTTCCATTGACCTCCTGACTTTTCTTTCTGCATCAGTTTAGACTGCTATATATGAATATAAAAATTTCCACAAGGGGGCCCTCTTATCTTCCCCAAATCTCAGCAAACACTACCTGCTGTCAGAAAGTGTATGTTATAAACCATTTGCTTAAAGATACCACGGTATCTTAGAACAAAGTTTTTGCCAACTAGAATTTAGTTAGTTGTAGAATTTAATGCAGCAAAAAATGTAATTTGAAAGTGATTTTTTTTTTTTAATGTACAATTCCACTATAAACCTGTCAGATACTTTGCATAAAGCAGATACTTTGATAAAGCTTTTCCAATACTTAGCTGCAATGACCAGCCAAAATGGGACCATATACACCCTCCACACACACTCACACGTGTGCACACACATGCACACACACACATGCACACACACACATGCACAGTCAGCCCAAATTGCCATGGGGAGGCAGCCTCCAAGATGCCCGCTGGCTGTACTTTATTGCAATTTGCAGGGTAAGCACTATTCATGATTCCAGCTCTGTGTGAATGCATCCCCTAGGCACAACAGTTAAGGTACAAATGGCATTAAACATATTTACACGGTCCTCTCAACTCCCAACAGATATGGAAAACAAATCTCATTTGGGATAACTTGTTATTTGCCTTAATATTCTCAATGCTTTGCGGAGACAGTTCTGTATAGCCTCATCTTCCTAACTCAATTGCGGCTCCATGAGGTTATTATTATTTACCATCCACACCCGACAGAAATTGGACCATCTCTTTCTTCTGACCTCAAATCTTAACAAACGAAGCTTCTGAAGCCCATGCCAGGCATTGTACTATATCAGTTGTGGTTGTTCTGTGCTGAGAAAGGAAAGAAAAAAAAAGGACTAAGATGAAATAAAGAAGCCTAGGCGTGTAACCTCCAATTTTTATAAGGGATACTTTACCTTTCAGGGAAACCAGCAAGCAGGCAATTATGTGAATTCAGCCTTGCTGATACAGCACTAACCCACCAATCTGCTAACTCGTTGGAGTAAATCTCTGCACATTGATCTGCAAACTTTAAGCAAAGTTTTCATGATCATTCAGCAATACTGCCATATGATACGGTCACATTTAACAAATGTTGGCGACAGAACTCAGTCTGCTGCAACGCTTTATGCACCCAGGTAAAATTAAACACCCAAGGTGCTGATGGGACGCCATATGAATAACTGTCTGCAGCAAGCCATCAGGGATATCTTTAGCTCAGCAGCCCTCCTCTGGAATGGGCAAATCCTAATCAATGGAGCACATCTGTACAGTGGAGGGAAAGCACTTCCAAATCCCTTCAGGCCTTGAACTGACTACTTGAAGCATGACATTTGATTAGCCTTATTATCTCAACTCATTTATATATAAATGTTGTTTGGGGCCATGAAGCAATCCAGCCCTTATTAAAACCCAGCCACAGTCTCTGAGCTGATGTTCCTGCTCTTCTTCTCTTCTGTTTGTAAAAACAAGGAGGAATTTCTTCTTTCTTGAACTGTGGGTTATAATCTTTGCAATTTTATTATTGTAAAATAACATCCTCCTCTCACATTAGTGCAGCAGACTGTTGCCGTACCTCCTCACATATGCAAATGGATCAGCCTTCCTAGTCTTTCCCTACAGAGACATTTGACATTGAGACTCAACGTGATCTAGCATCTTTCTGAACTAGAGGCCAGGGGAATACTGTGCAGGACTTTATTTTCAAATGTAGCTTTCACTGAAATTAATGAACATCTGTGCAGATGCGGAACATGAATTCAGGCTCCAGGAAAAAAAAAATAAAAATGAAATGAAGCCTAAGAGCTACAAATACCTAATGGTAAGGTTCTTTGTCTTTGTAAGTTTAGGATTTCTTCCCTTCCCTTTGAAGAGTCAGAGAACTTTTCAGGTCACAAACCTATCTTGCTCTGACGAAAACATGATGATAACAGAATTATGAAAGATAATTACACATTAACAAGGAGCAGAGTTGCTGACATGGATCCTAAGTAACACAAACATTTGAATATGAAACATTCATTAGGTTTCCTTTATAGACTCCATAAACTGCTTTCTTCTTTATATCAAAATATTACTGTCAATATAATCCAGCAGTGATGCAAACAGGAAACCAAAATTCAGGTTAATAATAATATCATGAATATTTCCCTGCAGTTTTAATGATTTCAATATCTGTATATTTAAATTAATGGATTGTATTACACAGAAAGGGTCAATCTTACTGAATACATACACCGAATATTAAATGATTTTACGTAAATTAATATCTGTGCATATCAAAAAGAAATTTCATTGCACTGAAGACATCCTACCTGCCCTATCTGCCCTGTGAAAATAGCCAAAAAAAAAAAAAAAAAAGAAAAAGAAAATCAAAAAACAGGTTTGTTTGCCTCTTTTTCTTTTTTCTTTGTTTGCTTGTTTTGCAGATGTTCCTTTCCAATGGGGCTTTTCTTATAGCAAAATTTTTGTTAATCATTATATTATTTTTCATATATGGCAAAACTATACATCACAGTGTTCCTACTGAATGCTGTTTAGCATCTGCATCTCTTTTCTCCATCTCGAGACAGCAGCTGCTATATGTTCAAGCTCTACTATGGCTCTACCTAGCTGAAAAGGATGTTTACATGCACATAGACCTTTATTCATGACACTTTAATTTGCTGCATGGCCTTAATAAATTTGCCAGCATTAAGCATACTCATGCAAACCATGGCTCTAAAAATAACTCACTTCAGACATTCCGACATTTTTCCATGTTGTTTCCAGTAACAGCACTTTCACTGCTAGGAACAATTATTAACACAGGCAGGGCTTTCTCATCAAGAAATCATCCTTGGACGAGCAGCAGGAACCCTCAAAGGTGTAGCAGGGGACGAGCTGAAGGGCCACATTAGTATTCCCTGAGCATTAATGGAAAAAGCCTGACACTACAGCCGGGCAACTCCAGTGACTGAGGTAAGCAGGCATGGCAGTGCTCCTTCTTCTTCATCTGAACATCCAACAGCAGTCCCAAAGGTGAGGAGGGCTCGGGGCAATGGCCAGCAGAAATATTTCCCCCCAAAGCCCTGAGACATTTCACTCAGAGGCCAAAAATCCACATCCCCCTGTCCCACATGAGACCAAATCCTGTGGACTAGCAGACTGCCAATCTATAGACTAATGGTAGCCTGCAGCCTACCTTGTGGGGAGAGCAGATGCTGGTGGGAAGGGAAGGCACAGGTTTCATAAAGACAATCACAGCTTTGATTGCTTTTCCTTTTTGCCCCTTTATTCACAAAAGAATGAGAAGAAATGTTTATGACAGATGCTGTGCAAACAGTAATGGAGCAGGCAATGAGAGGAGAGGAGAGGAGAAGAGTACACAGGCTGAGGTTTCTCGAAAGATTGTTTCACTCTTCAAAGTAATGCTCTCACCTCATCCCCAAACATGCCTGCATTTATTGTAAAACTGCGAGCAAACTGAACAAACCACTGATCTACAAACATATGTAACACAGAGCTGGCATCAGAGAAAACCAGAGTGGGGTGGTGTCACTGAGCAGGGACGGTGCAGCTGGCTCCCAAAGCCAGGCTGATGGCATGCACACAGGAGACACATCCACCCCAGCACAAAAACTGCACCACAGTGACTTCTAAACAGCGTGGAGGTAATGAATGCTGATTGGAAAAGCCCCCATCTCCAGGCAAATGGCTTTCTTAGGAACCATAAAAAAAAATACAACACTATACTGAAATATACTCGCAGAATTTCCAAGGAAAGTTGTTCTAGAGAAAAGAAGAGAGCACTCAAAAGTGTGGAAAAACATTAAAATCCAGTCAGAATCTGCAACCTTGAGCAAAAAACATTACTCCATAGCAGCTATGACTGCTGCTCACTATGCTAAGCTTACTCAGTCTGGCCTTAGAGCTACGCATTGGAGATGTACAACACTGGAGCGAGAAGTGTGTTGGTTTAGGCACATGGCTACTTCCCCACCTGCCAGTTTCACAGAGTTGCCCTCATTTGTGCCTCTCCCTCTACAAGCTCTGGGATGGGATGCTTTGCTCCGCTTGGGATTTTCAAATTTGGGCTCACCGAAACTGGGCTGAAATGGAGCCACCCCATTTTTGCATCCCAGACATACAGATTCACTCTCCAATGGCTCAGTCCAGTTCATTGTGCATCAGGTGTATTACTGTAATTTCAGGTTTTCTTAACAAATCTGAGAGCCAGAAATGATTTTGGAAAACAAACAAACAAACAAACAAAAAGCCACAAAACAACAATAACAACAACAACAAAAACTCGGTGTAACTTCAAACCCCAGATGTCCTATAACAGTTACATTACTGAAACTTTGCAATTGGACTTTGTTCTGTTAAACGTAGCCTAAATGTGGCTTTGGCTTTCTAAAAAGGCCTAAGAAGAATTGTGTTATGTAAAAAAAAATTTAAAAAAATGGAAAACGTCATATTAAAAAGGACTGTGAGGAGCTACTTGACTAGTTCACGGACGACAAACTCACCAAGAGCTATTAAATAGACATCTTCACTAAGCAATAAATTCTCAAGCCTTGAACTTTCAGACTAGGGAGTATATTTATGTGCTTGCCGTGTTGGATACAACATATTAGGCTAGAGGGACCCTTGGTCTGATTCAGCTCGGCCATCCCTGTGCAAGATATTCTTCTATCAAGCCACCCACATAACAATACCTTTTTTTATTAACAGTGATGAGAGAAATATCTCACATGCTGATGAGTTAATTCAAAGAAAAGCGAAACAAAAATAAATAAATAAATAAATAAGACAAAGGATCTCTACAGTTTTACTCGTAAGTATAAAGACGACTTTGGATGTCACTCTTGCCATAGAAAATGTTCTCTCACCTACAATAAGAAATTTGTTTTCTTAAAACTAGATCTTGAAATGCGGGCGTCACAAATTGCAGTTCTCTACCACTTGTAAAAATGAACACTTTCCATTCATTTACAAAAAGACTATCAGAAAATATATTATTACCGCTGTTTGGTAGGAGGCAACATCAAACAGCATGTCAGCTCGGAGAGAAATGAACCACAGAAACAGACTGGATGCAGGAACTGAGCGTGGATGTCCAGCACGCAGGAGAGGAGCATCCCATTCAGGCCACAATGCAGAAAGGGCAGCTGAGATCTCCAGGTAGGCTGAAAAATGGCTCACCCCTTCCATTTAATACCAGGTCTGTGTGTGGATGGGTGGCCTGGCAATGCAAACACCACCCATAGCAAATGTGGGCATATGACTGCACTTCAGACTGGCCAGAGCACATGATACGGTGCCTCCACTGTTTTTATGCTTTTACGTGTGCCAGAAGTGAGAGGAGAGATGCTATCAGGTGGGGCACAAGGGCTATGCAGAGCAAAAGTACTTATTCCAGCATAAAGTCTTCTGGCACAAAAATAATTTAACAACTTCTCCTGAACATCCTGAATTGGCAAAGTGATTTAATGCTGGAGCAGTACTTTGCATTGGTTGCTTACACCACTTTTGAGCAAGTACAAAGAGATCTAAAGCCAGTTCATTCTTATTGTCAAACTACAGCCTTGAACTCTAACCTGCTACCACTGTGCAAGAGTTACTCTGGATTTATGAATATTCACCCACACCAGGACAATCTGCTCGGCCTCGCTGCCCCGCACACTTCTTTATGCCTGTCCTACCCCCAGCTATGCAATTCTTTCCATGTAGCATACATTTCCTTGTTCTAGTGCACTACAACTAAGTAAATGACACAACTGAAATATTAAATTTCGTAAATGTTGAATATCACACATAAAATTTAAAGGAGTGCAACATATCTAATAGCAATACTGTGGTACTTCTGTGAGAAAATAAATGCATAAAAGCCTCTATTACAAGCCGAAATATTGTCCTCAGAGTTAGAAAATGACAGAAATAACATTATTTGTGTAGCTTTATTTTGCCATTACGATACCATATTTAGTTGCAATAAAAATTATTATTTTTCCACAGGACCCCTGCTTTGTTCAGGGCACAGAACAGGCAGTGCTCAGCAAGTGAGATGGCTGTTCAATATTTCTTTTTATCATCATCTTAATGCACGTAGTTCAATGTTTTATTTACGGCGTGTCACATAGACTCTGCTCAGACTACAGAATTTCACATTTCCTTATGACCATTACTATCATTACCATCCTTGCAATATCTTGTACATGGTGCGTGTGGCTTTTTGTCACTGTTGTTGGTTTGTTGTGTTTTGTTGTGTTGGGTTTTTTTGGGTCTTTTTTTTTTTTTTTTTTTGCATACTGGTTCCTACAACTCCTATTAAAAACCTGTAATAACAACAAAAGGCCTAAGGATAAACTTTTGGCAAATTGGGAAAAGCAATGCGAGAGGAAGAAGTGCTGTGTGATGCTCTTCCTCCTTCAGTGAGGGTTCTAATGCAGATGTTTCATGGAGGTAGCCAGGCCATCATTTATTATCATTATTTATATCTTTTCCCTGGTCTTTTGGAGCAGAATTCACTGCCTATGGAGTAGTCATACTCTCATACTTTCGTCCATTGCATCTTGATGCCTTTGAGGACCAAAATGAAACAGCATGGACCAACAGCAGGGCCAAAATGAAACACCAAGGCCTGTGGACATATTTCTTCCTCAAAGAGGCAGGAGCCACAAAGCTACAACAGTCTTGTGGGCAACAGGAGAGGCAAGCTTGAACCCCTCAGGCAGTGGAAGAAAATAAAGAAACAGCTCTCCTTTCCTACACACCACCAGCAGCTGTTGCAGAAGCAGCTGTGCCTACTGTTGTGTGTGGCACACACTTATACCTGCAGGTATTGTGTGCTGCAAACCTCCCGAAGCAAGGCATACCGTGGCTTGGTACTCACTCTTTAGGACCTGAGGCCTCTGACTGCTGAATTCTTCATTAATACTGATGCTGCTGGAAATCAGGCCATCAGGAAGATAAAATGGTTACAGGTACAAAACCACCATTGCTACTAAATGATCTGTTGTCTCTCTCATGTTTTGTTTGGAAATGGCTGTCTCATTTTTCATTGCATCTTCCACACAGTACGAATCTAAATAAGGCACTGATTGATGTTAATAAGACAGTAATGTGTTTTCAGACTCATCACTTAAGTGGCAGTCACTAGGAATAACTAAGACATGGGTAATGGACAATTAAAAGAAAGTTGTTCATATGGCACGGCTTATTTTTGTCCATGTATTTCTCATCAAAAAATATATTCTTCAGTGCAAGGACTGTCTCCAAATAGTTGTTACAGACAAACAAACAAACAAACATATACCTAATGCAAAAGTATTTAATACATACAGAAAACTATTTTTTTTTCTAACCAGAAGACACAAGCCACTACATTATCAGTCCAGCAACAAGTAACATTAAGAGCCTTTAAAAAGAAGTATATCTAGGCTACACAGAAAAGTTGATCTTAAAATCAGTCTACCACTTTATACTTACAATGATGAGAACAACTTTGCAAGCAGAGTTGCCTGAAGACAAAAATAACAGTTTGAGGAGATAATCTGAGGTACCAGTTGGCTATCTGTCACTATTGCCAACTTATGCAAAGTTAAAGATGGGCCTCTCTACTTTGCTGAATAAAGACTTCAAGGCTTTAAGTGCCTTGCTGAACCAAGTCTTCAATTATTTCTGTAAATTTAAAAAAGTTATCATCTAATTCATTATGCAGAGCGTTGTGAGCACAGTAAATTAGCTGGATAATAGGTGGACTGTACATGCTCTGAATTAAAGTAATTACAGTTTTATTTTCTCTGACAGGGATTTATTCAGTTAAAGCACAAATAAATGATGTAAATATGGCAAAGCAAATAATTATTGCAATATTGCTTCAGTTCTGGAGATGTTTTGCATTCATTTGTATTTGAAACCTGACTGCTTCCGACCACAAGACTCTGTGAGAAGGAGACACCGCATCTGACAGGGGCAGAGAATCAAAGGATTCGGGAGCCCGACTCCAGTCTGAATGCTTGTAAGGGTTGAAAGGCCAGGTAAATCTGCTGGGGTTTCATGTCCCTGACTCAACAAATAGCAACACTGCGCTAGAGTAAAACAGGAGAGGACAAACCAGCGTGCTCAAAAGAGAGAGACTCTCAAGTTTAACTTTTCAGATAAAATGGATGTTTTCTATCTTTAAAATATGGAAATATAACCAAAATGCAATCATATGACACTCTGTGGGATAAAATATAAACGATTATAAACAAATTATATCTGATGCTTGATTTCCTCTTTTTCAATGACTAGTAATTTTTTTTTTCAGACAATCAAAGCTTTAGATACCCTTTGGAGCTTGTAAATCCATAAAATCTTTGCTTTCTTGTATTTCCTTTGATGTAGGACACTTCCAAACTCTTAAATGTCTCTTTTTTCCTTAAACCTTCCGTAAACCAAAACACTGATTTTTTTTTGAGATCCCTTCTTACTAACCATTGTCCTGCTCTATAGACTCCACAACAACCCCATGCAACACTACAGGATTGGGGCAGAGTGGTTTGAAAGCTTTGCAGAGGAAAAGGATCTGGGGGTGTTGGTCAATGCTTACCTGAACATGAGCCGGCAGTGTGCCCAGGTGGCCAAGAAGGCCAACAGCACCCTGGCTTGTGTCACCAGGGAGGTGATCATTCCCCTGTACTTTGCTTTGGTGAGGCCGCACCTCCAGTACTCCAGCTTTAGGCCCCTCAGTACAAGAAGGACACTGAGGCCCTGGAGCATGTCCAGAGAAGGGCTACGAAGCTGGTGAAGGGCCTGGAGCACAAGGCCTGTGAAGAGCGGATGAGGGAACTGGGGTCATTTAGTCTGGGAAAGAGGAGGCTCAGGAGAGACCTCTCTGCAGCTACCTGAAAGGAAGCTGTGGGGAGCTGCGGGTCAGCCTCTTCTCACAGGTAACTAGTGATAGGACTGGAGGAAATGGCTTCAAGTTGCACCAGGGAAGGTTCAGGTTGGAAATTGGGAGACATTTCTTCTCAGAAAGAGCAGTCAGGCACTGGGACGAGTTGCCCAGAGAGGTGGTGGAGTCACCATCCAAGTTGCAAGGGGAGTAGTTATAATCCATAATCAATTTTGCTTGAAAACCCCTGCCACCACCACCATCACCACATTCTTGATATCAGTTGAGGTTAGATTAAATCCAACTCAATGACTGGCAGGTCATCACACTGAGCACTCAACTACTTGCACTTGGTAGGCAATCCTTTCTTATTAGCTATTGGTGAGAAACACAGCAATCAGTAATAGTCTTTAATAACCGGATAGCAAAGTCATTTTCCCCAGGTGACTTGCCTTACATTATTGGAAAACCACTATCATTGCATCACTTCTTTTATAAGGTGGTATTAAAAAAATTGAATGCTGCTTGTCCCGTTTCACTGTTGCGCTGAGTTCTCCAGCTTTGTAAGTGTAGCTGCTCAGTGATCCATTGAGTTATTGGTTTATTGCCATATCATTTAAAATAAATGATGGTCCAATCCATTTATATATATATATATATTTTTTTTTTTTTTTGTGCATGTGTCTAGCTTTTGCCAAGACCTGTTCATTGCTGTCACATGGCAAATGAAATTACGATGCAGTTTGGAATATGCATGGTAGGTGTGGGGCTACTTAGTCCCTTCTGTTTCTGATAAGAAACAACAAACTCTGAGGGTTTTCACTACGGAATGCAGTGACTGGTTGCCTGAGCTTAGAGCTTGACAAGCGATAGCAACTTTGCTCATCAATTGTCAACTCACACACCGAGGTTTTAGAAACAGGAGGTGAAAATTAGGCTTTTAAACCTGTATCTGGATTCCAGTCCAAGAAGGCTGACTTCTGGAATTGTTCAGCATGAACTTCCAGTGATTCCAGTCACATAGGCCTGGTAATTAAATGATGGGGAAAACAAACAAGCAGAAATTAATGCCGAGTTTGGAAATGCTGCAAGGAGAAATTTATAATGGATGCTACTTTGATCGATGCTGTTGGAGGCAATGTTATCTAGTGTAATATACTACAATTAAATACTTCTAGTGGAAAGACACCAAGTGCACTAATTAATTGTGAAGATGATAATAACTTAGAAGGTGCCAAGAAACTATATGACCTGAAAACAATATAAAGATGCTTTGAGAATTTAATAAAAAGAATCATCTTAGAAAAAAAAAATGAGAACATGTGAAGGAAAACATACTCTGAAACATGTATTTTATGGGATGGAAAGATGCTAGGAATTGGAATTACAGAATAATATGGGGAGTGCTTTTAACATATACATTTTGGAAATAAAAGGAAATCTGTCACTTCACAGTTGGAAATATCCCACTGTATGGTGTAGCTCTGCTGACTTACAGCATATCATCCTGAATATCTTGGGTCAAGAAAAAATACTCTCAGTCTGGAGGAAATGGCAGCAAACTGATGACAAGACAGGAGCAAATCTATGTAGCTGGGCTGTATTAACTCCTGCTTCTTGAGCCCTGAAGACTGTGACAATCAGCTAGAGCAGTTTTCTCAGGGCCATTTCCATTTGGCTTTTGAGTACCTCCAGAAACTGAGACTCCAAACCCTCATGGGCAATCTGTTCCACTGTTTGGTCACCTTCGCAGTAATTTTTTTTTTTTTCCTTATGTTTAATTGGTATTTCCTGTATTTCAGTTTGTGCACACAGCCTCTTTTCCTAATGCTGGGCTCCACTGAGCAGAGCCTGGCTCTGTCCTCTTTACCCTCCCCTCAGCAGGTATTTATACGTATTCATAAGGTCCCCCCCCGAGCCTTTTCTGCTCCAGGCCAAACAGTCCCATCCTACTTAGCTTCTCCTCACATGTCCACTGCTTCTGCCTTTTCATCATCTTCGTGGCCTTTCACAGGACTTGCTCCGATATGCCTACATCTTATACTGGCAAGCCCTGAACCAGACACAGCATTCCAGGTGTGCTGTCACCAGATGTGGTCCCACCAGTGCTGAGAAGAGGTGAAGAGCCACATCCCTTAATGCCAGCAGCTGCAGGATGGGGACTTTATGTAATTTAAAGAAATTGATTAGGGAAAAGAAAATGGCTAAACAGTAAGGAAAGAAACGGCAATAATAATAAAAAAATGTAAATTAAACAGAAGAACAGATACCTGGATGGTGAAGGCACTGTTTTATTTGAGGAATTATGACAACTGCACTAAGTTAAGTCGCTTGGAGTTGTACTAAGCATAGCCAGACTTAGAGCACAGGGAACAAACAAGCACAGGCAGAGAGAAAAACAATGTTAGAAAATGCAATATGTCTCTTCCATTTTTAACTTCTAGGAACATGTGTTGCTTCTTTTCTGAATGCTAACAGATGTCAGCGTCCTGCAGACTGGCTCCTCAGTGGAGGAGAAATCAGAGTGGATATACTCTAAAGGCAAGTCGAGTAATTTACATTTAGAAACTCATCCTGCAGCAGAGATTGTCATAAATAACATGCAGGCGATCCCTTCTTTCAAGACACTCAGCCGAACCCCAATGCCCTGCTCCTAGGGAGCAACTTCAATCAAAGATATTGGCAGATAGCAAACTCTCTGGCCTCTCGCATAGCGATGCCCTCATCAGAAAGGTGTATTAAAATGTCAGCAGGAAAGAGATGCCAATCTCTGTGTTTCCTAGTGCACAATGACATTTTGAAAGCAGTGCCACCTGGTGACACCTGCCAAACAACAGTGCTGCTCAACAGAGCATACACTGCCTCAGAAATATCTTAAGGGAGTAGAAGGAGTGGAACGGAACATGAAAAAGTGGATTTATTTCTGTATTTCCTTTTATTATTCCTCGTCAGATTTCCACATGCAAAAATCAGTCTTATTTTTATCTGAAAAGTGGTGAAAAAAGGCGATGGGTTTAATCGCTGGCATCGGCTCCTGCCTGCTGGTACCATAATTTATCTCAGCGGCGTGCAGCCCTCCCCTACCATAAGCTGCACACTACCACCAGTTATGAGTTCTCCTGCAAACAGTCAGCCTGACCCATAGCCAACTGTATCCACACTTAGTTCAAAGCGGGCTGTGGAGCACGGTTAAGCTGGTGCAGGAGTGATCAGACAGACTTTAAATGCTGCAAACACCCAAATAGAGTCTGGAGCAGCTTCTCTTTCTCACACAGCTGACAAAAAGGGTTTGTGATGCTGGCAAGTGCAAGAGCGAGCCTTCTGCATCAGGAATGGGCCTCAGACAAACCTGAACACTGGGGCTTGTTTAGAGGAGGTGGGTCAGCTCTCTTCTGGCTTGGATGTTACTCTGCCAGAGGAAATCCCATCCTCGTTCAGTGGCATTCATCGCTCTCTCTAAAAATATCTTTCTTCATTTTTCCAGATTCAGTTCCACATCGAGTTGTAAACTGCAAGAATAAAGGAGCCAAGAACTTGCTGGCTGAGAGGCAAGCCAAAGCAGTACCTTTCCCATAAGCATCTCAAATATGGCAGGGTTGTTACACAAACCAGAAAGCTATTGCTTTAAACTGTCATATCCTTCGCCTGCAGTTAAAGTAGTCTTTTATCTGTCCTCTGGACCCGTTTTTACCTGCCTATTCCCAAGCACCAACACTCAGCTAGCAGAGAGAAATCTGCTGCTGCTGGAGGTCTGTGCAACTGAAATTCCCCTTAGGTCTTACGTATGCCATCCTTTCTGTCCACCGAATGATTGACATTAATTACTTCAGTCACAGCATGGACGCTAGCTCTGGTGAAAGGGAAAGGGATTAAAGCAGGAGCAAATGGAGGAAATGTTCTGTAGGAGGAAGCAACACCTACAGACTCACCAGCAGTTGCTAGTGGTGCACTGTACGCTGCTAAAATCGATCCCCATGCTTGACCTATCTGGGTATCTGTATGCATCCAGCCATCACAGTGCTTAAAGCCCAAGGAATGGATGTGTCATCACATCCAAGTAGGGATATTTTATCGTCCTTGCCTTTAGAGAGGGAGATTAAGTAATCTCAGTCACACAAGCAGCCCGAGGGAGAGAGAAAAACTGCATCAGATTCCCCCATGTCTCTGGACACTCCTGATCCATCAGCTGGTCCTTCCAGAATCGAACCATCAACTAGTTATGGACCCAAAAAGCTGCTCCAACTTCAGAATTTTCTGACTAAAGAAGAGACAGTAGATGAATAAATACTGAATATTCATAGGCAGCATATTTTCTTTGCACCATTCATAGACTGGCGTGAAGTCAAGCAGCCCAGCTCTTTGTGTTCATACTGCTTGCTGTGTCCTATCACATCTGATAAATCTACACGTCAAGTTTGAAACACAGAAGAAAATTTAACTTGCCTAACCTATTTCTCTCTGCCCATTAACGACAAAACTGTAGAGAAGGAGCCTGCTAACTGCTTCAGGTTGATTGGTTATTTTTCTCCCATTTCCAATTTGCAAATCAAAAGACTTCATCATAAAAAGATTAAGAGCAGTCTCTGAAAACTGGAACACCCAGTACACATGCAAATAATAAAATCATCAGAAAGGAAAAATCACTTGTCAAATTTCCCTTAGACTTCACTTTTTCTTGAGAAACAAATGTTCATTGAATTGGATACGGGAGGTGTTTTTGATATATGTAGCCATCTAGCTCCTGAAGACGAGAGGAAGCTAGAAAAAGCCAGAGTACCATCATGAGAGGCTTGAAGCTCCTTTTCTTGCTTCTTTTTAAAATGGGGATTTTTCTTCCTATTAAAGAGCTATTAAAACAAAGTTAGCCTGTGTCAATCCATGCTCTGGACTTAAATATTTTAAGAGGCAAGCAATAACACTGAAAATATCTAGATGCATATATTCCACCATGAGTCATTATACTTTAATATTGTGATGTCTGGCAAATCAGTGAGAGCACCACTATCCACCCTTTGAGATAATTAAGTTTAAAAGTCATAACAAATGTAAAATAACACGTAATGAAACAATCCAAAAGCTACGCTTTTGTATTTTCCTTGGAATATTTTCTGATTACCCTCTTGCAAACTGTCAGCTACCCAGTGATTCTAAAATTGTTTGAATAATTCTAAGAGAAAAATCAAACACATTAAGTTTTAATAATATTTTATGAGACACATAATTCTTCGGGATGTAATAACCTCTTATCCTAGTGTGATTAGTCACTTGGATCCATCATGCTGGTCCCCTGGTATTCAAGACAATCTAAATTTTGAGTAATACTGGAAAAGGTAATAGAGCTCCAAAATTAATACAGTCCTTTGTGCTTGTAATGTTGTCCCTAATGGAAGCTTTTTAAAATAAAACACTTTTTTAAACTGAACCGGGGAGCAAACGGTGAAGAGCCAAAGGATGACATAATTTGCAGGAGACGACACTGTGATGGGATCCTGGTACAAGGATTTAATTATTATCTTGAATAATCACCGTTCTAATGATAGTTGTTCGGAACGACACTCAGACACCGAAACTCCCCGCTGTCAAGGCCAGAAACAAGAGGCAGGAAGACAGTAAATCCCTGCTCAACTTGATGGAGAGCAGGGAAGTATCGTGTTAACATTAACAGCCCACAACTCACCGACTCCACCGGCGCAGGCTGGGGGAGGCATCCCGTGTTTCACAGCAGACTGCCGTATTTCTCCGGCACCCTTGTCATTGGCGCTGCTCGCCGTCATGTTTATCAATTTAATACCTTGGCTAATTTCACCCCAGAATAATGTTTGTTTACATAAATCTATTCTCCACGGTAAAATAGCTAATGCTCCAGCATTTCCAACGGTACCCTATTAATGGGAGACAGGATGGTGAGAGCAGACGTGCTATAGAAAATTACCACACTCTCCAATTGCCTGTGTTAGTCCTGACTGGCGGTAAGTGGTGATTAACACCCCGCTGGCTGCAGCTGTACTTCTCAATATAGCTTCTCTGAGTAGGAGGATGCACAGAGAGTACCTCATTACTATGTCTTTAAAGCTGTAAAGCAAGGAATAATGCAAAATAAATCCTTTAAACTAAAGGTCATAGACCAGAATATGTCAGCATGAACACCTGCTTGCACTTTTTCCTGATAAAATCACAAAGATAAGTGATTTATCTCCTTTTATTCTGTTCCCTTTCATTGCAGGTATGCTGAGGCCACACAACTGGATGTTAGCGATTCTCAGCCATACCGGTATGTTTTTATATAACGCCAGAAGAAAAGCTTAGGAGCTTAGCTAACAGTCTGCTTTGCAGGCTGCTGGCTGAGACAGCAGAGCTGGCATTAGCTATTTCCCTTCTTTGCCCCATGATTTTTGTTCACCACAGACAGGGGGAAAACAGACCAGCTGTCCTACTCCCTCTGCAATTCTAACTCTGAAAAGTTTGATTCAGTTCAAGCCCTTTTTGTGTGCACATCTAATCTGTAAGCAGACAGGAAAAATCTGGCTGTATTGCTAAAACAGAATCCCAGCCTTATATACGATAAAATTAATGCCTCACAGTGTGAAGAAGTTTGCGTGGTCACCACCTTGACAGCTTTTGTGCTCCTTGAGGACAATGCTTCTGACCAGGGAGGAGGTTTGTGGCTACCCTCAGCCTCCACCTCTTGCTATTTCTCAAGCAACCTCTGAGGCCATGCATCTACACAGACCAGTGCTGTACAAGTGCTATCTGGCTGCACATAAAACGTAGCATCCCTCTCGTGTGGTCAGATCACCCTTTCTCATTGGAAATAAGCCCTTTGCTTTCTGCCCTACTGTGTGCCCCTGCACACTGCTGGGTGTTGCAGGAGTGCAGCCCAGCTAGTCCCTGAGACCTTCTCTGAACGACCCAGTGCTCCACCAGCTTCTAGACCTGAAGCACAAAGAGAAAATGGACAAGTAGTTGCAGCAGCAAGTGCAGAGTCTTTTGTAAACCTGTGTGAAAGGTGAGCTTTTTGGGAAAATCTAGTCCCGAGTATGAGCAGTGAGGACATCGAAAAATACCCCCATAGATGAGTGAGGGACAGTCTTCCTGCCCTCCTGCCTGCCGCAGGCACTCTGGGTTCGTTGGGGTTTCTGCCACAGAGGTGGAAGTTGGCTTTGGGCAGACACCGACAAGGAAAAAATAAATAAAAAGGGAGAATGAACCCGGCTGCTGCTGATGAAAGAAGCGCAGGCTGATTCAGAAGTACTTGGACGCGAAAGATCTTTACCCAAGCGAGTCACTGAAAAGCAAAGCAACACGCTCACATCTGCTGTTGGAGGAACTCAGCACAGCACCCCTGCCGATCACAAATGCCTCCGGAGACAGGCACGCAAGCCGAGCTGTCCCCAGAAGACACCACCTCTCACTGCGCAGAAATATCCACCCATGCGCGGGGTTCACCCACGTCCAGTATGGCCCTGCAGCCTGCCAAGCACCGTGCCAGAAGGAGAACGGGGAAAACATCCACCTCGTGCTTTGGTGACTGTGAGAAACAGTACGGAGGAGACTGAGCCAGTGCTCTGAGACTTCTGCAGTGCTGCGAGATGATTTCCCTCATCCTGGCTGGAGTTCTGCAATTCTGGGGAGTCAGAGATAGATTTTCTGAGGTTCCCTGCTGTCTTGCTGTGCAACCAAAAAGATGTCAATGATACTCGTCCCGACAGGCTCTCAGATCAACCAACATCTACCTTCTGCCATAAAACACTTCGTAGTATTATAGTAACTACAGAAATTATCACCTCCCTGTAAGATTCACAAACCACTTCTGAATGTTCAGCCTGCCTCTGCTGTTGCTTTCAGAACCGTCTTGTTTGGAAATTGGGCACAAGAAGTCCTGCTGGGACTTGGGATTTTTATTTATTTTATTATTTTATATATTTTTTTGTCAGCTCTCATGCTGAATGCTTTCAATGAGATTAAAGATCTCCTTCTTTCCACAGCTCAGGAAAATGCATTCTGCTGGACCTCTGACAGACTGGCTTCTGCCATTGCCAGGGGTGCTGTCAGTGCTGCAAAAGCAAAATTTAAGGAAGACTGAGGCCAGAAGAGAATAGGCAGCACCCTCAAAAATTCAAAAATTTGCAGGAGTGCCCAAGGAGGGCACCACTCCTTAATTCAGCAGATTTACCAGCAGATTCAGGACCTCTGGGACCCTTGGGCATCCTTAGAAGCCAAGGGCACGAAGTGCCATGGGAGGCTGGCAAACAGCACCCTGCTGCCTACCTGTCCTCTCAGCTCCTTCCCCTATGTGCAGCCTCCAGGCCAGGCTCATGCAGCTCTGCTGTAGGTAAGAGGCTCTGCTTTCCCCTGCTGTAAAGCAGAGAGAAGGCACAAGACTAAGAAGTGAGAGGATACGATGCAACCACCACTTAGGCATGTCCCCTGCCCTGGCAAGCCATTTGGTGCGCCGCATAATTCAGACTTTCTGAAGTGACATTTAATATTTGCATTTCCCTCTAATGCACGTGGGATTATGCTGGCTACCTGACAAGCCACCTCGCACTCCATAATCACAACTGCCCGTTAGGATAATTAAACTGTCACCGAACAGGAGGAAGCTTATGAGTGCAGGGGCAAACTGGATGTAAGAACCATTCCTGGACAAGACTAGGGATCATTTTATTTTGCTACTTAGTTATTTTGTAAGGAACAAGAATCACGAGACGCATGCCAAACTGCAAAAAAAAAAATAACACAGCTCTGCATGCCATAAAAAAACAGAAGCCCAGAAAAAATCAGTAATTTACAAAAACTCATCACACTGTTTCATCTACGGAATTATATAGGAATTATATATAGGAAATAGAATATTTATGCTTTTAAGTACTTGGGGGACACTTAGATATTCTGGTTATGTCAGGAGGCTTTAGATTAGATTGATAATGCAAATATATCAAACTTGCCCACCTGGAGAGATGCAGTACATCTAAGATTAATAAACATATCACCAGGAAAGACTTCTGTACCAGAGTCTGCAGATTTGCAGCTTGAATTGTTGAAGAATTCTTGAAAAACAAATCTTTATAGAAGAAGAACATGATACAAGTTCAGAAGAGAGAGCCCTGGCTGCAGCAGTCCATATTTACACTCACAAAGTATTTTGTAAGGGGAGAAAAACCTGTTTGTCAGCATTATTTTAAACCTGAAGATCGCTCTAGGTTGTTCCCATGTGTATTGGGTTTATGTGGCAAGGTTTGGTAGCAGGGGGGCTGCAGGGGTGGCCTCTGTGAGCAGAGCCCAGCAGCTGCCCCATGCCCCAGGTCAGAGCCAGCTCCAGATGGCTCCAAAAGGGACCCAACACTGGCCAGAGCTGAGCCAGTGATGTTCACTGTGCCTCTGGAAGAATGGATTTGAGAAAGGGAAAAACTGCTGTGCAACAGCAGCTGGGAGAGATTGAGTAAGCAGCAGCCCTGCAGCCCCCAAGGTGAGTGCAGCAGGAGGGCAGGAGGTGCTCCAGGCACACAGAAGTGATGACGGTCCTACCTGTGCCCAGCTGAAATCCTAATGGCCAAAAGCAGTGAAGACAGCCACTCTGATTCACCCTTTTGTTGGGGTGGCATCAGACCAGGCTGCCAAGTCAACACAGACAACTGGAAAGAGGATGCCACTGTCCCCATCTCTCAGGCATATTTGTTAAGGCTGGTTGGAAGGAAATGCCAAGGTTCTGCACCAGTCAAACTCAGCTCCCTGCTTCCACGGCTTTTCTCATTGGGTTCAAGATACAGATAAAGAGCTTTTTTTTAAATAAATAAATAAATAAATTGTTGTGATGGTGTCATCAAATTTGAGCCTCTACCAGGCACTGTTAGGGTAATCCTGTAATGTACCCACAGCCAGTGAAGAACCTACACTGGCACTTCTGCTCCACCATGCCAGTGCCTCACACCTTCAACCACACAAGGAATGATTATGCCTTATTGCTCTAAAGACACCGCTGGCCATCAGCCACCAAAAGTCATTACAGAGATTACTCCTCACCTGGAGATGAGCTGAACCACTTAAACTACACTCGAAAGCATAATTGCTGCTTTTCTCAGCAATGAGAAAAATGTTTAACCATTTTTTACTTTTTAAAAATCGATTAAGCGGTCACATTTAATGCTTTAAAAATTGAAAATTACAAATTTTTACCTAAGATCTCTGATCATATTTTAAATTAAAATAGGGAAAGGTGTACAACTTTTTGAGTGCTTCCATAATTTCACTTCGACCCTAAAATAATTAACGATAATGCAGTAAGTTACCTTGAAGTATGAATATAGACTGTCCAAAGCAGTTTGAGACTGATCTAAGTCTTTTTGATACTTTCATAGTCATTAACTTTGACTCGGTAGTATGCTCCTGGGAGCTCCGCACCTAATTGCCTTTCATATGTAAGAAATGCTTTATTCAAGTATTCACACTAAATGCTTTCACTCATGAAAAAGTGTGTCACAAAGCAACATCAGTACAAAATATGTGCAAATAAATGTATCTGTGTAATTTGCAGTGGCTTATTGATGTATTAGAATGGAGACTACTGAGATTATGAAAAAAAAAACACCCTGACATTTGTCTTTAAAAGAGCTGCCTCCAGAAAACATGCATAGTTAATATTCTACGTATGCACAACACCGAACTAAAAGATTTCCAGAAACTGCCTCATTCTACGTCATGGCACGAAACAATACAAAACATATTGGTTAGCAAACTGCTGGCATGAATTTTTACTGCAAATAAAGAAGCGTTAAATTGCAGTGTGCGAGTTACCCAGCTGCCTTAACAAGAGAAAGTGCACATGCTCACGTTATTTTAATCCTGCAATATGAATTCTTCACCAAGCCGTTCTGCATAAGGTTTATTTGTGCCATATGAAACACAAAACTTCCCCTGATGAAAGGAAAGAGCACTGTTCAGAAACAATTACGGCTTACAAAGTTTAAAATGTCCTTTAATCAAATCGTATTTAAAGATGGTAGATTTTGAAACAGATGCCTATGATCTGCTGGGCACATTTTGAATACTCTCTGGTACTGGATGCTGTTCTCTTTCAGATTTGCCTCCAGCATCACAGCCTCTGCTTTCTCACCGTGAGCGGTCAGCTCGATACAGCAAACCTACCCTGGCCAGTCCAGTTGATCAATACAGCTGTAACCCCAATGTTTGTTTTGCAGCGTGACCTGCCTCTGTGAGAACAAACACAAGCAGAAAGAATAACTTCCAAGCAACTAATTCTACAGAAGGGGCAAAGATGTTTTCCTACTACTTTCAAACTAAACTGCAGAAGCTTTACTCAGTTATCGCGGCAGATTAATTGGTCCTAGCAAAGATTTAAGAATACAAAGAAAAGCTCTGGGTAAGTGAATTTCAGCAGGAGCCTGCTTACTGACTAGAGCAGCAAGCAGGCGCTCGCTTAAGAGCCTGAAGGGAGAGGGAAGCACTCGGCAGCAGATCGGTGCTGTGTAATTTATCACCACACAGCCACAGGCTATGACGTATGGCACTCTCAGTGAAGCACCTGAAGGCAGCTTGGTAGGGCTCTATGAAGATCAATGATACACCAAAGAATACCATTAAAAGACACATTCATCTTCCCCTAATCAATAACGGCCTTAAAATGATCTCTGTGACACACTGTTCGTACGAGCGTTGCTGCTGGGCTTCTTCAGCCCACTTGTCATCCTCTGGCTCAAGTCTTATTACTGGCAACTACTTCACACGTTCCCCTTAGTGCAGGAATTTGGCTTCCACCGAAACTTAAAAAACAGAACAGGGAAACATAAAAGTGGCATCGAATTCAACGAAGGCACCGAAGTGCATTCAGTCTCTTCAATAACTTCTGATACAGCTGGTGCAAGAAGCAAGCGATTTTTTTTTGTTTCTCTTGTCAGACCAAGACAGCCTACTGTTACTCTGTTCATAGATTTTAGCAAGCCATTGTCAGGGGGATTCAGGATTAATGAAAAGCATCCTCAGATCTCAACAAACAGCCATTAAAGAGAAAGAAGCAGCAGACTAAAAATGCAAACTTGATTTATCTTTTTTTTTTTATCTTTTTTTTTTTTTTTTTTTTTTTTCCAGGAGAAGTGTTACTGTGGATTTGTGTTCCCTCCACCCATAGGGATTCTTGTCCTTCTCCCAGGATGAGCTTTGTCCTCTGTGTGAGAAGCTGAGGGGTGGCCCCTGATGTCAAAATGTAAAATCAGCATCTCCAGGATGCCGGTGTCCTGTAAGTTTCTTGGTTAGGTTGGATATTGTTGAGCCTCCTGCACAAAGGAGATCTGGACGCAGGTGTCCCATGTTCTTGTGACTTAGCTGCCTTCAGGGTTCTTGCTAGTAAGCTCCCTAAAGCATCCTGGCAACGTGACTGTCTGTGGCCAAGGGTGCACAGAGAATGGCAGTGCTTGCTGAAAGACCTTACTCAATTTTTGGAAAGGTAGGCAGCCAGTTCCTTCTCATGCACACAGAATCACAGAATGACCAAGGTTGGAAGGGAACTCTGAAGATCACCTAATTGAACCCCCCTGCCCATGGGTCCCCAACCCTCCCACTGGGAAATGATCTTTTTAGGCAATGCAGTATTCATTCCCTAAAAACAAACAAACAGGCAAACAAACAAAAACCCCAAGGTTTTGCTTTGGCTGAGACAAACAGATGCTGCTATTGGCAGGGGCAAGGGGGCGAACACATGAGTTAACACATCATAGATAGAATCCTAGAATCACAGAATGGTTTGGGTTGGAAAGGACCTTAAAGATCACCCAGTTCCAGCCTCCTGCCATGGGCAGGGACACCTCCCACCAGACCAGGTTGCTCAAAGCCCCATCCAGCCTGGCCTTGAACACCTCCAGGGATGGGGCATAAATAAGACTCTTGCACCTTAGTTGGTCCTTCTGCTCTTGTTTGGCCAAGCTGGTAAGTCAAGATATCTAGAGCACTAAAATCAGAGTGACATTGCTCATCTGCCTTATCATGTGCTTGGTCAGCACTGTCAAAAAGAGTTTACCACTTCAGTCTTATGAGCATTAACCCAGAAACCACCTAGGAAAGGCCTCCCACAGTCAATGTCCACCATAATCTCTTCCTCCACTTAAGACACACACTTATCTGTGTGCTCACAAGTCCACCACATCTGGTTTATTTTTCTTTAGCACTGCGGTGAGCATTTATAAGAAGTCCTCACCTTTACTGCCTCCAGAACTCTTGAAGAGGAGCTTAGTTCTGCCTCATTAAAACATCACTCTAGTTAAATGAACGAGTTTTCATTAGAATCGTGATACTCACCTGGTAGGGGTCACAATCATGATATGACAAAATGATTTTTCCTGCACCTAAAACATAGGTCTACCCGAGCTACCAAGTTCAGATCTGAACCCACTTTGCTGGGAAATCCAAAAAGCACGTATATATTCGAATTCAAAATTATGCTTGAGAAATGTACTGCTATGGACCAAACCGAGCGGATACACCCCTACAGAATCCAGAATTAGTAGCTTTGCAACTGAGCCTGTGCCTGAGCTCGTTCTCTCATCTGATGCTGAAACTTGCGACTGTGAAAAGGCTTATATATACTTAAGAAACAATTACAGCTAGTGAAGCAGAAATAATTCCCATGCTAAAAATATTTCAGAAATTAGGAGAAAATATAACTCAATTTTGATTATAATTAGGTTTCCTGTCGTTAGTTAAATGTTTTCTCATTTACCCTTTCCTTCTATCAGTGCAATCAGTCACCTGGTTCTTTACGAACTAGACCATGAACTACACCATGGTGTACACGTAAAACTGACTGGTCTCAGGACCAGCTTCTGCAAATGTGTTACCCCAGGCTGGAAATAAGCATGGGGCACATACATACTAAGAAAAATAATAACAGTAGTAATTAAAGAACAAAGCTTAGCTCCACTTTATTGCTTAAAACTAATGTAGTTATTATACCAAGCAACAGGACTTTTAATTTCTAATTACAGTATTTATTTTCCTAAACAGATTTCAAAGTTGTTACAAAAAAATGGATAATTGTTTCACATGAGCAATTAAATATTAAGACTAAATAAACAGTATTCATTGGATAATTATGTTGAACTATGTAATTATTTAGGAAAACAAAAATGAATCATCGTTTACATTTTCTAGCCTTTGGGGAAAAAAATGGATATCCCTATTAAAAGTGGAAGGATTTTTCATATCTAATAAAATTCAGACTTGAGCTAGTTCAGAGAACTGTTTGCAAATTGAATCCGTATTTGCCAACAAGGGCAAAAACCCCAAACAACATTTCTAACTGCCTAAAATAAACTACTTTTGAGTATAGGACTCCTCATTAAGATCTTATTTTCCTCTAAAGGAAAAGGAAATGTTGGCAGGGAAGCTGAAACAGGATGCAGCAAAACAGAACTTCTCAAAATCTTTCTGCGTTTTGTTCCATGCTATTCCAGCTTCCCTGCTTTGCAGGACAAATCAATAAAAAATATTCATGCCTTTACTAGAACATAGATATGGAACAGTCCCAGCAAGTACCTTATTTACTACTACTAGGTGTATTAATATGGGGTTTTGGGATGAGATGAGTTGCATATGCTCTGTCTGAAGTTCATCAGCTTCTGGGTTCATTAGTGCCACTCATTCTAAAGCCACTACCTGCATTCCCACCAAAATACATGGTTTTGGTGTATTATTTTGCTGGAAGTTGCACAGAGTGGGTAGGACAGCGTCTACCCTCTACTACTGCCATAATTAACATACTGCAGTACTTCCTTCTATGCTGTGCTTCACTTTAAGCATTCAAATAGCATTTTAGCCTGAAGTGTTTACTAGATCAAAACATTGATCTTTCCTTGTGGTTTATCACTTTGAGACTAGAACCAAATGAAACCTTTTTATTATTATTATTATTATATTTTTTTAATTTTACCTTTTAATTGTTATCTGGCAAGAGAATAGCATTATAAAATCATGCCAACTATTCCCTAGATATTTATATGTATTTGTGTATCCATATGTGTTCACTTCAACATATTATCAGTATTAACCAGCTGTTCCCTTTAATAAGTATAGGGAATACAAGCAACGCTCTAAATGTTGATGTTGTCACTTCTAATTGCCCAAAATAAACCTGAAAATCTTCTAGGGAAATGCACTGCAGATATCACCACATATGCTCAGTGAGGGATGTCTAGAAAATAGTCAAAATGGAGATTGGAATGGCAGAAAATACCTGTGTTCCTGGCTAGCTTCTAACCGCAACAGACCTTATCAAAACTACTGATGGCAAAATTTTGAGCTTATAGATATTCCTCGCTATTGGCTGCATGTGGAGCTGTGGATCTATACGAGCACAGCTGAGCAACTGGCTTGGGATTTGAGATTACTTTTTTGATGAGGAAAAAAAAAATCCAAGCAATCCAAAACATCACAGCAAAGGAACATTTTATTTGGGAGGCTGTGGTGGTTTTACCCTGATGGGCAGCTGAACTCCCCCCCAAGCAGTGCAGAGGAACAGGCAATGGGGGCTGCAGTCAGTCCCTGACGCTTCATCTCTGCCGCTCCTTCACGGTCACTCTTTGCCCCTGAGCAGCAGCTCTCCAAGCACTGCTCCCACATGGCTCTGCCCCACGGGGTCCATCCATCCCCCAGGTGCAAACTGCTTTAGCATGGGTCCCCCACGGGTGGGTGGCAGCTCCTCCCAGACCCCTGCTCCACCGGGGGCTCCTCCACCCATGGGGGGGCTGCAGCGTGGAGATCTGCTCCATGTGGGACCCATGGGCTGCAGGGGGACAGCCTGCTCCACCAGGGGCCTCTCCCTGCACAGCCCGCAGGGGAACTGCTGCTGCCTGCCTGGAGCACCTCCTGCCCTCCTGCTGCACTCACCTGGGGGCTGCAGGCCTGGTTCTCACTCCTCGCTCTCCCAGCTGCTGTTGTGCAGGAGTTTTTTCCCTTCCTTAAAACTGCTTTCCCAGAGGCAGAACAAACGTCACCGGCTCAGCTCTGGCCAGTGCTGGGTCCCTTTTGGAGCCATCTGGAGCTGGCTCTGATCTGGGGCATGGGGCAGCTGCTGGGCTCTGCTCACAGAGGCCACCCCTGCAGCCCCCCTGCTACCAAAACCTTGCCACATAAACCTCATACAGAGGTATGCACAATGAAGCAACTCATCCAGTAGAAATCCAGCCATGTTTTATATCAAACAGTTTTGTAAAAAGGAGGCAAATTTCTGAGCCAGAAACCCATGAGCACAAACAGTCCCAGACAATTTATAATTCTGTACCATAAATCGCTAGTCCATAATTCATTGACGGAGAGTTAATGAGAATGTTTGTAACTAATACCCATAAGAAAGATAAGGGGTGGTATAATGTAGTTTATACTTTCCTGAAACACTTTTCAAGGACAGCGGGGGAAGCTTCCTGGCAGCAAAAAGGAAGAAGAAATATTGCACTGACCTACCGATTTCCTACATTCCCATCAAAGTAATCCATGTGTAGAGACATTAAAGAACAATTTGTCCCAACTGACAGTTTCCAAATAACTAGATGCCTTTTAATTGCTGGCATCATTAACCTTAATAGTATAATTGTGTAGCTCCAAATAATAATAATAGTAATATAATTTCCCCTCACTTCCAAATCATTCAGCAAAACTAGGAAAAAAAAAAGCACAGAATAAATTCTAAGAAGAAAGAGAAAGGGGGAAAGTTCTGAACAGATGAGAATGGGAACTTTATCAGTTTTATCTGCCACAATTTACAGCCTTTAAGGAATAAGTACATGCATGCAACATTCTTCAGACAAGTGATAAATATTAATAATTGTAGGCACCTATAGGTTTTGAGTGACCTTTTCAAAGAACATGTCAGCTCTGTCTCTTCCAATGATGCGCTGTGGAACTTCTTTTAAAATCAGTGTTGTTTTGAATGATTCATTCTTGTATATGCCCTGGCTTTCAGCAATGCTACCTGCTAGAATAACCACTGCTGAAGACTTATTGACATACTTTTACTGATAAGTTTGAACATGCATACAAAAAAAGGAGATGTTTTTGCTTCTTTGGGCTACAGGGAATATGTGATCATATGTTGCCTCTCCCTAAACAGCTGGAAAGGCCTCTCCAACCTAGTCTGCAATTCCTGAGACCTGTAAGAAAGGTTGAGTACTCCTCATTGCCAGTTGCCAATGCTCAAGAGTGAGGGAAAGATATATAGAGGTAGTTCACATTCAGTCATCTGAATGACCTCTGGGAGTGGTAGAGGGTTCAGTCTAGATGTAGTTGTAGATGAGACACATATGAATTACAAACATTTAATGTGTTTTAAACAGAATAGCATATGTCAAGGGTACGGAAAATTCATTTTGTCAGACAAATCTGACACAACAGTTGTTACTGGTATAAATAACTAAACTATTGTTTTTCCCATAGTCATTTTAGTGGAAAGGAAACTTAGTAGACCATTTTGTTCATCTGCATTAAGGAGTACAATGTAGCAAATGTCTGATTCAACACAAAACCAGCTGGTTAAAAAGCACTGGACTTCATGTGGACACAATTGCTTGGTATTTTAATACATGTAGAAGTGCTGTGTTAAATATAAAAACCATGCTATGCAGTTCTCTGTGTTGGTGAAAAATGCAGAAGTAAACAACATAAATATCAGTCTTTGGGAGAAAACCTCATTAAAGTGTAAAGAATCTGGAAGAACAATAGTCTTCTGAAAAACACATGAGATTGATCCTTGGTTCTGTTCCTATTTTGACCATTGTAATACTCTTCCAGTTGTCTTTTCCCAGTCTCTCTGTTATTTCACAATTATTTCCTCACAGGCAAAACAAGCATAATGATTCTTAGCTCCTTTAGGTAGTGCTTTGAGACCTATTGATAAGAAGCTAATCGCTACAATGAGGTTTTCTACAGTAATTATAATTTTTAAAAAAAGGGTATGCAAAGAGGATAATCCTTAAGATTTGAAGTGTAAAGTAGGCTTTGCAGAAATAATTATTTAATGCAAGTATCATTTCCTAAATGTTAAAAGTTCAACAAAGCAGGAGGGTTACAAAATTTCTGATTCTTATACCTTCAACTCTGCTTAGGTACACTGATTTTTCAGAGAGGAGCCATACCTAGCAGCATATCAGACTTCCTTTTGAATCTATATTCTTTGATAAGCAATACTATACTGTTTTATCTGAAAGTGTATTTCTAGGGAGGAGGCTGTCTATTTTGCTTGCAGCCTTGATCAATTCCTATAATATCTTTATACTGCTGTTTTTGAGTTTGGTCTGACCCATTCTGGGACTTAAAAACAGTCTACCTCATTCTGCTGTACTACAGTAGGCATTAGAAATAGGCTACAGAAAGCTTCCTTCCCTGAAACAGGGTATAACGTGATCTGTAAAAAACAACAGGTACTGATGTAGCCTCAAACATGCAACTTAAATTCTTGTGACCTGGGCACAAAGCTTCAAACTCAACTTAGCCACTTAATTTCCTATCTAGAAAAATTACAGAGTAGACCAAGGACAGGCATATGCACTATCTCAAGTACTCTGGTATTTATCATTTTCACTGAATACCAAATGCTTTTCTCCACTATACACTGAGATGGTGTTTGCATGATGAGAATAGCATACTGATCTACCAAAAATCAAGGGGATCTGATTCTTTGGCAGGGTATTTTCTTAATTGTGTTTATACACACAGAAACACACACACACACATACATGTATAAAATTGACTAACAGATGTTTACATAAAGGCTCAGTTCTAGCAAAGCTATCTCTAGTGCATTGTGAGTATCCTTGTTAGAGAGACATTTAAACACTGTGGTTCTCCAGAGCTGTCTTGTTGAGATCTATGCAGCAGGAGTATTACGCACAGAACTCCCAGCAGAAAAGCTGAAAGCTTGAGACATCCCATAGACAACTGGTAGCAATCATGTCATCAATCATCTCCAAATGTTATCCAATCCAGTCTCATAAACTGTGATTTAATATGATTTTGTCTGGCTAGAGCTCCTAGGAGAACTCCTGCTTCCAAATATGAAAATAAATAAATAAATAAAATTTGGTTGTTAATCTTTCATGCTAAGAAAACGAGATTGAACTAATAAAATACAATTAGCAAATCTGTTCAGTGTAGTGAAATCCATCCAAGTCTGCTACTTTAAAACTTGCTGCATTTTTTAATGCTATTTTTTTTCTCTTTCTCTTGCATTTTGTAAATTTCATATTATGCTTATATTACTTTTAGCTGTATGTTTTAATTATTCTATTATGAAAATTGGACATAGGCATTGGGGCATAAATGTTCTTTTAAGAAAGACTTTGGAAAGGTGGGGTAGATTGCATTTTTGCTGTGCCAGTAAAGATTCCTTTTGTTTTAATCTTTTCTATAGACAACCCTAGGGCTACGAGAAGAAAATCATCAAAAAGAAATATCCTGGCTGTCTCCTATAAAATGCTGATATCAGCAGAGCACAGATTTTTTGTACATGGAGGTGATATTTTCATCCATTAATACCTCAACCAAATATTATTGCTTTCTGTCACCTATAAAAGTTATGTCTTATTTGCAGGCTGCAGACTAGCAGTTACATTTTGGGAGATAGCTGCATAAGCTGTATTTACCACATGCTGCAGAGCAAAATAGTTGACATTTCTTGGGAACAAGTCACCACACTCACGGAGTTCAGTGTTAGATTTGATATTCAAAGATGTTGTTCATTAGGTTGTGACAGCTGTTGCCAAGTCTTCGCTTCAGCATGCAGTGTAACAGTGAAAGCATACCAAAATCAATGGAAAGTTTTACAAAAAATTACCACTGCAGTAGTTAGACAGGAAAAAGTTGGGCTACTAAGATCATGTAAGACTCCAGGACCAGATAACTAAATCTCATCTAAAAGATCTCTCCTGAGATGAACATGAACTACAAAGCAGACTTTTGGGACTTCTAAACCAAAAAAAAGGTTCTCAGTTCTTTGAGTGATCACACAAAGGAACTCTGTAGGGATAATCATGGGAACAGCTAGCATGGGTTCACAAAGGGAAGTTCATGTTTCACTTAATTTCCTTCTATGACAAGATCACCCATCTTCAGTAAAGCTTTCTATACTGTCTCTCACAGTAACCTTCTGGACCAAATGACCAGAATACAGTTAGATAAAAGCATAATAGGATGGGTGAACAGTTGGCTGATGGGTTGGGCCCAAAGGGTTTTTGTAGATGGGGTTACATCGCAATGGCAATCTGTCACTAGTGGGGTTCCCCAGGGCCCCATGTTAGGATGAGTCCTCTTAAACGTTTTCATATACGATTTGGATGTAGGACTTGATGTTTTTTTGACAAAGTTCAAGGATGATTCCAAATTGGGTGGGACTGTTGACTCTGTTGAGGGTGGTGAGGCCTTGCAGAGAGATCTAGACAGGTTTGAGAGCTGGACATATGAAAAGCACCTGAAGTCACTTGGTTTGTTCAGCCTGGAGATGACTGAGGGTAGGCCTCATGGCGGCCTGCAGCTCCCTCGCAAGGGGAGCGGAGGGGCAGGCGCTGAGCTCTGCTCTCTGGGGACAGTGACAGGACCCGAGGGAACGGCATGGAGCTGGGACAGGGGAGGGTCAGGCTGGGGGTTAGGGAAAGGGTCTGCACCCAGAGGGTGCTCGGGCACTGGGACAGGCTCCCCGGGGTCATGTCACTGAGCTGCTGGAGTTCAAGAAGTGTTTGGAAAACACTCTCAGACACATAGTCTGATTTTTTGGGTGGTCCTTTGGGGACACAGGAGTTGGACTCAATGATCCTTGTGGGTCCTTTCCAACTTGGGATATTCTATGATTCTATCATGATAAAAAATATCCCTTCTATGTCTATGAAGGTGATACCATGGCTAGTGTTACTTAAAAGCCTATTTCTGACAGTAACAGTGAGCAATGAGCAATTCCACTATTAGTGTTTTTTAAGAAGCCAGGACTAAGACATTAAAAGGGAGGCAACAAAATGTTTAGTGTTCAACCAAACATTGAGGAAAGAAATAATCAATTATTAAGGAAAAAAACACGTAAGGTCCAGGACCTCTTGTTTAATTTGATAAAAGCTCAGGAGATGTTTCTCTCAGGAAAACAACAGGTTATTTGGTTGGGAGCAAGAGTAATCCTGAGAGTCATGTCTCCTGCTTTGGGGTCTTCCATTTGCTGATCAAAGCTAGTTTGGGTTATGCTACATAATTCCTCAGACAGGCCTAAGTATTTATAAGCCTTTCTGTTAGAAACAACAGAAAGAACTGTGATTTATGAAATTGGGTCACGTGCAATAGAATCATAGAATCACAGAATGGTTTGGGTTGGAAGGGGCCTTAAAGATCACCCAGTTCCAACCCCCTACCATGGGCAGGGACACCTCCCACCAGACCAGGTTGCTCAAAGCCCCAACCAGCCTGGCCTTGAACACCTCCAGGAATGGGGCACCCACAGCTTCTCTGGCCAACCTGTTTCAGTGCTTCACTGCTCTCAAATAATTTATTCCTTATATCTAATCTAAATCTATCCTCTTTTAGTTTAAAGCTAAAGTAGTTTAATCATGGTATTAGACATACTTTCCTTGCCTTTCACCTTTGTAACTAGATTTTTCCTCCTTTCCCCTTTGGCTGCATGACTCTTCTATATCAGCTTATATATACATATATATTTAAATATACTTGAAGAAGAAGTGCATTTTGCATTTTGATGCTTAATGGATCAAAGCATCCTGCAAGCACAAGGTAGACGTGTTGTTGGCTTCTTAAGCCTTCCAATGGCCACATTAGGCTGAATTGTTCCTAGGTGGCATGGAAAGAGAAGACCAATGAAAATGCAATATAGCAAATTATGATGAAAAAGGAATTAAAGAGAAGAAATAAAGGGTTACTGCCTCAATTTGTGTTCAAAAAAGGAATTAAGCCCATTTGCCTGTAATCACTTACAGTATTAAACTACACAGCTGTGATGTGGTCTGCTAGTCTTATTCTCTTTTAGCATCCCTGTGCTGATTGGAACATCATCAGGGAAGTTCCATCATTCCCCATTCAAGTTAGTGGGCCAGTAAATAGCAAACAGCTCATATTCCCAAGAGGAAGGCTCTCATTCTTGAAAAAAAGCAGCTCTATTCCTATGGAAATACTGGAATATGATTTCCCCAAGGACTTATTACTCAATTACGTTCAGCTTACTCTATTCAGCTAAAAGCTTATTATGTTGAGGTCAGAGGTTCCTTCTCCCTCTGAATTTCAACAATTCAATGCCTATTCTCCTCTAGGTGTTTCAAAAACAACAACCTGTCTTGCTACAAAAAAAGATCGTCCCTTCAAAGGGCCAGTCAGCTCTCAAAAATCACTCGAGATGAACTGAACGCAGTTAGCACTAGGGAAACTCTGTGTTCTTCTACTATGTTGTCAGATGTTTCTTTCTTTTAAGAAGAAGCAGGTCATTGACATGATAAATTCCAGAGCTGAGCAAGAATTAATAGCACTCGAAATCATGGCTCAAGTAGCAGTCAGGCTCCTTAAGAAAAACTTAGTAGGTCTAACAGCATGAAGGAAATGCTGACTGTCCAACATACAAAGCACTCCTATCAATACATCTGCCCACTCTTGGACCTTGGATCACACAGAGAAATACTGCAAAGAGAATTAAGTGAACCACTTCTTTTAAAATTCAATTTACACATTCATTCCGATCTTCTGCCCTTGCTTCCATTTTTCTGCTAGGAAATATTTGAAGCCAAATGGGAAGTATTCACTTTGTGTGAACTGGTTTGACTTAAAAGCTTTTGATCTGTGAAAAGTATGGTAACAAAACACACAATGTGGTTCCTGTTTACTTAATGCACCATTTCCCCAGGAATTCTAGTACTGTCATAAATATTATTTTTTGCTTTTATTGCTTTGGAGATATTTACCTTTTTCAATAATTCTAACAGAACTAAATTGTTTACATAAATTTTGCTTTCTTTCCGCTAACATTACCAATCAAGCCTATATGATAGTAAGCAATGTCAACACTTTTATGAATGTTGCTCAATAACTCAGTGCATGCGGCACTTTGGTCTTTTGAAATAGGCCAAAATTAGACTGTTCAGGGGAGAAATATCTGGCATTTTTGTGTATCAGGAATAAGCACTCCTTCTCTTTTTTATGGCTGTTGTCAGCCCAACAGAAGGAACAGAGGGCCAGATTGCTCCTGTGCAACTGCCCACACTGTGGTCCTCAGCTTCCCCTTGTCACAGGGCTGCGGTGGTGGGGATGGGGCTTACTTGGGATGTACAGATGACACACTGCATTTTTTGGAGCAGATGGGCCAAGTCCGTTTTCCAAATCTGCTGCTCCTTGTGAAACTGGCACAGGAAAGAATACACTTCCATGTGGCCTCCTGTTAGAGTTGAATCTTCACCAGGAAGCCCTTATTGCTCCAGGATTACTTTGTCCAACGTCCTTCTGAAGGAAACCTTATCTTAGGTTGTCCAAGGCTTGGCTGAATTCTTTAGTAGCATCATGAACTTTCATCCTTCAGACAGTTCAACAGCAAAGGACAAAGAACTATCTTTCCACCAGGGTGGAGCATGTAGAAAGGATTAAGTCCAGGTAGATGAAGAAATGCCTGTTTCAGGAGTGCCCTACCAGGCCATTGGCACCACCTGAGTTATGGATCAGCAGCAGCACCTAGGCAGATGCCACAGTCCCACCACCAAAAAGGAATAAAGCAGGTCTAAATGGCAGCAGCACATGAACAACAGAGATTAGCACCACCGAAGAGCTCCACCAAAACTGCTGGGCAGAGGTCTAGTTACAGCCAGCAGAAATTCAGTTAGTGGCACTGTCACAACACAGCATCCTTTTTTCATTTGGAGGGCAAAGAGGACACGAATAAATAAGAACAACCATGTTTTATTTTTTTTTCAATCTGTCCAGAGGTCACTCTGCTGCTGCTTTTGCTTTTCCTAACTTTTACACAAAGAATATGTCATGTCTGAGACCTGCATGACAGTTCCATTTTGCTTGGATGAACATGTGAAAAAAAAAGAAAAAAAAAATCTTACTGTATGTCATTGACAATTGTTTATTGACCTTTTTCTAGAGAGGAAAATAATTTTTTATGTTTCTCCATAATATTTATGCCACTTTCTACCTTCCTATCAAAGGCAAGAATCCTTAAACATTATGTCAGTGTGCTCAAGCCCAGGCATACTTAGGGTTTCCCATATGGCTATACAGTGTCTTAATTTAAGCAGTTTATTTCTCAGTAGTAGAAAGTAGTAAAGACTTATTGTAAGGAGTGTATCTACTACTTACTCCTAAAGAATATTTCCCGTAGCAGCTCAGTCTCTTTTTCTCGCTGACTGGCTAACCACAGATTCATGCTTCTTTCCGTGAGTTCCTCAGTTTCAAAAAAGCTGCAGGAATGAAGCTCCTACTGCCAATGGGGCAGAGGGGGCCAGGAGACAAAAACATTCCTCCACAAGAGTTTAATGGCTCCAAAGTTTAATGGCCCCAAAGAGGGGCCAGAAATGGTTTCTCCTCCAGCTCACGGGTTGAAATACTACCACCAGTGTGGTGTGAACACAGAGCTTGAAATTCTCATTTAGCTCCCTACGTGAAGTCTGCTTATCCTTGACTTGAGCAGAGCAAGATGAATTTCACTGATGGAGAATTTCAGGACAGTGCTTGATGCATACTGGCTTTATAATTAAAAATATACAACCGAAGAAAAGACGGCCATAAAACACTGCCTAGGGCTATATCTAATACATGATGTTGTTTTAGTTTCCTTCTTACATTATATTTTTATCATCAACACAGGGAGTTCATTAAATCTGTAAAGCTGTTGAAGTTATCTGACAGCGGATTGTATTAGTAGAGAGAACTATCGATCCAAGCTACTCCATCCCATTACAACACACTTCCATAAAGCTTGAGAGAGGCAGCAATCTGTTGCTTCTGCACTGACTACACTTATTTCTCCCTGATGGAATAATGAAATGTTTTCTGATGTATAATCATGACAGATTTTATCTGGAATGAGTAAAACAAGTAAAAGTCGGTCATAAAATATAGCATGGCTAAAGTCAAAGGAAGTAAACTCCTCTGCTCTTCCATCAGACTGACAAATCACTAGCACATTGTGCAGCTCTTTCTATATGGCATTAAAACTCCATCAGTTGTTTTCCTACTGTGAGATTAAAATGGAATTATTTATCTGGAATATCAAAAAGAGCGCTGCATCATGAACTTTAAACTTCCTGTTTGGTGCAGTGTCTTTCCCAATAAAGACTAAACAATGTCAAACAGACTCCCTCGTCTCTGAAGACACAAAATACGAGAGTTACATCTCGTTACATGTCCAGCAGGACCACACAGAGCAGGTTCCCCAGGGCCATGTCCAGGTGGCTTCTGAAGGTCTCCAAGGAGGAGACCCCACAGCCTCTCAGGGCAGCCTGTGCCAGGGCTCCCACACCCGCCCAGCACAGCAGTGCTCCTGGGGCTCAGGGGGAGCCTCCTGGGGGCCAGTTTGTGCCCCCTGCCTCTTGTCCCGGCACTTGGCACCAGGAAAAGAGCCTGGCTCCATTTCTGAGGAACTCAGGCAAATTCATAACATAACACACTCAGAAGAACTCTTTCAACATGTTTTCTATCATTTAATACCAAACTCTAGGTACAAGTTTATGTTACTATATTGACAGCTAGCAGAACTATACCCCACTAAAGCAGTTCTATAGTTTCATGTGATAATTTTAGTACTTACAACATAATAAAACTTAAGTATTTGGGGGCTGAAATTTTCCAAGACCAGTATGTGCACAAAGTTGTGTTGTTCTGTTTTTTTGCTTTTGTTTCTTATTTCTCCTGGAAAGTCTTAGAGAAGAAAAAAAAAATCTGTGTTTTCCTTACTATTCATTTGTTGAGAATTCACTACGTGGAAAAGCCATAACATGATCTTTGGAGCAACAACTCAAAACAAGCTTAGCTGCTGTTCATGTGTCAGGAACACACGGACTTTGAGGTGCCATCCAACTCTGGCCACGTTATAAATTTCTGTAATAGGGTTCGAATGTGACAACACAGACAGGACCAATGACTTGGACACGGGGAGGGGAGGACAACATTAGAAATAGAAGGGCAAGGAAAGACTGAGGATGCACACAGCATGCTCCCACTCAGAATTTAAAATTTAGGCACCTCTCAGTAATCTTCAGCTGGCAAGAGAGATACTGGGTAAGTGTACCCCATAGTTCTTCAGCCCGACCCACTCCCTAGAAAAGACACCTGCTGCTTCATGAACCGAACAAGTCTGGTCACTGCTTTGGATGCAAAAGAGTCTTCTTCTCGACATAGTTTACACCAGATGGCTTGTGTCAAGGGCTGTGTAGCAGAATCTTGCCCCACCTTGTCCCTGTGTCCTCAGCACAGCTCCTAAAATGTAAATTTAAGAAATGCCCAGACCTGCATGGTTCCACTGGTGAATGAAGAATCCTGTATGCAACAGATCGCCCACCTTGTAGCACAGATTTGGTCCTTGTGCACTATCTCATCATAAACACAGAATAAGCTGATGTTATGGTGAATATACATAATAGGCATCTGTCAGTCTAGCATCTGCATTATAAGCCATACACATGGAAGAAGTAAATTAAGACAGCATGAAACAGCTTATCTCTGGCACTTCTGGACTTCCATGTGTTTGATTTGGCACTGTAACAGTCTTCTGAAAGCCTTTTTTTTTTCTGTATATATTCCTGTCTACCTCTTATATCATTACAAAGTATGCTGTACTTTCATTGCATTCTACAAAGGTTTGTTTGGTATTGCAGTACTTAGAAAGACGCATGATGAAATGTAATTTAATTTGGAGAAGAGTGCCTATAGATGCACTGGATGAATGTAATCATAATGCAACAGAATATGTCCCATGTGAGCTGTGGCATCAATAAGCAAGTAGGAACACAAGTTGTGCATCTGGGCTAAGACTTGAGCTCCGATCGTATCCATTTCTCATGGTGAGAACATGCAAAACCCTTCCCCTGTTCTTTGCCAGGGAAGCCCAACCTAGAGACCTTCCAAGCAGAGCTCCTCCACCCAGCTACTTTATTTTATGAAGTGCACGGGGGTAATAACCTCGGGGACCTTTCCACCTCTGTCAGATTTGTCCACCAGATTCACCGAGGAGAAACAGGCAGACAAACACAGTACAATCACGTAACCTGGAAATACTAATAGCATCCCGAAAAATGACTTTGATAAAGTGCTGCTGAGAGCTGTACAGAACCAGCAATCAATAAGCCAAACTGTACAATTTGACAAGCAAAAGACAAGCAAATTTGGCTTGAAAGACAGCCGGCTGCAGAGAGTCCATGTGTATTGTACAGCATGGCCATTTCTTAATTAGAAACGTGCAGAAATCTCCTTTATAAGGGTGACCTTAGATGTCACCGAATTATTTCACAAATGGCTTCTTGATACTTTTGCACAGGGTGGTTTCAGAGTTTAGATCGCTATAGCAGAGTTTTATTTCTGAAAACTTGACCTCAAACTCAGCAGCTGCTCCTCTCTGGGCATTGGAATTACCTGAGGATGAAGCGCAAATAATTCTAACAGGTCTCCTACCAGCAATAAAACAAAAGTACAGAACACGGTAGATTTTTTCCTGCTGTTAAAGTGCCCATTTCTTCCATTATCTCTGGACTGACACATTAAATTTTTATTTTCTACTCGGAATGTAGTTTCTTTGTTTATTAGAGACCATATAAAAGACAGGTAAAATAAAGAGGAGCTCTCCTTCCCTTCTCCAGCAATTAATGATATGGCATCCCTTTTCCATCAGAAATGGCATATAAGCTGGGTCAAGTCTGTGACTCAGACAATGCAGCAGATATCAGAGGTAACCCTTGTTGAATAAAAGGAGCAAAAATTAGCAGAAAGGTTGCTTTGCCTCTAAAGAGCACATTGACGGGAGCAATACTAGAATACCACATAGCATTCTGGCATTTTCCTTTTAAAAGAATAAAATAACACAGGAAAACCTACGTAACACTTAACTGAGAGCTGGGAAAATGAATTATAGCGAGGGACATAAGTTAAAACTGTTTAGCTTTTCAAAATAAGATGGAGAGATTTGATTACAGCAAAGCTGTACCTTTTCAGGGAGAAAATACCAATATTAAAGGTCTATTTAATCTAATGGGGAATGACATAACAAGAACCAATGACTAGAAGCTGGAGCTAGATAAATGTAAATGAGAATTAATGCCTCTACTTCTAGCAGAAAGGGTGATTAACCTTTGAAACAAACTACCAAAGGAAGTGCTAGATACTCCACTTATTGAAAATTTCATATGACTTTCTGGAAAATATCCTTTAATTAAACACATCAGCAGCGTCCGTGAGGGAAGTTTTCCTGTGACTTCATTAATAGTGGAATCTACTTCACTTCTTGAACAGTCTTACACGTTAAATACAGCCTCACACGTTAACTATGTTCAGCTTTAAATACCTCGGCTCCCTTCGAAGTAAGCAAGCTTCAGTGCATTTGATAAAGACATGAAAGAGCAGAGACTAATTTGCTCCTCTTCCCTTTTTTCTCCACTAGTTCATTAAAGTGAGGCAGGATACATCTCTCATTTCACTTGGAGCACATATTACTGGATTCCCAGCAAAAGAGCACATATTCTTGGTGGATCCCAAACTGATCTTCATTTCTGCTTCTTCCCAACCCCACTCAGCCACACACCTTCCTGAAGGCACATTACAAGGGCTGGAAAAATACTCTGTGGTGGTATCAGTTACTCGAGCTGCCTGGTTGCCTAAATTCATGTCTCTGAATGTGCTCTCTCCTCCTTCCACAAGGTGTACAAAATGGAGGTGTATTTTATCCAAGATGCTTGACTTACTGTTGTTATGTTGTATTTAAAAACCCCACCCTGCTCATGAGCTGTTCGTGACTATATCATAATATTCCCAGTATTTAAAAGGGAGGGAACTGTCATTCCACAAATCATACCAAATATACTTTTTTTGTCTTCCTCACTGCAGAACATTGAGTCCACAGTTCTCTATGATTCCTAGAAATTAAGTTTTTCTTTCTTTTATGTCCATTTTACTGCAGTATGGCTTTGGCTCTGGCCTTTCAAGATAACTCAGGCTGGCTATACTGAGAAGGTTAAAACATTTAGCTGATATGTCACAGGCATTCTTAAGCATAAGTCAGTTAAGTCTGTGTAAGTACAACACATCCCTCTCCCCCTCCCCAGCAATGTTTAAATATCAAATAATTAATATATTATAACACATATTCCTGATCCTGACAGCTCCAAAGTTTGCAATGCAAAGAGTGCAACTGATGGAAAGAAATTCTACTCATTAGGTCCAAATGTCTTCTGCAGCTCCAGCATCAAATGACTCTGTTACAGGTTATACATGACCTCCATAACCCAGAAATAGAAATGTAAACTCTAACTTCTCTTGTAACACAGGTGACTCGCTGTCTTTCTAAAAATCAAATCACAATGTGTCTCCTACCAGGGTTTGTTAAGCTTTCAAGGGGTTGCATTTATAAAGTCTTTACACAGTCTTTGAGGTATTTTTGACCACAGTGATATTTCCTGCATGTATAAGAAAGGATGCTGCCAGAAGGGAAACTAAAATTGAATGATAAGCGTATTCACTTACAAAGCCTCCTTCAGCTTGGCTGAAAAAATCAAAATGCTGCTTGCTTTCTGGGGCTGATTTCTTTCAAAATGAGAGGATAACCAAAGAGTTAGTGCCGAGTACAACTCTCTCAAGCCACCAGAAACTCTGACTGGTGAGTAGGGAACAATTCACTAAAACAGCTCTTTGCTCAGCCCCACACTCACCTTGAAGCATACCCAGAAACTCACTTCTTTGTGGTCTCACCACCACTGTCAAAACCATTGGTTGAATAGCAATTTGCTGAGACAAACATATCTCACAACTGTTTCCCCTATGGCTCCAAAACCTATCGGTAGAAATTGACAAATATCAAAATATTCCATATTCCTTCTAAAACAAAGCACACATTTTGGCATTTGGTGCTTTATTCATTGTGTTGCAGAGTCACTCCAGATAGCGTTTGTTAAAAAGCCCTAAATTTTAGAGATCCTTAGGGTAATGCTCATACGACAAACCAAAATTCCCAAGCAGGGTGGTCATTTGCTGTCCAGATGTGGTTCTTGCAATTGTGTCTTCAGCTTGATCAGGTGGTTGGACCAGATATCTTGGAGGTCTTTACCAACCTTAATGATTCTGTGATTCTGTAACTCCCCTATCTACTGAGCTGAGGTCCTACATCCATCTGGGCCATGGTCCTACATGACCACGCCAGCATACGCACGGTGCTTTGCTATATATTATCTTAAATTACATTCCTACCTGCTTCAAGCCAAAAAAAAAAAAAAAAAGTCCTAAATTTGGGTAGTGCCTACCAGTTGGTGTAGACAAGGCAGGCGCTGCAAGGCGAATCTCTTGCTCTGTATGAAGTTCACAGCTGTCACTCATTAGTCCAATAGTGTTGCTGTGAAGGTGATTATTCAGAGCAGAGTCCATCGCCGTGTCTCACCTAGGTCTGTTGTCTCATGTGTTGTCTCACCTAAAAGAATGACTAACTGGGGAGCTCCCAGATCACACTGGAAATTATTGGTTTAAGTGCACTGGGTGTGCATGCAGCCACTACTCTGACATACAGGTATACCAAAATTATAACTATAGGACATGCTTGTATTTCATCCTTGTATTTATCCTGTAAAAACACTTTAGAGCTCTTGCCACGATGAGATTCTCCCCAAAACACAGTATTTTTCATCTAATGGAATATGAATGATGTGTAGCTTTTACAGAGTATGTTTCACCAACAGAAATCAAAGGATTACCATCATTATTCCCAATTTACAAACAAATTACACAGGTTTAAAACGGGTGAATAAAATTCCTGAGCCCAGCACTGACACTGAAAGGAGAACATATGTAACAGAAGAGACGGCTAGTTTAATTTCTGTCCTCCCAGACCTTTCACTCAAAATGATGAAAAAAAAAATGCTTGCCTGAAAGGTTGGTATCATCACCTCAATTCAGCCACACAGGAATACACCCAGGAGATGTCAAGGGATCTCACTAGGAAACTTATGACAGAGCCACTATGAAGAGCAACATTTTCACTGATTCTGTGTTACGTGGTTTCATTCATTAAGCATTTTCCCTACATCTACAATCAGAAAATGCACTGAGGATATACATTCTTTCTGCCTGAGTATAAGAAAGAGAAGAGAAGAAGCCAGCTCCTCAGATTTATAAACTTGCCATCACGTGATAAAGGAACCTAGAAACAGAATACAGGAGAAGAAACCAGAGTTTTCCTTAAACAAAAAGTTCATCCTCACCTCCAAAAGGTACCCTTTAGGATGTTCCTCTCCTTTTTAAGTACAAAGAAAAAAAAAAAAAGAAAAAACAAAAGAGGAAAAGGAGGAAAAAAACACGTCATGATTTAGAGTAACCATTGATAAATAAATTATACTTTGGCACTACAATTTCTAGGATACATGGTTCTTTTATTAAAATCAGCCTTCAAGCACTACACTGAGAAATCACAGGAAATTAGACCTATGTTTCTGCTGCACTGCAACTGTTCTGCAAATACAGAGCACCCGCTGATTTACAACACTGACATTGCAGATTCCACAAACTGATGACTACCTACAGGCTTTGCTGCTTGTTTGAAATAGTGCTGTACTTTAGCCAGTGCAGGAGTTTGATTATGGAGGCAATCTCTTCTCGTCCTATTCATTATGCTGATAAAACAGCAGCTAACATTGTACATCAGTCGGAATTTCTACTTTAATTACATGATTTTACTAAAGCTCGTCTTTCAGTGACATTTCAGGAAATGTGGAGTCTGCATGTGTAATGTAAAAACAACTAATTGATTCTGTATCACCGTGCCTGCATTTACTACTTGCAGCAGATTATGGCTTTTTAGTATTTGAAGTGTGGAGAAGTAATACAGTGATATCCACTTGCTACCCATGTAAATGCTCGGTATCAAGAAAGGCCTTTTCCCGACTGGATGTTGATGCAAGCATAGAATTCAGTTCTTCCATTGAATCAGATCAAAGTATATATTAAATATAAGAAAGTTGGATTTGAAGAATAATTAGGAAAATGGTTATCTGTAGATGGTGACAAATTACTCAAGTTTAAAAACTGAGTCAAGTGTCAAATTTAATCAATACATGATTGCGACGCAAAGTCAGATTCATGAACATGATTAAGAGAAAACCTGCTAGGAATAAAAAACAATTCCTAATTAGGAACAAGGAACAAGTAGTACCTCACTTGAACACTGATCTTTCCAGCTTTGTCAGTGATCAGAAACAAATACAGTCGGTAGCACATCACTGCAGTAAGTCCTTGCATGAGCTGCTGCTTTCCTACAAGTCTTAATGAAAGTCACAGGCTATGGGACATTGCAAAGACTTCCAAAATTATATAATTTTTGTTTTCTTTCCAGGAATCAGCCCTTTTGATGAATCAGTTTTAGTCTCTGTCATCTGGTCCTCAAGGGTTCATTTTGCCTATTTAGGAGATCTGCAGATAGACCCACCTACAGTCAAAAAAGTTGCTAGAAACTGGCACTCCAGGGTCACAAATCACCTGACCTTTTTAGATGCATACTTTTAGGATGCAAGGGAGCATGCCTTCAAAGCGTGTATTTCTCTCCATTGACTACAAAAAGAATTTACACAACTAACTCCAATAGCACAGACATCAATTAGTCAGATAAATCCCACCCTTAGTATCGCCACAGAGACTGAAGCCCAGCAACTTGGACGCACACATCCAATACAGAGGATTGATATTCTCAAGTGCAAGAGGAGAACTTCCCCATCTCACTCCTTCCAGTGTCACACAGGTAATAAGTGGCCTGCCACAGCAAAATGCACTTGGGAGCCAGGAGGAAACTGCATATAACAGAGATACTGTCTTTCTCCTCAGTTGAGAGGGTGTAAAAACACTGGAGAGAACAGAAACTTGAAGTCGTTTACCCTTGGGCTCTGCAGTATCATCTACTCACTGCCTTAAAGGCATTACCACTTAACAAACCTAAGACAGCTCTCTGTGCTAGAGTAATTCTCAACCTGCTGGATGATTTAATTCAGGCACCATTCCCCACTCCAGGAGGGATCACGATCACCTCACCCAACATTTCTGATAGGAAAAAAAACAACACAATTATTGCAGAAAATTACTGATCTAGGCATACTTCTCATAAATCAACAGTTTTGTTTTTACAAGTGACCTGCCAGCCATAACCTAAATATAGATACCGAATGCCCTGACACCAACAGCAAACTTCAGCACCACTATAAGTAAGTGATGCCTGACTCAGTTCTCCCTTCCGTAAGTGTGACACAGCTCTGCCCTGCTGCCACCACGAGTAACACTGCAGTTGTCCAAGAAGCTTTATGAAAAGAAAAGAATTTTTTTACAGCTTGCTTGCAGAGAGGGAGGTTTGCTAAGTGCCCATTTAGAAAGCAAAGCAAAACAAAAATGGATATTGCACAGTTTTGCAAAATCCTTAAAAAAAAAAAAAAAAAAAAAAAAAAAAAAAAGAATAAAAAGATAAAAGGCAATACATAGACTTAAGATCAGCACTTACCTCCCCCCCACCCTACAGTTTATCCCATGCTTCAGTAGGCTCAGTGGCGGCTGCTACATCACCAGCATACAGTGTGCTGGATCATCACTTGAATGGGAGCCAGCCAGCCATGGCAAGGATAGACTCATGGGCACTAAAAAGAAAAAAGTCAATTTTGAGGTAATTACATGTTGAATGCCCTTCTTAACCTGCAGCTGTTGGGGGCATTCAGCACATATGGTTAAGGTTGATGAAATTTTTAAAGTCACTGAAATTTATAAGGTTACCTTGGCAGGTCACCCAGCTTTTTTTTTTTCTTGGTAGAGTACAGAAACAGATGAGAGTGAGACCACACTGCTTACTGACTGTAAAGGGGGAATGCAGTCCTGCTGCGTCAGGAACTGCTCAGGGACCAAAACTGAACCAGAAATCCTCAGTGCTCTGGGAAAAAATGATCGAGGGGGGAAAGAGAAGGAAGGCAGAAACAATTATCCACTGGCTTGGCTTCTTTACCACATGCAGTACGACTGTTGTATCTCTATCCAGTCCTCTTCCCCAGCCTCAAAAGAAAGAGAAGCATTTGTAAAGATGCTGCTTTCCTTTTTGAGTGCTGCCTGCTTTTTGATGTAGGTAGCACCCACAATGAGTAGGGGAGCTCCTTATGGCTCTCAGAATATTTGATGGCTCAGTAAGGAACTTTGACAACATTTTAGGATGGAAAATTCCTTGAGCAAAACAAATTTTCTTTTTTTTTTTTTTCTTTCTTCAAAGTAACAGATGGACAGGAAAGGACTGGTGCACAGAGTCTTGCCTACTTAGCAATCCTACAAATTTCTGTAATGCTCCTCATGACACCATGTGTGTGATTTCAAATATGGCTGAAGAAAGCCCCAGAAAGTCATTATTACCTGAAACAGACCAAAGTCATTTGGGGTTTCCATTTCTAGTCAGCTCTTTGCACCATTCCTCACTGTCACCGCGCTGAACTCTTGACTTAAGCCAAACACTGAAGAGCTGTCAAGACTCAACGAGCTTTTGTGGTCTCGACTGTGCCAGGAGAACTCCCTGCCCTTACTTGCCAGTCCCTCTTCTGCTCTCCTTTGGCAACTGAGGGGCTTCAACCACAGCCTGCAATTAAAATAACCATGACCTTGCTCTAAAAAGTTCAGTCACAGAACAGAAAGTACGTTCTACAGATCCCCTTGGGTTTTTTGTTTGTTTCCTGGGTAATGCTTTAAAACTGCTTCTGTTGTGACCTACAAACAGGTCTTAAAAACGCCCACACAACATAATACAAGACAAGAAGATGTTAGCTGAACTGTAAGCAAAGCACAAAGGTATACTCCCCTTTGCTTTCCAGTCAGGTGATACACATACGTAAAGGAAGTCAGCAGACTTGGAAGATCTCAAGTGTTCTTCCCCAACAGGACGATGAGGCTCTTCTGCAATCATCACTCTGTTGGAAGGCCCCAGTCTCCAGCCGTATACTGCACGAGTTCAGTGTTATTGTAGAGCATTGCCATGCAAGTCACTTTGGCGTTGTGTTGGCATTTTCAGAGAACTAATCATGATAAATGTGTTGCAAGATTCTTTACAGCTTTTTAATGAGTAAAAATGTAGCGCTGGGTAATTCACAGATGATGCAAGCTTTGAATGTTCAAAGTTTGTGCTAGAGGAAGTCACAATAGGACAATCTTACTGCGTCCTTGCCACTTACTTTCCTTCATGACCCGCTGTAACAATATGTAAATAGAACTGCCCTTTGGAAATCTTCTCCCTTTTTATTGACTTTGGTTGAAAATCCTTTATTAAGTTAAGTCCTGCAGTAGAGCTGTACAAGCAGTGAATAACAGGAGCCTTTACTGGGAAGATCTGGCTAAAGTACTTAAAACCTTCACTAGAAGCCAGAAGTATCGAAGGAACTCAAAGTAAAAAGAACCCCTGCACATGTATGGCACTGATATCAAGGAGTACTTACAGAAGACAAACGTTCACATCTGTATTCAGCTGGTCCCACTGAATAGTTTCATGGCATTCTGGACAGTTAACCAGCCACATGCTGGTCAGATGATTGCTAAAATCAGGTGAATGAAGTTCACTTAAACTGATATGAGTGCACTCTGCAATCTGAACAATCTGCATATTTTGATGAGACAGAACTTGAAAGAATTAAGCAAAGCTTTAAACATAGTAAGTGAAAAAATATCTATGGAATTGTCTCTTTTAGAAAAACAGAGCTATTTGTAGTGCTGATCAGTCTTGCAACAGAGGAAGAACAAAAGCCAGCTCCAGTGACAAAGGCAGTCAAGCATCTCAGCCATCTGAAAGGAGGCAATAAGGAGATCTTCAGCCTTAGGAACAGAGATCAAGTTAAAACTTCTGCACACAGAAAACTTAAAACTGTGATAAATATAGGTAATCTGCATAGGATAACCTGCCAGATCACCAAATACTAACCACAAAGTGAATGGAATCACCTTAAGTTAATATGTTCCTTGCAAACCCGTCATCCTGGACCCTGACTGTCAAGAAAGCAGACTAATAGGAGAGATTTTGAAAAGGAAGCTGCATCATACTCCAGACATGTAAAATGATGGTTGGGGTTTAACCATTTTGGCTATTCTGCTGATGATAACTTTATTGTTGCACGTAATTTTTGAGAAAGAAAGGAAACAGCAAGTCATTGTTGAGACAAAATGTCACGGTGATTTCAAGAGACTTTCCCAAGTAAAGTCCACCATTTAAAACACCTTCCACAACAGCTTCACAGTAACAGTACCTTACAGAACTATCCAAGATTAATGACGATGTTCTGTAGCCATTCTCGTTAACACCGCATTCTGAAACGCTCTGTGAGGTATAAATCAGCCTGCATAATACCAATAGTCTAGCTGCGGCTGTTGGGAGTAGTTAGAGAGTAATGTACTACCTACTGACGTGTTGTTAGTACTGCATACAATTAAAAGCATCTAAGAATTCAACCAAGTATACAGTCAAACTTAATTCAGGCAAAGCAAAAGGATTTCCTGATTCAATGCTACAAATAGTTATGAGGGACCCGCTCCCACCTCCAAAACCAGTACAGGTCTGACTAGAAGGCAGCAGACCTACTTGTTACTCCAACCCCTCTGATTGAATTTGGGTGATACGTTCCTATGACTTATGGACGCAAAAAATGGGAAGGAAATGACCAACCAAGCCAGTACTTTCTTCCTTTGTGCAATGCCTCTTAGTACCTCTGACATTGGAAGTGGAAGGGAGAATGAAGGTGAAGGTCCTCCGCTGTGCTCCTGACTGACTGGGGCAGACAGTAATGACATGAAAAAATAACCTAAGTAGGTTATTGGTGGGTGCTTTTTTTTTCCTGGAAAACAAACCATCTTGTGAAATGAGAGCAGATTAGATGGTTTTCCCAAGTTTGGCTTGAAACAGGAGGGAGCCACATGACGACCAGAGGCAGAGTCTTGGCTGAAAGAGCATGAAGATTGCAGAACCAGCAAGTGGGGCAGCAGACTTGGAAGAAGTCTGCCAAGGATTTTGTCTGAGTGAGGGATCACCTCGGGAAAATTAGAGGCAAAATTGACACAACTGGAAAATGAAAGAGAGAGCTTCATTCTGATAAACTGCAGTCTAGAGAGGATTGGAGCAATTAAGCATGGTTCAATCCTCTCTGACTTGTGTAGTGCCATCACTCAGTGTCAAACTATTGCGCCCACTTGGCCTTGGTGTTGTGGCCAATATTCAGGATCTCTCTCACCTACAGAAAAGTCAGGCTGCAGTGAGTACTGGTTTCTGCAAAGGAAACGGTTAACACCAAAAGCAAACCTAGTTTGAGTTAAAGTTCTGCTGCTGTCTACAGGAGCTAATTGCAATCATAGGCTTCTTCCTTTCCCAAAGCACTAGCGATAGGTAATGGAAACATTTGTCATAATTATCCTTTCTGGAGAAGCGCAAATCAAATAAAATCACCACAACACTAGCTGTCTTGAAAAGGTATCAAGATGATCTATTTATAAATGTTGATATATGGCTACAGAACAAGATGAAGCACTGCCTGCTCCCACAGTACAATTCTGTTTACTAATCAGACTGGGACACCATTAGCACCTTCCCCTTTGAAGAATGGGGCAGAAGGAAAGCAGAGAAAAAGACAGGCTGTAAAACCCTCCCTACAGCGACCTTCTGTAGGGGCACTGCATTTGTGTCCCGCACGAGGCACTTCAGAAGACCCATATGCTGCGACTATTCCTTTAACCATCCTCTAAGTGTTCAGACTTCACTGCTAGTGTGGGAAGCGTGTGACAGATACACAGTTTGTATTTCCAATAATGACACAAATGAATGACATTCCATTCAAACAGTTTAGACAACGGGGATAAAAATAAAAAAGCACAGTTGAAAAGAAAGGCAAGGGGGGGGCAAAAAGCTACCTGCAGCTTGCATGACATAGGAATAATTTCAAGGGTGCTACTAGAGCAGCAGAATTCAAATGAATGCCAGGCAAATTTGAGGCTAACGTGCTCATAATTCCTTTGATCAAAACATTTCACGGTATTTAGCATGTGAGGGAGAGGTTTCACTTATTTACATTAAGAAAAGTGAGGTACAAATTATTAATAGTAGAGCTCATTCACAAAGTGTTAAAAGGTAGAAGGAGGTAGGGAAGCAGCAAGTAGTGCGATAGCTATTTAGAAAGCTCTTCTCCTTAGAAAGTTTTAAAGGAAGATCACGTGTAGCCAAAGCTACTAAAATCCTTTTCAAAGATAACACAAGTTAGTGATGCCACTTCAGGGTAATCTCAGAAATCCTCCAGTGATGCAGAAAGAACAAAGTCAGCATCCCAGCCAGCACTTTATCATTTCAGAGACTGTAGGTAGCATCCTAGGTTTCTAACCCAACACACACAAGTTTTTGAAGTTGATCCCCAAAATAAATTAACAAGAGGAATGGACCAGAGTAGGAATCTTCAAACAGGCTGAAAACCAGCAGAGATGTGAGGCTGGCAGAAAGAAGGAAGTGACTGGGCAAATAAAAAATAAAATAATAATAAAGGCAAGACAAAACAGGTTACCTGTGTAACACGCACATCCTATCAGTTTCCTGGGAAGCCTAAACACCAGAGTGGAAAAATATTGTGTTTCCTCTGAGGCCGCCCAGATTCGAGTCTCAAATCCCATGATTGCTAGTCTCAAGAATCAGGGGCCGATTAGAAAACCTGTTACCTAGGAATTGGATGTGAGTGAAGATACCTCAGGCAGTCATTCACTACACACTCTTGTTCCCTAAAGCTCAGCAATACTTAGGTTATTCCTGACAGATGTTTATCCAACCTATTCCTAAAGAGCTCTCTACAAGCTCGATCTATTTCTTCATTATCCCTACTGTTAAAAAGTTTGCCTCGTATAACCTGCAGCTGGCAGAAAATACAAATTCCTTCCCCAAACAGAGACTAAGCTTGCTGAAAACCTCCACAGGTGCACTTAGATATCTGTGTTTACTTGTATTTTCAGATGCATGCACACTGCTAAGCGTGGATAAACTAAAATGAGCAATAAATTAACCATGCCTTACATTTTAAGACTCTCAAAGTAACAACGCGGACTGCCAGAGAACCTCAAGTTGCACCTTAACTACCTACACAGAAAAATCACTCCATCCACGAGCAATAAGCAGACACCATTGGGATAAAACACACCATCTGCTTAACAGAACACCGTGACACTATACAACGGTTTATGATAAAAGTGAGATGCCGGGAGGAAAGCAAACTGATTTTAAAAAATCCTATACCTATTACTCAACAGCTCTCCTCCCTGCCTGCACTTCTAGTAACACCTGTTTTCCTCGGTGCCTTCTTGTGCTGCTTTTAGTCCTGTCTAATCAGGAGAGTTACGGCAGCAAAAGCTCCAGCTCTGGTCAACACATCATCAACAGAACTGTTAATTAAACTGCAGGGCCAGATTGCACCTTCACCATCCCCATATAACCAAGTACCTCACCTTATCTTTGGAGCCTGACAAAACTGAGCTGAAAGCAATGGAAACATAAAATGCATTTCTCAATTTTAATTTAACTTAATTTAATTTAATTTTAAGTGGATTAATCTGATCCTGTGGTATCTGTATGAGTTTTACCATCAATTTGAAAAGAATTTGGGGTTTTGAGTTATGAGGGCTGTAGTTTTCAGAGTAAGAATTTGGCAAAGGTATACAGAGCAATAATCATGGGATTTGTAGCAGAAACCTCAGTTAATGGTTTCGGAAAATGGAATTGAACCAGCTTTGGTTTGACCACACATAAAGCTGTAGCAGTAAAATTAAGGCAATAAATTCCCCTTGTATGGATGCTATTCTATATACATGTGGTGGTTTTACACTGATGGCTAGCTAAACTCTACCACACCGCTCTCTCATGCTCCCACCTCAAAGGAAAAGATTGAGAAAATGCAATGGAAAGGACTCAAGGGTTGAGATAAGGACAGGGAGATCACTCAACAATTATTATCGTGGGCAAAACAGACTCAGCAGAGGGAGATTAATATAATTTATTGCCTATTAACTAACAAGCTAGAGCAGGGAGAAACTAAAAGCAAAGTAAAACCACCTTCCACCCATCCACCCTCTCCTACCTCCTCCCTTTAAGCAGTGCAGGGGAACGGGCAAAGATGGCTGTGGTCAGTCCCTGATGCTTCATCCCCACTGCTCCTTCATGGTCACTCCCTGCCCCTGCTCCCCGTGGGGTCCCTCCCTTGGGATGCCATCCTTCCCAAACTGAGCCTGCGGGGGCTGCCCATGGGCAGCAGCTCTTCAAGAACTGCTCCCACACGGCTCTGTCCCACGGGGTCCATCCATCCCCCAGGAGCAAACTGCTCCAGCACGGGTCCCCCACAGGTGATCCCCCCTGCTCCTGCGTGGGCTCCTCTCCACGGGCTGCAGCTCCGGCCCGGGGCCTGCTCCTGCGGGGGCTCTCCATGGGCCGCAGCCTCCTCCAGGCCACATCCACCTGCTCCACTGGGGGCTCCTCCACCCATGGGGGGGCTGCAGCGTGGAGATCTGCTCCATGGGGGACCCATGGGCTGCAGGGGGACAGCCTGCTCCATCAGGGGCCTCTCCACATGCTGCAGGGGAACTGCAGCTATGTGCCTGGAGCACCTCCGGCCCTCCTGCTGCACTGAAGGAGATGCTTTTTCAGTTCTCCACACCACTGACATTTCATCATTTTTATAACTCAGCACAGCTGTAACAGGAAAGATTGAGAAAATAACATGCATCAATTCCATACCAGAGTAGCTAAGGCCATATTTGCAATATCAAGTACTTCCCCTGTCCAATTTAGAGTAAGGACATAAAATTGGCCTCCTGTGTCCTAAGAGTGGACCTTGTTTAGAACTGCTGTTATTCTAGGGTATCTCACTAAGTCTGTTCTGCTTGAGCTGTCCTGTTTTGTAAGACTGATTGAGGAATCGTATGTGCAAAAGAGAGATCAATATTTAGGCAAATTGATTGTCCACCTAGAGCATGCAAGGTTCAAACTTCTACACCAAAAATATATATAACACAGTGAAAGTTTTCCAACATGGAAGAGGCGCTTTGAGACAGCCGATGGGCTGGAGGGTTGGCAGACTCCTATGACATGGAAGACATGGGCTACCAAGGATGATGAAGGGACTGGAGAAGCTCTCCTATGAGGAGAGGCTGAGAGAGCTGGGACTGCTCATCCTGGAGAAGAGGAGGCTCAGGGGAGATCTCATCAATGTTTATAAATACCTGAAGGGAGGTTGCAAAGAAGATGGAGACAGAATCTTTTCAGTTTTGCTCAGTGTAAGGACAAGAGGCAATGGGCACAAACTGGAACACCGGAGGCTGTGGGGTCTCCTCCTTGGAGATCATCAAAAGCCACCTGGACATGGCCCTGGGCAACCTGCTCTGGGTGGCCCTGCTGGAGCAGGAGGTTGGACCAGGTGGCCTCCAGAGGTCCCCTTCTAGCCTCAGCCATACTGATTAATGAATTCATGCACTTACCAGATGAGGACATTAGGTACTGTGTTATTATACACACCAGGGACTCATTCCTGTTTTGATCTGAAATGCTTTCTGAATCAAACTGTTTGCTTGCTTTCCTAGAGTTTTACCAGCACTTGTATTTTCACAGGAAAATACTTACCTTTATGAGTGAATATTTTCTGATAAATCACTTACCAGCATATTCTCAGTCTCATTTTAGATGGATACATGTCACATTCCGAACAACCATTACATTTCCCGAACCCCCTCAGATATTTTCCCATCTAAATGCTAACTAGAGGTGATACTGCCTACTTAGAAAAGTCAAATGAAGTCATTGCCCACATTACTATAACATCAATAAAAGGGCAAGAAAATGAGGAACTGTGCTATTAAACATGATGAAAATAATAAATGTTGTAGAGTTTGCAAATGGGCTGGGAAATATTCTGAAGTGCAAGCATTTTTCTTCCAAGTCTAGAACAGAGCTTCGTAATTAGGAGCAAGGTGCCAGGAACAGATACATTGCGCCGAGACACGCTGGAACTTGTGGATCTTTCCTGTCTGCTTACTGCAGATTAGGAAAAGAGAGTAATGGACTCTCTGCAGTGTACTCAGGCTTAAAGAACTACTACCTACCAGAGGACAAGGCAGATTTCAAGGAGACACTGGCACTTCTTAGGGAAGATTCTGGGATTTTGCTATACTTTCACTTTTAAAAGAGCTACTTTTGTAAGAATCACTGAAAATGGGTTTAAAATTCTTTTATAGGCAGGTAATAAAAATACAGAACTTTGTGAGAAAATCTTCCATAGTAGCTGCAAAATGTATCTAAAGCTGGGGGGGGGGGAACACAACTTTTAAAAAGAATGAACAAGTTACTACTTTTTCTTGGAGATCTATATCTCTTTTATAAAAGGAAAGAAAGAAGAAAAAATAAATAAAGGTGGAAGCCCTCTCAATTTTAATACTGTCCTTGCTTGGGTACATCCTTACAGTTTAGATTTACCCTCCCACTGCTAGCTGGTATCTGGTGCCAGGTTGATCAAGTATCGTTTATATCCTGGCCTTGCTGCAAGTTGCACCGAGCTAATCCACTTAGTGCACAGCTATCCATCTGCTGGCCTCAATCTGCCCCTTCATCTCTTCCTCAAAGGATGAGATGAAACCTTGTTACACTTACTCAGGCTAATCCCACATTAATCATGGAAGCTCTGGTAGGCTGGGTGTTATTTCCCTCCTTACACCTTAAAAATGTGCAGCGTTACAGATGAGAAATAATGGGTCCCTGAAGGTGAAGAGACATAACTCTTCTCTGATGCGCTGAAGCCACGCGTTCTCGGGCTTTCACTGTGGGGACCATGCCTTGAGCAGAGGAAATATCTCCTGCTGAGGCAGTTTGCTCCCTGGGTGGAGGAAAAGAATACGCAATATGCAAAATAAAGGCTAGTCCATATGCCACATTTTTATTCATTTAACTAACATTAGGAAAAAAAAAAAAAAAGTTTAACTACAACAGTGCAAGCTTCTGTACAGACAAGCCCTAACAATGACAGAGTCAAAAGGGAGCAGAGGAGCCGCCACTTGAACTGAAAGTAACAACCAGCTACTCTTTCCACCCTGTTTTCCACAGTTACTCTGGACTAATTTGCTCACAAACCCTAATTACCCCTCCTGTCACGGCAGACTTTAAATTAGTGTAAACATTCACAGAGGTTAATGCAGCTACTCCAATGTTTCAGCTTCGGGAAGCAGTGCAGTCACCTATAGGCAAGATGAAGGCGACTGATGCAAGCCCCTGGATTTCCTTTGGAAGAAGGTCAAAGGCTGTGAAATAAACTCCAGGAACATCCACACATGGATGTGTCCCCCAGCACCCCCTGTTCCAGGAGCAAAGCACACAGCACTGACGCTGTCCTCAGCAGCAGACACACAGAGCCAGAGCACACAGAATTATTACAGAAAACCAAGCCATGGCATGTGTTAATTTGTCCTCCAAGAAAAGGAAAGTGGAAAGAGTGAGATATGACACAGGCAGCTTAAAGTAATCTGGGAAGTACTATGGTGCTGCAATTGGGATGCCATACCCTTATAACACAGGACCTTCAGCAGAGGAAAAGACAATGCTGTTTGTACAGCACTTTATTTTAAATTTGCTACCATGCTAATGGTTAGCCTATTTAAAGTCATGTTTTAAGGTTAGAGCTTCACACCTGGCTTCTCAGTCTTCTGTTCTTCTTAAGACACATACACTCCCTGTTTTCCTGTCATCTACCTCAGTTTTCAAGAAAAACCCATTGATATTCCATATTCTTTGGTGTTTCCTAAAAATTTATCTGGTTTCTCTGTTTCTTCTTCCGTGGATTTGATGAACATTGGCTTGATATCCACCCTCCCTAAAGCCATTCATGTTGATGGAAGTGGTCTTTCCTCCCCACCTCTCTGAACACCATTCCCACATCCAGGATCACATCCTCTTTTCGGTCCTCACAACTCCGGCTTTGTGTTGCAAACTCAAATATTTGGCACAAGGCTGAAACACTTTCTTTTGTCTTTTTAAGACCAACAGAGGAAGCTTTTTTTCCTCTGAGAGCAGGGCTGCGCAGATAGATGATCTGAGGCAGCGTATTTCAAGACTGCTGAGCCTTGCGTGTGTCACTGAAATTTAACAGCCATCTTGCCTCATGGCATCTTTGGACCCCTTCACCTCAACCCCTTCACTTATTTTAACTGAAGGAAGCTTCGCTTCCTATTAGCTTTGATCCAGTTCATAACAAATCAGAATTAATGTAGGCTAAGGAAGCCAGGGAAAATCAGAAATGAATTTCCAGCATCCCGACACATAGCCTCTAGGGAAATTATTGGCCTTGGTCTCCAAGACTGCTACAAGCTGTTAAGACTTCAGTGGAAAAAAATGTTGTGACCATAACTAAAAGGAAACAAATGAAAGAACACAAGTACCCTGCTATGATTTAGGTTTAAACAAGGACGTAGATATTAGAGAAGGCTTTGATTTGCAGTAAACATGAAAAGAAATAAAATTAAGTGTGTGCGTGTTGCTATTTCACAACCCACTGTGCAAATGTTGCTGTAGGCACTGTGTTTTTTATTGCTCATTAGTAAATAGCCAAGTTAAAAATAAGATGGTTGGGAAAATGCTGATTGATGAGGAATAAAATAACATGACATAAACATCTGTCTCCCGGTGTAATATATGTTGGTAGAGGAAGACGTTTCTAAGGCACTTGAATGCTCAATGCACTGATGTAATAGTGATTACATCGGAAGCGGTGTAAGGCAACTACAGCTGCCATTCTCGTTCCCACAAGGGGAACGTTACAGAAATGTGGATCCTGATTGTTTACTTCCAGAATGTCTTCAGTCCCAAAAGACTGACACAGTGCTCAAACTTTCTTTCCAGATAAAACTCTGTCCCCAAGCTGCACAGCTCTCAGGCTCTTGCTTGCAACTGTATTCGCAGATGCCTCTGTGCAAAACAAATTCCTCCTTTCCTACAAAACTCTCTCCCAGCTACAGACAGTGACATTCATGCTGCCATGGCCTCTCACCTCAGGCACTCCCTGATCTGCTTGGTCAAACACAGTGAAAGACAGACCAGGGCAGCAAGGAGCTTGCTAGGCTTAAGCATCCATATGTAAGAAAGATCCCCCACACGGATCTGTATTTCATTAAGGAACTTTCCTGGCAGACAAGGAGCAACCCACAGGTTCCTCCACTAAGGCATCTCCTTCGGTGGCTTTCTCTGCCAGGCTTCAGACCCACAGAAGTGCAATCACTGTCAATTTTATTGCCAAACTCAATAACTCACCCTAGGAGACCAGAAATGCAATTCTTCCCAGATGCCACCTGCATCCTGCTCTTTTGGTCTGTGTCCACACAGCAAGGAAAGGCTGCATTTGTGATGCCCACCTCTCTGTGTTACTAAAGCTATGATAGCCACACACACACACAAAGTAGCCTCATCCATTTACCCAATTAAAGATCCTAATGCTGAACCAGTGTCCAGTCTGCCAAACAGCCAGTCCTCAACCTTCAAACAGTGCTTTGTATCTTCAGTATTTTGAGAAACAAATATATCCTACCCTAGACACAAATGATTTTCAAGATTTTAGCATTGGCCTTAGACAATAGTATACTTTTCCAGACCTTAAACAAGCTGATTTTAGCCAAAGTTACAAGCAAGAAGATACTGACTTCATGTTTAAGGGATCTATCTACTTATCCCTGGACACGCTGCTAAAAATGATTTTATTATTTTTTTTTTTATGCAAGAGTTATGGAAAAAATGTTAATTACTACCAAAAGATCAAAACTTGTCTCAAGAAGAAGAGTCTTGATTTTTATTTTAGTTAGGTAATCAATGAGAGAAAGAAACATAAGCAACATTTTCAGAATTTAGTCAGGGTATGGTGCGGTACCACATAAAACTCCACCTGAGAAAGAAATGCATACACACTGAAAGGGCTTTTAGAGAATATAAATGAAGATAGCTAGCAGATAATAAGTGGGAAAAGCATAGAACAAGGGGCAAATAAAGAACAGTCCAGAATGGTACTGATGCCTTGGATTTGTGTAACATCCTCACTTGCATCTTTAGAAGAATAAATATTACACTAATACTTAATCTGAAGTACTGAATTTGGAGTGGGAAAGCAGCTAGGTCAAGGGAAGTGAAAAGAGTGGGCAGAAGACAGTACCTAGGCAGAACACACCAGATAAACATCTAAGAGAAACGTGCATAACCAATATTTCAAAGGAGACAGAGGAAGCAGAAGCAGGAATGAAGGTAGAAGCAGGCAGAGAGCAACAACTTAAAAACGTTTCCCATGCAAGTACTGTTTTTTGATGTCTTTGTACAGAAAATTTTATGATGCTTTGGGGATAAATATGGTCCCAAATTTATAGCAAAAACACTGTTGCTCTGGCTGAGGGCTGCTGCACCACCAGAAATAATTTCACCGAGATCCTATTTAGCTGCAGCAGAAATATTCTGCTTCGTGTAGCTACTCCAGAAGACACCCACTACCCCATACCAGCACTTAACTTAGTTGTAGAGTGCATGTATGATGCAGCCATCCTAAATTTTGGTTCTGAGGGCTTGATATGCAGCCCTGTTCCCTCCCCAAAGGCAGCAGTTAGGGACTGGTGACACAGCAATAGCACTACAGACTGTAACTGTGTGTTTTCTCCAGGCCCCTTGCACAAAAAGTAAAAGAAGTTATGATCGAAGGGTTTCCACTTGCTCAAAATCCACAGCAAGGCACATTTGCAGGCCACCCTCATACAGGACCAGGCACGTGGAGAGCCTGGCCCCAGTGCTCTGTGCACTGGAAGTTTTTTCAGTGCATGCTATTGGAACTGGAAGCGATACACTGGGTCCAGTAATCGTGGTTTTGGGTGCACTGCTTTGTATGAGCATGGTGGTGTTAGTATTGACACAGGTGTTGTATCACGTTCATGCTATCTGCGTCAGGCAGACAAAAGGGAACAGATGCTCTTCCCATCAGGGCTTACAGGGCACCACGACAGTCTCCCCTCAGAAAACTCTGTAGCACATTTGTAGTGGAGATGTTCAGCCAAGGAGACCAAGCTGTATCTAATCTAACATAACCCTCCCCAAAGCTACATAATGAAGATAGGATGAACAATAGGTAACGTCATGTAATCTCGGCTGAGGAAAACACCATCTATTACATAATTGAAATTACTCAGGAGTATTTGCTGGGAAGTAATGTTGCATGAAGAGGAGAATTGAAAAGATGACCTGAAAAGTTTCTTTTCCAGTCTTCACCAGTCAATAGGCAGAATGTTTCACAAGTTGACCTGGAGTTCTGCTGCAGCTGGAGGAAAAATACATCTCACTCGTAACAACACCATGAAAAATGAAAACAGAAAATGTCCAATAATTATAAATGATAAAATTCTAAGACAGATAAATGTACAGTCTACTCAAATTTAAGAGGTGCTAACTATATCTTCTGTGTACCAGGCTGCTGAGTCAAGATGAAGTCCATTCACCAATACCTTGGGAAACAGAATTTCTTGTCACTCGAGAGGAAAATACAAAAGATGTTCAAGAGCTATACACAGGACATTTCTTCTGCTCCTCCTGAAAGTGTTGAAGATCCTTCCTTTCTTGCTGTCAGGTTTCTATACATTTTAACTTCTCTTATCCACATCAAGAAGCTGTGTCTACATTTGCCCAAATGTAGTATTTTGTGAAGCTAAAAGACTTAAAAGCTTCTTGACCCCACTAGATAGGGTGCTCCGATGGTCAAAACATGATATTTTTATGACACTTTGCTTTCCCAATTCACTATTTCCATGTTTTACATTGCTGTGCTTTGTTGTTACATTAAATGTTCTTCTACTTTCTAATGTTGAGCGAGTAGTTTTTTTGTTTTGTTTTGTTTGCTATTCCATACTTTACCACACAGAGGAAATCTGTTTGTATCTATTCTGAGATTCTCTTCTGAAGGTCAGTTACCCAGTTTCTCCTGTTGTCAGTCAGCCCAGAGTGCACTTATGCACAATGCTTAACTTTAAGCATGATAATCATCCCACTGTATAGTAATTTCCATAATGAAGTTGGAGTAAAAACTCTCTCACCAGCTGCCTCAAAATTAAGAGATGTGGAAGGTCTCAAAACAACTGCCCGAGTGCATAAATTAATTACCACTCCTTTTAAAAGCCTAGATTTACTAAAGACAAAACTACTGCAGTCTTAGGAGCCCTTTTGTCAGCATCCTTTCCTTCTGAGATTGCCATTTCCCTCTAGTGAGTAAAGACAAACTACCTAAAACCGAGCAGATTTCTGCTATTAGTGGTGGTTGCACATATGCTTTGTATTAATAGAATCAGTTGCCCCGAGGAATTAGCCATCTATATTCATGAACTAAATGAAATAGTATTCATTGAGCCGTTGATGACAGTGCAGCTGCAGAACAGGTCAGTTCTTGTACTAAGTAAGAAATCTTTGCTTTTTGTTGCAGATGAAGGATGTTTTCTGTGGGAACCATAGCGTTCCACCCAGTCTCTTTCCTCCTCTTTTACCAGTACTTCAGTCTCCTCAGTATAAACTTAGATTGTAACTACTATCACTAGATTGAAATATCTTTCAGAGTGATACAAGAGAGTCCAAAGAGAAGTTACTCCAGAAACATGCATCACTACTAAGGCAAAATGCAAACATACAGTAGATGCTTGTCATATCTTCAAACCAATCTACAGCAAAGGGCTCAGCATTTGTCCTCCTTGTAGGTCTAATGTCCATTTATAGATCCATTTGAGCAAAAGAACAATGAATGTGTACAGAACTGCTCTGAGGGAATAAAGGAAGGAAGCAGCACTATATGGTCACGTGCTTAGTACAGACTTTCATTAATTCCCCTTTTAAGGTTAAAATCCTTTTACTTCCATTTTTGTCTTTGCACTACATCTTTTTCCTCTATGACTCTACTGTGATATATGTGAAGCAGATTCTACTGGGAAAGAGGTCCAGAAATTGCTTTCCCTTTACTCTGAATATTGGCTTCAAGAAGAAAACCCCACAAGGGATTGGAGAGACCATTTCCTTGGTCTAGATGAGCTCCAGAATTTGGACTTCCCCTGACTCCTCTGGTGAATCTCCTGGGAGCAGGCTCCCATCCTATGATTATTTTAGAAAAAATGAACCCATACCTTACCCAATCTGCATCATCAGGACTTGTTCTGTCCTCCTTTGCCCTCTGCCCAATAATTCTAATAAGAACACTTATCTCCCTGAATGTGAACATCTTTGTCTCTCTTGATTGACAGCATAACTCCCACAGTGTCATAAGCTCATTGCATCCACAGACCTGGTGCAGGATTCTGAAACATAAATCACTCTCTCACATTTTCCTTTACTGCTTGGGAGTATTGTACAGCAAAACGTGCTCACCTCACAGCTCCTCCTATGTCTCCAAGTCACGGTGGAGATTGCTCCCATTTTCTGGTGAGGACAACACTCTCAGGTCTTGGTTTGTCCCTTGGTTAAACAGGATTCCTCCTCACCCCTTCTCCCCAATCCTTCCCAGGGATAACATGCTCCTGTTTTATTGTCTCTTGTTGAAATCGAGCATTCTCTGCAAACCTTGAGAGCTCCTATTCCCAGACACTGGCTCTCTTGTTCTGAACTAGATACTTAACACTGCTCCCATCACCCTTTTTTGCCTATCCTCCTAACATGCCTGCTGCTTACTCATCATTAACATCATAAAGCTTAACATCTCATCAGTATTCCTCATCAGCTAGTACATGTGGAGGAACTGTCAGGCAATTCACATTCCACTCCGTGAAAATGCAATTTCTAGAATTTGAGAATTTTGCACAGTCTCAGTGCTCATGGTTATAAATGCACAGAGGATACAGGATGATACAAAAGATTATCTGTGGCATAAATTAAGAAATACCATCGCCTTCTCTGTTCCCTCAGCTCATGGAGACATTTGTTCTACTTCCACATCACACTTTTTTCTACTTCTCTAGAGGTGACATCCACCATATTTTTTTACAGGGTCTCAGCTCAGCACCATGCACATATTAATGCAAAAATTAAGCATTGAATCATGGAATCACTGAGGTTGGAAAAGACCTCCAAGATCATCAAAGTCCATTGGTTGAGTAGTTTCACATAACTTTAGAAAACAAGAAAATGAAGTAATTAGAATTAACCCCTGAAATTACTATTAAGACCTTTGCATTAAAGTTTTAAATGAAATAGAGTATAATGAAATCCTCTGCAATGACTGTGCCTACCAGGTAGTTGGGGAATTTGCCTTTTTGATCTGCATCCAACCAACGTCACTTTCATTTAGAGTTTCCCATTGGATGTTTTGATAAATTTACAACATTATTCTTTTTCTTCTGGCTGGATTCAAATCAGTTGCTGTAAGATGGGAAGTTACACATCCCATTTGTTACCCAGTTCTCCAGATAAGCACTTCTGCTTCAAAATCACGTGTCCGTTTTGAACGTGGAAGTCACAGCTGATGACAGGGAGAACAGTGTTCATTGAAGTGTTGCTGATGCACTCATGAGTCTGACTAATTGCACATAATCAACTGATTCTCTAACATCAGGATGCCAAATGTTGCTTTAAATCACTCCTACTTGATGGGAAACTTTCCATCGCCTAAATAGGTGAAAACAGTTGAGAGTTGGTAACAAAAATCAGATCCAACAGTTTGGGAGCATCCTCATGAATGTAGCTACATAGAAATGAAGACCTTTAACACCTTTTGCCTCCTGTCTCACAGAAAATAATCAGACTTAGCATTTTCTCTTTTCTACAAACTGAATAAGCGTAAGGCATTAAACACAAATATTAAAATGCGTGCAGTAAGAGTGTTGCTAAAACTAATAACTGACTGAGTTTGTATGGTAAGAAACTGGCAATACACTGACTGGCAAAGAGCAATTCTGGCTCTTTATTCAAGGAACACAATTCCACACAAAACTTGATGTGCTACTGAGCAGAATTAGCCTTTCATGAGCAATCCACTAGGACCATAACCTAAAATTAATCATGACCTTCACTCTGGATCCCACCAATTGCACGTTTATTTCGAGTTCCCTGTTTCATACCTGAATTAGAAAAAAGTATTGCTGGTTAAAGGTTACCTTACAAGGCCTGACATAACTAACAGAGAGGAATATTGCAGAAAAAGATTCTCCATTTTTAAATTCCCCTAGATATGTAATTGCTACAGAAATAGCAAGATCACAAGGCGAAGGAATACAGTAGATGATAAAATAGTTGAAACTATTGACACTGTGCTTCCTAAAACAGCCTGTGCCATCAACTCACCAGCTTCATTTCCCAGGCTAAAAGTAAAATTTATTTAGGTGTTACAGATCTGCGTAATTATCATATTGACCTATAACTGTCAATATGGTCTCCAAACATTTAAAGCTGAAAAACAGGGAAAACAGAAATGTGCTCAGAGTGAGGCATGCCCATGTTTGGCTGCTCTCCTTCCAGGTGCACACCCACCCATGTCCTGAAGGATGGGTGTCCTTCACAAAGTCTCAGCAGACCACATCCAAGCTGCATCAGCACCCATGCCTTCTCTTCTGCTAATGATCTCAGTTGTGCACCTTGACACCAGCCTTATAAAAGGATTAAGGCATCTATAGCAGGACTTTTGGGTAGGTCAGCTACCTACGTCTGAAAGTCAGGTCCTGAAAATACCCATGTCTTCATATGTTATGCTGTTTACACAAGACACCCAGTTTGAGACCAGGCTTTGTACTCCAGAATTTTATTTGGGTGAGTAACCTGACCATCATTGTTCAGAGTTATGACTTTTCTGTCATTTGTGCTCACCCACAGCACTATGAAACACTTCACTGTAACCACAGAAAGGAGTTGGAACAAAGAGCCCTGGACCCAAACAAGCTAATTTCCCCTAAGTTTGGGCATCCTTGGGTTTAAATACAATACAATACAATACAATACAATAAAATAAAATAAAATAAATGCACCAGTTATATGTTTCCAAAGAACAGCTCCAGGAAGAACAGCTGTAAGGCTCCAGGAGAGGATTGTGAAGGATCTTTCAACAGCTCACAGTTGGCAATTAAGACTGGAAAGGCGCAGAATTCAAGAACTGCACCACTTACATTTCATAATTTAGGGCATTTCTATGTACTGTGGAACTTTCCTGTATCAGATCTGTGTGTAAGTTTTCTTCATGGTGTAAACAGAAGTCAAGCACCAAGATTATAGCTATGGATGGGGGCCTGGACATGGTGAGTACAGCCAAAAACAGGTGCTTTACAGATGCCATGCAAATGTAAATGTAAATGGTATAATCCGTATGTATGCAGGATTTGTTTTTTTTTTTTTCCTGGTTCTCCCAAAAAAGCAATAAAAAATAATTCTCTGTCATTGCTGCAAGAAGCAGAGATGCCCCTTGGAAAACAAGCATCTCTTGACAGACCCTGATCTCAGTTAAACCAGCTGAAGTTTGGACTAAATGCACCTAAATCACCCCAGAAGATAAAACTTTATGGCATGTTGACATCACTGTACCTGGAAACAGAGCTGCAGCTTTGTATTTTAGAAGCTACATATATTATTATTTTTTCTCTTTTCTTCTTTTTCCCTTTCCCTTCCCTTTTCTCCAAATTAACCTCTGAAACTCTTGACAATGCTAATTGGGTTTCACTTCATTCAGACAGGAAATAATGACCTCAAGCTAATAAGACAAGTTAATAGACCCCTGCAGGTAAATTAACACAAGACCAAATGCTTGAAGACCTTGAGGATCACAACTGTTAAACTTAAGTATGCATTCAAAGCAACTCTGAGCATGTAACAAAGCAGGTCACAGATCATAAATCAGAGCTACTGGGAAAAAAAATACAACCTCAAAAACCAAGAGAACTTCAGAAGACACAAAGCTAACTTTCTACTATAACACAGCCACTGGAAAGAAGATTGTATATGAAACAAAACAAAACCAAACAAACAAAAAACTCCTGAATACTCAATGTATATAGAAAGGAGGGTTCAACGAAGACACTAAGTCACTCAAAAATCTAATAAATATGTTTCAGTAAGCCATCTATCAGAGACAGCTGCCTTTCTATTGCAATAACATAGCATTTTCTTCTTGTAATCTTTTTACAGGCTTCAAAATACAGATTTGATTATATTATATCCATGAAGACGAAATACTTACAGAAATCACACTGCTGTTTAAAGTCACTAAGCAAACATTGCACAGCCCATAAAGTAAAAAGTGCTATTAAAGTGCCCAAAGCAAAACAGTCACTCCACAAATTATCTCGATGTCAGGAAGGATGAAAATGCATGACCTAAAAAACTCACAGAAAAATATCCTCTCTCTTAAAAATATATTGTTTGGCAATTAAATGGGTAATTTTGACAACCTACTCAGGCCTAAACTTCCAGCTCTCTATAAAAATAATGGAAATGTGTTTTAAAAGTTAACATATGTTGCTGAATCATGTACAAATTAAGAAATACTGGTTTAAAAAATAGAGAATTATGAGAAATCCAAAATGTTGAGGTTCGGTATAGTTTCATAGATACCACTATCTTATAATCGATTAACCTGCTAAATTAATTCAGTGTTTAGAGTGGAGAAAAGCTATTGCTTACAATTTTCTGGTTTATATTTAGAGCTTTTTCCTTAATTACTTTTGGTTTAATCACAACTGTAAGGTGTTAAGAGCAGATTTCCTTTGCTTGGACAAGTTCATCAAAAGTTGGAAAGTAAGAAAGCAACTCTGAACTGAAAAAGTTGAAAAGTTTGTTCTCTTCCAACACATGAAAAAAGGAGACGTAGTAAATACAAAAATTTGAAAGAGGTGCACAGGTATTCATGTGTGTGCATTGGTACATGTAGGCTGGGGACAGACCTTTCAGATGCATCTCAGCTGGCTCTGAGCTTTAAAGCCATTTTGGTCTGTGGCTTTTTTGCTGCTTTATGCCAGGGCAGGCCCAGGAGAAGCGACAAAAACATTGGATGTGAAGGCTCAAGCAGGCAATAGCTCAAAAAGGCTGAGCTCTGCCTGCTAGCTGGTTTTATTAGCTCTCCTGATGACAACAACAGCAGCAGCAACAAGGCTACCAAAGACATAATATTTAGAACATAATATTAGCCCCCCTCTGAAGGGCTGCAAGCATAACCTTGACACTTTACCTGCTGGGACAGTATGTTGAAATCTCTACACTGATAGCTGCTCAGATATCTGGAAGAAATAAGTCCAGCAGCGACTAGAAACGGCAGTGAAATTTAGCAAATCTGTTACTTCTAAGCAAAAAACAGACTTTGATAAAACAACCGCAATAAAGATAAAACAAATGCAATCGCTAAAAATCTGATTAAAAATTCCTGTTTCTTTTTTTAAGCACCCATTTCCATCCAAATGGAAAGGGCACAAATCATGAGTGAAATAATAAGCAAATATGAAATACATCATACAACATTGTCTGCATAATAAAAATTAAACACTATAAATTGATTAGAACTTGCTAATGATTATACTGCTTAAATTAATGTTCTGCATAAATGGCATTCTGCCTTTGCAGAGAGAGGACTCAAAATTGAGCATGAAAGATTTTTTCAATTAGAAACAACTAGATATGAGTGGCTATAGTTCTCCCTGTTCTTTGGTCTTCCTTCTGGAAACAAATGCAAAGTAAGATTATAACAAACCACTTAAAGCATACGTGCTTATTTTATTATAACTGTCATTATATTAAGCTATCATTAAAGGCTTTAAACCTCTTCTACTTAAGCCAGCTCATCCTTTTCATTTCTGTGCTGTCTTCTGCATGGCTCGGTTCTGTTTTGCAATGATTTTTTCTATGATTTGGATTTTGATCCCTCCTAAACATCTTGAAAAAAAGCGCATTCTGAACAAGTTAGTCTTACAGTTCTGTCTGTAGTGGTTACATGCATCGGAACAGGACTTTCCTAAATGATGTCAGTGTTATTTTGGTGATTCTAGAAAAACTTTGCAATCAAAAGGCTGCATCATGCAAGGTCAGGGTGAGCCCAGAGGAACCTGAAATAGCTTCCAGAGGCTTCATGCAGGTACACACAGGTTGGAGTTACAGGAAATGGTGCAGAGCTAAGAGACAAAAAGCATTGGAGAAAAGAGTTGATATTCATCCCAACATTTTGCTGCCTGTGTCCCAGTCAAAAAAGAAAAGCAATCGGAGCACCTGCATGCATGCAAATGCACCCTGCACCATTAGAGCAGCACTGGTACTAGTCCGCACATCATTTTATCTCTAAATAGCTTGGGTGCCTCCTCCTCCCTTGTTTTATTCTCACTTTCAATAAAACAGTCCCCTAAAGCCCTGTGCAGCATCCCACTGATCTATTGCCTTGAAACTAAAGAATTGTTCAGGGCCTTTAGCAGAAGTGTTATGGTTAACACCAGTTTCCTAGTTAGCAACAGGGGTTAAAGTCTAGCCTGGGGAATGAACAATCAGGTAATCAGTTTCGTAGTAGGAATAACGCAGACCAGCCTAATTATATTCCTTTTCTACTGAACTATTGGATATATTGATTATTGATTATATACACTATTGGATATATTGATTACTTTTCAATCAGTGTAATAAAGTTATCTAAATATTTAGAGCAGGTCTCACTCACCTTGCAAATGAGACCATCATAAATCCATAAATTCCATAAATCCATACATTGTGAGAAATCTAAATCCGTACGTCTTGAGATTTTGTTGCATTGCTCTGAATGCTACTGAATTCTATGATTTTGTGAATTCCACATTCTTCCCTAAATACAAATGCCAAAAAAACCCTGGGTAATATTTGCAGCACGTTACGCTGCCATGCACAGGACACTTTCTGGAAGCACCTTCGTCCATAAATAGAGCATAACAGAAAAGCCCAGTTTCATTAGTACAACTTGTACACAATTCAGTTCCAGATGATTCAAATGATTCTTCGTTTTTTTTACCCTGAGATATCACAGCCAGAGTTGCTCTGGTTTACTGATTTATGCCAGAAGACTGCAGGTGCTGCAGTGCCTTGTTTAGCAAGGGAGAGGAGTAAGTGGTATGGCAACTCCATACAGATTCCTGAGGACGTATGCATGATTCTGCCCAAATTTAATACACACTCATATTGTCCTTGTTTAGATGCACATATATAATAGCCAAATTTAATAAGATCAGGGATTTTAAAGAATTTCAATGCTCAACAGGCTCAGTAGACTTGAAAAAAAAATGATAAAGCTGTGTGAAAATACCAGGCGTTACAAGTAAAATCTTACATGACAATGATTGAAATGAGGTAGCAAAAAAGACAGTTAATTTTAGTATTTCCTTATGTTGCTTGTCAGTTCATCTCTTGCTGTTATAAATATTCACAGAAAAGCAGAAAAATATAAAAATGATACAAAGAGTTTTTGCTTGCTAAAAAAATAATAAAAAAAATAAATCTAATTTGTCTTCTTACTGTGAGCTCTCACATTCTTTCCACTATCAGCAGCTTTGGTACCTTTTTTTTTTTCCTCTCTTTTCTTGCTTTCCTCCATTTTTCTTAGGCTTGGGAAGAACTCAGCACCACGAAAATTACCTGCTCATAGTCTCTAGAAAAAGTTCCTTCTTTTTTCTCTAGTATTTTGTGATGCACATGCATTACTAAATACAGCTACTTTGACTTTTAATTTATGAAAACTGACTTCTGTTTTTATGGTTTATGCCTCTATCTACATTCTTTCCTTTTACTCATCTGTTGCATAGTCAAAATTACATGAACTTGAGCCAGCCTGTGTATTGTTTTATTCTTCATGCCTGACTGACACGTTAAACTTTACCCAAGATTCAAAGACAACATCCCTTATAGAATTCAAATATTCTTAAAAGGAGATTAACTGGTCAAAAATGTATGCTACAACCACACAGTCTAAAAGTCTAGGGACCAGACGAGCACTGTGCTTTTTCCTGAGTCTACAAGCACATTTTCCCAGTTAGCAGTGCCAGCCCCAATTACAAGTGGTCAGGAGCTTGTGAGAAAGTTAATGGTAGCATGTCAGGTTATAAACCTCACCTGGGCAAGGACTGCAAGTGGAAATCAGGTGTCACAAATATTTGGGAACAGCAGGTATGTGACATTTCCAGGTGCATCATTATGTACTGCACCCCAACCACCTCCTGCACAAGGCCACTTTCTGGTGCCTATCTCCAGCTCAAAAGGATAGAGTCCAGAGAGGACAAATGCACTTCACCTAGCTTGTTTTCATGTTGGGCCAACAGACGACCAAATAGACAGTAGTCTTGGATTATTTCTTTTCACACACATCGTTGGTTTATCAAAGATTTCCTTTTCTCTCTCGCTAGAACAAAGCTGTCAATCCTAGCCAGCACCAGCACTTGCTTGAAGACTTTCTGCAAATACTGGAAACGCATTTAATTAATATTTTAACATCAGTTTCTACATCTACTGCCTCTCAGCTTTAGAAAAGCAAATATCAGTATTATATTAAGAAAAGGGAGGGCTGTATCCAGGAATCCAGCTCACATTAATTATGTGCCTAAGTTAGTCATGTGGATCAGGGCAGGGGAGCAGGGAGCAAACTGCCTGCCCACCACAACTAATTACATTTCTTCTCTGGAGCAAATAACTCCCTCTGAAGGTCCACATGACTGGAGCACCTTTCTAACCCTAATAACTCGTAAGAAACTTGTGTGCTTCTAGAGGGAGCCTGAGCATACTCAAATTGGATATCTATTTCCTTCAGTGCACGTACGGGAACTGGAAATGTGAAGCACTTTCAGTCACTCAGATCCAAGACTGGATTATCAGTGATGGAGTAATGTAAAGTACATAAAATCATGTAAAATGGCTTGGGTTGGAAGGAACCTTAAAGATCACCCAGTTACCCTGCTATGGGCAGGGATACCTCCCTCTACATCAGCTCGCCCACATCTTTCGTGTGCTGTGCCCCCAGGCCTGGACACAGCCCTCCAGGTGTGGCCTCCCCAGGGCAGAGCAGAGCAGAGCAGAGGGGCACAATCCCCTCCCTCCCTGCTGGCCACCCCTCTGGGGGTGCAGCCCAGGACGCAGTCGGCCTGCTGGGCTGCAGGCACACACTGCTGCTTGTGGAGAGCTGTTTGGCCACCAGCACCCCCACGTCCTTCTCTGCAGGGCTGCTCCCAGTGAGGTCTTCTCCCAGGCTGTGCTCAAGTCTCGGATCACCCCAACCCAGGTGCAGCACTAGGACTTGTTAAACCTCATTAGGTTCACACAGGCCCACTTCTCAAGCTTGCCCAGGTAAATTTTTCATTATAAATAATGAAGAAAAAAAATCAAAGGAACACCAGCCTGATATTAATTGTACCATACTTATCTAAATTAGCATGTTTTCCTTTCAGGTGCCCCCTGCACCCTCATTTAGTAGAAACATGGTGTTCCAAATAACAAACAAACTGCTGCTGTCTTCAGAGCTTGCTATTGCCCTGGAGAATATTCTTGTTCACCATTGTATCAGCACGGCAAAACCTTCCTGAAGCAAAAGTTGGGTTAGATTACTGGGAATCCCATCCATTACCAGGAATTTGCATCTATGGTTTGGGGATCCCTGAGCTGGGGAGATGAGTTCTGTATCCTCCCAGTACATTAAACCAGCTTTCTTCTTACCTGCACTCTTCCTGGGCCCAGCTTCTGCAGCACAGGAGGTGAAAGCCCTCGTTGAGGACAGCTCAAGATGCAGCAGTCAGGACAATTTCCTTACCAGGAGGCTAGGTCATTCCCCTCCAGGTTGATGAACAACCAGTGTCCCCTGCTCCCTGGCTGATGGCTTTAACCATGAGCAAAGATGTGAAATTGCCTAACATCAAAGCCTCTTTCAGACCTGACCACATCTTATTTCTCAGGCATCTCTTGAAGACTTACCTACCATTCCCTAAATTCATCTGATAACACTTCAGTGCCTGAACCTTCCCAGATTACTGGAGTTAAGCATGACTTACACAGACTTTCAGTGTAAGTAATGTGTTCAAGCATGCAAGTAGGCAGCCCTAAAAACTCATCAGACCGGGTGTCTGTCTGGACTTACACTGTAAGTATCAAAGTTTTAACACAGCAGGATTTAGGACATTAATCAAATTGATTCATGGTCATCTACCTATCACAGGAGCTGCACCATGAGCAGCTCATGACTCAGCAGCAGATGAGTCAGAGTTCCCACAAAAGCAGAAATGATCTGAAACCCATGGCTTGGCATTTCTACCTGGCCCTGAACTAGCTGTATATACAAAGTCTGGTGAATAAAAATAGTTATCTTAAAAGGTCACCTAGTCATGACAATGCACAAATGCCTTCCCGACAGTTATTCTTACAAACCTTCATCACTCCCTAAAGAAATTAGGGAGTCACCTGCTGTGTTCCAGTGCTTCATTACCCTCACTGGTAAAAGAATATCAGACCTGCATCTTTCTGGTTTGTAATGCAGCCCGTAATTTTGCTATCCTGTCTGTTCTTCTGTGCAGCAGCACTTTAGTATAAAGACTACATTTTCAGATAAAAAATGTCCTAATTCATTGGAAGTCTCTTCTTAAGTTTCTCGAGTATCACTGAGGCAAAAATTAAAAATCTCTGCTTCATAAAGTATAATAGTTGCTTCATTAACTCAGACTGTGTAATTAGAGTAATTTGAACAAGGCTGAGCTACATCCATCCAACTAAGTGCGCTAGCACAACCCTGTATTGAGTTTACGTGGCAAGGTTTTGGTAGTGGGGGGCTGCAGGGGTGGCCTCTGTGAGCAGAGCCCAGCAGCTGCCCCATGCCCCAGGTCAGAGCCAGCTCCAGATGGCTCCAAAAGGGACCCACTGCTGGTCAGAGCTGAGCCGGTGACGTTCATTGTGCCTCTGGAAGAATGGATTTGAGAAAGGGAAAAACTGCTGTGCAACAGCAGCCAGGAGAGCAAGGAGTGAGAAGCAGCCCTGCAGCCCCCAGGTGAGTGCAGCAGGAGGGCAGGAGGTGCTCCAGATACACAGCAGCAGCTCCCCTGCGGCCTGTGCAGGGAGAGGCCCCTGGTGGAGCAGGCTGTCCCCCTGCAGCCCATGGGTCCCACATGGAGCAGATCTCCACGCTGCAGCCCCCCCATGGGTGGAGGAGCCCCCGGTGGAGCAGGTGGATGTGGCCTGGAGGAGGCTGCGGCCCATGGAGAGCCCCCGCAGGAGCAGGCCCCGGGCCGGAGCTGCAGCCCGTGGAGAGGAGCCCACGCAGGAGCAGGGGGCTGGGGGGAGCTGCTGCCCACCCATGGGGGGACCCGTGCTGGAGCAGTTTGCTCTGGGGGATGGATGGACCCCATGGGACGGAGCTGTGTGGGAGCAGTGCTTGGAGAGCTGCTGCCTGTGGGCAGCCCAGGGGCTGAGAGTGACCATGAAGGAGCGGCGGAGACGAAGCATCAGGGACTGACCGCAGCCCCTATTCCTTGTTCCCCTGTGCTGCTTGGGGGGAGGACATAGGAGAGGCTGGATGGGGGGTAGGAGTTCTTAGTTTGCTTTTAGTTTCTCCCTGCTCTAGTCTGCTAGTGATAGGGAATAAATTTTATTAATTTCCCTATGCTGAGCCTGTTTTGCCCATTATGGCAATTGTTTAGTGATTCCCCTGCCCTTATCTCCACCCTTGAGCCCTTTCCATTGTATTTTCTCCCCCTTTTCCTTTGAGGAGGCATAGTGAGAGAGGAGCTGTGGTGGAGTTCAGCTGCCTAGCTGAGTAAAACCACCGTAGATCCAAAAAGTTCCCAAAAGAAATTAGCTGTTATTTTCTGTATCTGAAAGTATTGTGACCGTAGTGATACGTTTGAGGGTCACTGTTCAGTTCTCCAGTAACCACATTATAAAAAGCACCACAGGCTATGGTAACCTCTTGGAGGAGACTAAAGGATTGAAGGTGGTTGGAGTTCTCATCCACAGGACACTTTGTCCAGTTTGCTGCTTTTTCTAAATTTCTGAATTGGAGGTCGGGAGTGACGAGCTGCCACCTTCCCTAAAGCTAAATTAATATTAAACGTTTTTGTGAGAGGCAATGCTTTCCAGAGAGAAAGATTCTCTACTGTAACCATGGGGGAAAGAAGTACACAAGATGCAAAAATCCTGTTTCCTCCTATAAGCATGAATCCCTATCTAATCAGGCCTTCTGATCATTACACTATTTTTATTTATTTCAAATGAATAAAATGCATCCGCTGTTAAAAAAAAAGCATAGCTCTATATCTTGTATCCTGGGTGTTTGTGCCTTACATTGAAAACAAAGACAAACAGGAAGAAAACATGCAGTACAAAAGGGCTCCCTATAAATTTAATCAACTCTCACCCTCTGCTCACCCGCTTTCCTATAGCTAGGGAAAAGGGAATTGAGCTGTAAAATTTGTTCTGGGCAGGAACTTGGCATCTGCTATAAAGTCAGAGTCCAGAGCAAATTAACATCACACATTTCAAATAAATTGACTTAACTCACATAACTCAAAACCGCAGCTTTGATTTAAATCATAAAGAACTGAATCCTGGCAGGTAGCAACACCTAGGCTCGGGACAGGAGAATTTCAGGCAAAGAAAGAACAAGACTCAGAAAATCGTAGTCCTGCTGGCTGGTTTCCTTTACCTTTAAATGATTTTGCTTTGGTAGACACAGGGACTAATTGACAGCTCTTTTTCCAGTACTAGGCACAGATGTAAATACCAATTACTCAGTTCCCGTGTCTCTCTCATGAAATATTATTTTGTCAAAGCCTTAGAGTGCTGCGTTCTTTGACCCCAGCCTTCCTGACTAGGAAGTGTCTCAGATCTCATGCTACTGGAAGGCATTTTGGCTGTGCACCTGAAGTGTTATTTTCATTTTTAATTAGGACTCACCAGCAAGCAGCAATCCTGTTGTCTCTCATGCAACTCCCAGCATTAGAAGATATGATTGAATCTAAACCAGAGTGAACTCCCTACTCTCCAATAAAAACCTTAAGCAATGCCAATAATCAAAACTACAATTGTAGAATAAACACGTCATCGTCCAGAGAACCCCAAGTATTAATGTATTCTTGGAAGAGCAGGATTGCAAAGGATGAGACTGGAAAAGATTCATCTTCTTTGGTAGATAAATCTCCCATAAGCAGACAGCAGAAAGGAGATACATACTGAGATTCTTCATTAAAAATGTATCCAAAACTCTCCAGAAACTTATTTTTGCATAAATAGAAAATATCTGCTGCGGTGCCAAAGTGTGTTTCATAATATTATAACAATGAAGCATTCACAGAATTTACAGCAATAACAAGAAGGTGAAATACCTTCCTATTAGTATTCTTCAGCACTTTATTATCTGAAATGCTCTTTTCAAAACACTTCTATCCGTCATCACAGATGACACTCTTTAGCAGAGAACAGAGTTAGTGTGGCATTTGCCTTACTCCTCTTCAAATTCGTGCTAGTACAGCCCCGATGCCCTGTATGTTAACTGGTACACCTGCTGTTGACTCAGTATCAGGAGAATAAAATTAAAAAAAAAAAAAAAAAAAAAGGCACTAGTAGCTTCTACACAGTGAAAAACATTTTGGTTTCTGTATGTTCAAGGGTCAGATTTAGAAGTCAGACCTCAAACATTTCATCAAACGTGTAAAAGGAGCAGGATTGCCCTAACAGGCCAGGTTCCTAAATGAAGTAAGCCAGAACTAAAATGTAAGCTCAGCACTCAAATGAAAGGAAAGATGTAATGTTTTATTTATAGCTGGATAGAAACCTTAAACACATTTTTAACCCCAAGATAGTTCATTCCATTTATACTTGCTTCAAATGCTGTGATTTCAAAGATATTTTCACTCGATGGTGTAAATTTTGCAAAGCTAGCAATAACACATATTATCTCCTGTAATTATTTAAAATAGTTCTCATATAACTTCTTTCTAAATAACATTACTGGACAGTTACTGGATTGTAACTGGAACGGTTACGAATTATCATATTGTCCAATTAGCCAGTTTCTCTTAATTTCTCCTACAATTCAGATTTGTAATTAGCACTTCATTGCTCTTAAGCTTCGTGTAATTACTAACAGCTCACGAAATCCAACCCCAAATCTTCCAATAATCTTCTATTTTGGAAACTGTACAGAAATACAATGTTTAATAATTAAGCATTTTTGACTAAAAGGTAATCCTTACTTATTCCACCAGAAGAACCAGTTCAACAGTCCGACAACAGAACCTTTCCATGCACAAAAAGCAAACATAGAGTAAAAAGCCCAAGCATTCAGAACCATGTTTCAGAAACTAAAGGAAATACACTGGAAAAAAAAAAAAAAGAGGATGATGTATTCTGCTTCAAAAAATGCATGTTCCCTCTCACATCTTCTGGAAGAAGTGAAGGCAGAGTTTTGACCTGGTTGAACATAAAAGTCACAAAGAACATGGCTGAGGACACGGAGGGGGAGCTGTCTCCTCCATTTCAGGAGAAGGTGAGTGAAACTTATTCTAAAATCGGTGGAAATACTTAGGGGACAATCCAGGCTTTGGGATGTACAGCAGGAAATTGTCTGTTCCTCAAGATGAAGGCAGCTATTAAAGAAGCAAACATTGTTTTAGATTTGATACAGATTAATGGGAAATATTTGGGAAAACTAAGTGGAAGTTCAGTGAAGCTGAGAATAAAGCCAAAGAACCTGCTATTTTAAGGAAAGGAATCAGTGAGAAGAGAGGAGAAGGGCAACTGTCTTGACAAGTGGAATTCAACCTGCCCAGGGAACAGGTTGAAATGGTCTCCTGGGAGAGAAGCATAAAGGATGGAAGTGTCCTGGGGAGCTGAAAGAGTCTTATTAAATACAACAGCAACCAACTATGCTATTGCACAGGAAGGGTACAGAGAGCAGTGATAAAACAATATGACTGCATTTAGAGCTCTTCAATGACCTGGAAAGAAAAAGGAAAGAAAGGAAGAAAGGAAGAAAGGAAGAAAGGAAGAAAGGAAGAAAGGAAGAAAGGAAGAAAGGAAGAAAGGAAGAAAGGAAGAAAGGAAGAAAGGAAGAAAGGAAGAAAGGAATACTATACAGAAAGCTTAAATAGGAACACCTATTTAGGGACTAGAACAGAGAAACAGCACTAGCATGGGGGAGTAATGCTGGAAAGGTTATGACACGGGACAAGTTGCAGTTTGTAAGGGACGTAAGAGGCAACAAAAAGGTTAGTAGTTAGAAGAAGACAGGGAAATAGTTTATTTCTGTAATGGGAGAAGAGAGCACATAATGGATGATGTAGGGAAGCCTTAAATATTCAATGCCTTCTTTCAGTCATTTATTCTCCCCCATCTCACCTCCTACTCCAAATTAATTAACCTAGCTCTAACAGCTGTACAGGAGCGTGAAGGAACCAGGCAGTAATTAGGGAGTAAGTCAGAGAGATTTGTTCAGGACAGCCTCTGAACTACCCCTTAAACTCTCGTGGAAGCAGCTGAAGATGTCTCCGAACCTTATCCGTGACAAATATTGTCAACAACATGATTCTTCTGAAGGGCAAAAGAATTTGGCTGAAATCCCTTCTCTACCTAATTCAGAGCAGGAATTTCAGCTGAAGTCTCCTTTCTTAGTAACTGCCACAGACCAGAATATTGTAAGGACTTTAACAGTGTCCTTAATATTTTGTTGGAGCTGTTCTCCTTTGCACAAAAAGCTTTACCATCTAAGAGAACCGACAGCAAGAGAAGAAATACTCTCTAATTCAGGTGACTAGATAGCAGACATCTGGTCTTGGTCCTTGCTCCAGCAGTTGTTGTCTTGTCCAAAGTGAAGTCATGTCTGGAAAGGTGGAGGATGAGATCTGTTGCTTAGGGGTATTTCAGATGTGGAAGGTTTGGGTTTGTGCCCCTAAGGTAGAGAGAAGAACCGACTGAAATTCTCCCACATCAAGGGTGAATGCCCTAATCACCAAATTAGTTATGGGATTAACAAAGAGAAAACTTCCAATTAAGCCTTGGAGTTTTTCCAGCCACAATTATTGGATGCACTCAAATACTTCCGAGACCTTAAACCACACTGTTGTGCAAATTTGCTGTTTCTCAGTAAATATAAACAAACTCATACAGCCCTAATGATTATTGCCTGAAGGTGAACAGAGAAGGAAAGGAAAGTTATAATTAGTTGAACTAGGATACATCTTTCAGATAAAGCATTCAGCTTGGCAGCTCTGGCCATCTTCCCTGCCACGGGCCCTTACCCTGGCTTCTTCTGGTGGACGCTCTGCTGGCGCTGCCAGCTGGGAGAGCCGTGTGCTTCCTGCACCGCACTGCAGGCACGGCAGAGCTGCAGAGCAGAGGCAGCTTCCTCATCGTAATACCATTTACATTGCATAAATATGGAGATTTAGGGCATATTATTCATAAAACACGCTTTTAAGCTCCATATGCTGCTACCAGCGTTCTCACTCGGAGTTCTCACTCGCTTGTCCCCTTCTCGTCTTCGCATGTGCAAAAATAACACCAATTTATTACTCAGTCTTCCTTATATAAGGCATATGTAGAACATTAATTGGCAGCAAAGGGTGAGAAAGAACTCCATATTAGCTAATTCTTGAAAATATTTCTTCTTCTTGCCTCCATTATCTCCTTTCATTAGGCTCACATCTGAGTCAGCAATTTTGCACAGGCTGTTCCAGGAGCAGGGCAACATCCAGGTGACACCACTACCGTATATGCTGTCTTCATGTTCACTGCTCGTTGGGAAAGGGGGGAATGAAGCCAGATCTAAACAAGAGAAAAGGGCTGGGGAAAGCTGTGCAGCTTCTGGGACTTCATCATCTCCCCTGCTGAATGCAAACCATCAACATATTGCAGGGGATTGAAGCCAACCATTCAAGAGCTGCCAGTTTGTCTGTCCTTTTTCGGAGACTAAAATGTGTTATCAGAGCCATTCACATTTACTTTTTCTTTAGCAGACTGGGAATAGGTACATTTTGCTGGATTCAACTTTTCTCATAGCTTCGCATGAGGAAACCATCGTAATCAAGCTATCGCTAAACTGCTAAATGAATCATGTTGTACCAAGAATTATGGATATTCTTTATATATTTAGAGCTAACCATCTTCCACGTACCTGCTATGCGCCAGCTATGTTTTACCTTGAGTTTCTGATTTAAAAAACATTGAAAATAATTAAAAAAGACTTTAAAAGAAGAGTCTTAATGGTCAATTTTTTACTAAATCATAGGCTGTTCAAACACAGTATCTTTCCTTTTGGCTTTATACATTCTTTGAAAGACTTTTGTGTTTTTTTCCCCCAGGCAACATTCCTTGACTGGAGTTTTTAGAAATTTAGATAATGCTATTTGCATATCAATCCAATTACATTATGAAAAAAAATTATCAGACATACAATCAAAATCTTTATAACTGTATAGATGTACTTTTTCCCTTTTTTTATTTTTTTTTTTACAGTGGAAATTTACAGCCATCTGCTAGTACGATAATGCAAAAAATAACTCACCCCCATAGCTATGAGGTTCTGCAATTGTTTCATGGACAAAACACTGAACTTAGCAAATCTCTCGTATTCCACTGTAGGAAATATTACTTCAAATCCATGTTTGAGATAAGAGATGTAAGGTTCCTTGAGCAGCAGCCTAGAGTTTTAAATCCTTGTATGTCACCTTGGGTAAGTGTGTAATTGAGCTTCTCTTAAAAGCAGCCTAATATCCTCCAGGCCAAGTGGCCCCTTCAACAAATACAATGTTGGCTTTGTAAAGCCGATGGCTGTATGCCACTGGCCTCCAATTCAAGCATTACAGGATGCCAAAAGCCACTTTTCACAGCAAAGCCACATGATGAGTCTTCCAAACATGAGCAAGTTCACAGAATCACAGAATTTCTAGGTTGGAAGAGACCTCCAAGATCATCGAGTCCAACCACTGACCTAACACTAACAGTCCTCCACTAAACCATATCCCTAAGCTCTACATCTAAACGTCTTTTAAAGACTTCCAGGGATGGTGACTCCACCACTTCCCTGGGCAGCCTGTTCCAATGTCTAACAACCCTTTTGGTAAAGAAGTTCTTCCTAATATCCAACCTTAAACACCCCTGGTGCAACTTTAGCCCATTCCCCTCGTCCTGTCACCAGGCACGTGGGAGAATAGACTGTGTTAGTGACACGGGAACTAGCAATATGCAACTATATGAACCTATATGATCCTACTCCTAGTGCTACAGGTCAAGACATGAAACAAAAATTGAGGAGCACGAGTGGCAAAACTCAATAGCTCAGAGCCATGCCAAACACACATGCTATGTAATGTGACTTGTACCTCAATGTCACAGTGTGTGCTGGAGAAAGGAATTCAAACAGGAAGAGTGAACATCTGCTGCTAGGTGAAAAAAAAATATTAATATTCACGTAGCAATAGATGTATTTAAGAAATCCTTATGGAATTTTAACATAGTTTAATTGCATTGTTCAGGATAAGCATCAGCATGTTACAGGCACACTTTGATTAATATCACCTACAGAAAATGAAAAATTTGCAGCCAGCTGCAACAGTGGTTAATATAATAGAGAAAACAATTTGTTTTAATGAAAGTTACTCTCAACTTCAACGAGTTTCAGAAGCCAAAAAACCCTCAGGATCCATACTGTCAAACTTGCACCTTCAACTGAAGTACCTAGAAAAGCACTTCTCAAAACAGTGGGAAAAAAAGGACGTGCCCCTGAAGGCTTGAGCCTTCCCGTTACCAGACATGTTTGCCTAATGTATTTTAAAAGATTCAGCTCTAATTCCAGTAGTTAATCCTGTGTTTTGAAATACTCCTCTTTTATTATGAAATAAATTCTTGTTAATCTTCCTTGTTTTCCTTCTGGACATAACCTCCCTTCCAGGCCTCCCTCACTGAAAAGTAAAGGCTTGATTTCAAGAAGTCGGTAGGTGTTAGGTTACTGGACAGTGGCTGCAGAGGAAAGAACCTGCCACTGAACAACAGAAGAAAAATACTGACATCAGATATAGTAAAGTTGTCAGGAAAACAGAGGAAAATCTAATATGCTGAAAAAAATGTAAATTCAGTATGCATGACTCGCTTGTTTTATGTATATTTCTGTAGAATACCTCAATCAAGGGACACATTAAAAATAAGAGAAACCAAACAAGCAAGCATTTCTCACTGGCTTCAGCTGTTGTAACAAAAATAAACCAAGTTACAGTATTTTTAATTTCAACTTGATATATAAAGAAAATATATCTGTGTTGTTCCTAGACTTATAACCCAAAAAGCTGTAAAACTCATTAATAGTCACGAGAATTTACAAGGCTTTCTTGGAAAACTGCTGCAATCTGAAGATTGTGATCACTAATGTCTACAGAGCAGAAAACTCTGTAAAAAAATAGTGATGTAAGGGTTTAGCTACCTGAAGCAAAAATAACAAATGAAAATTATTTTGTTCTTTCTCTTCTTCCTATCCCTTACTCCTGATTTTCACGGGGAGAAATGGGTCAACCCAGCTGTAGCATGACCCCATCTCTCCTCCACAAAACCTCTGCCTCTGCCCATTTCATCAGCTGTAGTAGATGTCTGCTCTGCAGCTGGACAGACTCAGCTGGTTGGTTTTGCCTTTTCACCAACTGAGAAATATGCCCTCTTAGGGCATGATTCACATCCCCAGAAGTCAGCTTTTAAGAGGACTGACAAGTGGTGCTCCAAGCTGTCTGCTTCTTTGCATCAGCTGTATCAGGAACCTCAGCAACAAACTCATTCAGATGCAGCTGTCTACAGTTGAGCAACAAAACAAAGCCCTGCCATGTGTCCCTACATGTGTCCCTATCTACCCTACAACTGCCAATGCCAGTGCAATACAACTAAGCAGGTATGTCATCTTTCCATTCATGCCTCCTTTCTATGAAGATAGAATCACGCAAAATCATGGGTTGGAAGGGACCTTAAAGCTCCAATCCCCTGCGATGCGCAGGGACACCTCCCACCAGACCAGGTTGCCCAAAACCCCATCCAGCCTGGCCTTGAGCACCTCCAGGGATGGGGCATCCACAGCCTCTCTGGGCAGCCTGCGCCAGCGCCTCACCACTCTCAGAGTAAAGAACTTCTTCCTAATATCGTACCTAAATCTACCCTCTTCTAGTTTAAAGCCATTACTCTTGCCCTATGGCTATACTCCCTGATGAAGAGTCCCTCTCATGCTTTCTTGTAGGTCCCCTTCTCTTGTTTCTTCTGGTCACCACCAGAGTATGCATCTCATAGACCTTCAATTTGTATATCAGACTTAACTTTTTTTTTTTCTTTCTTTCTTCTTTTTCCCCTAAGACCTGTTTATTAGAAGATCCCTGCACAGCATTTCAATTTAATACAAAACTGCTCTTTAACCTCTCCCCATGGTTCTCCCACTGCTCCAGCCTCAAAGTCTGGCCAGATGTTACTCTGCTCTTGTGCAGAGGTCATTGCTCATCATACTCACCATTTGGACTACTGACTAACATCCTGCAGTGTAACAGCAACTGCAACAATACTCTATTGTTCTCTTCTTTGTTCTTCTGAAACTGGTTCTTGTCTTAAATTTAGACCACAAATTCTTAGGGGCAGAGACGATATTTCTGTTCGGTATTTATCCAGCACTTGTTACAATGGGGTGTTACATCATGGCTATGCCTTTAGGTATTATAAATGTAAATAAATAACAAACAAACACAGTAACACAATTACATTTTCCTTTTGCTTACAGCTATGCAATCTTGCTTGGGCATTAAGCAAAATAAAAATTAGACCTAGCATATGTAAATGCTTCTAGGAGACCCCCTGCAATATTATAATATTTCTTTATATTACAAATGCCATATAACAAATAAAGGAAGAGTAATAGTAAAATATTAGCAGATTTACAAAAGGATCATACAGCACAGATAGTTATATCTGCATTATTGTTAATTTGTAGAGCTCAGAACGACACTTCTGTAAATTTACTTTCCTCTCTTTTCACTGACTGTTAGCTTCTCCCTTTCACAGGAGCTCACATGCTTGATGGACTTGACAGCATTAGAAAAATTATGCAAGCCTACCATCAAAATGTTTTTCTCAATTTCATCCAGCTCTAGGAAAAAGACTACAAGAATGCCCTACATATTTTGATATTCTCCAGCTGTAAACCTTTCCAGGTTTTCAAAGGTAAGGTTTTAAGAGCAATTCTTTCCATTTGTAAGAGGTTATTTAGTTATTCCCATCCATCAGTCAAAAATCAGAAACCGCTTTCTTGAACGACAGGCAAAAGACTAAGCAAAGTCACTGCTGTAACCTGAAGTCTTTCAAGATCTCTTACGGTATTTTATAATTCTGCTTATAATCAATCGTGCGGTAATAGGAAAATATTCTTTCCCCAAATACAATCATCTTATTGCTGAAGAAGCATTAAGGTATGAATGGTGCATACACCTTTTCACTACTTGGACTATGCATTACCATATTTGATGATACTGCTACTAGGTTATACACATGCAAGAAGGGTCAGGGCTCTTTTTCATAGATTTAATTTGAGGATCTTTTTTTCTTTTCTTTAGCTGTTGGTGATTGAAATCAGCATCTTAACATTGCACAGCTTTGTCTTCTGATTACTGCATGTGATTAAGGCAAGCAGTGGCAGTAATTTTTCACAGCCCTATAAACCAAGACAAAATAACACTTTCCAGTTCTTCATTTATACCTGCAACATAAAATATAGCTGTATTCCTGTAACATAAAATATTGGAAGTTCCCTTGGTCTCCAGTAACCCAGTTCAGAGCCAGTCACAGTCAAAGGAGAGCTCTACAAGGGAGCAGAGCTTCCTGCCTACAGTGCAGGAGAACCCAGCTTTGGTTATAGGACACAAGGCTATTTATTAAGTTGTCCACCTTTCTGCTTTTGTGTAAGAATGTTGCAAAAGTTGGATGAAACATCCTCCAAACCATGGAAGATGAGTAAAATTATCATTGAGTTACTTGTTCAACCTATTAACAGAGCCATATTCATCGCCCAAGTCAGGCAGGACTGACACAAAGGCTGTCAGGGCAAACAAGAACCTCTCTGTCATGCAGTTGATGATATGTATAAAGATTGCTATTCTATATATATGCCTTCTGAGGCTTGATAGAAAAAAAGAGAATTTATGATATGTAAATTCTACAGTAGTAAAAGGTAATTGCAGTTATGCACACATTACAAAAGCTACTGAATTATGTGCAACTTGTGAATAGTAGAGTACAAGTAGGAAATCTGCAGAATAGAACACTTAAAAATAGCTATTGTGTGGAAACAAACTCTTCTTGGTATAAAACAAAACAAAACAAACCATCACCAGCAACAACAGGAAAGACTTTTATATGGGTGCCCTGTGCAGGATTCAGCCACCCTTTTTAGAGATGAACATTTCAGCTGAGAAAAATCAGAACTATTCCATTGTGTTTACAGTAATGCATGAACTGCATGGGATCACCTAGCTTTACTTTGGGGTGGGTGTTTTATTCCTATGTCCAACAGGTATATGTCCTTGAGCAGCCATCTGCACTCAATATTCTCCTTCAAATTGCTTTGTGCACCAACACGGGAGGAGAGATGCCCTGTTTCAACCCCTCAGAGGCAAAACACAATACTTCTGTGAAAAACCTGAGTATCTGGTGACACGGGTATAGTCTATTTTGGGCCAAAGTGAAATTAAAAGGCATGGCTGCCAGCAAAAGATGCAGTAACATCAAATAAAACAAAACAAACAAAAAAAACCAATCAAATCAACCCTATAACCAAAGGCAAAGACATGCTCAGTGGTTTGTAATGCCCATTTATTTCATCCCCTCTCTTTATTCCCCATTCAAGCCACTTCTTTGATGCATAAAAAATTCCTGACCCTGAACACTTTTGAAGTGGTACTTCCTTCTTGACCTCCAGTCTCACTAAAGCTCACTACTAAGGCATCTCCACTATGAACTGGGATTTGCTCTGGGAGCTCAAGCTAAGCTGCTGGTACCCACTTGCACTACTCTTTGTACAGTATACCCTATTGATCAAACTTCTTGGACTGTCAACAGGAAAAACAAACAAACAAAACCATAAGCATTCAGAAGTCAGTGCTATTTGTAAACATGTTTTTGTGGTATTCTTTACTTTGCATTCGGCAAGAGGAGCTTTAGTTTCCTGAGAAGTATATTATTTTTCTTGCATTTTCTCTCCCAAGTAATTACTGCACTCCTTTTAACGACTCCTAACAAAAACCGAGAAAACTTGAGAAATATGGTGAAATTTATCTGACCCGCATTTCACAAACTTCAAAAGGAATAAAAATGTTATTAAAGCTGCATAAATGACACCTTAATCCCACATCAGATGGAGGTAAACATAGCAAGAAGCCAAATTAAATGCCATTTCTTTTTCTGTTTTTCTCCTTGACTGCCACACACCAAACATTTCATATGATCTATGAGCTTTCCAGGATAATAAAGAAGAAAGATACATTTGTATAATTCTTTTTGTATTTACAGCAAGACAAATCGTCTTGTTTTGAAACACCAAGTCTGATTGGAGTTGTACAATAGAGTATAAAATTGTCTTTGAAGCAGTCTATGTCTGTGTATACACAAATACCACCTTGACAGTATAGCAGGAGTTGATTGCACTTTGAAAGAATTGTCTCTACGTTTTGTTATCAGAACTAAACCCCTCAAACCATGCTTTACACTTCTCATCTTCTATTTTTACTTTGTTTCTAATGGGTTCTCATTGATTCAAAATGCAAATGCAAATCTGGAAGAATAACAGAAAGTTATTTTTACCTATGTTGTGCTGGGTCTACTGAGATGTTTTGGTATTTACAGAAAACATGTTTTCTGCTTGCAGTTCTTCTACTATTTGTTCTGTGAAAAAAAAATAAATTAAGTTATAGCAGCCAATGTTTTCAGAGACAGTGCCTGAAGTTATCCTACCAGATTTGTTCTTAATGCCTCCATAACAGTAGACACATTCTAAAAGACATTAGGAACCATCCTATTTTCAATAAATCGATCGTGATCTGAAAATCTCGCAGCTTACTGACCTAGTAAGACCAGGTGGTGACGTGGCATAGTTGATACACGTGGCATAGTTGTGCACTTACACTGCACCTGAATCCCAGAAAGTGCTCAGCATCACTTGTGTCCACATGACAAAATATCTCGTGTGTTTACCGTTTGTCCCCCAGACCCTCAAGCCTGGAGCCCTGCATCAATGCTGAAGATCTGGCAGCAGCATTTTCCATCATGTCATGTAGCTGCAAGCAGTAACCAGGACTGAGGTTTGAGTGGGACCAGGTCACATCATGGTACTGGGTCAGACCAAATGGTCCATCTAGCTCAGTATCAGGAGGCTTCAAACAGAGAAGTTTAAATATAGCATAAGCATGGATACACTGCTAGCATGCAGCAACTTTTGATTCATGTACTTTCTAACCCAGAGGGGGCAAGTTTCAACTTCAATGGATTTTTCTTTCATTAATTTGTTCAATGCCTTTTTGAAGCTCTAAAAACTTACAGCATCAACTCATTGTCCTCTGAGGGGAGAAAATTCTATAGCTTAAACAAATGTTGTGTGAAAAAGTATTTCTCTTTCAGAGTTCTGTTCATTTTTATCATCCATCTCCAGAATTGCAGCTATTGACAAGATTTTCTCATCATACCCAAAACAGACTAAAATACAAAGACTATCCAGTTCTAAAAACCTTCTTTCTCTCAAAGTGAGCCATGAAATTGGGCACTGAACAGCAGCTTATCTCCATCTCATCGTACAGAAATACAAATCTAATAGGAATGACTGAGAAATTTTTCCAGCCTGCTAGGTGAGGGTACAGAATGCTCTTCAACATCTGTATGCCTGGATGGGAGTTTAGATGATCTGAGTACAAACACACACACAGGCAGAGAACACATCCTTTGCATATTTAGTCAAAAGCCTCAAGAGTTAACTGCTTGAAGTGATCAGGAACAATGACAGACATCAACCTTTTTCTCGTTTCTTTGTGGAGACAATATTGATTGGCTTTGTATAAAGCTCTTCCTACATTGGACAAGATGAAAACCAGGAAAAGTGTACTACGTGGCTAGGAGTTTGGCATACTTGAGCATGAAAACTCAGCTCGGCAGCTGTATGGCACATTCGTTCATATACAGCATCTAAGCCATGAGACAGAAAACCCTCACCTGCCTGTTAATGCAAAGCCACCCGGTAAAACACAGTCGAAACAGCTAGTTACAGGACTTCACAATAAAGATGCAAACAAGGAGGGCAACAAAGATGGTGACAGGTCTAGAGGGCAAGATGTATGAGGAGTGGCTGATGTCCCTTGGTTTGCTCAGCCCCGAGCAGAGCAGGCTGAGGGGAGGCCTCATGGTGGCCTGCAGCTCCCTCACGAGGGGAGCAGAGGGGCAGGCGCTGAGCTCTGCTCTCTGGGGACAGCGACAGGACCCGAGGGAACGGCATGGAGCTGGGACAGGGGAGGGTAAGGCTGGGGGTTAGGGAAAGGGTCTGCACCCAGAGGGTGCTCGGGCACTGGGACAGGCTTCCAGGGAAAGTGTCAAGGCACTGAGCCTGTCAGAGTTCAAGAAGTGGTTGCACAACACTCTCAGACACATGGGATGATTTTTGGGTGGTCCCGTGCACAGCCAAGAGCTGGTCTCGATGATCCTTGTGGGTCTCTTCCAATTCAGGATATTCTGTCATTCTATGATTCCCATTTCCTTTAGTTGAGCTTTGTGCCTGGCAGTTCAGCCAGTTTTCAATCCACTTCACCTTCCACTTATCCAATCCATTATGTCCCTAACAGACAATAATATAACCATTCTCTACTAAACTGAATCAGAAAATCACAAAACCTGTTGGATTCACAGTAAAACAACACAAATCTTTTGTTCTCTTGCCAGATGAAAGAAGACAAGGTCCTAAAGAGAGAAGTATATGTCCTTATACACTGCTAAGGCCTTTATCAGTAGCATAGAACAAAGAACCTCAGTTCCCTTAAGGACTGGATTATCCTATGGCCATGCAGATTTCCTGGGACATGACAGTCACCATGATGTCTGTCAGATGTCACGTTCCTTGCAACTCTACTAGGAGCTTATGGCAGCCCAGAAAGACGGTCTTTGTTGTTCTGCTGCTTTCCAGGCAGCACATCCATGATAATGGATTGTCTCTATCCCACTATGTCTCCTAGTCCAAAATCCAAATGATTTGTGCAAAGCCTGATTGGATTTTCATCTGAAGATGAGATTTGGTCACTCTCATCTAAAAACCAAAGAGTATTAGGCCTGCTTGACATGTGCAGCTTAGAGCTCTGCTGAACTTGCAGGATCCACAAGGTGGGACCAGATCCACAGACTGGTACCTCACACTCACACCTATTTCCTGGTAAAAAGACTGCAACGCTAGCATTTTACAGCTAGCCAGATAAACTCAGAGGCCATATGCAAGTGGGATCTAGAAGATTTTAACTTGTTTAGTGTGTCTATAATTTAATTCTTTTCAGTTTAAATGGGATTTCAGTCGAGAAAAATCAATAGCAGCTCTGCCTTTAAGCCTTGTTTCTGAGGGTAAGTGACCCTTTAGCCTGTTAATCCATAAATGGCCTGTTCCCCATTCTTTTTTTGTTTCTAATTTCATACCTTTGATCCTCTCAAAATCTATTTTCCCCAGGCACTTATGTCTGTGATTAATTTGGATATTTCACACTTTGCTGTGTGTGGAAGTCAAGTTTACTTACAATCGTAAATGAACTAGGCTATAAATAAAGTCATCACTGCACAGTCTGATTTACAGAGCTCCTTTCCTCTTCAGGTTATTCAAGGCATCTGTATTACAAGCTGTTGGTTCCAATTAAAAGCAGATCAAGATGCATAGAGCTAATTTCACCTTGTGTAGCGAAATATTTGCCACCAGACAAAATGAATACAAAAAATGCAGATATCCTGTTACAATATGACTTCAAAACTTCTGCACCTATAAATCTGGAGCAGCACAACACCCAGCTACGGACTCACTATTAATTTTCAAAATTGAAGGGATTGCTACATTTCTCCCTTAATAAAGTCATACAAGATAATGCAAATTATTGAACAAAATTATACTTATTTCCTAGTTTCCAAATTAAGCAGTCACAAATGCTGCGATCAGTACAAACATCTCTCTTCCTCATTATTCCAATACTGGAGAAATTACTGAAATACTGCCTGATCATTTCTGTTTTGTCAAGGGTCATTAAGAATTTCACAGTATGTTTCAGACAATCCCAGGGCAGCAAAGCATCCCAAAATGTCTGCAGAGGATGAAGCACTCTGACAATAGACTGTTGTCTGCTAATCCAGTGCAGAAGCAACACAGGTTGGAAAAGTAACCCCAAAATTTGAGAAGGGCTTGGTAAAAGATGAACTTCAGAAACTCGTCATTTTTTTTTTTCAAATATCAGGTGAGTTAATGAAAGCTATCACCTCCCCCTGAAAATCAAGGCTCAAAAATGTACAGAAGTAGTCAAATATGAAATGAAGGCCCATAGAAAAACATAGATGAACAAGCAAGGGGGAAAGTGATGTTCTGCTTTAAAAATGTTGCATGTCATTATTACATACAAAATGCATTTTCTGTATTTCATTAAGAAATGGGCAGGTTTTTGGAAACCTCTCTTCAGGGAGAAGAAATTACTCATTTAAGTGACATTCTCTATACACTTGTCAGGTATGTTTGTGTGTTCTTTGTTTTCTTTTTACCAGCAGCAATAAAAGATGATGTAGATAAAAGTGGGGGAAAAGAAGAGGAGGAGGATGAAAACACATCTGGCTTCTTTATGGGCTTGGCTTATGAGTCACTTCTGAAAGCAGGAAGAGTTGGTGGCATGTCCTGAGTGTCCCTAGCAGAAATCAACAGCATGCCCTCAATCTGTTCAGTGCACGTAAAGTATATTTGCCTTCAGTTAAGTGCTCTGGTATATCTCCACAGCGAAGTTAAAGAGCTGAAGGAACTTCTTGTGAGAAAAAGACAATACAAAACATGCTCACTGCAGAAATAATGTTCTGTTTTTTCAAGTATCAAATTTAGAAAAAAAAAAAAAAAGAAACGTTTCAATATCTACATTAAGCTTACTGAGACACTTATTTCCAGATCAGGGATCAATTAGGAAGTAGAGCCTTTGCCTACAGATACAAAGTTAAAGCTATGCCCTCAATCAGAAAATGAGAAAATTTGGAATTTAAAAGAACCAGGAAAAATGAAATAATGCAATTCAAAAGGTTCTTTACATCAAATTTCTTCTGTAAAGATAGACTGGTAGGAACTTCAGTAAAGTAAATAAAATTCCCCCAGTTCCTCTGAAAACTCTCTTTAATTACAAATTTAAAAGACTGAGCGAGAGAGAGAAGCTAGATTAGCATAGACTTGGCTTCATCTTGCCATATTGGACAGAAATGATCATAATTAATTATGACATATGCTGAGGCTCCTGTAGGAAAGAATACTTGAAAATTCATTTTAATGCACCTTCAAATACAAAAGGTCCATATTATAAGGAAAAATTGACACCTCAGGTCAATCATTTTCCTCTAGTGTAAAACTCAAATGCATGTTTCTTTATGGTCTGTTAAGCATTCAGCATTACTTGTCATATTATTTTTTTCTAGGTACAGTGTTACATTCTTAAGCTTTTGCCTAAAATTTTCATATATATTTGTGTTAGAAATTATATTCAATGTTAATCCAGGACCAAAGACACTGGAAAGTAATTCAAATACCCCCGTGCCAACACAGCGATGTATAGCCATGAGACTGGAACTGCTTCCACTACCAGTGGAAAAATAACTAAAGCCATTTAGCTCTGTCTAACACTTTCAAAATCTGTGTCTCTCCCAAAACTGTGTTCTATTAGCAAACCATAAGATGATTTCTTTCACAATATTTAAAGGTTATTATTTACAAGTCTTTCTCTGCAAACTGCAGTGTTTCACGGAAATGCCCACAGAATGAGTCCAACATAGGAGGCTGATTACTGATCTGATTTAATATGAGCCAACAGTGGCAAAAGAGAACTAAATGTTGACACATTTAGTTTCTGTACACTGATATACCATTCACATCTCCTCTCTTCAATTTCTAATTGTAAAGAGAGAAAAATGAAGCAATCTACTCACTGATAACCACTCATTCATACTCTACTCCTTGGCTTTAGATACCACCCTTGCAGAAATGGGGGTTGGTGTCCTTTTTCTTTAATTCCACTTGGAGTTTCATACTCTTTTCTATTAAAAATACAGCTACCTTCTTTCTAACCAGACATGACCCAGAAACAGAAGGTGGGTAGTTACATTTAAACATGTGCTCATGCTACTTCAGTCAAGGTGCCCAGACAATGTGGCAGAATCCTGTTCACTCAGCAAAGTTCTTCTGAGGAAGAAGGGAGGTCTTACTACCCCTAAAAAGGCACAAGCACCTAGGAGGCACTTACTGCTGTGCTATTGTCACCAAGCTGATTGCATTTCACAACTGTTTCTAACTCCTTAGCATACAAACAACTACAGATTAAACTAAAAATGTAGCCCTCCCTATTATGAGGAAGAACGTAACTCTTGGACACTTTTAACTAAGGTACACTGATAATGAACATGCCATCGGTAAAAAAATAAAGGATCATTTTAAAGGAAAGTATCTAGGTTTCTATGCTTTATGAAACAGACAACTCATTTACTATCTGCAGTGTACATAAAGTCTTAGAATGAAAACACAAAGTCATAGAAGCAATCAATTAGTATTTTTTTTGGTTATGCAAGAAAATGAACATAATTATTTTTCGTTATTCCAAAAAGGCACTTATTTTTCTCATTAGCAGAGTAAATTAAGTTATATGTTTTGATAACTGCGAGGAGTTCATTTTTTTTTCATAAGTTCATGCAAAATTTCGACATGATCAAGTACTGTTTATTCAAAACTAATGGTTTGGGAAACCCTGTTACAGCTGTGTCGCTAATGCTGCTTCTTTCAGCAAATCTGCTTCGAGTACACTGATGACAAAGAAAAGGGTCTTAATATTTTAATCTCTGTAGCATCACTCCCAGAAATTGATATGCGAACACTTCAATGCTGTGCACCGACATGAACTAAGGAGTATTTAAAATGTTGACATGACACGCTGAGGTTAGCATGCCAACACTTGGTCCAAATATCTCACTTTTGTCCATTTCAGGGCTTTGGGAACCCACCAGGTACACCAGCACCTCTCCTTTTCTGTTTCTTAAAGCATAAACTGTTTTCTACATGGGAGACTTGCAACAAAGCAAAGGAAATACACAAAACCAACCACCCAGACAGTCCCATATATAACCACGTGTGCTATGCTGGGAGTGAATTTGTACTCAAATTCTTTTTCTTCACTTTTAGGAGGGGGAAAGCTGGAGCCAGGTGCAAGGAAGCAGGCAGGAAAATTGTACCATATATCTAAACCCACAGACCTTGTAGAGACGTCACTGGAAACTCCCCTATTTCTGTCACAAATCTTACTGCATGGGAAAGTTTCTTTAAATTCCAGTTCCTAGAGCCAAGCAGAGCATCTCAGCCCTCATTCATACAAACACATATATACCCTCATCTGTATTTGCTTCTAGCTTTCATTAAAATCAAGTTTGTGCGACTACACCAAAACAAGAAATGTATATTCACTACCAACCAGGCAGAGGTCATTTGTGCTTAAGGGTTAGGGACAGCCACACCAGCCTGTGACAACGAGGTATGACAACGAGTGGTTTTGCATTGATCACAGCTCATTCAAGGAAGGGAAGGCAGATGCCTACTGTGCTGCCGTCACCTCTAGACATCATCTCCCTTACAGTCCTTCTTTTTTATCATCAGTTTCATTTTTTCTCAGACTTAAGACTGTCTTTCTTACCATGCACTAAGAAAAAGATGGTGTAGAGCTGTAATACCATAAGTTTTTGGAAGTCACGCTTTTCTTCAACACAGTGGACTTGTTTCTTGTATCCTTAGTTCCTTTCCATAAAAACAGTGGGAGTACAATGAAAGTTTTGCAAAGTGATGAGCATAAGTTCAGTCTTAATAATAACAATAATAATAACAAAAAAAGCAGCAATAACTGAGTAATATACTTCAGCTTGCAGTTGCCAGCCAAGAAGGCCACATGGGAAATCAACTCTTCCGTTTTCCTAGCAAACAGACTCACCCCACACTTTTACTGCCTCCCTACTAAGCCTATTTATGAAAAGTAAATACAAAAACCAAAAAACCCATAACAACAACAACAAAAAAAAAAAGAGATGCAGTTGGAGAAGCTCTCAAAAAGTGAGGCAATGAGTCATGGACAAGCTGAAAATCCTTGCTGGTAAACTTTCAGTCAGTACACTTAGAAAGTCCTAAAGCCTCTTTTTGGAAATGCTTACATTAACGCTCCTTTCCTCACGGAACAAAACATGCTGGAGATCAGCCATCTCACAAAATGCATTTGAATTGCTCTTTTATTTCACCATTTCATTTGCAGGAGCACAGGTCTGCAGCCAGGCTGAGGACTCTCAGCCCACCCCACATCCTGAGGTTTTGGCAAGAGCAGTGAGTTGTGCTTTGCTTTCCTTGCTGCCTGCTGAAAAGCTGGGCTGCTAAGATTATGTAGCTTTTCAACATTAAAACCGGTGTTTCTCATTTAAATAGTTTAACACTAATGTCCTCAAGTGTCTGTCCCCCTTGCGCTCCTCTTGCTTTTACTGTCACTTCTGTGGCAGATGGTGCAAATGGCTTGACATATGCTTGTTGCCTCCGTGCAGGAAAGGAAAATGACACCACTGCTGAAACCTTGGACATGGCCCTCCGGAGCCAAGACTCACTGGCTGAGAAGCGCAACATCTGAATATTAAGTTTGGAGTGTTTGGGTGACTTTATGTTCCTTGCAGTATCTTTTCTCTCTCATTTTTCAGACTCTTTTTGCCTCTCCTTTACATGCACATTGCACCTACCAGGCGTGAGAAGATTGCACTGCACTGCAAGACACCTTGTGAAGCAGGACATTTATTTCCCTTGCTTTAGTCCAAATCCTAACAGGAATGGGGGTTCTCCCAAACATAAATAGTCCTCTGATAATTTACAAGCCAATTCCCTGCTTAAAGGATGTGTTTTTTGAAATATTCCTTGAACTACATGAATCTGTAGGAGCATTGCATTTAATGCATAGATGCTTCTAGGAACAACTCCACTCATCTGAAGGTAACCTGCACCTTCTCAGAACTGGGAATAGAGGAAAGGGCAGCGAGGTGTACATCATCAATGCCTTTGGCTAGCACTGCTTAATAAACTAAGTGGGACGTTCTCAGCTAAGCTGCAGCTTCAGCGTGGTCTCATGAAGAATGAGTAATATACACACCTTGGGATTAGCTAAAAAAATAAATCTTACATTCATTAGGTGGTCAAAACTGGCAGGAGAACTGGCCAGAAACCTCTTTTATTGTAGATGTTGCTAGGAAAATGGTGGGGTTTTTGTTGTTTTTCCTGAAAAAGCAGATTCATTGGAATGGAAGTAGCCTCAGAGAAACTTCTGAGAGGAAGCAGGGAAGTAGGAATAATTGGTTTCCTGCCAATGAGATGCTGAAAACCCCAGACTTCCTGGCAGCACAACTTTGCCTTGGTATTCATGATGCTGGGGTCTTTCAGCTCCTTGCATCCTCACGGCACGAAGCTACAGGAGCATGTCTTTCCAGATATTAGGGACCTTAATGTCTCTGGAGCCACAGCTGGTGCCAGGACTTGCAAGATGCTCAAGCACTGTGCTGGGAAGAAGCTACAATTCTAGTAAACTAGAAATAGACAGAAATAGAGCTGTCAGTTCACATTTGTATCTTATGCTTTTGGAACTGATTATTTTTGTTCATTTGAGATTCTTCTTCCTAGATTTTATCAAAGGAAGATTTTCGATTTTACACCCAAAAAAAAAGGAAACTGAACATGACTGAATGGAATGCATCATCCTACTGCGAAAGCTGCCTGTCCATAACCGAGCTGTACGTAAATGCATGAGATTACATTTTGGCTACATTTATGTGCATATTCCACGAATGACCTAAAACACCTTTCTGTTTCCCAGAGTGCAGTTTTCAGTGATCCAGATTTCTCAGAGACCTAAAGAATTCCAGAACAAATCACACAACTTTTAACTTCTTAACTTGCTACCTGGCACTGCATTGGAATGAAACACTGAAAATACTTCAAGAATACTCACAAGAGGTAATTTGAAATGCTCAAGAGGCAGAAGAGTATTATTCCCAGGACATGGAATGTCTACTTACTTTGTCCAACCCTTTGTATCTGCATTAACAATATATTAATGAAATCTGTGCAGCTACATCGACCTGTAAAGTAAAGTATTTTAGGGAACCAGGTGTCGTTTTGTTCCTCCAAGCATTTACATTAATTTTGCATTACGCATGCAACTCCACACTTTCCCATTTACTAGATACACAGTAAACTCTAATTGCAGTCAATAATATACATTAATAGCCTCCAACTGTATGTTTACCAAGGTATGCTCAAATACTTGAAGCATAGCATCAACATTTCACAAACCATTTCATCTCAACATGAAGATGTGTTTATTTTCCTGCTAGATTAAAGGCAAGTCTACAATATCAATATCTAACGTACATATTGAGAGGAAATTCTTTGTTTCCTAAACCCTGTCAACACTCGTGACAGGGTCCCTTCGGGACTGACTGGATCATGTTCTTCTAAAATGTTACCACCAAATGGCATAAAAGTTGATGTTACTATTTTCTCCTTTTTTTTTTTTTTTTTCCTCTCTTTTCTTGATGGAAAAGCAAGGATCCCCTGTTAGGCAACCTTTGCCAGAGATTAATTCACTGGAAAATTGCTTCTCTACTGGTAGTTTTTTTCCCTACTGAATTGCATCTGATTGTCTCCAGTGGCAGACTAATATACAAAGAAGACAGACATGTCCAAGAATTACTTTACCTTTTTCAAATTACATATATTAAGCAGCTCTGTACTACTCTTTTCAATATTTGCAGTATATTTTTCCAATAACTTAACTATCCCAGGCCATTATTAGAAATATAAATTTTGTCAATGTGTTTTTCTTCCAGCTTAGTCATGATTCTCTAAGGTTTTTACATAGTCACTGAGGTAAGAAAGATTTCCACACACATAAAGAAACAAAAGCTGAGGGGGGAAACAGCCCTTTCAAGAAGAAACGGGCAGTTTCTTCAGATGGCCAGAGGTGGACAAATACAAATAAACAAAAAACTCTTTCTGAAAAAATAACCAAACGAGCAGCTTTCCCCAGCATCTCGAGATCTTTCTTACCCATCTGTGTGTCAGCATGCCACTGACCTTGCTACAAACGAGGCAACGCAGTTTTGCAGGAACCCTTGATTAGGTTACAGGCAACAACATAGCATTGAAACCCTCAGTGTTACTGCTGCACAGCATCTCCAAACCAAACTGACATGGAAGTAGCTGACCTTTCCTTATGACATGCCAGGTATTTGCATCCCCCATCAGATTTGTGTACATCTTTGTGTTGCATAAGCAACTTAACTGGGAGAAGGAACTTTTTTACAGGTGTGAACTGTTATTTTCTCAAACAACTCTTAACACAAGTGACCACAAGACTGCAAGTGCAAAAAAGCACTTTGAGCAAATAACCTGCACATATTGCTTATCTCTTAAACAACAAGGAAGCATCTAAATAAGAGCTGTTTAATAGAAGTCACTTAAATACGTTAATTTGAGTGATGGCTCTTGAATTATTATTGGGAAAAAAATTTAAGATCTTTTAGGGCAACTAATGTTGTGCTGTCTGTTTCAATGAAATTTTCATTTGCCAGTCATTATTATTTTGGTGGAAGACTAAATTATTTGTTGCTTGTCACTGAGGGGCATAGTGTAGGCAAAATTTAAGAAGTTGACAAGTTAGATGATAGAAATGAATAAAATTTATGTTCTTATGAACCTAATGGCAAGTAATTATCTCTGAACTGGCAGTACAAATGTGCTTTTTCATCATGAATACCTGACGTGTATTAGAAATTTCCAGAAGACATATTATTTATACAGTGAAGCAACAGAGTGGAAAACTTGTTAAATATATGGCTTCTGCATCCAGCATTTAATAGAAAAGTTTAATTGAGTGGCGAACCCTTTAGAAGATTTCTATGCCGTGTTAAGAGGCAGATGCTAAGAAATAACAACAAAAAATACCCTAAGTCAATATTCTGCTTTTTTTTTTCCTTTTTTTTTTTTTTCTTCTTTTTCAACAATTATCTGTGTCCCAGATTTGGTTCCATTGTATTTCTGGTCACAGGCTCTGGTGTTAACAAAGCTTGTTGTAAGAGGACGTGTATATGTGTGCCCACACAATGCAACAGGCAACATCACAAAATACAGCATCTCATAAGAGCAATATTAAAGCTGTAAGTCAACACCCAAAAAGTTGCATTAGTCATAATTATAGTTGATTGTCCTACCTTAGTTCTCTTCCATGTGCCTAGGTACTCTCACATACTTAGCACAGAAGTCTTGATTCATCCTTTTTCTCCCCTAAGGTAGGAGCTCTGCCTCATTTGGATGCACAGCTCTCTATTCAGCATTTTGTGTATGACCCCGTACCTCATTTAGTAAACAATATTCAGATCCTGCTAGAAAGACAGAATGTTTAATTTCCTTGCAGACTTTACTGCATTACTCATCCCTTAAGTACTTAAGTGCTTCACTAATAATTTATCCTCACAATATCCCTGAAAGACGAACAGCTGGTATTATCCAAATTTACAGATGAGGAAACAAAGCACAGAGAAATCAAGGTCAGGTGTTACCTGTTAAATGTAGGTGTTTATTTTGAACATCCAGTACATGCACTGCACCCAGCATATTTCAGATTTCCCCCTGCTACAGCTGTGAAGGCTCAAGAGTAGCTGGAGCAGCCCCTGGGGAAAGCTCAGCGAGCTCATCCTGCTCCGAGCTGAACCATCTTCAGGCACCCAAAGTGAGAGACCAGGCAGGGAGTATTACAGCAACCCAGCGGCACTGGGGGTCAGCATGCAGACAATTACAGGGTGCCCGTAGGTGGTTTTGGGTATGGTTTCCTTGGCCATAGACAGCTTCAGACAGCAGTTCTGTGTAAGAGAGCTTTCCTCTTGAGAAATTCTTAGCGTGCATTAGGCTGCAGGGAGCTTTAATGCCTGTGCCTCAGAAGTTTTAAGAAGTAAATCAGGCCCACTCACTGTAGTTGGTTTTAAAGTACTTTTCCAAGAAAGTATTTTTAAGTTATGTAGGAGTAATACTTGTTCAACCTGTATAAAAATGATCTCCGAGAGCTTCTCATATACAAATAGTCAGGCATTGCTAACTGATTTCTGGGGCTGACACATCCCAAAGTGACTAAGCAAGTACATCTGATACTTTGTAGTGTTCTTTTTGCATAATAATAATAGAAATAATACTAGGGAACCAGTTGTCTCTCCAGTTTTCAAGACAGCATTACCAAATTACATCACGTTACATCACCTTATTTATTAACCCCATCCAAATTGGAGTAACTTTAGCACACTTTCCATAACTGGTTGTATATACCTTTAGCACTGGCTCTGAAGAACTGATCTCAAAACAGCACCTCTAAGTAACAGAAACACGGCAGTCTGGCAGGACCGATGTTAAGAAGACATGTTTCTTAATGCTTTGAAACACTGCTGATTGCACAATTAAATTTTCCAGACTTTTGCATATCATTGAGCTTGGTAATAATGACACATCCTTTGCATTAATAGGGATGCAGGAGAATCAACTCTGTTCTCTTTCATTGTGGTGAAAGCCTTTCCACAAAGACACAATTGTAAATAACATTAATTACACAGAAAGACCTAGTAAAACAAATTATTTTAAATATTATACACATTACCCAAAGTTCCAGGACACACACATAAGAATCATGACTGTTGATATCATGCATTAAGAGTATGACCGGCCCTAGACTGAAGACATCTGAATTTGGGTGCCTACCTAGAGGCATCTACTTCCTTACACGTGCCTTTTCAATGCCCTGGCTTGTTCTGGGCAGCCTGCACAGATGTGGCTCCAATCATACAATCACAGAATAATTAGGGCTGGAAAAGACCTCCAGGATCATCTGGTCCAACCATCCTCCTACCACCAATGTCATCCACTAAACCATGTCCCTAAGCACCAAGTTCAACCCTTCCCTGAACACCCCCAGGGATGGTGACTCTAAACATACAGGTAGCTGTCTAAAAGCCATGTATCACCCTAACAGTCCATGTGTTAGCCTGCAGATGTGAATGCTGGGCACTACTTGGACTATTTCTTCATTTCATCACGACATCCACAGGGGATTTTATGTTCACAAAACCACAAAAGCAATGAGCCAGTCTCCTTTTCACAATGTGGCTAACAGTACGGAAAGTCGCAGCATGACTTTTTGAAGCGAGAAGAAGTATTACCTCTGAATGGCTTTTACTGTATTTTAAAACATGGACAGGCGTAGACACTGGGTGATAAATCACGACTTGAAAGATCGTATCCCCAGACTCTTTCCTCCCTAGGTTCTTCCATACTGGGATCTGAGGAGAGGGCGTATCCCCATCACATGCTCCCCATCACAGGTAGCATCAGTCTCACAACACAACTGACCTACTACTGAGCTGGCACCTCAGAGAGAACCAGTGAGTGAGCTTAGTTAACCGAAAATAAACTTGGTTAAACTAAAAGCTGTCAGCCATCAAAGAAGAAAAACTGAGCTTTGTTGCAGTATTTCTGTCTTTACTGCCATTCCCACGATCAAAATTTGCTGAATGTTGCTCAAGATTATTACACTATATTAGCACAAAATTACTAACAACATTAGTATCGGAAGGAAAACATCTTGAAAAGCAGGAACCCCTCACAGCTGCTATGCGAGGTTGGCACTCCAAAAGGAATTTTCCATTTTAGGAAAAGAAACTCGCTTCTTCCAGCAAGTTTGTTTTCATTGCATTATTTTATGACACACGGAAAATGCATTTGATGGCAACAGAACAGTTTATGTCTTTAACACATATAAGGCTGCGTTTTATTATCTGCTACATCCATGGAAGACTAATAGGTAGCAAGAAACAGAATTTTTCTTCTATTACTTGTATGTGACAGAGGGACAATAGCAGTGAAGAGCCACAGGATTAGAGAATCAGCACACAAGTACGTCCTTCTGTTAATAGAAAACTTAAGTATAATGTATTTCCTAACCAGAAATGTCCCAAAAAACAGTCTGTATCTACCAAACTACCTACACTGTATACTTTTTTCTGAATATACTGCATGGTTGTTTGATTATTTTTCCACCAGCAGAAGGAGCTCTTTATTAAAAGAAAAGTGTACTAATTCAGTTTATTGGAGGTTTACAGCTTTTTTGGCTCCTCCTAGTCAAAGATCAAAGAATTTAGCATACACGGTGGATCTGGGGGGAAAAAGGGGAAGTGAAAACAAAGAAACGGTCAAAAAGAAAAAATAAGAAAAGGAAGAAAAACACACGGAAGTAGAGCAAAGGCAGTATGCTTAAGAAATCATCTTCTGAAAAATAATAAAAATATAAAAAGTTATAAAACATGTATTTGTGAGCTTACTGGGAGGAGTGCCAGTACTTGAAGCATGGACAAATATTCTGAGCTAACTACCTGAAGTCACAGCACCTGTTTTTTTCCCCTGTACACAGCAAAGCAAGCCAAGAAAGTTCATTTTCTGTCATTATAACGCTTGTCTGATTAAAATAATCAGCTTAGACCCTCTAATAGTAAAATTTTGTTAAACAGTAGAAAAATGATACCTGCTATTAGGTGTGGGAATATGGGCAAAAGGAAAACTTGAACGAGACATTAAAAATGAACCTTCGATCTCTGAAAAGTGAACGGTTCCCTAAAGATTTCCATTACAGGTTCTCAGCATGCCTACACATGCTTTAGCAATTCGGTGCTACCAAGCAAAAATACTGAAGGTTTAAGGTCAGCTTCTATTGTCCTAGCAGGAGAGAGAAGATAAAGCACTAAGCAGCAGCTATCTTCAGTTACCTAGGATTATATAAACCTGAAGAATTCTCTTTTATTTCAAACCCATGCTGGGCAAATAGAGTTACTTCTTAAATCAGAAGACTGCTGCATTAGCTTTCTGCAGATACATCATTACAGTTGTTATTACAGTAGTTTTTCTATAGGAATCGCAAGCAACTGTGTAATTTTGGAAAGTTTCTCTGTTAAATACAAATATCCATTTCTCTTCCCTCTATCTTGTTTGAAGGGCAATAGATAAAATCTCTAATTCGAGTGAGTATGTGATGCTTTCACCTTCTCCTTTATCTCATATTTCTATTCTGTCCCCCTCCCTCCCACATCTTTTTTTAATGTGGAATAGGGTCACACCTATTTCTCTTACAGTATTTTAAAATGCACCGTTTTGTTGAGATTATAGTGTTTAAGTCACACAATAACCACGGTCCCAGCCTGTGTAAGTCTATAAATGCACTCATTTTACTTAATGTTCGAAGCAGAATTCACCTCGCACAACCACGGCTGTAACTTTGGCACCTACTTTAAGACCCTCTGTGGAGATGGAAAGAGATGCAGCCACAAGGCAATTTATCACAATCACCTGTTCCGTACAGGTAAGAGTGGAAAAGAAATGCCCTCTGGAACGGTTTCCTGTCTTTCTCACTTGGCAGTGACCACAAGAAGGCACGTAGATGATAAGCTCAGGCTTACACTTTATATTGGTGCCTTTGGCAGGATGAGTCCCATCCATCACGGTCACACCTGAGCGTGCCCTGCAGTCCCACCAGGATACAGATAAGGAGGGCTTGTCCCAGAGCTTTTTTGACTCGCCTTTCACAATGCCCATGTCATTACTCATCTCTCAGTGAGTGCCCTGCCCTGCACCTATTGCTCTCACCTTATTTACCCTTACCTACCAAATCTATTACCTGACCACAGCACGAGCCACGTTTTCATTCTACCTAATGGCTCACTGTACTATTTCTCCCCGGAGATTATTCTCCCAGGCTGACCCTCACACAGGGAAGGAAAATGCAATCAAAGGCTTTAAACAGCACCCTCATCCCCCTTCAAGTTCTTCATTAAAGTGCATCTTCTGTGGTCTTCTGCAAAATACAACCACCTTGCACCAACCAGGCCATCAGAATACTGATTTACACACGCAATCCTTCCCTTACCCCACTCCTTGTTACTTGGCTTCTCCAAATCACTGAGCACATACATATAATCTACCTGTTGAATCCTTCTGTAATCCTAAACTTGAAGCTCTCTGGGGAAAAGGTTGCTTTGAATGCTGTTAGTACACATGGCATACATGATTGTATAAGCCTCTATCCAGCAGCCACTGTCAGGCACATTATTACAAATAGCTGTTGCAGCCTACTGCTCCTGGGTTATAAAACAAATTTGTTTTTAAAGAGAAGATTATAGTGTCTCTCAGTCCTCCTATAAACTCAGAGGATTTATCAGAGACTGAGAACATTTTGTTAAAAGAGTTAGCAAACCATTCCTAGTGTAGCCACCTCCTCTGAGAATTTTACTGCAACTTGAGTAATTTTTTTAAAAACTCCTTTTGGGGTTATAACCGTTTGCTGTTATCTTCCTTTTCACATGAAACAAAGAGCTAAGCACCAATTTATCCCACTAAAGCTTAATCATTAAGTTAAGGTGACTAATTTAGGACTATAAATATCTCTGAAGTGTCTTTCACATCTCAGTTACCTAATTCTGAAGGGGCCCATCTTCCTCTATTGACTAGAAGGAAAGCATAAGCAATTGCTTTGCTATAGCAGGTACTTCAGTGAAGTGTGTGAAAGTAAGCAAGCTGAGTATTTTTGGAAACCCAAAGTCTATCTGTTTGATAAGTAAGAGACAATTAAAATCTCAGCATTAACTGTTTTGTAGAACCTTTTCATTTTAAAGGCAGCATCAGAGTTTCAGATCCTGCTCTACGATTACCAGCCTGGCACGTTTTGGAGAAAAACAGCAAGGCACGGTGCCTTTGCAAAAAGCACGACAGGATAATATACGTGTCAGGAGACATGCTGAATGCACCTTCTCCACGTCAACTGAGCAAAACCCAATTTAGCAAATTAAGATAGATGAAAAATGGATGTTGCGAGTGTTTCTCGTTTCACATGTGAAGCTGAGCTCATTAAGACGTGCCTGAAAAATTCCAGTTTCTAAGCAGCGTTATAGCCTGGGCTTGTTTATTTATATTGCATGATACTTAATATATAATTATTACTACCAACTGAGACCTTTGGCTTATTCTTTTTTTCTGTCTGTTTCATTGCACACACCTTCCTGAGTAGTCACTGACCTCATTGAGACTACATTTCTAGTTGACTTTGCAGAAAAACTGTATCAGCATCAACAGGGAAATTTACTAAATTTACCAGTATTCGCCCAAGCATTGCGGAGGTGAAAGCTTGTTTCCCTGCCCTGTCATTCACCAAAGCCAGAGAGACATGCAAAGGAAAGGGCACACTTGGATGACATACGTCCAGAAATGGGAAACCTGCCTCAGAGTTGGTTTAGTGGTCCTTCATCACAGCCTTCACACAGGTTGCTTACTTTGACCCCGAAAAATCTGTTCCTTTGCCACAATTCCTGCTTGGCATCCACAGTTACCTCAGGAAATAAATTTTGCCTCGTGACCAGTTAGTTTGGCAATGCACACCTTCCCTCGTTAGATGGCAAAAAGTTCATCTGATGAAGACCAGCAGTACTCAAACACATTCGATTCCAGGCAGGAGGGAAAAGAGCCTCTCTCCCGCCAGGGTGGAAAGGAGAAGTGCTGAGTCTGTTGTCTGAAACTGGGGTTTCTATTTTGGGGATTCTGCTTATCTGATCGTGGATTCGGAGGAGCTCCTTTCATAGCTTTTCTTGTGCGCTGTCAGTGGTGACAAAGTAAAGAACTGGGAGAAAAAAAAAAAAAAAAAAAAAAACAGCTACCCTGAGCTGTTGAGAACACCACTGACTTAGCAGGAGAAAAAGGAAAAATGGACAGCTAAAAATGGGAGTCCTGCTCAGAAGGAAAGCCTCTGATCTACGCCACCCTGCAGAATCAGGGAAGAGATGTACTCAGATAACTTTGCACAGCTCCGCTCATTAAAAGTAACAGCCTCAAAACAGATGGAGGAAGAACAGGGAGAAAGAACAGGCAGAATGGCTGAAGCAACAAACAAAAAAAAAGTCACTTCTGTGACTTGCGAAAGAAGATCTCTCTTCGACCCGACTTCCCAGCCCCCCCAAAATTCATATTTTTTCAGTAGAAAAAAAGGCTGGATAAAGGAGAGAATACAGCAGTTAGCTAATGGATGAGAGGTAACAAAAAACAACAAACAAACAAACAAAAAAGATAGGAAATGTATAAAGCGAGGGATTAATCTGAAGGATTTTAGAAACTGAAGTACTGTGCTGAAAGAGCACATTTGTGTGACTCTGGGTGTGCTGGTGCAGGATGTGACCCCACTGAAAAATGAAAAATGTCTTTTTTTTTCTTTTCTTCTTGTTGGGGCCATGGGGGTGAACTACTGGGTCACTTTTCAGCCAGCTCAGGTCTCTAACCAAGACCACTGCGTGGCCTCAAAAGTGAGCATGCCAGCCCAGCACAGGGGTCTGACCGAGCAGGAGATGCTTTTTTTTGCAGCTACCACCCCACTTCTCTGCCTAAATAACAGCATTTTTGTGCATCATGCATTAACCACCCAGTCTCACATCCTTTGATTTATTTATTTTTCTCCTGCATGGTCCCACATGCTTGACAGAGCTGGTCAGATGTACCTGATGCATCTGATGCATGGGACCTGGAGCAGGGAGGAAGCTGTGGTATTTCCTAACACTGCAAAGTATGGCTCAGGAGGACCTCACACATTGGGATTTCATAGATCAGAGAGCTCTGAGGTGAGTTAGAGAGATCTGACTTCTGAGAAATCATGAGATCTGCCACTTGGTCCTGCTCAGCTCCTTGCCGCAGTAATTTTCTGTCCTAATTTGTGACAACCGAGCAAGCACCAGGCCACACCATGCTGTTACACACTGTGGTGCCATGCCTAACCCTACCCAGTGGAGTTCCCAACAGAAATGCACAGAAGAGTGATCAGATCAAGCTCTGAACCTGAAAGCATGAATCCAGAGCAGCACTGTGCCACATCCCTGTGAGTTAACCTGAAGGGAGGACTGTTGAGATCACCTGCAGTTTCCATTGGTTTGGTTTTGTCTGTCTGTCCGTGTGTTCTCTTAAACTGGCAAATAAATTGATTTCAGATGGAAGGCAAATAAATAGGTAAAAAATCAATGGTGAAACCACAACACTTTTTTTCTCACCATTTTGTGTCATTTATATCACTCTCCTCTTGGTTTTGTAGCCATGAGAGGCAAATAGAGAACACAGGTCTTTGTTTCAAATCCGTGGACAGATCTGAAATTAAACACCTAAAGTAAGCCGACAGCACCTAACCGAGCCAACCACATGAAACGTGGACGGGGAACGATGCACCCAATGCTGTGTTACTGCCTGTGTCCAGTTATGGCAATCCCTTCACTGAGTTCTCACCTCAGAGACCACAGGAGTCATTACCAACTGCAACACGCTGCTGGGCCACAAATAGATCATGGTCTCTTTTGGACTGAGCAATCAGCCCACGGACTAGCTCAGATCCAAACCAACAGCAGCAAAAAGAGCATCTAAAGTTATGCCTGACCCAGCATCACTCGAAGCAGCAGCATAATCCTGAGCCATGTTCATGGTGGCACAGTGCGGCGCCGGTCAGCGGCAGGCCTGCAAATTGACCATAGGCCCGTAGATCAAATCGAACGTTTCAATTATCTCGTATTTTGCATTAAATCATTACCTCTCCCGTAATCACCACCTGTAATATCGCTGTAGGAACAGGGACCTTTATAACCATCGCAGAGGCAGTCAGGCATTTTATTCTGCCTCCTCGGTATCGCTCACGTCTCACGTTCCTATTAAGCAGCCAGGTCTGACACCTGCCTCCTTAACAAGTAGCAAGACCCACTCCCATAGATAAGCAGCAAGTCCGCATGCAAATGATTAACACTCCCCTCTTGTGAAGCCACACATCTTTGCGCTCAAGTGAGAATAACTGCTTGTGCTATTGCAAGTAGTAAAACGTGTCATTCAGTCCTCGAAATAAAAGCCTAAAAGCGAACGCGAGGTGACGTGGGTGTAAGCCAACACAAGTGAGTTGGACTCCAAGGCAGTTTAGTAGTGTTCATGGGATCAGAGATCAGTAAGTTGTCTCTCCTGGTCCTCATGCCCTACCATCATCCCCGTATTCAAACTTCTACCAACAAAAACCTGTCACAGAAATCCCATCAGTGATCGCTCCTCTTTGTGTAATCTCTTAATTCTGGCATATAAATTACAGCAGTTTTGGTTCATGGGGGAAAAAAAAAAAATCAAAGCTCATGTATAGAACAGCTTAATATTTAACAACATCATATTTAATAACAATCAAAACTTACTTACTACTTCTGTCGTATTTATTGATGGGCACGTGTAACATCATGAAGCAGTACAATATTGCAGGAGAAATTTACCAGTGTACCCATCTCCAACTGCCGTGGAGTTGTATTTCAATCCTTTACCACAGTGAGGGTTTCTGACACACATAAAGACATGAGTATTTCGCCCTTCATCATAGATTTCCAGCCCTAAATAGCATAGCACCAGAGCTGCATGTTTCTCCTAACTGCATCCTACTGTGAGACCCTACTACGTGCACAGGAGAAGCCCAGAGGAAGCAGAGCTAACATTTTAAATTGATCCAGTCCTGCTTAGAAAACAGTGCCTCTTCCTACAGCTTCGGTTTCCCAGGATAGCACGATTTGTTTCTGGTTTTAGAAGTCTACTCACAGAATCACGATGCGTGACCTTCCTCCTTTCCGCTAGAGCACTGTTTCTAAACAGAGCCCACACTGCATTTTACTCTTCGCGACTGCTGCTAGGAGCGTTCTTGCTCTTTTCCCAGCATCAAGCAGGCATCCACTAGAGGCAATTCTTAAAGACGCCAGAAACCAAACCTCCTGCCCCGAAAGCAATCCTGGTCCTGGATGCACCGGTCGCGATGCCCAGTTCATCTAACTCCCTGACACCGTTTTTTAAAGCCTGAGGAGCCACCAGAACTACAGGAATCAAATCACGCTGGTAAATTTCTGGGCCCAACAGAAGCAAAGGACATTCAGGAAGAGAGCCAAGTGTCCCCTTACGGAGAGGAGGTGCTGTACCAAAGCACCTGGAGCCTCACACAGCTGCTATTTACACGGACCTTTTTGCGAGTACACTCTCAGAGCCCGTAATTTATCAGTCTTGCCCAGCCTACCCAAAAGGTGATCTAAGGGCTCATATGCCATTTCCATGGGAGATGGGACATTAAAATAAAATATATTCCAGCTCTTTGATTCCCATTGATTTTGTGGGTAATACAATAACCAGAATGAGATAGCTGAAACCAATAAAAACTGATTTATAGCATTAAAGGCATTCTTTATAGCACTTATTTATGGTACATTACATCTGAAATCCAATTTCACAGGCTGCTGTTTGAAACTTTCTGTTCAATCATAAATACACTACATACAGCATAGCTCAGTGCCATGGAGTCAGATTATACAAATGCCTATGTTCCCAGAAGGAACTGCACTTCTGCTGCAATTGTGGTAAATGAGTTTGACAGTAATTTTTCCCAGCCAACTTCCAACCAAAAGTTCCAGTCAGCACTCAATAAATTTAGAATATACAGTTACTCCTTTAATCATAATAAACATCTATTTATTCACATAATTCAGTTATTGAAAAGACATTAACAGAAAGCACCGAAAACAAACTTGGCATATGCTACATGATAACCCACTAAGTATATTTAAGCATGCTAGCAGGGATCCTGTTTCCAAAGCACACACGAGCATTCATGTGTACCACTCCCATTCACGGGGAAGGGAACATTATAATCCCACTAGTTCAATTTTAGAAGGGTGAAAAGAATGCGTTTCCAGCTGCACACTTCAAAGGAACAGACTACATTCAGGTCACTTACTATAATCATTGTCAAGGAAAGGGCAAAAAATCAGATCTGACTTTTACAGAGGCACTGTCATGTGAATCTGGAGCAAGTTCTTATTTATTTGAAAAGGCTTTTCCCTGAAAGTAAAATCACTGCAAACTATGTTTGTCAGGCTTTATGTAAATTTAAGTTGAAAGATGTTTTCTCCCTACCCCTGATATGAAGGCAGACTTTGTGTGATGTAACTGCTTCATGGTTATGAGAGATTATTTTTAAAGATGCAACTGCACTGATGTGCTACAAAACAGAGTACCTGTAGTGTTAATACTTACAGGAATAATGGGGAAAAAAAATCCTATTATGGCATATCACATTTGGTTCCTTGAGAGAAACTACTCCACAGAGAAACAGAGCGAGACAAAATTAAGTCTCTAAACATACAGAGGTATTTTTGTTCTTCGGTTCCATAGCTATAAAGCCACAGACCCCTGTGGGGAAGAGAAAATATGTCAATATTGTGAAAGCAGGTGATGGCTGGAGACCTAGTGAGAATAACCCAAAATACGTAGACTTGGTATAGATTTGGGGGAAGAAAGTGAGGTACAGGGAAGAGAAACTATATTGCGGGGTGCCAATTGAGAACAGATCTGAACTAACATGTGTATTTAATACAAATCTCTGTAGGAAGCAGATGGGAGGGAAGCACACTTTCAATAAGGAAACTTGAGCCTGCAAAGCATTAATAATTTAATATACAATCTTTCACCTCCTGAACACCAATTCAAATCCAATTCACATCAGCTGTGACCCAAACTTATTAAGTGGCCTGCATGTTGAAACGATGTCATAGCCTTAATTGGTTTCTCATGTACTTGAGATAAAGCTGGCCACTACCTTTGACATTAATAGCAAACTCTACAAAGGGCTGAAGACCACAGATGAGAAACACTCCCCCAGAACAGACTCCCCACTCCAGTGCAAGCTGGGACACTTCCCAGAAGTACTCCCTTGATCTGTAAGTAAAAGGAATTTGCATAAAGTTGAAGCAATATGAAAAAAAAAAAATAATAAGAGAATTTATTAGTTTGTACATGGATTATTTTCAATGAGTTATAATTGTATAACATGGATTTTCTTTATGTATTTCTTTATATTGCCACTGCAAGGAAGGTTTGTTTACTAAAAGAAAGTACTAAGCAAGACCACGCTGCTGGCCATCACGGACATAATCAACCATTTGACAGGTGAATTCCTCTAAATTATAACCTATATCCTATTGCTTTAGCACAGTAAACCCAGGGATGAGAAGAGGAAGAATGGAAAATATTGCAGGTCATGTTATCCAGGTCCTGGTCACCGGCAGAGAAACACTTTTCCATTTTCCTTGATCCATTTAAAATGACCCGTACCTGACAGAATACATAACTGTGTACCCTCGTAGAATTTTTCTGGACAACAAGCACAGACTCAGCAGCCCCGTGGAGAAAATAAAAACATTTATATAGATTTCATTGAAATGAAAAGATACTATAGCACCTCCTTTCAGATTTATTGAAGTAAAATTCACTAGGCTTGATCTTCAAGACAAGGCATATCTAGGTACATGATTTGGAAGAGAGATTTTAGTGATATTTTCAGTCCAAAGCCCCTTCCACAGTCGTCTTACATAAAATGAGAGGCATTACAGCTAGAGAAACATTTTTTCCATTTTTCAGCAAACCAGTGTTTTGCTTACTCTGCAGCTGAATTCGTACAAGAATTTGTGAAGAATCTGCTCAGAATGTTAAATCTACCACATGCTAGCAATTTGACTTTAATGGCCTTTCCCATGGAAAAACATCCCCAAGCAATCAACCAAACAAGAACTTTGAGAACCTAGACGTTCTGTAATACCTCAAGGAGAGATTATTAGTCACAGCAAAATTTGCAAATTAAAGAAAAATCTCAGTTAGCTAATCAGGATTTAGAAGGCTCTGACGTTGTTAGAGGCATTTCACTCAGCTACTTCTATGTACAATATTAAACATATTATAGTATACAATGTACAACACTTAAAAAATGTACTTGACTCACACTTTCTGAATTTTTGTTAAACTTTACTCGAATGTGAAGAGAGTGAAAGTCATAGAGGGTAGCTCAATGACAGTCTCTACTTCAGGTAGAGATTCAGCTAAGAAGATGGAATGTATTTCAAAAGGGATTCATACGTTAAATCATTTTCTTATAGATTTAAAACCTGCATTGAATCACCTTCTTCACTTTGAGTAGCATAAACTCTTTTTGAAAGAGTATGCAAGTGTCAGAGGGATCGAAAAATATAGAGAAAATGGTAAAAGACATAAGAACATCTCTTTAAGAGGGTACGTGACATAAAATGATAAATTATATGCTTCTATTTACATTCTCCTCCTATAAGACAAGATCAAATTCAAAAGTAATACATTTAAGTCTGATTAAAGGAAATTTCATTTTTTCAGATATACTACATGCCCACAAAATACATTTCAAACTAGACTGTTAAAAATACAAAAGTACAATTCAAAGACATTATGAATTATGGCATCTCTCCCAAATTACTCTAATGTTTTTTTGTTGGTAGCTTTTTTTTTTTTTTCTCCTTTTAAACACAATCCATAACTCCGTAGACCTACAGAAAGTGACAAATACAATGCTGATGCAGGTGCAATGCTTCACACTGACACATAGCTTTTCTCTGAATACTTGAGTAGGAAATTAATAGCATAACAGACACCAAAGTAAACACCTCATGAAATCTAGATCAATCTAGCTAACCGAAGAAAAGCAACAAGGAGTCGTGAAACAACAAAGATTCGGCTGCAGCAGAAAGTACAGCTTTGCCCTACTATCTACAGGGTAGACTCACAGGTAGGCAACAGGAGGCACTGAACCTCCTCAGCAAATGCTTAGCCTCCAATATCAGGGTAATTTAAAAATACAAGTGTTCTCCCTGTTTATGCATTGCGAACACTGTTCCCTTGTTTCAGAAAACTTATTTTAAAAAGGCAAAAGAATAATAGAAATGGGAACATCTGGCTGGATAGGATTTCGGCTCCTCAAATTCAGTTCCCTTCAAAAACAACCGCGTTGAAGGATTAAGCCTCATTTCAAAAATAGCTATGTGGGCCGTTAGACTTAAAATAGCTGTGCAACCTAGAATAACGAGACTTTTAAGCTACGCTACGCATGAAGTCTGTGCCTCTTGGAACAGAAGTCGGGTGCAAGGACTAAGGAAGAGGGCATTTATGCTGAATTTATACTGAATGCTAGCACACACATCAAAGAATACACTTGCAGGTGTTCAAAGTCATGTCTATAAGGCAAAAGGAAAGCCAGGGTCTGACTTGTGTCCCTGCTAATACCTTTGTGCTCTTGTAGCTACTCACATTCAGCCCAGACTGGACTAAGAAAATTATTTTTGTGTGTTTTCAAAGCACTCGAAATAAACAAAAACAGGGCTTTATAGCAAGAAGTGGAGTATGTGCACTTGCATGCTGTGGCCAGCGTGTGGGCATGTCTGAGAGTGCAAAGGCTGCTCAGGTGGTGTCAGGGAAATGCATGGAATAGAGGAGGACAAACCTTGTGCTCTTTCATCCATAATGCTGTCTGAGAGCAGTCCCTAGAGTGAGCTATCCCCAAGCGGGGTGAACCTGTGCTTAGAAGAAGCATTTGCCTTTAGGAATGTGATGTGCACCCCGGGAATGCCTCGCTCCTGAAAAGTTATCTTTTCAGGTGTCTACTGAGATGAACATCAAAATGAGATGCATTACGAATGTGACAAAAAGTGGGGACATAGTCCAGGAAGAGTATGGGAAAGGCATCAAAACTACTCTGAGGATTGCTTTTATTACATACATCAGCCCTGAGCTACACGTTCTCAAAATCCTCTGGGGACACGAGGAGGAAAGGTGCACAGAGCCTGAAATCACTGCAGTGCTCTCTTGCTTCAAGGTCTGAAGTCATACACATGCTGCTAGAATCTAATAAGCTATTAGTTGGGGAAAAAAAAAAGTCTTTTTTGTTATTTAGTTCTGACTTTCAGGGCAATCTAAAGCTTACTATTTTCCCCCAGTTCTAAAAGATAACCAAGAAAACACTGCCAATGTTTTCCCACTGGTATGTGAACAAAAGTCTGAAATTCATAGTACTAAAAGTACACAGCACTGAAAGTCTCCACTCCCTGTAAAACACCATTCTTGTACTAAAATAAAAGGATAAGGAAAGATGAGATAGGGCACTAAAAAACAAATTTAAATGCTATCCCAAACATTGCATTGCAAACATATTTTATGACTTGTATTATGCATTTTCCTAACTTTTCCTTTTCATTAGAATCTCAGAAACAGGCATTTCATTACTGTTCAATCTGCACTGAAAAAAAAAAAGTCAGTGTCAGCAATCCAAAGCTAAGATTTAATAGGATAATGTTAGAGCACACAATGAAGAATTATAATTATTAAAGCAAACTATACTTTGTGAATAAATGAATGTGAAAGACATCCAGTCTTTATTATATTTTATTTACTAATTCATAAGATTTAAAAATTTGCAAAGAGTTTTAAATTATTGATGTGACTTACGCTTTAAAATATTCTCAGCATATTCTGGCTTCATAATCTAAAACCTGCATGCTCTTAATTTCTTCATGTAACTCCTGTCCAGCTGCACACACACAGAGAAAAGATGCGAGACTCCTTAAACCAGCCACCACCATGCAGTATGGGATCTGTGGTAGCTGTTTAACCTTGATTTTACAGCTTGATGTAGCAAACGTTGATAATAACTGGCAGGTGGAGCCATCCCTTGCACCCTGAGGATGCGATACAGCATATTTCCTTCTGCTTCTGAAGTACATGTCAATATGGCAGACACACCATCATCAGAAATCTTACATATTTTGAGGGCTTCACCCACTTCTGTAAAATGTTAAGCCCTTAAAATGAGAGAAACTGCTGGAGAGTGGTTGTTTTTTCTTAGGATGTGGGACAGATAAACAAAATATGCTTGCTCTGATACCTCTAAATCTTTCACAGGGTACGTGCCATATTCTGAACAAATATAAATAAATTCTCACTTCTAACTGACTTTCCCTAATTAATGAACAAAGTGCTTCTTACCTTCTTTTGATCATTGTCAATAAAGTCCACGAACCCATTGCAATTAAGAAAGTTACAGTGCGCCAGAAGTGCTTCATAATTACTCTAAGTTGATGAATAATTTTTATGACCAAGTGGATCAAAGCCAATTCACCTCATTTTCATTTAGAAGTATTTTAAAATAGTCTTGTCTGCAGCAGCTGGATCAGAGGGCAACCAAGACACATTGCTCTTTCTTGAAAGTTCACAACACCTATTTCATTGGTCTTCTTGTCTACTGGAATCCAGTACAAGATATTTCTGAGAGCTTCTTTGATTGAAAAAACAAGTCACTGCTGCATAGAGAGAATATCACTGAATATACACAGCCTTGCAAACATCTTCAAACTGCATCACCATTTATTCCATCCTGCTTTTTATTATTTTTAAATGTTTTTGTAGTCATTAAGCTCACAGGGGACTGAGTCGATTAAAAAAAAAAAATACTTAACTTCAAGTGATGACTTCCAGAAATAACTCAGAGGGATGTAATTCTTGCAAGTCAGCTCTTGAGACTATCGTATTATTCTGTCAAAGCTTTCTGCTGAACAGCTCTGTGAAACTGTCTTCCAATTAAAAGAGTGAAACCACATTCCTGTTACCTACACACTACTCGGAACTCGTGAAGTTCAACTAAGCCAAGTCCTGTGCCTAGGTTAGGGCAATCACAAGCACAAATACAGGGGGGTGGAATTAGATGCTCTCTATGGTCCTTTCCAGCCCAAACCATTCTATGATTTTATGATGTACTTGAGTGGTACTGCTTGAACTTTGACTGTAAGAGTAGTAGGGTACAAGTGATCAGACATAAACCCACTTTGACTATGTCTTTCTAACATGAGAGAGGTGTATACCAGCTTGTGCAATTTTCAGGGATGTTTGTACAATAAATCTCATCACACGTACAAGCCCTTTGGGTGTTGATGATGTACCACCAAGAAGCTGTGCAGGTTTCCAGGCTAAGCTCTGCAGTTTCTTGACCAGAGAACTAAAGATGCAACCAGAAGACCTACCTTCCTTCACTTGTGTAAAGTGGTGGGCTATTTCCTCATACCATGTGCTGTACAGTATTCTTGTTGAAGTTATGAGTCAGCGAAAGCTTCATTTTCAACTTTTTGCTCCTCCTAGCAGAAGCACAGCAGAGCTACCTGGGCAGGGATGATAAAAGGCTGAGAAGATGAATAGCAAGGCATGAGTATGCCAAGCCTTGCTTGCGTAAATTGATCAAAAAGCACTTTCAGGGAAAAGCATTATGACAGGGAAATCATCTCTCTCGGGGCAGGATATTTAGGAGGAAGCATTTTAGCCCCTGAATTTTTAAATACCTTTTCCTTCAAAAGAAAGAATCACAGAATCATTAGGGTTGGAAAAGCCCTCCAAGATCATCTGGTCCAAGCACCCCCCTACCACCAGTGTCACCCACTAAGCCATGTCCCTAAGCACCACGTCCAACCTCTCCTTGAACACCCCCAGGGACGGTGACTCCACCACCTCCCTGGGCAACCCATCCCAGTGCCTGACTGCTCCTTCTGAGCAGAAATGTCTCCTCATTGCCAACTTGAACCTTCCCTGGTCCAACTTGAGGCCATTCCCTCTAGTCCTATCACTCGTTATCTGGGAGATAAGGCCAGCTCCCCACAGCTTCCTTTCAGGTAGCTGCAGAGAGCAATGAGGTCTCCCCTGAGCCTCCTCTTCTCCAGACTAAACACCCCCAGTTCCCTCAGCCGCTCCTCACAGGACTTGTGCTCCAGGCCCTTCACCAGCTTCGTAGCCCTGCTCTGGACATGCTCCAAGGCCTCAGTGTCCTTCTGGTAGTGAGGGGCCCAAAGCTGAGCACAGCACTCGAAGTGCGGCCTCACCAGAGCAGAGCACCAGGGGACAATCACCTCCCTGGTCCTGCTGGCTGCACTATTGCTGATACAAGCCAGGATGCTGTTGGCCTACTTGGCCACCTGGGCACACTGCCCAGGAGAGGGGAAAGAGAGGAGTCTGAGTACCTGCAAAACTAACTAAACTCAAAAGGAGGTATCGATGGACAAGTTCCTATTGTAGAAATATGTGCAAAAGTTAGATGACAAGATACCTCATATTGAGCACCGATATTAGTCTGTCTCTAGGCAGAAGCCCTGCAGAGCCTGCAATTTATACTGTCAGGAAAGAGAACTGCAGAAAAAAAAAATAAATGAAACAGAGTGATTAGTCAATAAAATGGCAAGTGAAATTCAGTGTAAACAAACGGAAAAAACAGTAATCCAAACCATACATCCAGCCCTGCTACAAGTCCTAAATTGGCTGTTTCCACTCAGAAATGACACTGTGAGATAACAGAAATTTCCAGGAAAATGTAATCTCTGGGCTGGTCATCTGTGTGTGCTTCATTGTTGGTGGGTCATCAGAACCAGATGCCTTTCTCTTTTAAACAACATATTCAAATGTCTTCCTGCAACACATTTTTTGTGTTCTGAGACTTCTGCTGTGATTTGCTTTGTGCTTCTACAGTGTTACAGTAATCACAATGGAACAGTTAAAATGCTCTATTAGGACTATTTAGGTAAATCCTACCATGTGGTTTATTATCTTAGGATAATATTATGGTAAATTGTCCTTCACCCATCTTTGCATCTTAAAAATGACACCATGACACTCAATGTCTCCTCCCTTTTTTTAAAATTGCACTCTTGCCAGGAATTACCCTTCACAGAAAGGGCTTCCCCAGTACCTGTAAACGCTTGTAACAATGCTCCATCATACACCTCACCAAAGTTAGACTGATTATTCTATCAGGGAGAGCAGTAATGTGCACTTAAAGAGCTAAGAGGCTCAAATATTTGCTGCTGCTGCTGCAGCAAAGCACGAGATTGAGATCCAGCCTCAGAGTACCCAGGCCACCACGCACTAGCTCCTTCTCCTTTGCCTCCATTTGGTGCCAAAGAGAAGGAACAGAAAGAAGTTAGAAGTGCTTTGCACAAGCCTCGTGCTTCTTGTCCTGTCAGCTCTGTTAATCTCAGCCAAGAGAAGGGTCAGAGCAGCCTAGGAGCTTCAAACTAATAATCTGGCAGCATTCCCACAGGAGGGCCATGTAGGCATCTGAGCGCAACCAGAATGCAGCAGCCCAGAAGAAGTGGGGGAAGGCACCCAGCAGAAACACAAAACCATCAGTGACAGGAGCCCATTACCGATTCCTCCTTTGTAACCTCACAGCAACATAAGGAAGATTGTGCTGAAGACAGCAGCAAGCCCGGGAAAACTGGTAGTCACAGCCAAGGGTAACAGGAAAGCTATATTTCATGCTGTTTGTCATTTTATATTTTTGTTTTCTCTCCCCCCAGCAACTGTCCCTCCCCGCACAGAAAGCAACCCTTTTTCATGATAGGCAGCTTTGTGATATGAAAAATTTAATGAGCAGATGGAACAGCAATCCATTATCCATTAAAATATTGCAGTGGGTTAATTCAGCAAATAAAAATGGAGAATGGAGCAGATGGCCGTTTATAGTTCTCTTGATTTCTTAAATATTCCTTCCCGGTGCAGAGCCATTCTTGTATTTAACGTGAAATGCACAGCTCCCACCATGTGCGCATTATGCAACCATTCGTATGACTTCATAAACATTACATCTTATAGAGCAATTATTTTTTATGCCTTCTTTAAAGGAAAAGCTGTAGCATTTCATGGCAAATTATTCCCAGACCTCAGATATCTTGAAATAATTTGAAAGACCTGCCAACAGCAAATGATAAATCCACCAAGTGCAAATGTTTGCTCAAGATATTTTTTGGATGTATCTTAATTTTCTGGCTTTGTGAAATAATGCAGGAAAAGCGTTTTCACATGAGATTGGGGTGTAATATTTCAAGTATTTAGTATTATGTCATACACACATGCCGGGAAAATAGGTACCTGAGCTCCTTTCTCAGTGCGCTAAACTGGAAATAGCTGCTTCGTCAAAGCAATTGCAATTCACAGTGAAGCAGCAATTGAGTACTGATGACTGTTACTTTGGATTTCACAAAAACATATTCTCTGTCACTAAAAGAGTGAATATAAAATTTAGTGATTGTCTCTTACCCAACTGTATATGCAACAACCAAGACCAAAGCTTGTGCATATTCCTTGCAGCAAGTTGACTGTGTAAATAGCTAAAAAATACACTTTATTGAGAGAGCTACGTAAAGTTAAGATCACTTATTAAAATAAGTTTTGTCATTAAGATGTGTTAAAACATTAACACACCAAATGCAATTAATATATCATTAATTAATTCTGCCCATTGCATGGAGCCAGTACATATAAGACTTATACTACCAACTAATCTCACCTACACTGACAGGTACAGTGGCACATAAATGATATGCATAATTTGAAATGGGACCTTCCCCACCAAGTTTAAAACAGTATTACCATCATTTCAAGTTTTATACTTCTGTTCATTTTCTTTTTTCTTTCCCTTTTTTTTTTTTTTTTTTTTTTTTGGATTACTTCTTTGGTAAACTCTCAGTTTTCACAGAATCACAGAATTGTCTAGGTTGGAAGAGACCTCAAGATCATCGAGTCCAACCATGTTTTGTACCATGTTATATCTAGATCCAAATTTAATTCCAATTGACACAAACAGCTTCACTTCCTTCAGGAAGGGGGGAAAAAAAAGTGAAGTACGTAAAGGCAGTATCCCCAACTTTGCAAGTCAGTACAAAGTTTAAATAACCGCCTTCAACGCAGTGATCCAAGAAAAGAAAGAGCCCACAAAACTCAAAATAGAAAATTGAGAAGCTGTAGACGTCTACACTGGCAACCAAGGCAACCTCAGTTCCACGACAGAAATCCCCACTACTACACAAGGACACTGCTGCTCAAAACTGGAGTGCCTAGCTGCTGCCAAAACTCATTTGGATTCACCGATGAGACACCCTTCAGTCCTACATTTCCTAAAGGCTCAAAGCAGCCAGTTTGTTCCAGAGCTGGAATGAACCCCAAGACTTCCACCACTTGAAGCCTGTTTGTATGAAGCTACTGGAAAGGGGCAAGTCATTCAGAGGATGAAGCCACTAAACTAGGTTAAACAGAAAACTTCATCGCCGAGGACCTCAAACTTTTCATTCTTTCTGATGACCAGTGGGCATACTGACTTATCTGCAGCTTTCTCCCCAATGGATCTTCTAAAACTACTGGAAACCATGCACACAAAATTTTCCTGAAATTACCTTTTAAGTCAAGCACTCCAGAGATACAATGCTAGAAATTGGTTTCCATCTGCAAATTTAATTTACTCCCCCATGCATATACGCTATAATTCAGTCTTTAATTGACCAGTCTCAGGAGTTTGTGGAGCTTGGATTCAAACTGTGGGATCTGCCTGCAGACCGATGCCCAACGCAACCCTGAAGGAGCAGCCTGGCTGTAAAGGATGGGTTTTGAAGGGCACAGAAAGAGGAATTTGGCTTTTTAGGCAAACACTACTTAATGATTTAAAACCATGCAGGTCAACTGAAAGCATCAAGACAGGTAAATGCATCCTTCCAACAGGCACAGCAACTGAACCTTGTGGAGACGTGGTCAAATATACCTCTTCTTTTTGAATACACAGAAGAGTCTACAAATGACTGTGATGCACAGTCAAAAAAGATGTTGCAGAAGCAATGAGGGCATATAACAAGAGAAAGAGTGACGCAGTGCGGTTATTGGAAATACAGAGATCTTAAACTCCTGACATACGTATCACAATTACATGTTTAAATTCAAATGACATGAATCCATGCCTGGAATTCCTCACTTAAGGCTGATCCCTGGAAGTACTGTCACAGTTGGAAATAAGTAAAAGCTTTGCCTTAGGAGTGCTAGCACAATTTCATAATATTCCATGATATTTTACAAAGCAAGGAGTTTGAAAACCTAGGTCCTACACACCTGAATGTGGTAAACTTAGGATTTTTCCCCATAGTTCCTCAGTTTCTCACTCCCCTAGCCATAGAACAGGCAAAATACAGTTCTCTGGGGCTCTGACAAATATATTAGTAAAATAAGATACGGACAATATGCTGTACAAGAATGAAGCAAGCTGTTATGTTTAAGGGAATGGCATGCAACCTACTCATAGAGTGAGGAAGAGATTCTGTATATATAAAAAAAAAACACAACACCAAACCTTAGATCATTTAATTGAAGACTGTCACAATCATAAAAATTAAATTTGTATACCGTTTTTGCAAGCTTATTATAGTCTTTTAGCAATTGCTATGTTTGCAACACATTTCTATTAATATTTCATGCTATACTGAAATAAGACAGATGCATTTATATCAGAAATAATTGGTCTTCTGCTGTATTTATTTATATTCAGCAATTTATCTTTGTTTTTCTATTTCCTATGTTTAATTTGCATTTACTCTGGATAGAGTAGAATATTTAAAACAGGTATTATGAAGCTGAAGATATTCTTACAGCATGAAAGAGATTTTGAGAGAAAATTTTTTTTTGGGGGGTAATATTGGAGTAAGCATAATTGAATAATGAGAAGAAATTTTAACCATCTAAAAGAATTATAATTAGAGCCCAAGTCAAAGATGACAAATTTCACCATTTAGAGCTATCATGATGAAAATGGTAAATATGAGTTGTCATGCTTTAATTAAAAAGGAGTGGAAACGGCATGAAAGCATTCATTGTTAAAATGTTCTTAGCACTATAATTATTTTTATTGATTAAAGTAATTATTAATTCATGAATAGGCTCTAAAATGTTGATACTGTAATTCATGAAATGAAGAAAGGAATATGCTATCTCATTTATTCATGAAACTCTTGGATTTCCATAAATAGATCTTTATAAATGCATGATAGCTAAAATAGCATACCCCAACCTGAGACAAACTTCTGAAAGCATCCAGACTTGCACAGTGTGGTGCCTCACCTCCAAATTTGCCCTTTGCTGTTTGCCACGAAGTTGGCAAATGCACAAATGGCAGCTTCACCGGACTGACTCACCATACGGATGCTGTACGGTGGACCTCTGCCTGTGCTCCCCACCCAGTACATCCTGGATGGGCAGATGCAGCTCTTTGTGGGCTGCATCTGCATCCCTGGAAAGTGAGTATTTCATCTGAACACGTGGAGTTTCTACTTCTGGGCTAGTGAGGATCTGTAACAGCATGTAAACCTTCTAGAGCTTCTACCAGTGCAGCATCAGCCCATAGGCTTGTATAATTTGGCTGATCAGGAGGGAGCCAAATTCTTGTTTGGTGTCCTGCTTCAGAAGAGGGAGCTGTTTGTAAGTGAGGCACAGAAACACCAGGTGTTTCCTGTGTTATATCCCCCAGCATGGAATTACTGATTCCAGATATATCCCCCAGCATGGAATTACTGGGGAGCAGGAAAACAGCCAAAGGCGACATGCCTAGAAATAGCCTTTAAATATTCATGAGATCTCTCCTCATTTGTTAGTGCCTTTTTAACATCTATAACATACATAAAAATCAATATATAACATCATAGAATGGTCTCAGTTGGAAGGGACCTTAAAGATCACCCAGCTCCAACTCCCTGCCATGGGCAGGGACACCTCCCACCAGCCCAGGCTGCCCAAAGCCCCATCCAGCCTGGCCTTGAGCACCTCCAGGGATGGGGCACCCACAGCTTCTCTGGGCAGCCTGTGCCAGGGCCTCAGCACCCTCAGAGTGAGGAATTTCCTCCTTATATCCAACCTAGATCTACTCTCCTTCAGTTTAAAATTGTTGTCCCTTTTCCTGCCACTACAGGCTCCGGTAAAAAGTCTTTGTCTTACTTATAAGTCTTCTCTAGGTACTGGAACTGGAATAGCCTACAATAAGGTCTCCCCACAACCTTGTCTTCTCCAGCTGAACGACCTCAACTCTTTATGAAACAAGAGTGCAAGAAGAGAAGCAAATGCCTTTCAAGGTAAAATAAATAAATAAATAAATAAATAAATGAAATTGTGCAGCCTTTCAGTCATTATACATGGTGGGAGCTGACTGGTTTGAAAAAGTTACAGCCATGGTGGTGATGAATTTCCAAGCGGTACCTGATACAACGAGAATGGGTTAGTACACAGCTCCATCAGCTGCCAGCCAGATGGACACCAATTCTGTGACAGGATGACCATATGACTGTAAGCGGGATGTCAAAGAGATTTTAATTATGCAACAACTTACATTTAGGTAACAAACAAAAAAAAAGGAAAAGGGAAAAAATGAGAAGCTCATTTGGGAGATGTCAAGAATACTTTGTGTGACAGATTGCTATACTCTTTTTTTTTAAGAGGCTAGACCAGGGTCATAAGTGAGAAATAGAGGGAGCACAGTAACTACTCATTTGTTTTTAATACTCACAATTTTTCTTGCAGATTAGCTTTTTATGATGCTAGAATCCTTGAATAAAGATCCTGAGGGGTGTTTTGTACAGCATACCATGCTCATATCTCTTGTGATTATCTAACTGCTCCATAACACAAGCACCACAAACTGGAAAAAGAGAGCAAAAGCTTGGTGAATTTGTGTTTTTAGAAATGTTCTATCAATGCACTTCTCTGACATTGGACTGTAACTGCAAGCCATGAAAAACCAGGAACGTACAAGGAATACAGTTCCCTGTTCATGGGCATTCGATAACTGCAAACTACTTCGGGGCAGTGGAAACAGAAATGGAAGATACCTGATTAAATGGAAAACTGAATGCATGATCACTTTAAGAAGATGTCCTTATGGTTCATATTCTGGGTGCATTTCTATACTGTATATTTCAGTATATCTGGGTTTATTTATATTTCTATACTGTATATCTGGGTGTATTTCTATACCTCTGACCTCTAGTATGCAGTGAAATAGCCATTTACTGGAAGAGTCCACACAACATGACATACTACCCAGTCTACATCTAAAGCCTGTACCGACAAAATAAAGAGTATGAAAGTCCCTGGTGAATTACATGGAACAGATGGCCTCTAAAGGAATTTGTTTGCAAAGACTACACTTGGACTAATACAAAGTCTACAAAAGACTACAAGCAAGCCACTTAATGCCATGCACAACACTAGCGTAAAAGGGAAGACACTGAGGATAGAGACACAGCAATTCCCAAATCCAACCCTTGTCATCTCCTAACCCAAATGACCCTACAAGACAACTTCAGTCTTCTCTCAAAGGTGGAAGCCCTGCTTTATTGAGGACCACAACATGCTACTGTCAATACTACTGAGCATTATTTTGCCTAGCAAGCTCTGTGGAAGCCTTTCTGTTTTAACATCCTCCAGATGGATGGATACTGGAGCAATAACTGCTAGTGCTGGGGAAGAAATTCCACATGGGAAGACACGTCATGACAACCCAGACAGATCAATTCATTTCCAAAGTCTGATTTAGCCCTATGAAGTTTCTGTAGACCTAATAATGCAGAATATAGACATCTCTTTCCATCTGTTTTTTTCAGGAAATGAAGATACAGCCTTATTAAATGAAGATGATTAATCATTTGTGGAAACATTCTTACATTTGACAGTACAGGAAAAGAAAAAGACATTAGCAAGGTTGGATTCGCTTATCTTTTCTGCACCATGAAAATGCCTACCGTAACTCACGACTCACAGAGACGCCTGTTCCTAGACCAAAGGAAAATGGGAGACTCATTCTGCTGGAACTGAAGAAAGTAAGAAAAACCCAAAATAGTTAATATCCTGGTGACAACCACTTTTCAGAGGCATTACTGAAAGGGAGAAGACCTGGAAAGTTACTTTGCATACAGGGGAGAAATTGGCCAGCAAAACTGCACCGCACATGGCTCTGACAGATGAGCAAATCTCATCTAGCCTGTACTACACCTATCTGTAATCATTTTGCTTTGCACAGGATTTTTTCACCATTATTTTTAACTACTGGTACTACAGCAACACCTGTAGACAGATTTATTTAGACAAATTTAGACAGACATCTTTTTAGACAACAAAGTTTTGTCTGGGTAACTCAACCAAACAGATGCAAACTTTGAGGGAGGAAAAAGAAATCTCGAGACAAAATGATGAGGTACCCCTAACTTCTCTAAAAGTGCTGACAGCTATTTGAGTTTGCATTTAGGGCAAACATTTGATTGTGCACAGTTTCTGAAAAGAGCAGAAAAACATTAAGGAAGTGCAGCTTCCTATTTTGAATTGAACCACTCCACAAATATAAGACATTATTCTATTTGTTCTCTGTCCAACATGTCATTTTTGCAGACTTTTGGTTTTTGCAGACTTTTGGTTTAGTTGGAAAAATAATCACCTGCAAAGTTTATACTACAGATTTTAAAGACAGTTACCTGACAGGCTTTGAATCTCTTCAAAGAGAACAGGAGGTAAATAAATTCAGAGAGTCTTTAAAACTGCATTTACTAACTTTTCATTGTCATATCGGAAAGCATCGGTGAATAAAGTATTGTTCGAAGAAAGTGCTAGGCCATTACATTTAAAACACCTAAAACCATTTCCTCAAATATATGTTAGAGGGCACGTTACTTGAGTTCAGTGAGGTACGCACTAAAAAGAGATGATTAATCATTTGTAGAAACTTTCTTACTTCTGATAGTAGAGAAGAAAATAAGTCAACACCGGTTAAGTCAGATTCTTGTTTCTTGAAAAGTGTCAGTGGAAATTTTTGTGGCCCCAAGAGCCTAAACATATCCTAAAGCTTAGCATGCCACCAACAGACACTCAGAGTGGCCACTTTTGGGACCTATGCTGCTGGAAACGCTCGAAGACATGGTTACAATACTAGGTATGAGTAGGAGATAGGTGAACACAGAAGCTGTGTCCTCCTCCCTGTCGTGGTTAGGAGTGGTGTGGACACATCCACTGGGTGTCACATAGCACTTCTTTAATTGGTAAGTAGGGTTTGTGTTGTAAATGATCTTAAGCAAGGAAGATTTTACGAACTCGAGCATCCTGTTGCCCTTCCTCCCAAGCTCTGCCCAGCATTGCTCAAGATACACATACTTGAGAGCTTCCCACAGACCTAAACTTCCATAGTGCTAAGTCAATGTTTCATTATATGTAAACAGTAAGTAAAGGGCACATATTTTGCAAACTCCAGGTCTAGAAGTTTAATCAGCTCTCAGAAGAAGGCAGCACGAGGAGGACTCCAAAGCCTCTGCAAGGTAGAAGCCCGACTTCTGCATGAACTCCCTGATCAGAGCAGAAATCAGACTCAGATTTTTTCAAGGACAGCAACATCAAGCAAATTGAGTGATCCAACAGAAATAAGCACTGCTATAAAAAGGTGATGAAATTAAAGTGACTAGGTGCTGTAATCACGGACCTGCAATTCTGAGTTAGCACTGAATTGGTCTTTTTATAAGACATATAAAATCCAACATATTTCCTTCTAACTTGCAGAAGTAGATTCACCTATTGATAAGGATGCTAACAAAACTACCACTACAAAAGAAGCAAATTTTAAATGCTTCAAATTATTAATGTACCATAATTTCATTTGATATTTAAGTACAATTAAATTCACTCATTAAAATTAAACAAGAACAGAAATCTGCAATCTTGCGTGTCTTCACAGACGAAAATAAGGAACCCTCACAGCATCCCCCCACCAATGATATTTCCTCCCCTGTCTCCTCCCTTACTTAATTACTGAATGCTTTGGGTACAGACTGTTCAACAGACACAATACAAAATACAAGTGCTCTACCATTTATTATCAGAACAAGAAACCTTGTCTCTTGCTAAAAGTATGAGCTATTTTTTACTGTTACTAATTAGCACTCGAAAGCACATTATTAGCTGGGATAAGAAAGAATTCAGAAAACTAATTGGGGAAAAAAAAAAAAGTCCAGAACATCTTAGGGCTAAAACAGCAAGTGAAAAAGGGTATCTCATGACTTTCTTTTCCAAGTTTTACCAGAAAAGAAATCCACACCAATTATTTTAAAGCATAATGACTGTCAAGGTGTGTATTAATTCGACTCCTATAGTATAATAGGCATCAGAAAGAAATCTGCGAGCAGTGGGGTAAAACTTTCTGAGTCATGACCAGCAACTGCAAGGCTCATGGTGAAATGTAAGAGTACTGTCCATAACCTGCTGGTCTTTCAACAAAAAGAGAGGGCAGGATCAACCAAAACAAGCTTGGAGAAAGCTTTAAAAATATGTTCATTAAAAAAAAATAAAATCTCAGTGTCTTTCAAAAGTTTGGCATGGATTCTTCTGAGGTAAAGCAAAAGACAGAACTAGCAAGAAGCAATGGATATATTCATGTTTTCTTGTGTCCTGCTAATAGAGAAGTTGATGTAGTCATCTTTATGCTCATGATGTTAAGCATTTAGGAGTGTATTTTCATGCAGAACAGTCTAATTATTCACTTCAATGTGCTTAAAATATTTGTTTCCTTTTTATATAGTCCTTATAGTATCTTCCGAGGCTGAGACAGGAAAAAAACACGTACTAACACCACAATTTAAGCTTAACAGTTTAGTAAACTATGCATCTGTTGTGAAATCCTCTGGAGTCCAAACACAAATCCAATCTAGATAAATAGCCACTAAAGAGATTTGATTTCTAGGCCCAAAAGACACTTGATTAACACTGTCTGTATCAGATTCTATACACACTTTACATTGCCTATTATATTGTATTTAAGTATCAGAGAGGCAAAGGAAATAAAACTTTCACTGTTTTCTTCTAAATATCGATGTTTTATATTGACTGCGTTGCAGTCAAATTTATAAAGAACACAACTGTTATTGCATTACAATTTCAAATTCCAAGCTAAACAACACCAAAACAAGCAAAACCCCCAGCCTCCCAGAGACCTCATTAACTTGGCAACTAAAACTTCCTTCAAGGTAGAAAGAAGGACAAAATCCAGGCTGTGTCCTTTTGAACACATTTATGTGTGTGTGGCCAGAGATGCTGTCCTACAGAACCCTTGCATCACTTGAGGTATTTACGTATGCACGTGCATTTGATGACTTTTGTTTACTATACTACCTAAAAAAAAGATGAAACACAGCTACAAATTACTATTTTTTAAATAAAGCCACAACATATAAGCTGAAGTGCTTAGAAAAACAGATACTGTCATTGATTAAGGCACAGTTCCACTGCACACTCCCTGCACACCAGCCCGTGTTTGCCTTCAGCAAGGAGTAGTTTGTTTTCCTCCTTGACGGTGTTTCCTACTACAAGGAAATGATAGAGTAGCTAAGATCCTTTCAGACAACTTTCTCTCCTCCACTCAGAAACACTTGTTCTTCCTATATTGCTCCTACAAAATTGAGAGAAATTACATTTATCAAAAACCAATTAGGATGTGTATCACAAGGGGAAAAATAAGCAAGTGTGTTTTGGACCCTGGAACTGCTCCACTCCATAAGCACCATCATTCGCTTTCCAACATGCACACTAAATGGAAAATGGGTCTCACTGGAAACATGTTCTTAAAAACTGCAGTATATGGATGTGCTAAAGTGGAGGACATTGAAGTGAAGCAGAGAACTCTGTCTTTACATTTACAGCCTTATATGTTTTTCATCATGATACTATATGTTTTCTGATAAGTAAAACACATATTTTGAACAGAAGAATTTATAAATTACAGGGAAAAAATGACGACATTCCACAATTTATCAGACAATGACAACATCCTAACTACAGATGCATACCAGCAGTCAAGGCAAATGCTGTATTTAGTATTCATTTTTCTGTCTGGAGAAAAATGGTTGCCCAGAGAAGCTGTGGGTGCCCCATCCCTGGAGGTGCTCAAGGCCAGGCTGGATTTTATGAGACTAACATGTGGAACAAAAAAAAAGGAAAATACCCTTTCTTGCCACACCAAGGGTAGTTTATTTAGAAGAAGGGATAAAATTTTCCCCATGAACCGACTTGTTCAAAAGTACTTCATTTTTGAAGAAAATGCTTTGAAAAAAAAAAAAAATTAAGAAAATCAGTGTGCAGGCTCAAGGGAATAACTTTTATTTGCATCTGATTTTGAATGCCAATGTAACTTAATTGAAAGGTCTATTTTAAAAGCTTACCATGTCGTTTCTGAATCACCATAATCTGTTTCTGAACCACCTTTCTGCTTGCTATCCTAATATGACTGGACTTCCACCTTAGGTAACTCATATGTTTACAACTAACACGTATGAATCTTCCCCTTTCTTTTAAACATTCTCCTATAAAAAAAAATTACAACTTTTTTTTTTTTAATTTTACAACTGGAAGTGTTCCTTTCAATTTATAAAGATTTTTTATTTAATAAATTCATTAAACCAATGTGATTTCATGATAAATGAGTTACAGACTCCATTAAATATATATATATATATATATATATATATTAAATATATATATATATATATATATATATATATATATATATAAATAATAAATGTTTATTTCCCTATGACAGTAAAAAAGATGTTAGTGCTGTGGAGCTAATGGAGTTGTCAAATTGTTCCCGAAATACACTAAAGTTTAGAAATTGTAAGCTGATGAAGATGAACCTTGGGGCTAAGGAACACTTACCCACTCTCACCTGTAATTTGCACTAAAGCCTTCCCTGAAAAGAGGCTTTGCTCAGCACAGTTAAACACACGGTATCATTTACACAATTCTTCTGCTATTGCCTACCCTATAATAGCCTGACATTTCTTGAAAACTTATCGCACTTTAGCCAAACACACCAAGTGGAGATCGAAGTCACTTACATGAAATTTCTTTAGCTTGCACAGAAAACCAAGCGAAATCCTACAGTGAAATTCCATCTTCATTCAGTCGGTTGTTCTTGGGATTGCACAGGTTATGAAAACAGTGAATAACTTATCTCGCATACCATTGTAAATTGAAAAAGGCAATTTAATTACTTCCTTCCTAATGAGGTTCAACAAGGCCAAGTGCAAGGTGCTGCACCTGGGCCGGGGCAATCCCAGCCCTGAGCACAGCCTGGGAGAAGACCTCACTGGGAGCAGCCCTGCAGAGAAGGACGTGGGGGTGCTGGTGGCCAAACAGCTCGCCACAAGCAGCAGTGTGTGCCTGCAGCCCAGCAGGCCGACTGCGTCCTGGGCTGCACCCCCAGAGGGGTGGCCAGCAGGGAGGGAGGGGATTGTGCCCCTCTGCTCTGCTCTGCTCTGCCCTGGGGAGGCCACACCTGGAGGGCTGCGTCCAGGCCTGGGGGCACAGCACAAGGAGGGCGTGGGGCTGTCAGAGCGGGGCCAGGGGAGGGCCATGAAGGTGGTCAGAGGGCTGCAGCACCTCTCCTGTGGAGACAGGCTGAGAGAGCTGGGGATGTTCAGCCTGGAGAAGAGAAGGCTCCAGGGAGACCTCATTATGGCCTTTCAGTACTTAAAGGGGACTTAAAAAAACACAGAGAGCAGCTCTTTGCTCAATCATCTAATGACAGGAGAAAGGGGAATGGCTTAATATTAAAAGAGGGAAGATTTAGATTAGAGATTAGTAGGAAATACTTCACTGTGAGGGCGGTGAGGCACAGGCTGCCCAGAGAAGCTGTGGGTGCCCCATCCCTGGAGGTGCTCAAGGCCAGGCTGGATGGGGCTTTGGGCAGCCTGGGCTGGTGGGAGGTGTCCCTGCCCATGGCAGGGGGGTGGGACTGGGGGATCTTTGAGGTCCCTTCCAACCCAGACCATTCTGCCACTCTATGATGATCTTCACCTTTGCATGCACTTGCTTGAGTTACATCCTTCATTCTCATTTAATGTATTATAATGTTCTACACAATTTGCTATTTTAGTGGCCTTGCTTCATCTAGAAGTCTCTTTTGACTTCATAAGAAGTATCAACTAAGAGCTCTTTCCATAAAGAGTTTTTTGATTGATGAACAGATGCTTAGTTCTAATGATATTTCTGAGGTTAGTCTACTCTAAATGAAACACATACTTAGATTAGCTAATTTTTAGTCTCTAAAGAATCATCTTAAATAAAGGTCACTGAACATCTCACTATGCAATTAATAAAGATTCAGCTAGTAATTCCTTGATCAAATATTAGTATTTTTGATTGGTCCCAGAAGAAATATCTCTTTTTATGTAAACCTGGCACATGAATCAGAGCCACAGCTGCTGCCTGATATAATCAGTGTACAATATTCTAATCCCATGAACTCTGACTCAGCAAGCATCTGCTTTGCAAATAAACTTTATAAAACATCTTTTTTTTTCCCAACTAATTTTGTCAGCCAAAGTTTAAAAGGAGACAGATCTCAAAATCTTTCACAGAAATGCTTTGAAGTAAACCCCTACACTTCTGCTTCTTTCCAGAAGACCTTCCTTGGCAATTCAAACAGTTACAACACTCAGCTAGAGTGTTTAGATAGTAAAGAAAGTACTGCCAACTTTTCTACTTACATTATACTTGCATTATACTATACATTATATCTGCAACACCTAGGCTTAAGGCTCTATAGCTGTCTGCTTCTAAGTACACACAGAAAGCTGTAAATTGTCTGGGTCCACGGCCAACAACAACCACCGTTCTCCCCTACTACTTTGCCATTAAGATCACCATTTTTTGATTGCAAATTTGCCATACAGTTTGCAAGTTTCCATATAGTTCATACATTAAGACCTTTCCTACCACCAACAGAACAAAACAAAACAAAACAAAACAAAAAAACAAGCAAACAAACAAAAAAAAAGAGTTGTAGATTCTTTTCGAAGTGAACAATCCTAATACCAAAATACACAGACCTTCCAGGTGAGGCATAACGCCAGTTTTTGCTCAACTTTTTGCATCAGGGCTTTCCATGTGCAGTCACTGGGATTGCAAACAAGCAGAAATAGATCCTTCTCCACAGCTGAGGGCAAGTCAGAAACAAGGACACCTCAGCAACTTCATCTTCTAAGTAGGAAAACCTCAAAGTAGAAATGTAGAAATGGTGTCATGTAACTGTGAAAACCAGCCAACCACCCACTCAGAACTATTACAAATATACCATTAATTAGGTCAGCTGTAACTTTATCTAGCAGAGTCTTGAAAAACCTTCAAGAATGGAGGCTCCACCACCTCTTTTGGTGACCTGTCCCAGCCTACCCAGTGAAGCTTTCTCCAATGCCCACCTGAATCTTCCCTATTTACTGAGTGTGACTATTGCCACCTGTAATGTTCTGCAGCATTAGCAGGAAGACCTGATCATACCTGTAATGCACTTCAAGGCTATTACTAGAGTGCTCCTAGCCTCTTTTACACAACTGGAAAAGTCCAGCTCCCACAACACCTCTCACGTAGGGTACGCACACTGCAGTGAGCATGCAGCTCCCACGGCACCCTTCCAGTTTCTCAATATCCTTACTACACCAGGGAGCCCAAACCAAAATGTTCCAAGTGTAGCCTTACCAAGTCAAGCACAGAGAAATAAAAGCTCCTCTCCGTCTGTTGGTCATGCCCCTTACTTTGACTGTACACACCAGTGAAGAACCGCTGAGGAGAGAGTTAGGTTGATGATCAGAAAGAGAAAGGATCCTTCAACCACTTATATATTGGCTTTTATTCCTTGCCATGCTATATTTCATAATTACGTCAGGACTTAGTATGTATTAGGACAGAACTACAGAATATATGTATGCGTGTACAGATATAAACTGTTATTTTGTGCCAGGGAAGAAGTCATTAATCTCCTTCAAAGTCATCTCTAGAAAATGTCTTCAACTCTTTCCAGAAGATTCTGAAGATTTTCAGATTACCCACAACTGCAGGTCTCTCTGGCATCAGAGCAATGACAGTAACCAAATGGAAAGCAGACAAAGAGTCCCCTGTGCTCATCTTCATCTAAAAGACACCACAGAAAACTCATTCTCCAAATGCCAGAACAGCCTCCTAGGTTCTTTGCCAAGTGGGAAGTTAAGCAAGAAGTCCATGGAGAGGTCTCCATGCTCCCGGAGGCCTATAATGGGAGCAGACGCTCAATGTCTATGTTGCTGTGGGCATTTTGATTGCCCAGAAGAGCGTTTCTTGCAAATAGTGCTTGTCAGATTGTACAGCCCTTCTCCTTGGGCTACATGTTTCCCAGGGTACAACTAATCTCACTGAATTTTAAATGTTTTATTTAGGCTGGTCATCCAGGCTGGTAGGTGAGAAGGGATAAAGCAACTTTTGGAGCAACCAAGTTAGATGCTTGGCTACTTTAGGTTGGATTGATTTCCCCCTGAAAAGATTTCTCTTACTGAAGTGAAAGTGGAGAGAGAAACTAGAGCTGAGATCCACCGTGCTGTTGTCAGGACTCTCCAGGGTGGACATTTACAGATGAAGTAGGCATTTGGGGCGGATACATACAACAAAACACTTTCGCAACCTCCTTTGCAAAAATGGCACATTTTCTCCTTTCAGTTATTGACATGTTTGAAGACAAACTAGTATAAAATAAAACAGCTTACAGACAAATTATCACTCTAATTGGTAAAAATACTGTCCTCTATCCAACATTTTGTATTAGGAACATTAGGAAATGTTAAATTAATCTGGGTTCCTTACAAACCACTGCCATGTTGAGATTATAAACTTTGCTTCATTTTCTCAAAACAAACATACAAACAAACAAAACAAAAACAGTTTTGAATTGTCTAATAATCCAGAAAAGCTCCATTTTAACACTCCATCTTTCTCGCAATGTCTTACAGTTAAAATAAAGACCTTTCTTTGGATTTAAATGCAAGAATTAGCGTAAGAAGCTATAATTAGGGAAACAGTACATATTTCCTTTTATTTCTAATAATTGCTAATATGTTCAGAGTAAAAATTATTCTGTACTAGTTGAATATCAAAATATGATTATCTACTAGAAAATAAAACAGTTTATTTCAGTGGAGGAAGGCTTTACAGAATTCTGTTTTGGTGCCACTGGATGGGAAACTTCACAGTTCTAAGACTAATATCTTTAGCTTACTTCAGTAATATATTCTCATTTTCAACGAGCTATTTGTACTGGCAAAATTAGGTATTTCTGTTAAAACTTTTGTTCAGTTCACACTTATATGCTGTATTAGCTTTACTGATTCTGGTATACATTATTATTTTTAATCTACTACCCACTCAAAAGCCTCTGCAGTTCTGTAATTGTTAATGAGTAGTTAATAGCTGTAGTTTTAGGCCTCATTGAGCCAGATCCAACTAATAGGTCACACTTTAAGTCGTGCCATTTAAATCTTACGCAAGTCCAAGAGGCAGAGCTAAGATTAGTGCAGATGTCCATAAAACACAGTGCTCTTGGAATGGCAAATGGCAAGGGAGCATCATTGCAAAGTCCCCAAAATGCTGCCTTGATGGGGAAAGAGCAAGCCTTGAAAAATGTCTAGTCTTCATTTAGCTTAAGTGGTCTGAAATTGCAAGCAGCGTGGGGACCAATGTAACTACAGTATCTGCCTTTAAGATGTTTGCTCCAACATGCAGTCAGAGAATAAGGGAGAAGATACAGATAAGGTGGAGGAAAAAGGATCTCCAAGGAGATGGGGTGAGTAGGCTGCAAAAGAAGAGCCTGTCTGGGGGAAGTAAGATTGCTCCAGTCATCAAAAGGTGATTGACTACAGGAACAAGCCAGAAGTAGAGCAGATAGAAAGTGAAGAATAATATCAATGTGGGACATCCATGAAGGAAACAAAAATAATAGAGAATAACCATATCCCAACCATGAAGTAAATTGGGGTGGGGTTAAGAAAAAAAAAAAGAGAGAGAGAGACTGAAGAAACAACAGAGAAAACCAGGTGAGAGAAAGCAACACTGAAGTCACAACATTTTATTTATTTCAGATTTATGCATTTCTATATTCATTCACTGAAGGCGAGATTCTTTTTGAACTATCAATCATTTTTGCAAGATGTGACAAGCAGTTTTTCATCTCGGCTCCCTTTTTCCATTTCCTTCTTCCACGCCTTTTCAAAGACCGACAGATCACTTCACCAAGCTATCTATCACTAGCACTGTGTGGTACGGCAGCAGTTTTGGGTGCACACACAAACACACGCTCGTTCTCAATGGTGCAGTTGTTCTGCTGACTCCACCAACATCTGCAGCTCTGTACCAGTACTGTTTGCGGACGCACCTTTCCAGGCCATTACACATGGCTCTCACCCTTTCGTGTGGGTAGGACACATCTACCTGACTTCTGAGTCCACGAGTGTCTCATGCACTGCTGCTGGCTCCATAATAGTCATCGTCTGTCTCAGGGCTGAGCTCAGTGCCTGTAACAGAGGCTGTTAAAGGCTGCTGCCGTCCTGACCCTTTATTTCATTTGTATTAGATTCTGGGCAGAACTAAATTTGCAAAGATGATGTCAGTAAACTGATGCATGCAAAATATAACTCATTCCTTTTTCTTCAATAACACATTTATTCTGCTATGGATAGCAGATTTTTTAATCTGCTCAACACAGTGGGTAGCAGATTTTCTATTCAATAAAAATGTTCTATATTTTCCTTCCATCTTATTAGATACTCTGAGTTTTCTGGATTTAAGAAGTTAATTATTCCATCTTTGACTCACTTAAAATATAGCTTAAGTTCAAAAGTTTTTTGGTCTTCTTCAGGGAGCCTATTATAGGAGAAATGTCTAAGCACATCTACATCAAAGCTCAGTCTCAAGGCTTTACTCACAGTGTAAATGAGAGCACCAGGGGCAAGCCTTGATCTGGAGCAGACCTTGCTTTGCCTTGAGCAGATTTACATTGAGGATCTTCCAAAAATTGACTGCCACTTTGTGAGCTTGCTGGAGCATGCTGCTAAGTGTGCATACGTACATGCATGTTCTTGGAGGACAAGAGAACTGGAAATTAACCCCAGTTCAATCCAGAAATTCCAGGGAGATGTGCTGACCTGAGCTACAGCAGCACACAACATGGTGAAACTGCCCAGTGCAACTCAATCCCATCCCATGGCTCCCAAGCAGTGAAGAGGTGGTGATAGTTCATTTTCAACAGCTGTGTAACAAAAGCAGGCTCAAGCCGCCTTCTGGCTCAGCCAGACTAACTGGCTATCCTTGGAAAGAGCACATACTGGCTGTAAGAGACAAGAAATTGGAAGCAATAGGAATGGGAAGAGGTCTTTGTGATTTGGATCATCCCAAGCAATTCTCAGCATCCAATACCTGACTAGGTTGATGATAAGATGTTGCCTCACATGGCTTACTTGAGTAACAACATGTCCGTGGCACATGGCACAAGGCTGTGATGAAGACTTTTTCACCCTTCCTCTGGAGTTCCCTGAAGAGACTCCAATACAGGTGAGGGTGACTCCAAAATGAGGACAGTATGCTCAGGGATTACTGGTAGCCACAACAGCCTCGCATGAGAGGAAACAACCAAAGCCAAGGTTTCTGAAGTGTGAGGGTCTGTAATTACCAAAACAAAAATTGAAGAGAGATTTATTTTCCTTTAGGGACAGGTCATACTACGCTTAGGTCACAAGTTATATTAAAAGTCTTGATGTTCTCTACAACAAAAGCATGCTTTCATTAAAGTCTTCACTTTTGTCCTATGTATTGTAAAAAAGACAACAAAAAAGCTTAAACTGACAGAGAAAGCAACATCTCACTTTCTTAAAAACAAAAACAATGAATCAAGCAGCTATTTCTAATCCCAATTGCCATCCCCCTAAATTTCCCTAGCATTTTTTCTTCCCGAACTGTGTGCTTTAAATTGTATTTGCTGCAATTATGAGATTGTTACTTGAGCAAATCAGGATGCCCTGGTCATTAAAACGTATTTACACAAGTGATTATTGACAATCATTGGCTTGTAGATGCTTCCAGCTGCTTCATGCATTACTCCTCTCCTGTTAAACCACTGTAAAAATACTGCTTGTTGTTTAAAACTTGATGTATGTACATATATCAAAGCAAAAGGCATAAGAAATCGTTACGTTATTGTTAAAAATTATTGAGATCATGTGATTACAGAAATATCCATAAAATGTTAAAAAAGCATTTGATTCAGTAGAGTGGAATAATATCCTAACAGGGTCCAAACATCATGTTGTTCAACTGGATACGTGTTTCTTTACTAAATGAAGAGACACACAGGAAGGAATAGTATTTTTACTTTGTTAAGAACACCAACTAAGCCTATTCCTAACTTTTCTCTACTGTATATAAAGCAGTTATCCAAACTAAAATAGCAACTCTTAATTTTCTTGCTTAGGTAACTTAATAAAAGTGTCAAAAACTTTAAAGTTTCATGAATTTAGTAGTTTTGGAATACTACGATGTCAAACAATGTCCAGGGATTTTGCAATGAAAATTTAAGGAAATATTATTTGTTATAAAATAAATCAGAATAAAGTTATTTATCAATAAAGTTCGACTGCATTAACAGTATGTTACTCTATTATTCCAAATCTGAAGTAGAGCTATTACTTGTTTGCTAGGCTGGATAGCTACAATCAAATTTAATTTTCTGCCTCAACTCACCTTTTCATTCCAGACATTTTTAATTACACTGTTCTTGGGAATAGAAATGAGTGAAGAATGCAAACTAAGAGATATTTTGTCTTATATGAAAGAAAAAAAAAACAGAGGTGTGTAGTCTCAATAGACGCAGTGTGCTGGGCAAGGCAGCAATCCCAAGCACACAGCTCCATTACTATTCCAGACAGTTGAGAGTGAGTACGGCTTAGATTCAATTTCATAGCCTTTGTATTAACAAGTTGTTTCTAAATTCAAAAACAGTCTTGTTCTGAAAATCTAATAAATCTGCTCTGCTGGCATGAAGTAAAAGAATACATAAACCGAGCAGTTTCTCCTCATTGTTACTTCCTAAAGCAGCAGCTTAATGCTCAATTCAGGCATGTGTAGATACACAAACATGGAGAGTTTTTGTGTTGGACAAGATTAGAAGGCACAGAAACTAGGTCAGCTGTATTTGGGAGCTGTTGTAAGGGGACAGAAAGTCACGCTATGCTTGGCTATTCCAGTCCACACGTCACTTGCTATTGACGATCAGACACCAGAGCTGAAGTCCACCTTGGCTAGGTGTCTAAGATTCAGGTCTCCAAACACCAAGTTACTGTTACCACCATCCTGAGTGTACCTTCAAGCTGTAAGGTCTACCCTGACGAAAGTAGATCAATGGGCAAGACCTGGTACTGGCTGGATGTGTATCAATACGCACTTGGATATAGGAAGGCCCGGTGACAAGTAATTTTGAGTTGCACTGACTGTTAACAGGACATACTGTGGTATGAAAAGGACGATCTGATAGCTAGCACAGGAACAAGCTCATCATAAATCATGCAGACCGGCAAATCAGACAGCAGAAAAAGTCATAAATCTTGAACATCCCTCAGCCTTTGAGAAGAAATCCCTTTTGGTGTTGATAGGTAAGCTATACTTCATCAGCTTCCTATTTTTCTTAGAAAAAACAGAAATAAACCAGTCTGACAGAGACAAAACTGTTGCATCCTTAGGGATTGATTAGTTCTTGTACGTATTCAACTGTCACCTCACACAAATGTCCCTGATACAGATGTCCGAGTACAGATAACAGAGAATTCAGAGAGGAAGTCTGGAGGGCAACCACCTAGGAGAGTAAGGGACGAGGAGTGGTATACAAGCCTTCACACAGACAATTTGCTGTGCAACCTTTGTGCAGCAGCAGTACAAACCCCAGAAGGAGCTCCTGGCGTGGGACAACCATCTCGTGTGGCTTTCCTGGGGGTGGGCGTGCGACACAACCATGCTGTGCCAGTGGTACCAGAAGCCCGTCTGCATGGCTGCGTGTGCCAGAGGCAGTGCTGCTTTGCAACGTTTCCTCCTCAAGCTCTGCTTACCGCTTTATGTTCCCAGGTAGCACCCTCATCCCAGGTGCCTTTTACAGCCAAGAGGGAATAATGCCTCAAGGTGATCAACCCTCGTCTTCCAGGTGCCTCTCCTAGAATGGGTCAATCACCCCCAAATAGCTATTTCTCCCCCTTGACTAAAACTAAGTGAATCAACACAGGTGAATTAGCCAATTAGTTCAGCCTAGCCTGTTGAGTCCAGACTTCTAAATTGCATGAAATAAATATGGTCATATATTTTAATTAAGATGTTTTGAAAAAAAGTTTACAATTCAATCAGCATCTTCAGGTTATCACCACGTCACTAGAGATTTATTTTTTTTTTTTTACTGGTGGAGATGTAAAGGAAAGAGCTTATCTCAAAGAAACAGGAAAAAAATAGACATTTGACTCAAAAAAAAAAAAAAAGATACCACTGTAAAGGAAAGCAATTTAGGGATTGTATTGTACATACAAAAATAATTTATAAACAACTGAATATTGATGCTTGAGGAAGCATAGCAACACAGAAGCATTCTTATTTGAACTCTCATAGTCTGCAAGCAAGGTAGCTCTGGAGCAGAACTGTAACTCAAAACTGTAAATGTGAAACAATTTTCTGAAGATGTGTTAGTGACTACCAATTCCTCTCAATTAATGACATAATTTTTTAAGACATTACAAGAGACAGCATAAGACAAGAGACAATTTTAAAGAATCATAGCTCAATTAGCAGGAAGTAGAAAAATTGTACTGTTATCTTCATGTCCAGAAGAAAAAGGCTTTGGACTCAGTTATGGAGGCATTAACACATCTGATTAAAATTTAACAAGAATAATAGCAATAGACAATGGTGTTACAAAACACATGCTTGGCCATTCTAAATGAAAGTAGAAGGGGAAAAAATGATCACTGAATAAAGATATTAATTAGCTGCTAATCTGTAGCTGCCTATGATAAATTAAAGGAGATTAAACTTTTTAAAGGTAAAACATGCAGAACTAATACTTACGTTTTTCAATATTTTATCTAAATCTGAATACTTCAAATACTCTCTACCATACTCGAGGCATGAGCAAAGCAGTTGGTCTCATTTTTCCATGTTCTCTGTATTGTTTCACTCCTTAAGTTACCTTGAAATTTCTTACAATATGCTGCCAGTGTGCTACCCATCGTGATATCTCCATGAGAGTAGAAAGACGTATTAATTTGAAATACCAGAGAAAAATATAGAATAAATTACAGTACATAGCTGAGCTGGTGAATAAAACACGGGGAGAAATAGGCAGCCTTGTAGACCTGGGATTTCTAAGGAAAACAACGAGAAAGCAGTGCCTAGTCTGCTAAGGCGATATTCAAAAGCCTACCCCACATCAGGAGGAATGACTCAAAGCCAAATGGAGTAAGACCTTGCTTCTAGATACAAAGCTATTTGGGATTATTTTAACAGAGAACACTTAAGTAATCATGTTTGATGAGTGAGACTGCCTCATTTATCAAAAATCTATGGGTAAATTTAATTTTCCATGTGAGTCAAAGACAGCGGTGGCAGCAGTGCTTGTTGTTGCTGATCTGTGCCTGTTGATGTCTTCTGAAGTGGAAATGATGGATGCCACATGTTCTAGCTGTGATTAAATTTGCTTTGACAAAGCAGCATGGAAATCTGATTTTCAATAGACTCTTGCATTTCACCCACTGCTGAGTAAACAGATACACAACATAATGCTATATGGTTGTCAAGCTGATGGCTAATTCATTGTGCCAGTCCAATCAATCTATCCATTAAAATATTACTTGTCAATATCAGGAAGGTTCAGTTTGGAAATTGTGTGGAAACCAGAAGGTGTTTAGATGTAAACATTAAATTGGAATGTATCATAAGTTATTTCTCCAGGTTCTCCAACAGCTTCGGTCAGCTCCAGTAACAAGGTCGGGAGAAGATTTTTGCTTCAGTGTGCTAGACACCTCTCAAATGTGTCATCATCCAATTAAACCACAGAACATACATACCAAAGTCCTCTTTTCCTGTGTTACTGCTTGAGGAGAACAAAGCGGAAAATAACATGACACAGAAGAACACAGCTTATCTAAATGCCAATACCCGAAAGAACTGTACCTACACTGGCTTCAGAAAGAGACATCGTTCATCCCTGGAGTGGCTGGGAATAGGAGTCAGCAAAATGTGCACAGGACAAGAGATCTTTGATTGCATCAAGTTCAGGCATCGTTACCTGACATGTTAGTTTTACCCTTCGTTTGGAGGAAATTGGGATACTGACCACTAACCTTTACCATCAGGAGTTCAGTGGACATCCCTGCCCTCCCTACAGTGCCTGAGCTCTCCTGCCAGTTGTCTTAACCACAAGTTCATGATGCTCATGATGATATCTCTGCTTTCAGCATTCAGTTCCTCACCACACAGTAAATCACCATGGTGTGGCAAGTAGTATGTGTATGCGCCGAGTATATCCTGTAAAAGAAATCTAAAACATCCGTGTAATGACTTCCTTTTCTCTCTTTTTTTTTTTCTTATTATTGCAAAAGGATGTCTAGAACCATAGTATGCATGCTAAATTGTTAACAAGAATAAATAAATTAAAAAAAAAAAAAGCACGGCCCTTTTACAGTGTCAAATAGAGCAGTAATTAGAGAGGGTTATTTTAATCATGATGAAAAGAAAAAAAAGCACATGCTAATAAGTACTAACAACCACTTCCTATTCTTCCTCTGTTATTCAGACCTTCACAACTGAAAAAACAATCTCATTTAATATAATCTCCTTTCCAAAAGAAAGGGGAAAGGAGAGGATTTAACTCAAATTACGCTGATAGCAAGCTGAAAGCCCTTGGCTCATAGTCACATAATACAACAGGAGCTGCATCCAGTTCTTGGCTTTGCCAGCATACCATGATGGAATAATCAGAAAATGAAAAGATACTCCGAGTCCTTATAAGTTTATTTGGGGACTTTTGCTGTCAACACAAGGCAGAATGAGACTGTTGTCATTCTTGATGGCACTGCTCATCAAAAACCTGCATATATCTGCTTATATATATAAGGCTGCTTATATAATACTGTTCATGCGCAGAACAAAATGACCAAGAATTGACTTGAGCATTACCTTCAGCCTTTGAGAAAACTTCTTCAGGCTTGAAATATGGTAGCTTCAGCATGTTTGTAAATGGTACATCTGTATTTGCATCATTTTGAAATATCTCCTCACTTGTTTACTTGTTGTTTGACTGTTGTCATGTTACTTGCTGCTGAAACATGAAATTCCAGGGTCCATTTACTCAAGCACCTTGTCTCTAACAAGGACAGTGCAAGAGAAAAATTGTACGTGGTATTATAAATCTTACAGAAGAATTTTACAAGATTCTCTAAAGTAAGCTTAATCTTGACATAAAAAATTACTTTAATAGCTTAGTGTGATGATTCAGAAAGATGAGCAGATGAGCCTGAGATTTAAGCCCAAACCCAAAATAGAAAGATTGCTGTCAATAACCATATTTGTGAAAAGATGGATAGTGTTATTACAATTTATTTTTAATTTGCTGATTAAATTTTGCAACTTGTTGAAAAAATAGCTATATTTCTGGAATTTCAGTCCAACTTCTCTAAAACTGCTGAAGGCACATCTACATCAAGTAATGCATTACAGGATGCACATGCTCAAGGCAGCCCTGACCCAAGCTAATACATCCTTACGCTGGTTAGACATTGTAATTTGGGTCCAAAGGAATGAGGCCTTGGAAATGTAGGGAAAAACAAACCACCAAACACCAACAGCAATGAAGTCGACAAGTTGTATCTCTTTGCAGTTGCACTGTTTTTAATTCCACGGCAGCCCTGGTTGAAGACTTGCTCAGTGTCATCTGAGGACGTTTTCACTTTGGGAAGGACAGGACAGGTGACCCCAGAGCTACCTCATATATTCAGATATATATTTTGGAGGTTTGCTCTCTAGAATATCAATCTTTTCACCCAGAATCTGTTTAAACATTCCTTTTCCACTGGAGGAGGGTGTGGGGAGGTGAAAGCACACTGTCAGTAGCTCTTATTATTTGTAACTGGAAAGCATTTCTGCAAATCAAAGCAACCCCATACACAAGCCTTCTATGAAGGTGGAATCTTTTTCACCAGCTCCTAAGAATAAGATGGATAAGTGTAGCTCCTGCCATAGTGTCAATTTTCTGTTCATTTTGATTAGGAAACTTGGTGTGTTTTTTTTTTTTTTCAGCTAGTTCTGTTGAAAACACTCTTCATTCAAAATAGACTGAGGTAAACCCCAAGTATGAATTTAGCATAACCAAAATAGTCAACACAGCTACAAGTGTCTGTAAGAAGGTGAGGAACTCAAAGAAAAAGTGCAGTTAGCCCATCTACAAGAACAAACCTGAAAGCTTTCTCTTCTAGCCAGGTGATTTTGATACACTCAGACTTTCTGCATGCCCTGGCCTAACAGAGATAACCCTACCTTCTTTGCAGAGAGCCCCCTGCTAGTGGCATGCACTTTGATGACTTCAGAGGACGATAACTTCCTCTTTGTAGTCTCCTTGGGGTCCAGACAGAACTAAGTTTCCCTCCTTGAAATGCGTTTATTAATTCTCCCCCACCTGTCCCACTACCCAGACGACCATAATTAAATTACTTTTAATTTATTCAGGAGACAGTTTTGCCACTCCTTGAAAATAACCCTCCTCTCACTTCCTCAGATATGCAAATGTTGCCATGTTAGATTAGGTGTCATCTCTTGAGCAGTTAATCAACAGCTTCTCTTTTCAGTTGGAGTTGAACTCTTCCAGGCTCCCTCACTTACAGAAATCAACGCACGTATTTCAGTCTGAACAATCTCCATCCCCCGAAGCTTACATTTTGTACCAGTGTACACTCACAAACACGCTTGGAGAAAATATGCAACTTGGAGAAATGTGAGAAGACCTCCATAGGCTCCTCCATGTGGGGAGGAACACCACTCATGAACTGCTCTGGGATGGCAGGGGGATGAGGGGGCTGACCCTCCTCCATCTAGCAAATGAAATAAAGGAAATTCCCCAACCCTGGAGGTGCTCAAGGCCAGGCTGGATGGGGCTGTGGGCAACCTGGGCTGGTGGGAGGTGTCCCCATGCATGGCAGGGGGTTGGAATTGGGTGATCTTTAAGGTCCCTTCCAACCCAAACCAGTCTGTGACTCTATGGGTTGGTGTTTTAGTAGTTAAGTGATACAACAGACAAAAGAAGAGATGATACTGCATAAGCTACCTGAAAAGTTTCCACCAGCAGGAATACAGAAGGGGCAGTTGCCTGGTATGAGAAGGCCAGCACAGTATCATAAGAAACATCTGCAGCATGTTCAAAAGTCTAAAAGTAGAAGTCCTGAAGGATTGAAATGAATCCTGTAATTTTCATGGGATATAAGAAACTTTTTGTTAGCAGACATGCTTTGTTAAAAGCTCTGTTATACAGTTTCTAGACAGCAAGAACTGGCAAGCATGAGGCAATGAAATACAGGCAAGAAACTCTGGCTGGCACAAAAGGCATGCTTCGAACACTGCATAATTCTATTTCAGTGCTATAATATTAAGCTGGCTCTGACTTGTTTCATTTTTTGAAAAAGGTCTAAGATGTTGGCTCAGTAAATTAGCCCTGAAACCCGAGACACCTTTACCAGTACTTCTGCAGCAATGTACTGTACAATTAAAGAAAATCTGATAAAAAGCTTTGCTCTAAAAGGCTTCCAAAACCGTTTTTAAAGTCTTTTGTCATTAATTTTAGAAATTTCAAGAATGCTTTCTTAATTAACTACCCCATCTCCCTAAGAAGTTTCTGTGAACATTTTCAAGCTGAAATTATTGAAAATAATTTTTGAAGAACAGAGCATGGAAAAAGAGTACAGAAAAATATCAAACTTAAGCTCTGGCAAATATACAGCAAGTAGGAAAGCATTAATTCAAGTGTCAAAATAGGCTCTGGACAGAAAAAAAATGAGGACCAAGGAACACTGTTAATCATGTCTTAACCGATTAGCATTAAAACTAAGAGATAAATTAACCACAAGACATGAAGTAGTAGTGTTTCTCTCAACACCAACACAAACAGAGCTGGCAAATTTATCTTTGACAAAACAGAAACACCTCCCATAATTAAAGGAAAAACAGGGCAATATTTAATGAAAGCAGAATAGAACACTATCACCAGCAGCAGACAGAAGGAGAGACAGAGGAAAGATACGTGTTTAACAAACTGCAGAAGAAAACCACTGTGAAAAGCCTATAGATAAAACAAAAACTAACGATAACAAACAAACAAAAAAAAATCCAAATATGTCAGCCCAAATCGTTTTCCTTAAGGAAACTTTACAGGAATAAACTCATTAGAAGAAACCCTCTGAATGCAAGAGTTTTACAAATCAAGATTATCTACTGATTTGGTTAATAGAAAATATGTATTTTTTTAAAAATGGGGTGAGAACGAAGTATTATTTTATTGATATGAAAAAATATATAGTGATCAATCCAGCTGTGCCTGCAATAATAGGTGATAGCTGTTAGCACAAGTAGGAACTCTTTCCATTTTTAATGACTGCTTCCAATTTAATTCTTGCTTGCTGCAGCACAGTCACATTGCTGCATCAAGATGGCTAGTGGTCATTCTTATTTTGGAAGGGATAAATATAAAGCTTCCCAAATAAAATGTGAAGTATCCTCCCCGATAGAAAACTCTCATACTAATTCTTAATTTAGAATTTACAGGTTTTGAATTTTCCGCAGAATTTCAATTTCTTAGCTTCACTGGCCAAAAAGAGTATTTAGAAAACACTTTTGGAACTTGTTACTGACAGTAAGTCTCATAGGATGTCACAGGTAAAACAGTCTTGATTTAGGGAATTGTGCTTTTGTTTTTCTCCCCTGCTTCTTCACGCTCCTCTGCTTGAGTGTGGGTCCCTCCATGGGCCACGGTCCCTTCAGGATTGCCCATACTCTAGCACTCCCCTTGGGGATGTCCATGCATCAGGGTTTTCTGCATGCTGCACTCCCTTTGGAAGTGTGCCTCCCTTGGTGTGGGTCTTCCCTGGGAGTCAATCCCTTTGTGGGTGTATCTGGCCCTAAAAGGGCCACAATCCCTTCAGGGGTCTACCTGCTTCAGCATGGGTCTTCCACGGGCTGCAGTTTCTTCAGGGGGTTCCTTCCTCCTAAATGGGTGCCTCTCTTCCGTTTCTCCTGTCTTTTCTCCACACACATCTCTTCACATCTCTCCTCACACTTCTCCTCCTATGTATTCTATGAATTTCAGGAGGGAGAGGAAGACTACTGCGTGAAACAGGCCATCCAATGTGTTTATCTTGGAAAAATACAGAATAATTTTCAAACAAGCATCTCCAGAGTTTTTCACTCTTTTCTGCAGACCTACTGCCACTGGTGGCTGAGGTTACTCTTGCAGCATTGCATATCATTAAGGGACCAGACAGTGCAATGAATTCATTGTCATCTTGGTTATGTGGACTATGATGTGCTTCTCTGGGATAACAACAGACTTACAGTGCTGCATACCATGCCTGCTTTGTTTCCATTTTTTTAATTTATTTGTTGATTCTACAGGCAACCTCTTTGCTCAGGTAGGAAGACTATATACAATTTACCAGTACTATTGACTTTCTATGCCAAAAATCATCTCTAAATGTAAATTGCTTTTGTCATTATGTAGTGGTAAAATAATACTCTGAAACCTTCTATCAGTTTCGAAAGCAGTTTTCCAGCCAAACAAAACCAGACATTTGAAGAAACACAGTAATTTAATCCAAAAAACATGCAGGTTCACTCTTCCACAAAAATTAAATTGATTCTAGAATATACGATCCTTGCAAAAAAAAAAAAAAATCAAAATAATTTACCGATTAGCAACAGACTACGAAGGAGGATAAGCCAACATTAATGCATTACCAGCGATAAGAAAACCTAGAAATATTTTATGCCATTTACTACGATAACAAAATAAAATAACTTTCATATCAATTTTTGCTTTGACCCATAGCATTCTGATAGGTGGCACTGATTAATATATTGGTTGTAGCTCTAAGTTTTCGTCTGACCACCCAAAATCAACAAGGATTTTATTGTTATTCAACCACAGTCAGGAAAAAACGTGGGTAAATATAAATCATAATGTTATCAAAAGCCCACAGCAGTGAGAGACTGAATATATATAAAAAAGAAAGTTTTGCGCAAGAACAGTTTATCAGTGATAAATAAGCAATGTGCCACGGAGGGCTGCTATATAAATCAGGCAAGAACTGGTGGAGACAATGTTAGTCTGACTAATTCCTTACTTACCAGTCCAGATCAGAGACCTCACTTCACTCTGGTGATTCTACCTAAATATTTACCCCTCCTGCACTGCACGCCCCTGCCAAGGTCAGGCCCAGCTTCACTGGCCATTAAGAGAGTGCCGGAGGCACACGGCACTGCGAATGAGAGAATTGTCACATACGTATTGCTACCAACTGCTGTATAATCTGCTCGTGACACACATCATTATCTTTTACATTAAAAGCAGAGGAAGGTTAAACAATATACTACATAGAGCTTATGTATCACACTGATACTCACGGTAACGTATTCAGGAGCAAGGTACATCTGGGTAACTCTCAGCTATTAGCACAGGGCAAGCTCTAACAGCTCTATAATCAGGTCCTTCGCATACGGAATTCCAAATTACAGTGAATTAATAATATGATTTTTATCAGCAGATAAAATTAATTCTTTTGTTGTCAAATATTAGCACTCTCTTTCACCTTTAAATTCATGCATGAAAGTCTTACCGTGGAGACAAACAAGACTTTCAGCCACAGAAAGCAATATGTTAATTCCAGCAGACCTTATTTGTTTTACTATTAAGAAAAAAAAATGAATAAATCACGTGCTCAGTACTTTCTTTTCTAGATATTTGTTCACTCAGGACACTCAAACTTGAATCCCAATTAACCAAGCATTTGGCTAGAAAGTTCTTTAGTTAAATGAGATCAAACTCTCTGATTTGGAATATAACTGAGCACAGTTAGGTTTGTCTCATTTTTTTAACTGAATTAAAATAAATCAAATTAAAGGCAATGCAATTCTGAAGCAGAAAGGTTAAACAAGGATTTGATCTAATTTAACTAACTTAAATTTGGCCATTTAGTAAATTCGAAGAGATGGAACCTAATTTAATTAATCTACTTTAAAAATCAATTTGGATTAGTTTTCCTGAATGACCCGTGTAGACAAACCCCTGTTCTCCTAACACAGATAAAAGTATTATTGTGCTAACCTGCACAAATTGATAAGAGATGATTAAGCCTTAGGTAATAAAGTGCTGAATCAGCTAACAGATCCACCACGTGGCAGCATAATTATGCATCTCTGCTGGACTGATCAAATCACTGGGAACTGTTATCAGTGAAAGCATGCAGAGAAGCAGAAAACTTCCTATGGACTTTCCATGTTTATTGTCATGGAGTGATTTTGTTTCAGTACCAATTTCAGTCACTGAAATGGCAACGGAGCAATGCCAACCAGTTGACATCAGCCAAGCATGCTCCTTTGGTGATGCTCACGTAAGATCTGGACGGCATGGATGGCCATCTGGATGTTTTCTGGATGGCATGATCACCAAGAATGACCATGTCCTCCCAATCTTCAGGTGCTGGATGGATATTCCCAGATTTACACCAGCTTGTACCTACTTCCTGCAAGACGGAGATAAACTCAGGTGAGGGACAAAGTGTGTTCTGCTATACCCTGGCACCCACCTTGTGGTATACACTGAGTTTTCAGTAAAGGCCAGACTCACAGGTTGCATCCTACTGGAGTATAGAGAATTCAGAGATAGTGAGGACAGTATGTATATAGCACAAGGATACTGCAAAGAAATTGAAATTCCAGACCTGACTCTCAGGACAGGGATATGGCCAGGGGTATCTGCATGAACAGTCCTGAAAACACCCTTCTTCTTGGTCAACATCCAAACACTGGGCTTCCAAGCCGTGTTCTGTACTGAACGCTCACTCTGTAACCACAACTGTCTCTTCCTATTCTGTCTGCACCAGAACAAAAGTGGACCAGCTGAAGAGATGAGCTTTCTTTGGCTTCAGTTATTATTTGTATGCTGCCTTTCATGAAAACCATTCCAAAGCACATAATTCCTATTCATGACATATAGGATGAAGGCATGCAACTCCAGATAGTAAATTCTGTCTTGAGGGCCAAATGTCTAAAGTTCAAAAGCTGTAATGATGAAACCCATAAGTCTAAGTGCTCTAGCTGGAAAATACAAGTGTAAACTGGGGAAACTCTTAAATGAGCCGGTCTACCCTTACCATTGGCCCCATCAGAATTGCAGGAAAAGGCAAAACTTCTGACACAACTGATAACCAAGTACTTCAAAAAGAGGATCAAAAAAAAAATTATGGGACAGAAGGTAAGTTTTCAGTTGTTTCATCTTTCGGTATTGCTGACTGTCTGAAGAAGACAGGGTACACCCCAGTGTTTGCTCAGCTTGCTACTACTTATAGTTTATATCCAGAAATTTCAGGGCTAACACAAATGTAAAAATAGATCAGCAATTCTATTTGTAAAGAAGAATTTTGTAGTTCCCCAAACTGTCACCAAGTTACTTCCATCCAGTTACCTAAAACTACAAAAAAAGCTATCTACAATTTGACAAGGGTACCTGAGAGACTACAAGATACCAGTTTCTCTACTCTTTAGAGTATTGCATGGTACGCAGCGGGGAGCACAAGCTTGCACAAGGCCTACTATATTTAGTTACAAATAAATCTAACCACTGTATTTTGTCTACCGTATTGAAAAGGAGCAAGTCTCAAACCTTTCACACAAGTGCACTCAAATCAATCACGTTACAAAACAATGGTGGAAGAGGTTTGCAAGGATTGCATTGGCTTGTTTGCGAAGACAAATGAAAGCTAAGGCACTGCTGTTGAGCAGATTCGCACAGATTTTCTTGCATGTTGAACTGAGACATCTTCAAATACCTGTACTACTAACTGCCCTTCCAAACTATGTGAGTATTACCCTGCTATTTAATTATTTATCTTTAAATTCCATTGTCCTTGATAGTTTCTTAAACAACTGTCAAGAATTTAACCCCAGAATGTGGCTGTATTGTTTTATATCCGTGTATTCTTGGTATTCTCCTCTCCAACTACTAGTAGCTACTCAGCCCAAATTGCCTTCCTCTCCTAAGCATTTGCTTAATACTTCAGAAAATTTTGCACGGGCCTTTGGGTATGTGGTGCTTTTACCTCGCTGGGCAGCTGAACTCTACCATAATCACTCTCTCTCCCACAGAAAGGTGGTGAAAATACAATGGAAAGGGCTCAAGGGTTGAGATAAGGACAGGGAGATCACTCAACAATTATCGTCATGGGCAGAACAGACTCAGCATAGGGAGATTAATGTAATTTATTGCCTATCACTAGCAGTCTAGAGAAACTAAAAGTGAATTAAAAACACCTTTTCCCCAACCATCTTCTCCTACCTCCTCCCCCCAGGCAGTGCAGAGGAACAGGGAATGGGGGCTGCGGTCAGTCCCTGAGGCTTTGTCTCTGCTGCTCCTTCACGGTCCCTCTCTGCCCCTGCTCCCCGTGGGGTCCCTCCGATGGGATGCCGTCCTTCCCAAACTGAGCGTGCGGGGGCTGCCCACAGGCAGCAGCTCTCCAAGCACTGCTCCCACACAGCTCCATCCCCCCGGAGCAAACTGCTCCAGCACGGGTCCCCCATGGGTGGGCAGCAGCTCCCCCCAGCCCCCTGCTCCTGCGTGGGCTCCTCTCCACGGGCTGCAGCTGCGGCCCAGGGCCTGCTCCTGCGGGGGCTCTCCATGGGCCGCAGCCTCCTCCAGGCCACATCCACCTGCTCCACCGGGGGCTCCTCCACCCATGGGGGGGCTGCAGCGTGGAGATCTGCTCCATGTGGGACCCATGGGCTGCAGAGGGACAGCCTGCTCCACCAGGGGCCTCTCCACAGGCCGCAGGGGAACTGCTACTGCCTGCCTGGAGCACCTCCTGCCCTCCTGCTGCACTCACCTTGGGGTCTGCGGGGCTGTCTCCCTCACATTTCCTCACCCTTCTCTCCCAGCTGCTGCTGTACAGCAGTTTGTTGTTTTTTTTTCCCCCTTTCTTAAAGCAGCTTTCCCAGAGGCACAAGCAACATCGCTGGCTCAGCTCTGGCCAGTGGCGAGATGAGATGGGGCAGCTGCTGGGCTCTGCTCACAGAGGCCACCCCTGCAGACCCCCTGCTGCCAAGCCATTGACACATAAACCAAATACATAAGCCAAGGGTAATGAACCAAGAACAGTTTATACATATGAGAGTATTAAACAACGTACTTGCATACAAAGACTGATTATTCTTTAAGTACGTTAGCCATTTCTTTAATCAATTAGACTTTAAGGTCTCTCTATACCAGATTCTTGCTTATTTCCTTATAATTTCTCCCAAACATTTTTAGATGCAAATATAACCAGTTGTTTTGACTGAAGGCAGGTGTTAGGCAGCTTGTTGACCATGCATCGATTGCACAGAATCCTAGAATGGCTTGGGTTAGAAGGACCCTTAAAGACTGTCTAGTTAGAATCACAGGATCATCTAGCTTAGAAAAGACCTTCGAGATGATGAAGCACAACCATCGACTTGACCTACTGAGCCCCATCACTAAAATCCTCCTGCTATAGGCAAGGATACTTTCTACTAGACCATGTTGCCCAAAGCCCCATCCAACCAGGCCTTGAGTTTGCTCATTACTACGAGATTTAGAGCTCCCACTTTTCCTGCTCCTTTTAGCCATCCTAATTTTTATCTCCTTTGAGAAAACCCAGATGAGCACAAACATCAGTCATATTTTTTCCTCCTCTTTAAATTCAGCAGATATAAACATGCTACAATTATGTAAACATTTAACAACCAACAAGCATTCGGCAGTCAGGTTGAGTGAGTATTTACTTCTGCCTTGTGGGCCTCGTGCCTTACAGCTTCTTGACTCTGTTCCATGCATCACCTGTTCTGTACAAGAAGAGAAATGTTTTTTTCCTTCAGGCTCCATACTGTCCTCATGTAACTACTGATAGCCTTGACAATGTAGTATTTTACAATTCTCAGATGACTAGACGCAAAGGAGAGTTTTAAAACATGAGTCAGAATTGTGACACGAACATGAGTTTTCTCCCTCTAGAATTGAAATCCTATGGCTTTTTAGAAGCTCACACCACCTCTTGATTCCCTAATGTGTGGATACTGTGATGAGCATTTTCAAACAGGTAAGGATACACTTCTGAACAAACTATGTTCAAGAAAGAACCATGGAAATGAGCCGAGGAAAGAAAACACCTGGGCAAGAGTCAGAGTCACCATACTGCCAGTTCAAGCTGTTACCAGTCAGCAGCTATCGATGACCTCCCCATACATCACAAAAACACTATCCCATGTGCCATGCGCTGATCAGTACTTTCTTTAAACAATTATGTAAGTTTATTACATAACTTTTTTCATATTTTTTTTCATATCTGACTGTCTGCATGTGCATCTATACATACTATAGATAACAAAAGCCATCTGATCTAAATATGAACCTAAATGTGAACCACCAACTTTTTTACTGCTGCTCCTGAAACAAAAATATAAATGGAAGTGATAAGTATGCCCAAATGGCTATTTCATTAACTGGATTCTTTCACACTTCTTCAGAGTATCATAATGACAGTCATCAATTCTGGCACTCAAGGACAGCAAATGATTCATAGCCGACTACACTGAACTAATTAAAAGCATCTTCCATAGCGCAAGATGAAAACACTGTCATCTGCTCTAAGTAGGGCATAGGTGAAAATTATGCTGCAGAAGTAATACAAGCAAGGTTCTTACCTGTTAAAATTGAATACATCCCAAATAAAAGTCAATGTTCCCAGTGTTCACGCAGATGATAGATTTGCCATTCAGAATAATCAGATCAAAGAGAAAACAAGATGGAATTAAATTAGGAGTTTTAAATTCAATAACAGTATCTAGGCTCCCACATAGCACTGTTCATCGGTAAATATAAAGGCACGTGATTATAATTAGAAAAAGCTAATAATTAACCTTTTTCAGTATATAATTTACCAGGTGTTTTTACAATTTCCTATGCTAAAAAGGATCTGCTGACTTTTAATGAGACTAGTAAAAGTAATCTTGGACTTCTATCATCACTTTGTAGAGAAGTGAGAGGAAAAGCATTGGAAATGCTGATCGCAGTGTATTTTCCTCTGATTTCTTGCGCTTAAGGTCTAATTTAAGGGTTCTGTTCTCTTAGAAACAGCGAGTTGCCACTATCTTTCTTACAAAGTTGCAATCCTTCCCAACTCTGGCTTGGTGCAGTCAGCAGGGGTCATGGCCATAGCCAACAAGGGGGGTTACATACCGTACTTCCAGGCACAACAAGATGCAGGCACATGAGCAATATGAACAATAAGCTTGTTTTCCTAGAATGAGAGGCAGTGCACAATCAGGTTTGTAATTAAGATAGAAAAAGGTGTGTGCAATGCTAGATTAGTGTCATAAGGGCTAAAATCCCTGGGAGCGCTTATGAGACTAGCAACAGTTGTTCCCGATCAGCAGTACTATTTGCAAATTAAAAAATAAAAGCATTTTCAAGACATCAGGCAAGACCAGTCTGTTACTGGAAAAGATTATCTAGTAGGTGAGGTAAGATTCCCACCCCTCAAAGCACTAGATTTATTAAATTGATTGTGATTTTTGGAAGAGTTTGTAGCACTCTTTTTGCTACAGAACCTGGCTGGAGTTTCCAGCTCATCTTGAAAACAGTTCTCCAAACAATTAGTTTTTCAAAATCCGAACGAAGAACCTAAAATTGGTGAAGAACCTCTTTTGATTGGAATTTTCCTTGAACACACTTCTAGCAGAACACAACTCTAACTTTAAAAGCACAAAACTAGTTTGTTGCTCACTTTTTGCACGAGCTTTTGTGCATCACAGCATGCAGCTTCTGTCTGCTTACTACAATATATTTACCAAGAATTTGGTCATACTCTTCAGCCCTTTAATGAATAAAAAAAAACGTAATTCTCTGCCCAGTTTTATTATGTGATAATACAGGTTAATATGGAATAAACAATTGCTACTTCTTGTCATGTATCTCAAAAATAAAAAAAACTGTAGCAGGCAGGATGCAAAATTTAAAAGCAGGCAATTAAAACCATAGAGGTATTTAAAAAAAATAAAAAATTAAATGCACAATGAAAAAACAGGGGTATTTAAGGTGCATTATAAAGATCATAAGTGTAAGAGATTAGGAAGGACAGAAGTAAAGAAAGAAGAGTACGAAATTATTTTATTTCGTACTCTAAGACATTGAGCTAAGACATTGACTGTCTTCTGTTTATAATTTCAGAAAAGCAAGGGAATAAACAACAAAACTGAAAAAGAAAAGCAATATATTTAAATTCAATAAAGATCTTTTAATTTTAAGATATTTCTATTTTAATAAATTAATAATTTTATATATTTATTTAATTTCTAAATGATGCGTAGTTAACCATGGACATCTTTCCATATGTATACATATGGAAACTATAAGCACATTCTTGTATCTGTTATCCAAAAAGATTAGAGGGATTTGGAGTAAGATTAGATGCTTATAAAGATATTAGATTCTTATGTAAGATGATGGGAATTTGGAACTACAACAGATAAGGGGTAAAAAAAAAAAAAGGCACAAAACCCTGCAGTGCCTCACAGAGTAAACCATGACAGATGCTTATTGTGCAGCATTGCCAGATGTTGGCTGTTGGAAAAAAAAGATGTTACTGGTTTGTTCCAACACAGCCTTTCCTGATTTTTTTCCACTGTCAATGTTGAAAGTCAGAGAACGGGCAAGACATTTACTTGCATCTATCCCAGTTGAACTTGTTAGTTTGGGTTCAATAGGAGAATAAGAGAAACATTGGCATGCAGTGTTCTAATTATCATTGCTTAACCTTTTTGGATCTCATCCTCATCAGCAGTTCCCCACTGCCAGCTTGCTGAGCCCAGGCATGGATCTCCATTTTCTCTGTGAGTAGGGATGAGAAAAAAACGGCCTTTTTTTAGGACTGTCCCAAGCTGAGAAAGATTTTGGAATAAATGAATGCAGAAATGGATAATACTGCATTGAAGCACTGAGATATAAGTCTTTTTTTTTTTAAGGCAGGAGCAAAATCTACACATAAGAAATTATTTAGTATTACAATAATCAATTTCAGAGTTGTAAGAAAAAGGACAATAACTCATAAGAATGCTAGGGATGTTCAGGGATAACCAAACTTCTTTGTACGCAAGAAAGGCTTTTGAGCCATCTACTTACAATTGAAAATGTGTTAATTAATGAAAAGCCTGAAGGGATAACAAAGGATTGATGGCAGTCCTCCTCTGCGTAGCCCTGCAAATGAGCTTGCTTGGCCCACTGAAGGCTGAAAGGCAGCACTTACCTCTCAAGGAAGATAATTTTAGAGGCAGCAGCAGCAGAGGAAAGCTGCGAGACATCCCCCTATCTCCTGCCCCACTGCTGTTACCAGAGTCAGCCCAGGATCATTCCCAGAAAGATGAAGAAGCCAAAAGGAGGCCGTTGTGCCAGGAAGGGACCAAGGCAGACTCTTTTAAAGACCACCTGCAGCCACACAAGGCAGATACAGTCCCGGAAGGGGCATACTGTGAGTTGAGGGTGCAAGTGGGACAGGATTTTGGTTTTATTCCATTTTCCCCAGAAGGTCACTGGGAAGGAAATATAAGTGGTGCCCCACCCCAAGCTCCCACAGATAAGTGAAGAGACACTAAACCCCAAATGAAGTGTTGAAGACCATTGAGGAGCATGCAGTAACCATTCCAGGAGAGCCTTCCAAAACTCCCCTGCTTCTCTGTCCCTCCCTGCCATACCTTGCACAGGAAGGGTTCACAAAATTACTGGTGTCTTTGTTAACCTTCCATAAGACACATCATACTACAGATAGCAACTGCTTCCAAAGGAAGCCCCACAGCCCGATAGACTGCTGCCCATCTCTGCCTCTACCTCAGCCAAGACCAGAACTGGTCATTTCCACAACAGCAAAACCAGTTTTTGTGTTCATGAGGTGTCCATCCTACAAGCAACCTACCTGCCATGGTGTTCTCCTCCTGCAGTGCTGGCTGCTTCTGCCATTTGGTCAGGGTAACACCCAGCACTCACCAAGGTCCTGGAGATTAATCAAAGGAGCACGGGGACAGAAGTGATAGGGACACCATGACTGCATGAAATCATCACCCTTGACTTCAGCTTGTGTGCACCATGCTCTGCCTCCCCTGAACATGCACCAGGGCTACCACAACACCAGTGTCACACATCTAACACGCAATTCAAAGTTGCATTCTCCTTTCTTTAAACTCCTTTCCCGATGCGTGCCAACCAACCTCAGATTGTTTTCCCTTTTAAATCAACCCTTCCCTTCACTTTGCATTGGCCATCAAAGATGCAGCGGGCATAAAAGGTCACATCATCAGAATTCCTTATCTTTAATCAGACTTCCCTTTCCTCCTCTGCTTTAATCACTTTCCATCTTATTTCAGATCTCAGCAGACTTTTTCCCTCCCTCATTCTTGCAGTGTGTTTTTTTTTCCCCTTTCATTAGGTTATGTGATAAAAAGCTCATCTGCCCCCATCCCCCTTCAATTACTACTCATTTCTGCAGCTATGTTATTTAGACCTGCACAGAGTTTTGAGAACATAAAATTCATGGACGATAAAAAAATAAATAAAAAATACAAGTCTAATGTATTCTGCAACCTTTTATACCACATTACTGAGGACAAAAAAAAAAAAAAAGGAAGCTTAGACTCATTTCTGGTAATGAACAGGAGACAAGCAGGGGACGACAAGGCCCTGGCCAAGAATCCTTGATGGCCTGGTGTATTATAAAGATCTGTTCAGATATCTGCTACAACTGAATGAACCTAAACGCACATCTCTTGTGAGCTCCAGCTTCCCCACACAGCAAGGAGAGCACACAACAGAAATGGAGCAGCATTCTTGCTAAGTCAGACCACAGGGTCTCTTAAGCTCAGGGTCTTCAGCAAAAGAGCAAAACAGAGGCACGTTCCAGGGGTATGCTCCCAGCTATATGGAGACCAGCAACATCCTGAGTCACAGGCACGTGCCTTTGTGCTTTGATTGAGATTTTCCTGTGTTTTATGACATTGTTTTATTCCACTTTACTCAAATTCACTTTGTTTTCTGGCCCCATGCAAGTGTTTGCAACGCACAATATCCCTGATGACAAACCACGAATCTCCCTTTGTTCTGAACCTGCCATCTGTTAGCTTCATTTCACGTCTCTGAGATCTCGTAGGAGACAGAGACCCTGCATAAGAACACTCACTGCTCACCTTTTCCATGCTGTTTGTGCATTTGCAGACCTGCTTATATCCAATGCTCAGCCATCTCCTTCATGGATGTTGAGTCCAGGTTTATTTAATCATCACTTGTGCAGAAGCTCTTCCATACCTTTCTTTCTCTTTATTGTTCTTATAAATAAAGAAATAAATAAACAGTTTGGTGCTCACTGCTACATATATAAAGTCAGGATAATTCCCCCTCTCTCCCCCGGCACATGACTATGAATTCTGCCTGCCATGTATCATGCATAAGTTTACTCAGCTGACTTATTACTCATACACTACTCTTACAGCTCTAACTCTGCCTGGCTCTCACGCCAGTGTCAGACTTTCTACCATCTCCACGCAGGAGACTTGACTTGTAACACTGTGCTTCCTAAAACCTCACAACCAAGTTATGGCATGCTGTATACGTGTTCTGAACTATGAAAGTATCACCCAAATCCATGGTGCCCTGAGTCATCTGAAAGGCAGTACCTGTGTCCAATACTGATCCCAAGGGTATCTTGTTTTCCCTTCTCCCCTCCCAGTAGGTTTGTTCAGACAGGATCAGAACTATGCTAATATTTTTCTATTCTTACTCATGTTATCCAGTGATGGTAAGAAGAGTACCCAGAAAGTATTTCCAGTATCCACAGATGCTTTGTTTTCCTTCTAAGCAGTTTAAGCTGACTCTCTGCCTGCAGTACACAGCAGCAGCAACACACAGAAAGATGCAGCAAAGAAGGTAGTAATCGTGTACAAGAAACAAAATACATTAGTGAGAAGACAGATAGTAATCCTGCTGGCCTTAGGGCCACGCCTGAGACCTCAGCATCATGAGAGCAAACCGTCAGACCCTCAGCTCCTGGAACAAAATTCAGCCTGCTGAGTGAGGCACCAGGGCTGTCGAAGCAGAAACAACTCCCAAGACTGCCCGGAGCAGGATTAAAGCATCTCAAATCCTGCCCAGCTTGCCCTTTGAATAATGGTAGGTCCGGGTTAATAACTCAGGACTGTGGCACCGCATACATCCCTCCCTCAGTCACTGTTCCTCCCATAGAGATAACCCTGTTTCACCCTTTTTCAGTTTGCTGTAAGGCAGTGGAAGAGCCCATTCATTCCTGGGCTTTTATACGACCACTCACAGCTGCCCCTTGGACAGGGGGAGAGGAGGAAGGAAAAGCAAGGGCAATAAAGTTCTGAAACCTCTGAGTTTTCCAGAGGAAGCAGAGCAGCTCCTGCTGCTGTGTTTTTTCACAGAACAAGTGGAAAAAAATGGTCTAAACCCAAAAGCCCAGTTGTCTTGGGGCTGGGTGGGATAGCCCTGCAGAGCAGCCAGAGCAAATGGTAAACTGAAAGCAGAGAACTGCAGAACAGCAACGAAAATAATCTGGCCTGAACAGGTTAGGAAAGATGATTCATTTGGACTGAGTGAAAAATTAACTCAGGAAGCAGAGAGCTGATTTATGTGCAGGATTGATTTATTTGTCCAAACCACGAGTCAAACCCCAACAAAATGAATTTACGTTTGCTGTTCCTGGGTTCACAAGCTGGAGACTACATGATTTCAGCAGAGCAGTCAGGGTCCCCAACATGCAAGCCAGCTCACGGTAGCAGACAACTGATGTCTGCAAAAGAGTTTTCACGATGTTCCACATCCTCTTGAGCAGACTGACTTGCAAAGTCCCAGTCTGAGAAACTGGGCACCAAACACGGTCAATGTTTGCCATTCCCATGCCTACCACTGGTACGAAGATGTGCAACATGGAGAGGTGGCTAGAAAGAAGCACTTGACAAACAGCAACTGGCTGGCACCCGTTCGGCTGCTGGACTCTGAGTGCAGATGTTCTAAAAATACCAATGAGCGTTTTAAGAAATGTTACATTCATGCATCACGTCACATTTCAGTTGTTGGACAAAACCCAGGCTGCATTGCCGCCAGCAGGCTGTGTTAAAATGGAAATCCATTTTACAAATTATTGAAGTATTAAGTCACGCAGTGTGGATGCTGTCCTTAAGTATTAAAGGGTCAGGCAACTGCAGGGTGCAAATATATGTATCTTTAAATCCCAGTGAAAATGTAGACTGCCAAATTCAGGGAACAGGATTACATCTCTGACCTGAGCTCTCTGCATCTCCTAATTCCTGAATCAACACGCCAGGCGACAACCCAGTGGGACACTGGGATCATGCAACAGGTCTCGTTTTCTGCACATGGCCTCGCTTTCCTGGTAAGGAAATGCAAGTGAGCACCCAGAAAGGAGCCATGGGGACACCTTGTGAGTGTCTCTGGCTAGAACCCTGGCAAAACAGCTCTGCAGCAGGTGCCTGTACTCACAGCATGGGCAGTGGTAACCAGTAGATCCTGCTGAAGCTGGACTCCTGAACTCAGTTGAAAATGAGATGTCTAAAGCCTGTATCTGTCTGTCATTAATGGCATTTTTATTAACACGTAGACATTAACAACAATGGCTCTCCTGTTTTAAATGTCAGTTTACATCCCTGTTCCAAGAACAGAGAAGATAAAAGACAAGTTAGCATCAGCCTCTAACCCATTTCCCATTCTTCATCCAGCACAATACCTGGGCATTAACGGCGAGCTTGCTGCCTAGAGCTGCTCACAGAAATAATCTTCTTTAGTTACAAACACTTAAAACAACCAATTTTGATGCATTTCTGAACCAAGGTTATCCTTCCCAACAGATGCTGAGTGTGTGTAGTCCCTGTGCCTGCTATGGTGGGTGGCAGTGCAGACAAGCAGAGCACAGCGTGCTTGCAGAGCCTCGATAATTTTTGTATGTGCTGCCCAGATGTTACCTACTGCAACAGATTTAATATAAACTCGTTAAAAAATATATATATATTTTTTTTTTCTCTTCTTAAAATACTACTCATGGGAAAAAATGGCCCTTATGTATGTTAAATGATTATACTCACACAGGCAATGACAGGCATATGTGAGAATGTAACAAATACAAGGCTCCTACCCCTGTGGATCAGATTCTGCTGTGACATTATCCATATTCTCTTCATGCTCCAAGTTCCTCGTTCTCACAAAGCCTAGATTAGAGCAGCCTTACGCTCGTAATGATCTTACTCAAAAAATAAAAAGTTACTTGGGTTTCACGTCAGAGGAAGACAAGTTGTAAAAGCTGCAATGGGGTGCTCTCAATTCTGAAATCTTGCTACTAAATCTTCTATTGATTTGCCTGACTTCTTGCTTGTGATAGGCAAGAAACTACTGTTAAAAAATAATAATGCACCTAAAAGCATCACTGAATATCCAAAGAAAAAAATGGCAAGTAAATACCATGAAGATTTATGAAAAAATTTCCCCTAACATAAGGCTCAACTGCTCCAATGTAACCTTAATTTCCTCATAAAAGTAACAAAGTGCCTTTTGATTTTTACTATAGAAGTTCTCTAACTGCCCGTGTAAATCAAAAACAATAAACAATTTGCCCTACAGCTATTATAACACTTTAAAAATAAAATAATAACAAAAAAAAAAATGAACTGCCTGCAAATGAAAATTGAAAAAATCCATTAATGGGGCAGGGATACCAAAATATTAGTAAGCCAAAATTGTCTTTCCGGAACAATTTATTTCCCCTAAGTGCTTCATTTAACCCACACACCAAAAATCGCCCTCCGTTTTCTAACACGTAAGGTTAAAAGGAAGGCAATATTTTGCAGGTTGCTTACTAGGGCAAGAAAGTCTGGAGGCTGGAGTTTGAATTGGGCTGGGCAGGCATTAGCAAGGCAAGAGGACGTCCTGAAGAGCCTTGTGCCGTTCTGCACTTCTTCTCGAGATGGCAGTTCTCTCTTCTGCTCTTCCCCTGGTTAATAAATACGTAAATACATTCTGGTGGCAGAAGTATAAAGAGTGGGAATTAAGTAAGGCTGGTCGGTGAGAGCTGGAGAAGGAGGTTACGCAGCAGCCACGCTACACTAATAACCTCCACTCGCATGGGGTATGGTCTACTGCAGAGCACATTTTGAGAGGAGCCTACTAAAATAGTATGTGCAGCCATGGCTTCACTTCTAATGTCCCAGCATAGATCAAAAAGAAGGATTCAACTAAGCCAATGATGGAGAAAAACTAATTTCATGGTAAAATAATTCTAAAATATATTTAAGGTACATTGGCAAGGCTACTTTAAAGGGAATCTGCATTACAAAACATGTAAGGGAATTGAAGACTATATTCTGATGTTCTGCAGCTGCTAAAAAAAAATAGTTATTCTTTATCACTTTCTGACTACGGTGTTTTATGTAAACAATTTTCTGAGAACACTTCTTCCTCCCTTGGCTGTAGAGGTTCGGTATTTATTTTTAAGACAGAGTAGAAAGAGCCGCTTCTTCTCTACCATCCACAATTTTTTTCTTCTTTTGGAGGACGTAGAAAAATGGGATCAAGAGAAAAAATTAAAATATTATTTAAAAAAAAAAAAAAAGGTAACTGCCTAAATGTGAACCCTATGACTTGCTTAGAAGAAGTTAGTTAGAACATACGTAAAGTTGTCGTTTGGATTTTATCTCTAATAGTACCAGGAAGCACTGCAGAAAACTTGTCAAAGCAGCTGTAACTAAACTTTGAACACTTCCAGAGCAAGAAACGGAGGGATGTTCTGCACGCCCTGATGCAGCAAAATTTCAAGGAAACAGCAGCTTACTGTCAGACAGAAATGAAATGGGTAGGTTTTCAAAGCTGTGCTTGCCCAAGAGCAAAATACTAGATGTTTGAAAAGTATCTGGGATCCTGGAATTTGGATACTTATTTGTAACTAGAACATAGGGCGCCCGAAAATATCATTACAGACTTTAGATTGCTCATGTATTCACTACCAGATTTAAAACTAAATAAATTAAAAATCAAATTGTAAGTACAAGTGAGAATTTTAAAGAGAAGCATAGCATTACATTTTAAACAGCAGAATTAAAAGGGTAAAAAATTGCTACAACCAATGGAAAAGAAATGTACACACGTTTAACCAAAAGCCTAATTAAAGCATGCAACATCATTCAAAGTCCAAATTTATGGTTAATGTTCATTTATGCTTGCAGTGCCAAACTACATCACAAAAATTAGATATAAAGCACATTTAAAATACAGCATTTTTCTCTCGTTTATGCATCTTGCTACTGGAGAAGCAAGTCCTTTGGCCAGACAAAGCTAATTTAAAATCACACTATTTAAATTACATCATTTTTCTGTAATTGCAATTCTTAAATACAACAGTACTGGATGTAGTATAACTCAGATTTAACACTGAGCTTGCAGACCAGAGCTGAAAAGGAGCATTCATTTAATTTCCGTAGTAAAAAAAAGAAAAGAGAAGAAAGAAAAAAGAAAAGAATAGCTGAAATGGATCACACATGGAAATAAATCGGTTCACTCTCATTTCATGCATAATATGAAATTAAATGGTCAAAAAATGAAAGATGAGTATAATACGGCACCACTCAATTATCCCTTCTTTAACAGCTCTTACTGGTACGCGAGATGTATTTTTGGTATGTATTCTGAAATTACCTACAAACCTCATGGCCAGTTGCTCTACAAAGGCTTGAGTTGGTTAGAAAAAAAAAGATGGTGGTGAAGACTATAACAGAAGTTCTTTTTTTAAAGAAAACAACTTTATATAAACCATTATATATAGTATATATATGGTGTGTATATATATATATATATGGTATATATAAGCCATTCTATTTAGTTGTTTAAGAAGGACTTATAAATGCAGACTTGTACTGCATCTTGATACCTGTTATGCAGTCTGTGGTGCAGCCAAAGGAACCCCTGCTTTCATCTTACACTGATCGATGCCAGCTGTCCATGGAGCTCCAGCGGTCCCTACAGCAACACCGTGGAGCACAAACTCTACTTCGCTCTGAAACAGTAAAATACAACCATCTCTGCTCAGCAGAGATCTAGCCACAGCCATCATTCTTCCAGCTTTTCCTGTTTCTCATAAGAAAACTGTGAGATTACAGTTATTTTTACGGTTATAGTTGAGATTATTATTAGCTCACTGCTTTTCCCACATCTAAGGAATTGAATTGTGTTGCAGCCCTGCATTATCTGCTTCCATATTCTGCCTAAATTCTAGGTTCGTTTCATCAACTTCCACTGTAGTCCCTCTTTGTTTTGCTAATGGACTTGTTGCCACAGAATACATAAAAGTAATAGTAATATGATCAGGGATTTCAAATCCCAAAAATGCAATCTCGAAACATTTCGGTTTCTGTAGCGCAGTTTTACTTTAGGAAGGAAAAAAAGTTCACAGCTGAGAAAATGCTGAGAGCAAACAAAGAACCTGAGAGGCAAAACTGGACACGGCAACTTGAACATTGGAGGTACCTATATGCAAATCTTTATCTGCTTCTGTTTGGCTTGAGGCTTTTGTTGTTGTTGTTTAATTGCATTATTATTTGTTCTGAATTTTAATCATTGGCTGCAGATTATGAGAACGCACATCACACGGATGACAGCCTTTTATAATTAGACTGGTAGACTACCTGTGCAAAGCACTTCGGTCCTATACATTGTTGAGCTTTACTTTGGATCACGCGACTTGACTTGAAGCAGGCAAATCCATCAACCTCACTTCATCCCACCTTCTCTTGAAGAAGTTACACTATTACTTTATTATCTAGGGGACAGAATCTGTGAGTTACGGTGCTAAAAATTCTGAAGGTGAACTTCTGCATCTACGTTCTTCCAAATTAAACTGCAGCCCGTGATGGCTCTGCTTTCAGTTTTCCTTTTGATACAGGAGGGATGGCACATAGCTCTTGCTGCAAATGAATGTGTTTCAAATGAAATGTTTACGAAGAGAGGATCATTACTATGCAGCTAATGAAAGATGGATAAAACTTGTCCAAATTAATATTATGAGAGACCTAAACTCTTTTTAAAAGATAATGAGGGAAAACTCAAGCGACTTGGATAGACTTGTACATATTTAACAAAAATGCATTTTCTATTCAGCCTCAGAGGCACATAATGATGATATTTCCAGGGCTAAATTAACATGGCCAACGTTCTGCAATGTAAATAGGCTCCTATTGATTAAACTAAGCATGGGGTGAACTTAAGCTGTTTTATCTGACTGTCAGTGAATGTTTTGCTGGTTGGGAATGTCCCCAAAGAGGAGCAGAAGTGCTTGGAATCAATACTGTCCAATCCAATTTTTTCTCACTGTTATCAAGGACAGCTCTGTAATTAAGAAGCAATTCCATTACACTGTCCACCTCGGTGGACAGGAATTGCAGTGTAAGGCAGCTTCTCAGGGGTACAGCACACACCTTGCCTCGTGGGTTTGAATAATGTATTACCCAAGCAGATTCTTAAGTGCACGTAAAAGAAGGCGTCAGTGCAATTAAATTTTATTTGATGGTTTAAAGAAGAATGCCTTTCATATTCACCTTGGTTAAAGCAGATGTCATCCTGAAGAACACAGGGTCTATTAGATAAATAATGTAAAGTCAATTGAGTTTGAGTTTCTAGTTCTGTAATAACCTTAATATCTGGAAAATCCTAGCTACATTGCAAAGCTACAGGAAATGTGCTCCAATCCACTGCGATAATGCAGTTTACCCATCCGCCTAATAACTACCGCTGGGTTTGACTCACAATTCTGTCTCCACACACTCCTCGAGCCTATTCAGTATTTCCACTGCAGCAGGCGCCGTGAAGCATCCTCGCAACAAAAACATTCCCTCCACAGACCCATCACAGACCTCCCTCCGGAGATTTGGAGTTCACAGAGCATTTTGTGTGCTGGGCTTATTTTTGCACCTCATCAACCACTATCACTGTATTTATACAAAGGTGGGAAAGAGGTTTTCCAGAATTCGGGAGGCTTCAAAAAGAATCTCAGAATTCAGTAAGATGTAGAAATTGTTACTGCTCAAAGGAAGAGTCAATATGGTTTAGATGCAAGTTTATCTTACGTTTCTAAAAGTGAAATTCTGGAGTTGAACAGCCTTACAGGATGCTTGGGTTTGTTTTCAAATGCAGAATATCCATATAAAACATGAACTGCTTTATACATCACCACTAAATTTGGCAAAGTTTAGAGTTACAAGCTATTCTATTGGAAACAAACACTAAGATAGAACAGAAACAGAAAGAAGGTAAAATGTTCTTGAGATTTCAGCACAGTTACTTAAATAATTCTACTACAAATGTTTGAATCAAATGACTTTGTTCACATGAACTGTTTATTAGAATTGCCACTTATCTTAGCAAAGACTATTGATTATTTAATAACTTTCAATGTTGAATTGTTTAGCTTCAAACACAGTAACTGGCAAGTGATTTTTGGCACGTGTGTTCCTTGTTGAAAAGCTATTTTTGTAGTATTAGACAAGTCAAGAAATACATATTTTAGGATAGATTTACCTGTAAAAATGACTCATTTCTGTTGTGTATCTCAGAAGGATATGCAGACGGGACTTCTCAGAGTGAGTAATAAAGCACAGCAGTTTGGAAGAAATGAAATACACTTAGCCTTATTATTCATTAATACTTCAGTGCTCGGCAGGCCTGCTTCTTCCCACGAAGGATTTGAATAACGTGGTTCCAGAAGTACTGAGGGACTGCTCCTTCAAGGAACATCATCAGCTTTATATAAAGGAAAAGGGCAGTGTTCGACCCAAAGTAATTGCTTAAGTTACACGAAGCTTTAAGACAGATATGGTAAACTGTGGAAATTTTCTTTAAGAAAGGAGACCGAAGATCATGAACTCATCTAAGACCTGTGTGACTGAGATGTTTTCCATTTATCAGACAAAATATACAAGGCAAAGGAAGTATTAGCTGGAAATCTGTGATACAGAACAGGAGACAAAAGTTCCTCCAAGCTCAGAGAGTATTTATGGGACTTTTATTCCACATCAATGTTCATTCCATCAAGTGCAGAGTAAGTCCCTAGCAAAGTAATAGGAGAGAGAAATCAGCAACAAATAAACCAGTATTTACAACTAATATAAAACCTAACACTTATTTAGTACTATGATTTGGCTAGGAATTAATCTAAGTTAACTGTAAGAATTCAACAGTTCTTCCTACTCACTGTGGGGAATAGAGTAATATTTATATTGAGGTTTTTGGGCTAAGAATGTACACTGCTGTAATTGCAGGAGGACATCAAAATCATACGGAAAATTATTTTGGAAGTATGGTCCTAATGTTTTAATATTTGCTTTTTCCTTTATAACTAAATAGGGGATTAGAATCCTGAGGAAAGATTAGAATAGAAAGAGTCCATGGGGAGCTGACAATGTGCATGTTAATACCAGATGCAAGGTCTGAATCACGAAATGGGAATGCACAACTGCTTCTTCTTCTTCTTTTAAGAGTTTTAAGCACTATACTTCTGAATAAGACTACCATGCTCAGACACTTCCACCTCTGCTTCTCAGTTACAGTCACGGTCACCATATTACGTACATCATTCTTTCTGTCACATGTATACACGGTGACCTGTACACACCTGAAGGGCTCTTCAGATCAGAGGAGACTTAAAATATTTCTATCTATGATGGACAAACCTCTCTGCTAAGACTGCTAGCACTGCTAGGAGTGCACACAAGCAAACTTTCAGGCACTGAAGGACTTTAACTGGAGGTAAATTAGCTAAAAGTGCTTATGGACTTGGGGGGTGATGGAAATTTGGCAAAGATTAGGACAATACAATTAGGGACCACCCAGGTCCCACTTCAAATCTATCTGCTTTGCTTGGAACGAGCTATTAGCTCTTCCAAGAGGCAAATAAAATCAGCTTAAAATTAGGTGATTATTAAAAGCCAATGCCTATATGGAAGAAGGGACAGATCTTATTGCAAGCTTGGCAGGATACCTCAGAATGAAAGAGAAACCCTTTACTCAATATAAAAAGATGCTACTGAACCCCATGGTGGAGAGTGCATGAACTGCTTGCATTCAAGAAAGGGGATATTTTTAGAGTACCCAGCAGACCTGAATGTCACAGAGAAGTTGATAAAGGTAGCAAAGAACAAATTAGAAACGTCCTTAGAGCAAGGTGAAATTTTGCTGTTCCCTCTGTTTGAAATAAATAAAAGGGAACTGAAATAGCAGTGATGGAACTTTTGAAGCAAGGATGTGAGACAGAGGCATGATTCGATGCTGGGAGTTTCCACTTGCAACTTTCTGGTATGGAAGAATAAAACAGTAAATTGGTATAAAAAAAAAAATCAATAATTAAGAACAATAATGTTGGCTACTAACATGTTTCTTTCCGAAACGTAATGCTTCAATTACTCAACCCAGGGAAGATGCTGTGCAAGACTGAATGTTTTTAATCTGTTATCCTGACACTGTCAAGTATTAGAGTCCTAAAAAAGACTACAAAAATAGCCAGTACCTTTTCCTTAGCATATCCTTCCAATTTCGGTGGAGATTTCAGCTCAGGAATTTCCTGAGCCAGAGATGGTATCTTTGTGTTTAAAAACCCTCAGCAGATTTTTCTTCCAACAACGTGTTTTTTTCAACCTTTAGGACACAGAATTATTTGGTAGTAAAAAATTTCACCATTTCATTAAGTCATGGGAAAAAGTACCTTGGTATGTTTGTTGAACTTGCCTCTTGCTGACATTTAATAACTCATTTCTTCTGTTACAGAAGGTAACGAACAATCACGTCTCATATAAAACATTATTCAGCTAGAATGTTGTTTTACAAATGCTCTGAAGACACCTTTCCCTGAAAGCAAGGAACCTTGCACAAGAATTGGCACAAGCCAACTAACAGCAGAAGGATTCTTTAATTATACCCAGTTTTTCCTCCTGTCTTATTCTAGTTCATCTTTCGGTAACGAGTCCTAAGCGTTTATTATGTATTACATTCAGAGTTGTCACGCTAAGACTTACAAATCTATTTGCTATTCCTTGATTCTGTACCAATGGTTTCTCATTCTGCAAACGGTAGTCTAAACAGTTTGGACATTTACAGTATGACCAGCCTCAAAACTCTCATCAGAGAGATAATGATACAGTCTTCTTAATACAAGGGAACATGCAGGAAAGGAGAAAAGATATGTCATGGATGTCACCAATTCATTTTTGATTTTTCCTGTACACACAAAACACTAATTATGTTTCCTTGCTTGAGCAGCATTTGTATTCACAGTAACACATGAGACATAAATAAATAAATGAAATGAAAACAGAAAATCCTGGCTTTTGGGGAGCCACAGAACTCAGTGAAGCCTGGCTACTCAGATTAGCTCCGTGGCATCACTACATTCCACTTCAAAAACTTGAGAGACTACCAAACCAGCACTAGTCATGAGAACCTCTCTTCTATGTGACTGTAAAACCACCCCCAAGCGTTAGGTAGCCACTACGACCAAGTTGTTTTCTGTTTACAATTTCGTATTGCAGTTTGGCTTTATGGTTCCCACTGTATAACCAACACTAAAAGCTGTTAATCAAAATGGAATATAAAAGTAATGTAGTCCCCCTACTAGACTACATCTCCCTACCCACAATTTCTGATGGCTTCAAAGCTCTCAAACGTGAATCACAGCCTTTCTTTTCTGTTTCCCAGAAATATTAAGCATCCTTCATCACTTGATGAATGCTAAAAAATACAAAAACCTATGGGGAAAAATGTCAATGGGAATTCTCAATAAAAAGCATTACATAAATGCTGGACGTTCACAACATTTCTAAATGTCAAAAATCCTTTCAGATACTTTAAGAACTAAAAATAATTACAAGTATGCAATTCACTTCTCAGATACATTTAGTCTAAATGTTCTTCTTTGAATGGTATCTATTCTATTTGAGGGTGGCAAAGCATTAATTAATCCAGCACAATGAATCATCCGCTGCTGCATCACAGAAGTAGCTTACATGATCACATTGTATATGGGTAAATGGTTACACTTCTTTTACAAAAAGAGGCAAAAACAGTATTATCTAGATTCTTCAAATCCTTATTTTGGCAAAGGAAAGCAAGTAGAAGCCAGCCTAGCTTTGTACCTAAGAAATTTGCTTTTGTTTTCCAATCTGATTCTTTTGGTAACTGCTCCAATGTCTGTAATACAACGTGCAGGTAATTTTGTATGGTAAAATGAAATAAAGGGCTTTTGCATGTCCGGTAGATTACCAGTGAGCACACACATGCTCCTGAAGTGACAGCCTCACAATATCAAGCAAAATTCAGATTGTCTAAGACTTTCAGAGAGCACCTAAGCTTCAAACATCGATGCACATGCATCCATTGTCCTACAGTCTAAGCCACAGACACACAATACAAAGAGAAAGGTAACTGTTTTGCTGAAATGCTTCCCGACTCTTACCCAGACATGGTCAGATGTGTTCTGAAAGCTGGCTGCTTAAACCACCCTGAGCTCTGTTACAGTTATAGCTCCCAAAGAGCAGGGCTATAATAATGTAATAATTATAATATTAATAGAGCTAATTTTCTTCCTAGTAGCTGGTATGGTGCTGCATTTTGGATTTAGGAAGAGGACAACACTGGTAACACACTGATATTTCAGTTGTTGCAGAGCAGTGCTTGCACAGAGCCAAGGACTTCTGGTTCTTAGGCTGGGGGTGCACCGAGAGCTGGGAGGGGACACAGCCAGGACAGCTGGCCCAGGCTGGCCAGAGGGGTGGCCCATACTGTGTGCTGTGATGCTCAGCAATAAAACCAGGGGAGACAGCTCCTGCCTGGGGACAGTCTGGGCATCGGCTGACTAGTGGTAAGCAGTAATTGTGTTGTGCAACACTTGTGTGTTGTGTTGTGTTTTGTTTTCTTTCTGATTAAACTGTCCTTAGCTCAGCTGATGAATTCTCACTTTTACCTTTTTTTTTGATTCTCCCCCACATCTCAGGACTGGGGTGATGTGCGGGTGTGGGAGCCCTGGCACAGGCTGCCCTGAGAGGCTGTGGGGTCTCCTCCTTGGAGAGCTTCAGAAGCCACCTGGACACAGCCCTGGGCAGCCTGCTCTGGGTGGCCCTGCTGGAGCAGGGGTTGGACCAGGTGGCCTCCAGAGGTGCCTTCCAGCCTCAGCCATCCTGTGTTTCTGTGAAGAAACTTAACAAATCAAGAGTGTAGACACCTGGCTTCAATGACCAGTTTGGACTGAAAACTGATCTTCCCCCTGAGAATACTACCCTTAATATCAGGCCCTTCCTGCACAAAACACTCTGCATATCCTGAAGCTGAAGCCCATAACCCAGGCATCCAGAAATCACAGAATTAGAGAACAAAAGGATCAGAAATCTGTTTCCTCCTAAGCAGCTTGGCACAAAGCTGCTAATAACTTTCTCTAAATTAAGCATGGTGAGTTACTTCAGCATCTTTTCCTTAACACAGATGCATGGATGTAAACCAAAAAAGGTAGGGGAGTGACCTATAAGGCCATTTAGTGCATTGTGCTAGCCCCCGATGAGACTGACTTTCTTCAGAGCAGCTCTTACCAGATTTTTTTCTAATTTCTCATTAAAAAAAAAGACGGACCAATCTACAGGCATCTCAGCCCCAGCAGGGGTTGACACTAGGTGCTTAGGAGAAGAATATGCCATCCTATTTCATCCAGCAATGCTTCTTTCCCTCTGCCCAACCCTCCAGCAACCTTTCATCTTCCCGTAAATTGTGGTTTAGGGATTCCCAATTCCCATCATTGTGCTTAATAGCCCTAGATGGAAGTATCCGTCATGAATTTGTCTAATTGCTTTTGAACCCATTCAGACTTCAAGCCTCCACAACACTCTGCAGCAATGAATCCTGCAATTTAATTATGCACATCATGAAAAAGTACTTCCCTTCATTTGTCTTGGAGCTACTGCTTGATCATTTCACTGGATATCCCCTTGTTCTTGTGCTATATAAGAAATAGCAAACAATTATTCCTCATTCACCTTCTCCGTGGTATTCATGATTTTATATACTTCACTCTATTCCCCATCAGTAATTCCCTTTCTCTTTTATTTTTTATTTAAAGTCTCTTCGCACAGAAGTTGTCCCTTCCCAAGGAGGCAAGATTACGATGGACTTACGCAAGAGCATGATGTTTTTCATTTATGCTCTCTCCCCCTCTCCTTATCATTCCCAACTCTATCAAAACCCACCTACAACACCTCCTTTTCAAGCCGCGGAGTTTTGTTTTAATCTCTCTGTGGGCAGAATCTCTTCCATCCCTGCCTTACTGCTACCGCATCCTTTCTGAGGCTGGGAGACCAGAGCTGCATTCACGTAGGTACAACACACAACAGCACAATGGTGGTTCATTTTGGTCTCGGGCTGATGCTATCTGGAACTATTCTGTTCTTATCGCAGATCTGTAAATCTAAGCTTTTTCTTGATGAAAGCAGGAATTTGTTCAAATAATGTGAGAAACAGCCCTGTCACGAGAGAGAATAAATTCAAGTTTTACTTTTTAAATAAGTCTCAAAACAGACTAGGCACGTTCCTATGACAAATCATGATGAGAGAAGTTTAAAAAAAAAAAAAAATCAGCCTGAAGGTTCACAGACATTTGTAAAAAGTTAGTACCACACTAGAGAGACATCTGTGTGTGCTAGGCCATTGATAACAGCTTGGAAAAAAAAAAAAAGTAGAAAGAATAAAATAGTTCATGCATAGGCATGAACATGCATGAAGAGTATCTACATCCGTGTGAGGTGGCCAGGTGGACTGACTGCTCTCCTGCAGGTCTTCTCCTCCACAGACTTGAGAAAGGACTCTGGGCACCCAACATCCTTCACACCTAGACAACTCAAGTCATGTTAAAATAAATTCAAGCCTAGCCAGCCTCGCCTGCACTTTCTGCATCTTTGCTACACCCAGTATGACAGCTGGAGGTCTGATTCATTATTTAATAAATACAAATAGCTACAACTGCTGTTGATATAAAAACACAGTAAATTAGACCAAATAAAAATGTCCAGCCCCAGACATCCTCAAACTCTTCAGGCCAAAATTATTCTGTGTCATCTCTCTACCTTGTTTCCTTGTCTGTGAGCAGGGATGGCAGCACCACCTCACTTTACAGGGATGTTCTAAAAGTTGTTTGCAAAGACCTAAGAGGCTGCTGTAATCAGGGAGGGGAGGGTGTATTTTCAAGTGTGCCGCTGATAACTTGACACCCTACAATGAGGGAAATGAAAAGATCATATCTGCTGTAGGATGTGGCCATCATACATTAGTGCTGCATAAAAGTGCACAATGAATATGAGCAAATGGCAAGCGAGTGCTCGGTCAACATGACTAACCCTCTGGGATGAATGAGAGGGGGATTTTTTTTCGCTGCTAATGCTTGGAGAGACAATATTTTCTTAAAATAGTTGCAACTTTTTTGTTTAAAAGAAAAACAAAAAAGAATAATCAAGAAGTATGTTGGTGGTTTTGAAGTGTATTGTATAAACAAGGTAAAAACCTGAGAATTTTGATTACACAGTGATCTCTGTCCTTTTGATTACACAATGATCTCTGTTTGCAGAGGGAGAAAAAAAGGGGATTTATAAACATTAGCAAGCTAGGTTGATTTCACATCTCCATATCCCACGGAAGTCATCCCCCAGTGAAATGCAGACATATTACAAAACCAAACGCCCTAAGAATAGCTCATTAAATAGAACACTGCATGGCGTAAGAACCTGTATTTGATGAAAATAAATAATTCCTTTGGTGAGTGCAGACTTGTTTTACTACTTTTCAAAAAAATACATATACAGAACTCAACAGGAGCGAATACACAACACAATGAATCATCTGAGCAACAAATTAGTTCCATTAATTCCTCAGCGTTAGTTTGTAAATTAAATCTGATAAGAGGTCTGAGTCAGTAGTGCTAGAAACGTCAAAGGAATATACTCTGCTTATAAATTTTCATGATTTTGAATTACTAGGAAAGTGTGACCAGTTTTCTGTTGTTTTTCTTTTTTTTAAAGCTGTTCCTCAAGTGTTCATCAAGCATGTAATCACAGACTCATGCACACTGTATTTTAGAGGACCTTAACATTTTCAATACTTTGCCTAGTGTGCAGAGGTAGTCACATAAATCCTAAGAATGGCTGCTAGGGCGACAAAAGCGTAACCAATACTGATCCTGGTCTGGGGGCATCAAGTATCGCGCGTGTATGAATGCCAGCTGTGTAGCATTACAAATAACAAGCAGTGTTTGAAAACATCCATGCTTACCTTCTAATATCCCATTCTGAGAAGTGCTGTGATCTTTCTCGTATGCCGTCATACGTTGATAGCACGGTGAAAGGGAAGAGTGCACTTCCCAACTATCAAATCGCACTTCTTTTTTTGGAATGCATGCATTGTCTCCACGACTTCATAAGGAAATAAAAAAAAAAATTACTGAAAGCACTCGCGCCACATGTAGGTAGGTCAAATGCTTGGGTATGATTAAATTCTTTCTCAGCTTATTGACTTGAATAAATTCTAAAGCACACGGAAACAGGTGATAAAAGATTCTCACCCCTGAATACAGCCACTTTCTCTAATAGCTCGGTGGTGGAGAGTGATTCAGTATTACTCATTGGACAATTGAAGAGAATCTTAGTCATGGCTGCAGTGTAGGTTTGGACAGAGTAATTACAAATTTATCATTGAGATTGTGAAAGGCGCCTACAAACATTAGCGATAGGTTATTTTTCTTGCTTTATCAACATACTTACAGTACTCTAAGAAGACTTTGAAGAGTATTCTCTCTGATTCACAATTACCTTGCTAATTTTACTTTAAAAATATTTAGCTCAACATCATGTGGTGGTCTGCTTTATGTCACACACAATGCACCCATCATCCCGATTCATTCATCTGTAAATATCAGGTGATCCTGGTTCAGTGCTTCACAGCACAGAATTATCTAGAAGGCCAGAATAATAGGCTTGCCAGATTTTTTTTCTTAATCCATTTCTTTCCAGTTTCCACGATGCACTATACAATCTAGCATCACCAAGCCACTTCTGAATATCTGAACAAGTTTGGCCCCAGCACAAATGCAGATCTTTATCAATATCTGCTTATTTGGTTGACAACTTTTTTGATCTTCCTACTGAATTGTTCTTGTTTTATAACGGATCTCTGATAGGCATATTACTTTATGGAGAATAAGAGGTCCAAGGTAACAGAATCAAACATCTCTTCCTTTGATCTACTAATACATACTACATGACAAATTAGTCTCATCAATATCCTTTTACTCATGATACAAATAGCTCAGAAATGAGAGAAAATCATAGCCATACACGTAAAGACAAAATTCTGAAACCACATGTGAAAGATTTCAGCACAATTTTTAAGTTTGCAATACGTCCACTCCCATTTAATCTATTCAGTTACTTCCAAGAGGCAGTTAACAACACACTACTAAAATAAAGATGGTATCTTATGTTATACGCTACTGTCTAGATAAATTAGCACTAAATATCAGTGACTAATACTGCTGGGACAGGCTTCATCATTAGAAGAATAAAGGATTGAAAAATTGGAGCATTAACATTTCCTGTATTCTAATATTCATGCAATTCTTCATATACTTCTGTTTTTACGTCTGTTTCTTTGGTAACAACATTAAACATAGGATGTGCAGAATAGGAAAATAATCAGCAATTCTATAGCTAGGAGATCCCAAAGAACATGGAGGGGATTTTTGGTACTCAAATCAGGAGTGTGATGCAACCTTCACTCTTCATCTTCTTCCTTAAGTGTAGTTCCTAAATTAATCCGTCAGTTGTCTTTCACCATAAGTTCCCTAAGTATCTTTAGGGTATTTTGTGCATGTAATCGGTTGTCCCCAGCTAGTTACCTATCTGTTTACATCAGATTTGAGAGCATCAGTCTACAGAAAGCAATGCAAGAGCTCCCAGAAAAACTGGAGAGAAAGGAGAAACAAGAGGAGATGCCCAAGCAGGGGCAGAAGCATAGAAAACGATGTAGGAGGAGGAGCATCACTGAGGGGACTGCAGCCCATGGAGGAACCCACAACAGAGTATGTGCAGCCGTCAAAAGAAGAGAAGCCCATGCCAGAGAAGTTAAGTAACAAACAAAGAGCAGTAAAAAGACAGGGAACAACACGCTGACAACTTCTGCCTCGCTGAAGGGATTGTGTGGAGCACACAGCCAAGGGACAGCAGCCCAGGAAAAGGGAAGGAGAGGTGTCTCAGCTGAAGCTGAGGTGGTTTCTCTGAGTGGCAGTTTAATTGTTTCTTGTTTTTCAATACCAGAATCAGTGATTTGAAGTTGATATAAATCTGCAGTAAATTAAATTAAGTGGAATTCCCTGACTCAAGACTGATTTTGCTCACAACAGGGGAAGAAGGTTGTCCTTTGGTGAGATGACAATGAAACTTTTTTTTTTTTTAATGGCTCTGATGGATGGTCTTATGTCATGGGGTCACAGCAACACCATTCTGTTGTGTCATCCCTTCTGAATCAATTTGAATATTCTTGCAATTCTCTTCATCTCAGAGACGTACATTATGAAACACAGCAACCAACCTGTGAAAGAGCATCAAAGGAATTTACGGAGCTGTTATGCAGGCTAACTAGAGAGGCAGAGGATATCAATTCCTCATGCTCCTGCGCACAGAGTGATTCACCATTTAAGATACAAAAATAATCTTCAGCATAAGGTGTCGTACACAAATTTTTCCATTCAGCTACAGTTCTCCATAGGTGGTCTTCCAATTTCATCTTTTCAAGACAAGTTGAAAAGCAAGAACTCAGTATAACAAAAGTACAAAGCTCTTCAAATCCTGATGTAACACGTCTGTCAAATAACAAGTACTGTGTTCCCTTCCACGTTTTTTCCATAGTCATCCACCTCTAGGCTTTCTATATGCCAATTTCCAGGCTTTGTTTTCCACTCAACTTGCTTGTACAATATATTTGGGTAGACAGGTCAGAGATCCAGACTTGTAAACTTTATGTCTCCGATCATATTAAGGGAGTCTGCCTCTTAAATTCTAGCAAATTTCTCAATAAGCCTTCAATTTCTAACCCCCAGTCTTCAATTCCCACTGGTCTAGGACCCCTAAATGTTTTTTCTTTTGATCTGAAAGTTGGAATAGGAAAGACATGATGCTGTCTTCAAAAATGTGAAACCAGTATTAAACTCCAGAATTTACTTTACCAACAGTCAAGCATGAAAAAAAGCTACAGGCAGAATACCTACTGCTCTAAAGCTGCCCTTCCATTTTTTTTTTTACCCGTTTCTAATTATCAGGACTCCTACTCACCAGAATCAAAGCTTTCTATGTACACACTGTTTAAGTGTCCATCTCGATCCCTGTCTCACCTCTTCAGTCTCCCTTCATCTCTGCAACATCTCCAACAGTGTGGATCATAAAGGCTGATCAGTCTGGACCAAGGACCCACCAGAGATGTATGAATTTCCTTTTAGGTCTATCCATTTTGAGTAAGTGCAGTTAAGAGCCTCCTTAGATGGTTGTTTTTATACATACGCCTCTTGTGGTTAAATGTTAACCTACCTATAAGGTCAGCTGAGCTGGGTTAAGACCAAATGTCAATTTAATGTCAAATTAACAGCAGCTGATAGGAGATGCTGAAGAAAATGGCATAAAAAATGGGGGAAGCACATACTAACTGTCCCCACTGTCAGCAATCCCTATTTTAAGGACTTCCCAAGCTGAACAATCTGTAGACATCCTTGTGTCTATCAGTCCTTCATTTACCCTCCCTGCCTAATCCACCTGGTGGACATTTAGATGTTTGACTTTTGCAGAGTTCCACATAATAATTAAGCATAATATGAAAGTTATTTGCATTAATTTCTTTTACAGATGCTTCCTGTTCATCTCACTGGATATTCCCTCATCTAGTGTTTTGAGAAAAGGTGAACAACTGTTACCATTTACCTGCTCCAAGCCATTTATGCTTTTATATACCTCGATCAGTTTCTCCTCAATCACCTCTTTTGTGAACTGGAGAGCCCTGAATCTCTCCTTGTACCGAAGCTGTTTCCTACCCGAGATGCAAGCGCGTAACACATTTACAAAACGCTTTCCATTTTGTTCTCTCCTCCTCTCCTAATCATTTTTAACATTGTTCTGACTGGCACTAAGCACACTGCCAGCATTTTCAGCCTCCTATCACAATGATTTCCAGACCTCTTTTCTGAGTGCTAATGGATAATTTACAGCCCATCACTGTGTAAGCAGCAATAGTTTTATCCCTGATGCACTACTTTGAATTTATTGCCACAATTTCATTTGTTGCATTATTGCCCAGTCACTGAGCATCATGAGATTCTTCTGTAATTCTTCGGTTTTAATTTAATGCTTTAATTAGACAGAATTATGTCTTTTCATTATTCATCACTTTTCCAGATCCAGGAATATGTTGAGCAGTACATATTCCAAGAGATTCCTGTTAGGTGCTGTTCATAATCTCCTGCCACTATAAAAATTTGGACCACGTTCTTCGTCTACTGTCCTTAACCAGCCATTAAATCCATCCATAAAAAAGCCTTTCATGCCTGTAGAAGGGGACCCTGTCAAAACCTTTTTGTCAAAATACATCCAAGTTAAGTATATCAAGCAGCTCTATCACATCCTGAAACATTCTTATTCTTTTAAAGACCCATAACAGATTTGCAGTAAATTCTCCCCACCAAAAAAACTTCCATGACAGATACATCTTTTTCACTCCACACACTGTCCCATGTTATTCCCAAGTTGCATTTGCTCACAAAACTCAGCTCTACCTATTCATGCCCAATAAAATAGAGATGGTATCTCTATGATCCCCAAATGTGGAAGAAATTAATGGCTGGAAAGACAGAATTAATGGTTCCTGAGACAAAATGATGGAAGACAGAGGACGAGTGTATACCAGTGACCACAGTGATTCCTTGGACCTCTTCGTTAGCTGATCTTCCTCCTTTCCCAAGCACTTCCTCAAACAGAAATTAATATTTCGGACAACACCAGCACAAACAACTGGACATTGCTTTTGGAGAGCGTCAGTCTCCACACAGAAATGTTTTGGTTAAACCAACCCAGACTAAGGCAAATCCAGCAGCCCACTGTTGCTTAAGGAGCAGAGATTTGCCTCTTCCCCTACTCATGCAATCCTTTCGCATTAGCTCTTACATCTTTTCATGAGCTTATTCAACTCACTAACCAGAAGGAAATTTAGCTTGTTTCACTAGCCTAGCTTCTTGCCAGTCTGGTGAGTTACATAAAGTGGTGAGCACCAGAGACTGAGAGCGGGAGCACAACTGCCTCCTTTCAGACAAGTTCCTCCCATCTCACACCACTCTGCACCTTGGGGAGGCAGGGATGGGGGACAGAGGAAAAAGCAAGTTCCAAAGGCAAGGACACCTCTCCTTCCCCCCCACACATATGAATTTTTATCTTCAAGTTAAGAAACAAATATACTCACGTGAAACCAGAAGTTTCCTCTTTAAACTGCCTTCACTAGATTGCCAGAAAATAAATGAGAAGTAACTTTGAAACCATATAAATAAGTTTCAAAATCACATTTCAAATTACTACATCAAATTAGTCATCCCCAAATTATCGTTTATTCCTGTAGGAAATATGAAGATTAACTGCCTGTACATTCCCAAAGATACTGAATACTAATAATATCGCTATTAATGTGCATTTACTTTAATTAAACTGTAAATAAGCTTCTGGTCTTGAGACTGAAACGTCCATTCAGTGTTCCAAGAAAATTGCTGTTACATGTCATGATCAGAATATTATTTTGCTATCAATATTAGAAAAATTCTTTTCAATTACTTAGTGCCTACAATTTGTGCATCTCAAAGCACATTTACAATCATTATACAATCCGATCATAATAAGGTTCAGAGGGAGGCAGGCTTTGAAATGATTCAGGCTGCCGTGAGATTCATCATCTGTAGAAAAAAAAATGTTTTTTACACTTGAATGAATGCATTCAACACCTAACTCCTCCAGAACCGTGGCCTGACGCCTATTAGCTAAAACCACGACATCAGGTACCTCAGTCCCAGCTTAATCGCATCCTTATTAGGTGGGACAGAGAGAAATCTGCTGAGAGCCACGGTGGATGTGCTCTGAGTTTCTAGAACAGCTGTCCAAGCATTAGGTGCCTTTGGCCACTCCATGACATTGTATTAGTCACATTAGAGGGCTGAGACTGCCTCCAGTTATGCCAGTTAAGTAATAACTAATTCATCCTGCTCTCAGCAACAAGGCTCTAATGTAGCTAAATCTCCCAGAAACGTGCAGTCAATTGTTATTAGATTATTACTAGAGCCTCCCTGACCTTTGGCGTCTTAAAATTAAGCTGCTCGGAGACTGAAATAAGCATCTCATTGAGGTGCACAGCAGTAATCTCATCTTAAAGTATAATGACTGGAAGCCATCTATAAGTATTTTCTAAGGTATTTGGAACTGCTGCTTAGTAGTTGACATTTCCAAACTGCAGACCTGGTGAACTAGTCCATGTTGGGTAAAATGGCATCTCATCCAGCTCCTCACGCTCGTAGCTCTGTGGAACTTACCGTGTGTCATGGTACAAAACTTTGTGCACATGTTAATTAATTCACCTTCCGGGAGGGTCATGAGCGTTCTCCTTAAATACCTACAATAAATGGTCTGTGCATAACAAGCACAAGTGTGCAAAATAATAGTGGTGTAACTGTTGAAGCTGCCACCTGGGCATATTCAGATCTGCTGAAAGGATGCATGCACCCTCTTTGTATACACCTTACATTTGCAGTGGGTAGCTTTTAGCACCCGATTGCATCCAATCTTCAAGGTTTTAAGACTCATACAGTATGAAGATAACACTTATTTCCCTGTACTATGCCTACCTGTGCAAATAGGTAAGCATCAAGAATCGTTTTTCCAACTTCTCTTATTTCCACAGAATTTCCGTTACATTAGTGTAACAAATTTGCCAACCCCTTGCAATAGGGATTAGGGAAAGTGTGAAGGGGAAATAATTGCCTGCTTCACCTATAAAATAACACAATGTTATTAACCACATTTATAAAAACTGTACCAATGACAGAAGGAAGCATGGAATATTACTAGTGGTTCACTTGGAAGGACTACTATCTGAACTGAGCTCCTTTCTAAAAAAGGAACAAGGATGTAAGCTGAAAAGCTGAGGGAGTCGACCCATTAGGTGCAGAGGATGAGCCGACAGCGAGGAGTTTACACCTGGCAGAATCAACCCCAATTCCCATCAGCTGTAGTGTTTTGGACCTATTAATTTCAGGGATGAATTTACGCTAATGTTATTTTAACTTCAGTTAACAGATTGAAACAAATTGTTTATAACTATTTTCAGTGTTTCTGAACATATCCAATTATTTGTTCAGGGTAATAAAGCAAGCTCAAATTGAATCTCATACCTCACAACCAAAGTAAGGAACATTTATGACTGTCTTTTGAGAACTTTTTCTAATTTGTTTCTTTGAAGGAACCTGGAATTGTTTCATAAATAGTTTAGCACAGAAAACAATAGAGCGCAGTGATATAAAACTGGCATGACTTTAAATAGAAGCTTTACCCATTTGATAGTCACTCTGAGCATCAAATATTTTCACAGAGATGCTATAGACACACACTAGTGTTGTAAAAGCATCTAAAGAATTTTCCTATCCCTGCCCCTGTTTCTTTAGAACGTTTTATTACATCCTCACTTTAACTTCCAGCTTTCATTTACTGAAACATCCATTAAAAAAATAATAATAAAAAAAAATATGAACAGAAAGCATCAGTCACTTGAAGAGAAAACCTGAAAAGCTCGAATAGCAATGAGTTTAACAAGCATTGTTCTTTACATTGCCAGAGTGAATATACACACACACACACTTCATACTGTGCAGAAGTTAAAAAAGCTACTGAAGCCCAGTACCCAGTAGACAAACTTGATCACCTTTCTGACCTGCAGAATGATGCTTTGGAGTCAAAATTCAGAAATATTCAAAAATTCCAAAACTATTGTATATTGCAGCAAAGCAAATATGCTACTACTTTGCTTATAAATTCTTCGAATTAAATTGTGGTGTGTTTTTGGTTTTGTTTTGTTTTTCAAAATAGTCAAATACTCATACTAGAATCTTCAAAATAAAATACGAGTCTAATGAATGATGCAGAATATTTGGAAACCATCATCACTGTATTTGTGATGTCTCTTTTGAGGTGTCTGCCTAGCTTTCTTTTAATCTGTCAGTAAAATCAACAGATTTTGCTTTGGGACTGGGACAGGAATAGATGACCAGCCCAAAAAGATTTTTTTCTGTGACTTTACCATCTGCAGCTGACCTCTGTCTAGAAAGATCACATCCTGGAGAACAGATTTAAAATTCTCATTACACTTGCAAAAGCTTGCAGAAAAGTGGGGGCAACCTTACAGGCAGTGGGCACAAACTGGCCCCCAGGAGGCTCCCTCTGAGCCCCAGGAGCACTGCTGCGCTGTGCGGGTGTGGGAGCCCTGGCACAGGCTGCCCTGAGAGGCTGTGGGGTCTCCTCCTTGGAGGCCTTCAGAAGCCACCTGGACATGGCCCTGAGCAGCCTGCTCTGGGTGGCCCTGCTGGAGCAGGGGTTGGAAGGGATGTTCTCAACCATCCTGTGATTCTGTGAACAAGTGCAAACTACTATTAAAACAACAACCACTCAGAGCTAAAATGATAGAAAACAATCTCATGGAAAGACAATAAGCAGCAAGACACTGTTAACCGAACTCTGCTAGAAACAGTTTCACCCCCATTTCTCTTGAATAGGAGAAGGAAGACATAGAGGCTCCTTTCCTGATATATCCAAGATAATGAACTGGTACAGCCTTTGGCACATATAGTCAACAAATGAGCTTCACTGTCCATGGAAAGACAATGATTTCTTTTACCTCCCATGCCTCATGACCTGTGATGCTGTAACTTCTATCACATAAAAAGATTGTTTATCACTTACCTGGAAGATGACAGTAACAACATGACCAAGCTCTCTCTTTGACAAACATGTAGCTCTCAAGGTTCTTCACCAGAAAGAGCATGATAGAAGGGTGAAAGGGTAAACATGTATAAAGCATATACAAATATAAAGGTGTTTTTATAGGATATCAAAACTGAAATCAACACATATTATTTGGGGAAATATAAGGGAGGCAAACAAGTTTAAGAAGTGAGAAGAACAAATGGTATCAGTAGGTGTTTGGATACATGACTGGCCTTCCTCTCCCAGAGAAACAAACAAAACCCCATTAGTCACACCTGCCTTGCCCCATTCTCCTAGAGGTCCCAGGTGTGGCTTTGAAGGGGTGGTTTGGCAGGCAGGATCATTTTAAGGCCTGGACTTATATCAACCATGGCCATCCCATCCAGACCAACCTGGAACAGAAACTCTACCCAACAACCCATACTCAGCTCCCAGTGGCACTAGTTTCCCCCTGACCTACAACCAAAGCACACGCAGCACTGTGAGGAAGAGCGTTCATTAGCTTTGCAAATATTTACAAGGGTATATCTTGATAAAGCAGTAAAACGTACTTGAAGCAGATAATTTAATATCTCTCCCTGAAGTCTGTGAAGTGTAACTGCAACCCAGAGAGGCTAGCAAATAGATGTTGCAATGACTACACAGTAGCAAGTGGTGGGGATTAAATAAGTGTTCATTAGTATTCTCATACTTAACTACAATGCACTATAAAAAGCTGTGAACTGCTCATGTCCAACAGGACTACACGTCTAAATGACTCCATAACCAAGGCCACGGCAGATTCTTAATACCACTGCCATCACAAGCAGAACGTGAGGACATGAAACCTGCAAAGACAGAATTAAGCCTTTCTGTTCACAAATATCATAGTTACTTTTGTAAATACGCTGCACACAGACTGCATAAAAACTCACTCCTCTCTATGAACACGTCGTGCTTCTCAGATAACCTTTGCAAATGTTGTCCTTTAAAAACAAATACTTCATTAAACTTGCATCCTTAGATAATCTAGCCGGAGAAAGAAAAAGAAAAAGCACATAGAAGAGAAAATGTGTTGTTCCTTGTCACAGAAAGAAATGGGAAGGGAGGTTCTTCCCTAACTTTGGCCAGAAAAACTTATTTTTCGTAGAATCGTTGATATTACCATATATCTTGTTGATGTGCTTAATGTATGTAGTATAATTTGTGCCACTGATGAATTGTACTAGCATCGTATCATCATCATGCTGCAAATAAGCTCGCTGTTTTTGAGTGGTCTTGTGCAGAGCCAGGAGTTGGACTTGATGATCCTTGGGTGTCCCTTCCCACTCGGGATATTCTGTAAGAACCTCACGGGGCTTAAAATGCACTGCTACTGCTGAGGACAAGCATGGTTCAAATAAGCATGAGGTGAATGAAGCACCACGTTATTTTACTGGATCACTTGAAAACAACAATTAGTGGCACAAATTTCCTGCAGCTTTTTGATTCAAGCAAGTTTTATCAAATTTCACATAAAGAATATAAGCGTTCTTCCTTCGCATTAATTTGGAGAGCTGGGAAGGATAAGAAAAATCAGCGTTGGTGATTACATGCAAACAGATCTGATGTTATTTTATTTGAACAAAAGACAGATCATTCAAAGTAGCATGAAAAGCAGGTGCTTAGATGGATTAGTGGTAAGTAATGCCTTGTTACTCCCTTGTAATGGCTGATTAAATTTTGCAAAACCACAAGAAAGTTGTCCCCTATTTTTCTAAGGAACTCAGATTGTAGTTTAATTTGTAACCACCCTACCATAGTAGACATCCCATACTTTATTACCCTCATTAGGGCTGTCACCAACATCTTAGAAGCAGACCGTTAGCTTTTTTTATTTCTTCTGGTGAAGGGATTTGGCATGTTAAACTACTGTGATTTTAAGGAGAGGTCTGTGTTATCCAGCCAAAACAGATTCCAGACAGGGCAGAGCATATACAAGAATAGGACATAAAATGCCTGTACAGGAACAGGACATACTCTGCCTCTGATTCAAGCCTACTTACAGAACTTCTTTGCTGTGGGTATAAATCTTTCCAAAATGCATTTTGTCTGGAAGACACCTGCAGAACTACAGTGCACTGTTATTCTGAGTTGTTTTTTGGTGAATATAGTCTTTCCAGGATTTAGTTTGATGGAGTGATGGAGTAAAGTATTCAGCAGTCTGCATTTGTTCATAGTTGGCCAAAATGTGTTGATTCAACATCTAAAATACTAGCAATGACTTATTTTTGTGGTAATGCCATTTCTTAATCCATAGCATAGATGGAACTTAAGGGTGAGGGGCCCATAAAAGCATTCAATAAACAGCATTGCATTTGCAATTTTTTTCCTTAAAAGCAGTGAATTTTTGAGGACAGGTACTAAATGCTACTAAGATATGACCTTTTGAGTGATAAATGCCTTTTCAACATCCAATAAACAACTGCAACAATTTTCTGTAGGTTTGCTCCATCTCCTGTTCCAGCCCTGGTGGAACAGATGTAACAGTAGTTCCTGTTCCATAACCATATGTGATTTATCACCCTTCTCCTTTGCTACCAAAAGATCTGAAAATATGAGGAATTTCTGCAACCCCATCGGTACACTTTAAAATACTGAAAGAAACTAGTTGGCATTCTTGCCTATTTTCCCACTTCTTTTTACTCACATTCCTGTGACACTGTACAAATTTCTCTTGATCTGAATTTATTTTAGAGTAGAAATCTCACTTTTCCCCTTCATTTACTAGCTATAGTCCCTTGGGGTCCCTCCTTTCATTTTTTTTAAGGAATTCCCGGTTTTCTGTCCATATTTTCCTACCAATTTCAAATACAGTTGTCCTCAGTTCTGGGAAATTAGCCCTTTTGATATAAGCTTGTGATTGAACTCGCCCTGTTTCCCTGTACTAAATATAATCAGGTCAGGATGACTGGTCCCTTGGCAACCATCAGCTTCCAGTCCAGCGGTTAGTTCATCTTTATCCATCAAAGCAAAACCCAGAATTGACTTACCATATTTTCAATGTGATACCTTTTTGCTTTAGCAAATTATCCTCCATCTTCTGGCAACAATAGCTTGTTTTATGTCCAACTGCACAGAACTTCCACTAAATGTCGCTTAAATTGAAGTTTCCCCATAACACCACCATTTTATTAACTGTGAATTACGGTGCTACTTAAAGGAACTCTTCTACTCTGTAGCATCATTTGATGGCTGGTAACAGATCCCTCTAGCAGCATATTGATCCACGCACACTCAAAAGGCCATGGCTTTGTTCTCTGTAGCTCTAAAAAAGGTAATGAAATCTTTAAAACTCGGTGTTACCTACCTTGTTATTCTCACTGTCCTTCATAAAGTGACTGTAATTCAGTTCAAATGATTCTAACAATTATATCCGACTTCTCATCACACCTTTGCTTGTTATCTAGACAACTACCATTAGTGGAAAGGGAACTGAAAAAATATCCTCCACATTATACGCAGCTTCATTGCAATTTTCCTTGAGGCACCAAGTAGCAGTCTGTATGTATCCTTACCAATTTCTCATGATTACGCTAATTTAAAATTTTCCTGGCTTTTTTAATGAAGTTTTCAGCCCAGACAATTACTGTTCTTCCTGTAGAATACCATGCTTCTACAGCTGCCCTGACTACAGGTGAAATGCAGGCTTCAACAAAAATGGACTTTCAGCTTTACCTGTACCAGCATGCCTCCTGCTTCACCTCCAGCACATCCTGGAAGCACAGCACAAAAGAAGGAAGGCATAAAGATCCCTCAACAGATCAACATCATCCTGCAAGTGGTTTTGGTTGGTTGGTTTCTTTCTCTTTTCTTTACACAAAGAATACATTTGTCTTGGAATAATCCCACTGGGAACTATTAAGAACATGCACGGAGCACACCCTTGATTTCACTAAGCATCGGTGACAGAAGACCAATAATGCTTTTCCTCCTAATTCAAGCAGATCATGCTTATTTTAAAAAAGCCAGATAGGTCAAAATCAAGTGGTCAGTACAAAAATTCATTACAAGGAATGGGTTTTCTGATAAATTAGACTTCTCCATATGTACAGTTTTTAAACAGAATGTTACAATGGTAACAAACAAATCCTGACTTCTGTACTCCATTAACTATAACACATGGTTTTATCACACTAAAGGGACATCAATTATTTTTTATTCCTAACTCTTGCAAGCAAAGGCTGCAGATTTTTTTAAAGTGAAAAACACAATGAAGTACAGCCTCCAGTTTCAATAAGAAAGTATCTAGCTTAATTTTCGGCTCTTATCTCCTTGACTTTGCTGTTCTCTGATAGGAAGTTGGCTGTTGTCCAGCTTAACTCATGTAACATTTTGTTGCTTATGTTCAACGTAATTGCAGACATGACAGGCATTCATAATTAAGCCCAAAGGGTAAGCCTAGAGTCTGAGACACACTGGAAAACATGAAAATATGAGTGGATAATGTCTTCAAGTCCAAAAAATAAAAAGGGGAAATATACTACTAATGAAAATAAAACAATAAAAATACCTATTGTGGTTCAAACATGCTGCATCATCATCGTCCATGAAATCAAAAACTATATAGCCACATTACTAATGAAATTAAATTATACTAGTTACAGCAGACATGAGTCTGCACAGCCTACTTAATGAGTCTGTAAATCTAATCAGAGGAACTTGTGATAGTCTGGTCCTGCCTGGACAGGCCTGAAACACTGGAAGACTTTCACCACTATTACACAGCAATAAATCTTAAAAATCTTGCAACACTGTTTTTTGATACTTGTGCCTTCTCTCTCCACTCAACCTGCTAGAAATATAGCATCCTACGCTACCTCACGAAGCCTTTCAGAAAAAATTCCCCAAACACACAGACAACTGTGGATGCATCCACACAGACCTCCTTTGGCACCATGACCTTGCCAGAGACAAATTACATATAGCAGTCTTTATAGCTCTTGGCTGTAAGGAAGAGTGAAATAAGAGAGGATTTGAGCATGACTGGCAGAAAGATGTAAATGTTTGCCTGGAGATTACTGATGGCAGCATCCCAAAAGTAACATGAAGAAATAACCCTCGTGATTGGTACCCGAAGTTAACACAAGGGAGTGACCAACAAGAACAGAAAAAGGCATGCTAGATGAAATCATTCTAAGCAGTATTTGAATCAGGGTCTCATGTGATGCTCAGACCAAAAGAGTAGTGACATTACCTGGCACGGCAGCAAATTTGGCAGTACAGATGGGGAAGATCCTCCAAAGACCTGGAGGGACAGCAGCTAGCAGGACTGACGACCATGAGGAAGCACTGGAGCCTCCTCCTTATTGCTGGAGCTGGAACAAAGCTCTACACTGCTCCCTGACCTGAAACATGGCCAGTACAGCCCCATCCTGATTAGTGACCAGCACCAACACCCACAGCCCCCCATTAGGGTGGGTGCGCAGGAGCATGAGGCCCTCAGGGTAGACACGGCAGGGGCAGCAGGCTGGAGCAGGTCATAGGAAGTGTTATTTTTTATTATTGTTTTATATAGCGTTTTCTTTAGCTTTACTGCTATGCTGAGTGCAGGTATCAGTATCAATTTTGGTTAAGAAGTGTTTCAGCTAAGCCCAGGTTCGCCTGTTTCTGGCAGGCCCCCATGCACCTCAATCGACTCGCTAGCGCAGACCGACCGCGACCGAGCTCGGTGCACGGTGTGTGGCAGGAGGCATCGATGGCATCGGGTCGATCCCTGTGCTCCAGCACCACTGCTACCCATGACAAATAAATAATCCAGTTACCAGCTTGGTAGAAAGTGACTTAAACACCTCAGTTCTTCCCTCTGACTGCATGAAAGGGCACGGCACCAACCACGCATTTGCAGTGCAAGATAACGCGATGCTTGTGTAGATGCCTATGTCCAGTTTTAGGTGACAGTGTGTTGTTTTACTTTTCTCCCTGAGAACACAAATTACCAGAGAAATAGTGCCAATAGACACCAATAATTATGGATAATAAAAAAGGAGAACAAAACAACACTCTATAGCACATCTTTGTATCTGGCTGGCTGAAGGGGGAAAAAAATCACCTCCAGCCACACAGAAGAAAATCCTCGGATTTTCTTGGGAGACTAATTACCAGGACGTTCACGTATGCTTATATATCTCAGCTTAATAAGCAGAGCAAAGTCAGGCTTATTCCTCAAACGCAAAAAGCTAAGGGGCACTCAGATGGCAGCAACTCCAGGAAAACACTGAGCTTCAACATGAAGTGTCCCACAGGACAGAGAAGAAACTGGAGTAGCTTATGGTATTATGAACTTATAAATCCATGTAGCAAAAAGATCAGGAGGAAAACCTGCCGTTCTGATGGATGAGCACACTTCTATGCTTTCTTCTTACAAATCATACTGGGGCAATGGTGTAAGCACAATCAGCATTATGCCGGGTTTTACTGATCTTTCCTCCCCAAACCTAAACGAAAACTAAAAATGGAAGGAGATTAATTTTGATGTGGGGCAGATTCTGAGGAAGAATCTAATAAAGCTGCAATACACAGAGGAAAGACTTGACAGCAACTGGTATCAGTCTACCCAGGCAATAATAAGAGGAGCCTGTAATACACGCACCAAGTCCCTTTTCCCATAATGTCTCCTTCTTTCCCCTCTTCTATAGCTCCGGGTCCACGAAATCTACAGTTTTACAGCAAGTACAAAGGGCTTGAGAGCTATTCTGAGACTAAAACGTAGAAGCTGGAAAACTGAAAACAAGACAAAACCAACCCTACAACATTGACGCAAGGGCACGGTATTTTATGATGTGAAAACGATGAACTCCAAGAAGCACTGGAGCTGAATAAGGGAGACAGGATTCATTTTTGAGAAAACTGTAAAGATTTTTTTTCAGTTGAACTATATAATGAAACAGCATTTTGAAAATTAATGCTAAATAATTCAGCAGTTAAAGCAAATAAGTAAAATAAAATAAAATAAAATAAAATAAAATAAAATAAAGAATAAATGAGTAAATGAGAACTTAATATAGCAATACTGCCAAAAATGAACAAAAACAAAATAAACAAAGCCAAAACTGCCAGGCACAGCATAGGAAGAAGTCTGCAATGGAGCCGATTACACTGGGGACTGCATTAACTTAAACACTGGGTTGCCTGAAAACCAACACGAAGCATGACAAAACCCACAGCCTATCTGAAGCTCCTGACTTTCCCAGTACAAACAATTTTTAAGAAAAACTTTTGTACAAAGCTTTCTGAAGAATCTCCTAACGTCTTTGTTGTAGATCTCTCCACAGCATATTTCAGATAAACAACGTTCTCCCTTGCTACATACTGCATGTGGAAACAGAAAATTAAGAATAATTCCCTAGCAAGCAGGAGAACTGACCCTTACATTTTCATAACACAGTGAGAAGCCTAATCCTATTTATGTGATCACTGGATGACTCCACATTAGAAATCTTAAAAGATTCTCCTCCATGATGGAGAATCAGATGCTGACAAGACCTCTTAAGATTTTTTTAAAATCTTGACATCACGACAATACCTAGTTTAAATAAAGGAAAACATGGAAGGCACTATTGAACCTGCAGCTCACTGTCCAGTCTACAGTCTCCACTCTGTGTCTGTTGACATAGCGAAACTCAACAGACAACACATTTCAACAATTTTATAACATAAATAAACATAAAAGCACTGCAGGAATACAAGTGTAAAAGGGCAAGCAGAAAGGCAACTGTGACATCTCTGTGTGTCTTCCTCCCAAGCACTAATGTCAGGCGATAGCTGCAGGCTTTCACACAAGAAACGTGACAGCTAACGAAAACGGAAATAATACAACTTCACACAAGCATCTTTTGCCTTCTCACCTTCTTATTAGGCATTTCAAAATATGCTGAAAGATAGCAAAACTGTAAGCCTCTCTTTCTGTAATTTCTTTCTAAAGCAGAGTGAACAAACATACTAAACAATTATGTCAACATGAAAGTATTAAATAAATCAATTAGAAAACATTAATTTATGCAAATATAAACATCAAAGCATTTCTCATTCATATTTCAAATTAAGGATTAAGAGAGCAACCCAATTATTCTCTCAATCTGTTCGTCTAAGAATCCATCAACTGAAGAGATTAGCGTGCTTTATGGTGGTGGAATATGGGACAGCTTTGTCCCAGTATCCATGAGTCCCATTAATAAATGCATTCTTAGCATATATTAACATTTCTTAACTGTCACCTGTGGAAAAAAAATGACTTTGAGGTAAGGAGAGCATTCGACTTTCACGTCTCTCTTGTCTTGTACTGTACAGTAACTACAGTAAGGAAAGCCAACTCAAGTAATTTATTTTTAGCAAACTCATTATTCTAAACAGGTTGTTCATTTTTCTTTAGGAGACCAAATAAAGTGAGTGAGAGAATATTTAAGTCGCACTATTTAAGGAGTAACTGCATAATGACGAGTCTGTAACCAGAAGTACTCCATTCCACAATTATAAGTGATTAGAAGAATAAGAGGATGGTAATAGCTGCTTTAGCTACGTGGCAATCAAAAATACTTTTTTATTCACTGAAAAGACTGAAGAAGAATTAGTCAATCAAAGACAGATTGCCATCACATACTACCATATGTCCCGCAAGGAACCGGGAAAGAAAAAGAAGACAAAGCTGGGGCTGCAAAGCCCCTCCCCATGCACCACCTCTGATAAGTCCACTACTTCTCCCAAACTGAGGGTGGGCGCTACCAGCAATATCAGCAAACATTTCAGCTTCCAGAACATGTGCATCTCAGAGCCATCACTGACAGCCCGCTGTTCGAAGAGCACAACCATCTCCTTTGCTTTAGCATCTCTCCCAGCCACGTGGGAATTGCTGCACTGCTCAGAGGGACCACAGCTGTGCTTGATCACAGCCACCTCCCTCCAGTCATCTGAACCTGAAGCAAGAGGGGTTGCAAAATGAGAAATACGCACCATGCATCGATCCAGATTGCTTCTCTCTGGCCACATCACCCTATTTCTGAATTACATTCACAAACACATGCACTGTTTATTTAGGTCTATATTAACAATGCCCTTGATAACTCACATAACTGCTGGGTCACCTCCCTGCTGATTTACAAGTATAAATGGCAAAAATGCACCTCACATCTATCACAACTTCTTACTGGTTTCCACCATAAACCAGAGGGCTCCATCTTGGTAAGGGTTACAATAGAAATCTAATCCTAATTCCATCTTTTCTCCCACATGGTATAAAGAAAGATAGCTACTAGGGTGCCAGAGTACAAGAAAGGGCAGCAAAGCACTTAAGTATCATGACCATAATAGCCTGCAGTATTGCTATGGAAAAGTGATTAAAACACAACAAGGTCCCAGACTGAAAGCCAACTTCAAAGAACTGGCGTGTTGAAGACAGGAGTCTGAAATAAGAGAAGCAATTTCTGTGTCAAGGAGACCTGAGGAAAGGCATGAAAACACACATTTTTAGAAGTGTCTAAGAACCACTGTACATATTTCATGCCTGCAATGATGCTATGCAACAAGTCAATCCAATTTTCATGGCATTCTTTCAGCCCAAAAAAACTGATTCTTTATTCCGAGTTTGCATTTTTTTTGATATTCTGTCATAACAGCTTTAGACAGAGCACCACAACACCACACAAATCCTCACAATAGGATCCTGCTTTGGGCATTTTATTTCCAAAGATTATTTGTTAAAGCTGTATTCATGCCTGCATTCATTTTCTGTGCAAGCAGAATGTATCAGCAGCGTAACTACATTTCAGGAAGATACACATCTGATCTACAGACTGAAACGGAGGTTGTCTCTGTTCTGAGTAAGTACACGGAGTATGCTGTCTGAAAAGCTCAGCAACTGCAGTTTGTGAGCTTTACCACAGCCAGTTAAACCAGGAGAATAATAAAGGGAAGTACTCACAGCTTAGGATGCATTCTCCACATATCTGCCAATACAGTGGATCCAGATCCTGCAGACATTTATGTGTGTAGGTATATATCACCTTTTTCCCCTCTCATCAGGGGGTTGCAGGACCACCATCCACAGAGGATGAGCACTGACCATGCACTTGGACAATCGGTTTGAGCCAACTTCCACTGTTACTGCCCCTTGTGTCCTTGTTTGCATGCACCTTTTTGCTGCAGGTGTCATCAAGCGTGACACACACCAAGTCTCAGACTGGGATATAAATCTCAAAACCTTCTGGAGAAAAAGTGACTAAGACAGCTTATTCGAGTGGAACAACACTCTTCAGTGTATTAGCACAGCACTTAGAGGGGTGTCTGGAATGGGTTTTGATTAAAAGTGACTGGGGTTGTGAGAAAGGGCTGCTCTGTAACACGTCAGGAACGGCAGCCATTTTAAGTAACACCATTGATACACCCTGACCAGGGTGAAGCAGGGGGAACTCGACGCAGCTTCTACGTGATCTCGGACATGGCTACTATCTCCTTAAATAGGCTCTGAGAGGAGACTTGGCCTTTTAGGTTTCTTATACACACACTTACTTGAAGGCCACCTGAAAGGTTTGCTCCTGGGCAGGTGGAAGGACTACTTTACACACACTGCCTATGAGACAAGCATGGCTTAGCTCTTGGTTGCACAGAAGGAGGCCTGGGGAAAAGCAGAAGCTGCTAAATTTTGTGACTCAGTGTCGTGGTTCCGCTCAAGTGGGCAGCCGAGCTCCACCACAGCCGCTCTCTCACTCCCCCTCCTCAAAGAGGAATGGGGAGAAAATATGTGAAAGGGGCTCAAGGATTGAGATAAGGATGAGAAAATCACGCAATAATTAGTGTAACAGGCAAACCAGACTCAGCATAAGAAGACAGATAGTAAGATTTATTGCTCATTACTAACAAGCTAGAGAAGTAAGAAACAAAGGAAAGAAACCAAAAGCACCTCCCCCCCCATCCACCCTCTTCCACCTCCTCCCCCCGAGCGGCGCAGGGGAACGGGGGAATGGGGGTTATGGTCAGTCTACAGCACTTCTTCTCTGCCGCTCCTTCTCGGTCACTCTCGTCCCCTGTGCTGTGGGGTCCCACCCATGGGATGCAGTCCTTGACAAACTGATCCGGCGTGGGCTTCCCACAGGCAGCAGCTCTTCCAGAACTGCTCCAGATATGGGTCCGTACCACGGGGTCCATCCCTCAGGAGAAAACTGCTCCAACCTGGCTCCCCTACGGGCAGCAGCTCCTGCCAGATCACCTGCTCCTGCGTGGTCTCCTCTCCACGGGCTACAGGTCCGGCCCAGAATCTGCTCCGGCAGGGGTCTTCCACAGGCGGCAGCCTCCGTCGGTGCAGGGCCACCTGCTCCACCGTGGTCTCCTCCACGGGCTGCAGCGTGAAACCCTGCTCCACCGTGGTACTCCATGGGCTGCAGGGGGACATCCTGCTTCACCATGGTCCTCACCACAGGCCACAGGGGACTTCTGCTCCGGCGCCTGGAGCACCTCTCCCCCTCCTTCTACACTGACCTTGGCACCTGCAAGGCTGTTTTCTCACTCCCTTGACTCTCCCGGCTGCTGTGTGGCGCAGCGTTTTTTTCCCTGTCTTAAATATGCTCTCACAGAGCCGCAAAACAACATCGCTTATTGGCTCAGATCTGGAAAACAACGGGGCCCTTCCCAAACATGGGGCGGCTTCTAGATCTTTCTCACAGAAACCACCCCTATGGCCCCCTGCTACCAAAACCTTGCCACGTAAACCCACTACACTCAGGAAAAAGAATAATCAGGCACAACATCAGGAAGGAACTGAAGAGGGACACAGACAACAGTTACACCCCCTGGGTATAGAGGTGAGGGCAGGGGAGTAGAGACAGAAGTCCCCCAAACTCCTGATAAAGCTGATAGCCACCAAAAAGCCCCCTTTCCTACTTCTGATCCAGAAAGAAAACTCCCTAGACCACCTGCCAAAAATGTTTGGCAAGTCCATGAAACCTATAGCAAAACAAATTGTACTGAATGTGGATTATGACACTTCCAGATTTCAAATCACTCGAGACAAAAGAAGGGACCTTGCTTTACTCTGTTAGCTGACGTAAAACCAAATTTGTGGAAAACTGCAATCGTGCTCCTGAGTGCCCTGTGCTTTAACGCAGTGATGTGAACATCGGCATTCTTCAAGGACTGGCTCTTCAAGAGAAAAGCTGCCACAGTCACTCTAGGAAGACAAAAACAGCAGCTCTCTGAAACACTGAACAGCCCTCAGAGAATAGGCTCTGCAGGGACGATTGCGTTGGTCTCGGGAACAGGAGAGGTTCACTCTGAAAGGCCTTCCTCTGTATTTCCTGAGGATAAGGTAATGTGACTGGAAGGTGAAGCTTGGAAGGCAGGTCCTAAGAATCATAAAATGAGCCCTTACAGCTAAAAAAATGTCTTGTGACATAGATTTAGGGGTGACAGCGCCCAGGATTGTCATGACAAACTTCAGAATTTACAGAATGAGTAATTAATGGCATTGTATATTCATCAGGCGACAGAAGAACTATCTACAGCATTGTCTGGAAGGCTTTTGAAAACTCAGATGAACTTGTCCTTTGCCTCCAAAACAGAGATACAGGACTAGTGTGCTTAGTCTCGGGGAAATGACTATCAGGATGCTGACACACTCTCACTGCTTCCAAAACAGTATCCAGGCATCGTTCAGCAGCCAGGAATTGCTCCCAAAGGGGCAGTGGAATAAACTGCCCTGGAATCAGGTCCCTCTGCTCAGGCCTCCAATATGATACAATGTGAACACTGATTTTTCAAGTACTTCCAAAGCATCCCAAGAAAAACAACAAAAAAAAATGCTAATGGACAGCACCCCCCTCAAAATTACCCCAATGTACTAAATATAAGACAACTACTTCTTTCCCACTAGCCCTGCCTCAACTATTAAGTCTCAGACTGATGTTGACCCACACAGGGCTCACAACCCAAAGCTCCAAGTGCTTTGTGTGATCTGCATGCTATCTGGTCTCCTCTCTCTTCCTTTCAAACAGCAGTACTGGTATGTAGGGACACAGGACACAGAGATTTCTATGCCCTCCTGTTCAGATCAGACCCTACCATTTCATTCTGTCCACCAGCAAGTCCTCTCAGATGGTGCTTCCATTCTTGAAACTAACGACAAGTACTGCACAACTTGAGAGGAACTTCAGCTGTTTCCAGGACCTGCTCAGATAAACACACTCTACACAGTGTGAAACCAGGGCAAACAGTGGTCTCCTTTGTCATCTGGTTTTCACTACACCAAGTGCACCCATAACCCCATAAGAACAGCAGCACCCTCCAAACAGATGCTCACTCTTGGCACTGGGGCAGCTGGAAGCCAACATGCACAGCTGTGTGTGCTGACCCAAGTGAAAACCCAGCCACACACTCTCTTTTCCGTGCAGAGGCCACATACAACAAAGCAATCCTTTGTACAATCTCTCCCTATTAGCTCTGGCAAGTTTACAAATCAAATCCTGAGAAACCCTCTGTAGGTCTATGTTGTCCTACTTCCATCAACATCAATAAAGCTAAGAAAATGTAAGGCAGCAGAGGATCTTGCATCAGACAGACACAACTAAATGCCATCCTTCTCAAAATCTTGTACTGTAATCCACATGAAATAAATTGGCTTTGTATGCCTAAAATGCTAAATATCTGTTTTCCCTCACTCTTGTACTCTACATGACAATGGAAATCGCACTTTGCAGATGTTCCGGCAGGAAGACAGACCCTCAAGGATTTGGTTTTGATGCTCACTCCAAGCTTTAAATGCTTAACCAAACCTGTCAAAATTCCTTGTTGCCTGGTAATCTACGTGCAGAACACCTGGACGCATGCAAATTTACACAACTACGTGTGCGCTGATCAAAGAATAAGATGATCAAAGAAAACGTTCAAAGGTTTTAGTTCTGTTTGGATAAAACAGACATCAACAGTTCGGACCCTTGGCCAAAGCTGCTTTGAACATTAAGAACTACATCTGGCAAGGAATATGAAAATTAACTTCACATTAAAGCTTAAGAACTTGTGCTTTGTGCATCGCACAGAAAAAAAAGAGTAAATCTGCTTTTCCTATTAAGAAACAAAAAGCTGACCTGTTCTGAAGCAAAGAAGATGCAAACTTTTGGGGCTGGATTAGCCGTCAGTTTTACGAGGGACTGGTTGAAAACACCGCACAGGAAAAGGAAGATTCGCTGTAGATACCACTCCTCTGAAGAGGGAGTAGAAACTCACAGGGCCGGGGGGAGATTAACAGCACCAAAATTTTCAGTGGAACTAGATCCCAAATGCTTGGGAAAAAGCCTTTGTTTTCCATGCTTCAGCATGTTTTAGTAGAAAAAGTTATTAATGCATAGTGCTCAGAATGGGTTGGTCAGCTGAGTCCTTCAGCTTTGCAGGTATTTGATATTGAGGTTGGCTTTCTCGTCACTTGCAAGAACATGGGCAGCCAGTGTCAGCAGGACATGCCAAGCAGCACTTGGTTGTGAATCCTACCTTCCAGGTAAACCCTTTGCATTAGGAGTTTTGTTTGCGATTTTGATTACTTTTCAATTTTTAACAAAAGCCTGTTCTTCTCCATCATATTTATCTTAAGAGTGCTCAGTAAAAGGTAAGCTGTTAAAAAGCAAAAGGGTATGAATAGAAACAAGCAGAGATCTTATTTAAAATGAAGGCTTTAAGTGTTCAAGCAGAGTAAAAATATTCTTCCCTTATGAATCATTCCCTACCTGCACCAGTCTGTAGGTATGATTCAGCTCCAGGTAGAGATACCTAAAAATAAGTATCTGAATTCCTGTTATACTCAGTAGAAATCTTGTTGCTGCAGTCAGCAAATCCTAGGGAGCAATTCAGTTCTCCTACGACAGAGACCTGTGGCTGAGCAGCTAAATCACTCTTTAGGCTTCGCTGCTGTTACACCTCCTTTGACTAGGATGGCAGGAGAGAACACACGGGGTCACAGATAACTAAACTATAGCTATTCTCATGCAGTCTCTTAATTTGGGATGGACAGCAAGGAAGACTTAAATAATCAAAACTCTTGGTGCGTCTGACTCTTTGGTGCAACAGCACCCCAGAAGCACACCAAAGCACACTTGTGTCAGTGGAAATGTTGAACTGATGGTGCCAGAACCAGGACAGACGGTGCCACGAGCAGCTTGCTGTGCAATGGGCCAACAGACCAGCTTGAATGGCCCAAGCCAGACACACCATCTGCTGACAAAACACAAGGGTTGTTAAGATTTGCACACAACAGAAGCTTTGCCTGATGTGTCCAGGAGAAGACTGAGATCAGTGGTAGCAACAGCAAGGTATCTTACTGAGCTGTCCTCATGAGCAACACGGGCAGTGAAATCCTATTGTGAAAAACAACATTTCCTATGCACAGAATCAGTTCTGTGTTCAGACCTCACTTTATATAATTGTATTTCTACTTAGTCCTGATGGCAGGTAACACCACGGTTGCGAAGTCTCTTCCTACTATGCCCCACAATGACGTTGCAGTTGAAGCACCAACGTCTAACCCTTGGTTGTATCCTATCTTCAACCAGCTGCTTAAAACACCAGGTCTTTACCCAGCACCTGCTTCCTCCCACAGAGTATCCCCAGCAAACACCTGCTACTGCTTCCTCCTACCAGGATAGCAGGGTTAAGACTTTGAAGGTCTTCTCAGCAGTGGCTTTGGGAACATCTGATATTCAGTAATATTCCTGTAAATACAGTTATTTAAGGCAAAAGGTTAATCTAACAGCATGATTTAGATTTTACCAAAAATTAACTTTTAATTTTCTAAACAAGTGCATTATTGCTATCATATCAGCATGAACCAACTGAGATATGCCACTGAAGCAAAAGTAGAATACATAAGGTATTATTGAGGCCCATCTTGAATTCTACATAAAAATCTTTCCCGTTATGTTTAATCTCTGTCTGGTCTATTGACAGTGGCCACACCTCTTATCTCTAGGAATCCAATCTCACTCAGGTTACAATCAGCCCAATTACTGTAGACTTTCAGAGCCACTGCCTTCACACCGCAAGTAGAATACAGGAATGAAATAGAAGAAGAGAAAAGCCGAGTAACACAAACCAGTACTTAGGCATGCAATTATCAGTGAAATGTTGCAGTACATGCTGCTTCCCCCTACTAGGTAATCAATAATGCAGTTTTCAGATCTTAATTACGTTACAATTAACTGTGCGAAGTGAACTAGCATTTTACACTCTCCTTCATTTGGTTAGTGGAATTGGAAAGAATTTAGAGTGTATATAAAGTAGTCTTGTTCATCAGCAGTCCTTCACATAACATTTGTGAACATCACCTGACCATAATGACTGTTTTTAAAAGCAACAGGCCACTAATGCATATTTGTTACTGATGAATGTTGTTGGTGTGTTTTCTGAGCTCCCTCACAGACGCTGAATACAGTCACTGGCTCTGGCCTCTCGCTGAGACCTCACAAGACTCTAACATCCCGATGTCACTTCCAGTGACTCTGATCCCAAGATCCACCAGCCTCAGCACAACCTTCCAGAACCACTCTTCAGCTCCACCTGCCCACCTCCACCATCAGGGCCATCCTTCAGGACCATCCCATAGTTAAGCATGTGCCCCGTGCAGCTCCAGATTTAGCTTACGAAGTACACCTCACAGGACAAACACAGCATGAGCTAAGAGCATACACTTTGCTGAGGACAATTATGTACCAGAAAAGGGCTTGGAAGACACCAAAATCTGCATGCAAGTTCCCAAGCTACTACAACTTCTGCCAGAACATGGGCAGCATGGTGTGAATCAAGGAAACAGTAGGCTATTTCAATTTTATACTATGGGGATCTTAGTCTTAGAGAAACGCATTCAAAGGTAGGTTTGTTCCTAGGATTTTGATTCACTTCCAAACAGACACCTCGTGTTTTACACTCCAGCAAATGCTAGTATACTCACAGATCTAAAGATGGGATGGTTCTCAAAAGTTTGCACTCATCTTTCAGTTGTATCACCTTAACAGATGGCATTCCTTACTTCAAAGCCCTTTCTTCTCCAGGACATCCATGGTTCTTGGTCAATTTGCAACCAGCCATTTTGCTTGGTTACTAGTTGTTACTAACCAGCTAACGCCAGCTGATGGATTCACATTTACGCTGATGGTATTGGCTGGAAATCAAAACTATCCTTTCTGCCTCAGAATTTCATGAGCCATTTTCAGCAATGTGAAACACCTTCTGTGGTATTAACATACTCTGAGACTCAACCTGCTTTGTACACAGTATAAACTAGTCTTACTAAAAAAATACACATGATTTCTCAATGATAGGTTGGATTTCTGGTTACATGCATTATTTCAGTCCTAAATAAAGAAAAAAAAAAAAAAAAAACTTTTAGAAGTTATTTTCAAGCACAATTCTCAGACTCCAAAAAGCTGCTTCTACATTTTCCACTTCAGAAGGGACTTGGTGATCCTTTTATCCTCCCCCCATCTCCTTCCCATTCAAGTGTAATGAAGCAACATGAAGTCACTTTGCAGAATGTCAGAAAACTCCCCATTCTTCATTCGTCAATTTTTTTGGCAGTGCTGCTGCAACGATGACAGAGGCCACAGTAAGGAGCTAACAAATAGGCAGGTATGAACAGAAGGGGCACAGACTAGAAAATAAAACTGTCAGTACTTTTTTTGCTTGTCATTCCTAGTAAAAAAAATAATAATAATTTTAAACCCTAAAGACTGGAATGCATTTGGATCTTAGGAAATGCTCCAGACACCAACTCCCTGCCCCATAATAATGCAATTGACTCCAGCAGTACAACGGCAGAGAGAAAAGTGACCTGCAGTGGCAATAAGGCAGCTATTAACAATACTCCAAGCATTTATTTATTTATAATTAGACTTTCTGCTCAGCTTTGCAGAGGAGGAGGAAAAAAAGGCAATCTACTGACTCACTTCTTGGTTTCACTCCCAAAAGGTCAGAACTCTTATTGTCTACGTACTCCACCATTATTAAATTGGAAGGGAGAGCAGCATTTCAACAGGAGCAAATGCTCCAAGAAGGCCATGTCAAGCCAGGAGGCAGTGCTGAGATGCCCGGCCCTGCCTAACGCTCTGGGCTCTGCCAGCACTCAGCCCAACTCCTCAGCAGCCCCCCCAGCAAATGCTGGGCTACACCAGAGTGAGCACTCACGGAAGATGCTGCCCCAAAATCGATGTCATCTCTAGAGAGCATTATTCTAAACTCAGTTTCCAAACTTTTGCTTTGGCAGTGTTTTAGTCATCAAAATGGATTATTGATCTCCAATCTGCACACGCTGTTGTATGAGCTTTTCATTTTTTAAAAGCAATAAACTAAGCGTATAAACTAGCTACAGCAATGGATCGTGCATTTAGTAAAAAAAGTCTGCAGTGAAGAAATATGCTTTACACCAATAATTCACAACTTCAGCTTTAAACATTTCATTATTGACTTACATTATTGATATATTTATCCATTGTTATGAAGAAAAACCATTGTGTTTTACAACTTTGTTTTTCTGACGGTTTGAGAAAGAAATAGTTGAGGGCTGAGAGTATTTTAGGATGCAACTTTATTGTTGCACTTTATGTTTCTGCATCATAACTGAAAATGCACCTTCTTAAAGAAGAATAAATACATACTACAAGTCATATCAAGAGAAAAATGAAACAAGCATCATGTGAGATGTGTACATTAATTATGAAATCATGAGAACAAAGAGACATCCTTATATAGTGCAAATTCTTGAGCATCATACCAGAAATCAGTGTATAAAGATAATGCTAGAAAGAAATATAACTAAAAATATCTTACTCAAATTAGGGATTGGAAATCATTGTTGCTGTTTGGTGTTAGGCTTTGAGCTTTGTTGTTAGCATTTTGTGTTGTGTCTGCTCCCCCACCATCAACGTTCCCAAGTCCTACTTGCCAAAAGGAGCAGAGGCACCTATATAGTAGCTGCCTGAGAAGCAAAGCGATTTGTTACTTTCTAGTGCTGAACCAGAGGAGCAGACAAAGGCAGCCCAAACTTCTTTGCACATTTATAACTTAATATCACTGAACTGGGGTGAATAAAATTAATGGTGTATCTTTACTGCATCTCCACAAGGCAAAGCAACTGTACTCGCACCCTAAGCAAGCAGCCGTCCACAGCTGTAAATTCAAGGGTGAGAATAAAGGCGTTGCCAAAGTTAACAGAAAAAGTCATGCATCTTTTGCAAGGTGTAGATGAGGCATGCTTTCAAAGAGATTCGATGTGTGACACTGCTTGTAAACAAGAAAGATATTTTGTAGGAACAGGGTTGGTTTGTTTAGAGACTACACTTAGCAATATTTTTCAGTTACCGGAGTAGAAAAAATGAAATTTAATGTTCAAGGGGAAAAGTCAACATTCTCATCGCTTTCCACTCATTTTGAGTACTTCAAATTCCGCTTCAGGGCAAAGCACCCAACTTGAAATCATCTGAAATGGATCTTGAAATATTTGAAAGGATAACCTAAGAAACAAGCAACCTTGAAACCTTATTTAATTTTGAACTTTAAGAAGTTAGCATATAAAACTGCACTACACCACATCCCTCTCCAATAAATAAATGGAAAAAAAAAAGAAAAAAAAGAAGTCGTGTCCAAAGATCAACTGACATCTCTGATTTTTCATTGGGTTTTCCCCTCTTTTAGATGGCAAAGGCAGAAAGAATATCTAAACAGATTAAAAACCAGGAGCTGATAAACACTAAGAACTCTTCATTCAATAAAACTGTTTAAAACATTTTCAGCTCACTGTACTTTTAACCTTATTGAAGACGTACTTGCAAAATATTCATTTGAACACTGAAACAGCTCGTGCTGCTGCCTGCATGCAGAATTGTGAAGCCAGAGGATTCTGGAGAGGTGGGCAGGGACCAGACCATCTCACGGGCAGGAACCGTGATCATTAGCTTTGCCTACTGCTTTTTAGAAGACTATGCACCGCCACCATCAACTGCAGTGCAATTAATTGAAGAAACTTGTATGCAGCTTGAAATATTATTCATCCCAAACTCAAATTAAGGTCCCGGAGGAAGAAATGGGAAAATTAAGTTTCTGAAATAGTGGTTACATGAAGTTAATCGTGAGGCACTGGTGACTCTTGTTTACATCAGAAAATCCATTAGATCCTGAAGGAAGGCTCGAGTATGCTAGGACAGCACGTAAGGACAGTGGAAACTAAATACTGCCTATGGGCTGTGCTAGATCTCTGCATCTATGTTGGAAAGGATAATTATTTCTCTTTGAAAACTTCAACAATATATGACTTGATTGCAAGGGCCACCTTGAGAGTATACAGAAATACAGAGATATTAATCTTAGAGATGAGAATTGGCAGCTTACCAGGTTAAAAAGCATAAAAGAAGAAAAGAGAAAAAAAAGAGGAGCATTCTTCCTACTGAAGAGGCAGGTTTTGCTTTGATTTCTTTTCCAGGCAGAGGAGATTTCAACAATATTCCAGAGGAAAAAGTCGGTGAGAAAAGGGAGGCAGAATCAGAAAGGCAATGTTGTAAACAATCTTTAGGACTTATTTACCAGGGAGGTACAATGCTATTGACAAAAACTTTTAGTGACTGATTATGCTCAGCTGGGTGTGCCAAACTGTAATGTAGCTGCTCCTAGTGTGATAATTATGACTGCTAATGCTCCCAGTCAGATCACAAGACTGAAGCATATTATACAGATACTACTTAAACCACACCGTGAAAGCAAATGAGACCGAAATGCATTCAAATACGACTCAAGAAAAGGTCTTATTAATGAGGTATACAAGCCTCACATTCCAGGAGTGGATTGCAGGACAGGTCTGTCACTTTTCAATTTATAGTCCTGTCACAGTATAAGCTGAAGGTAATTTCAGCAGAAAATACGAACCCATCTCCTACTGCTTGCATTCAAACCCCATCTTCACTTAACAAGAAGCAGCTCCCCACTGTGACCCTACTATCTACACCTGGAGGCACAGCACTTCCAACAGAGAGCCACCAAATGAACTGAGAGCTTTCCTGGATACAAACAAGTATAAATTGTACCAGGATTCACCGCAGAGATGGTATTTCAATTGTACCACGTGCAACATCTGATGTGCTACGTGACCCTGAATAAGGGCAGAAGATGAGGGAAGGGAGGGCAGACTTGTTGGCTTAGGATGGCATAAAGGTGTTACCAGGATCCTTTTTGTGAATGTTTAAATCCATTAATTACGTTCCCCACCCCCATACAACTTAATGCAACCCCCATTTACCATGTTTTATGCTCTCTACGTCTTAGATGTTTGAAGAGCAAATAAAATTGTGAAAGTTTTACATTTGTATGTATAGATTCCATATAGACCAGAAAGTATTTACCTAAGGACAAGTCATTTTTTGCCCCTTCTCCCCAGCCCCATTACTCAGTGAAACCGCTCAGTGGTGTGTGATCTCAGCACGAGCCCCTAGGAAAAGGGATTAATGGGAATGCTGAAGGTGAGGCTGTCAAAGCAGTATGGCAAATGTGATTTCAGAGCAAATTCTACCTACTTATCACTCTCCACAATATTTTATCATGTTAATATGTTACATTACATGTGCTTTGACATGGTAGCATGGCTATGTACCATACGCTGGGCTGTATCTGTTCTGTAAACAGACAAGGACTCCATCAACAAGGCTGCCTAAAAAACAGTTACGCTCATTTAGAACTGGAAATCTTTGCTGCAAAGAAAAATGCAAATAATTTTAATAAATAGGAGAAATGCAAATTATAAAAAAAAAAAACACTTGAGTTTCATCTGAACACATGACCTCCTCTAAGCCCTTTCTCTGACAGTGCTCTGCATCTCCTGCAACCTCCTGAGAAAACCTCAAGAAAAGACCTCTACTTGCTATAAAAGCTTGACACTAACTGTGAATCTGCCTCTCACACGACATTACAGGAAATAAAATGTATCATGACATTAAAAGCCTTTCTAGAAGAAACCTTTGCTGTCTCTAAGCAATAAAATCAACAAGTTTTCCCTCCTATTATTGCTCATATCCAATTTAGTGGAAAGACAAGAAATGTACCCAGATGAATGGGTTTTGCACTTGATACCAATATGAGTGTTTTCAAAGTATACTGAATCCCTTAAACAATAATTAAGCACCAAATGAACCATTTAAAAGTTCGCTGCTACCATTAGAACAAATTAAATTAAGCCAAGATTAACATATTAAGTTTGCTCAACCCAAAAGCAGCTCATTTCACTTAGTTCCTGTTTAGCTGCGTGTAAACTACTTTTCAAAACATCTGACTGCAGACAGGCTAACAAATGCAGATGAATAATCAAATAACCTATATGCAAAGCATAATGGTAAATATAGCTCCTTATACCCCTCTACCCCCCTAGCACACACAGTGGTAGGTAGCTAAGATGCTCAGTTTCCAGGTTTCTGCTGACAGAAATGAACAGTTTTCACATCCAAACCTATTCTGTTACCCCATTTGCACATCCGTGGCCCGTGTGATTAGCACCTGCATTTCACCTGCTGGTTACTGGGAGGTGGGAGTGGGGAAGTGAGGCATCTCCACAGGATTCTGCAAATATCTATGAAGTCACAGCAAGTTTTAGCAAAACCTGGTTTGTTTACACAGGTCACAATTTGTGCCCTTGTTGTCAGTGAGGGGCCTGCTGATCCGAGCAGCTCAAAGGATTCGGTACAGTTGATTACCTTCTCTGTATTATTCATACCAGAAACAACACAGAATAGCATCATTATACAGAGCTGCCAGTTACATTTGGATGTTTGAGTTCCTTGTAGAAATAATCCACATTTCAATAGGTTTGGGTGTTTCGTTTTTTGTTGTTTGTTTGTTTGTTTTCAGACACATGCAAGCTCTGCAGATTACAAGTTAAAATAACTCAAGGTTTTACTTAAGAAGAGGAATAAACACTGTTTTTGGAGAATTGGTGTGTTACCCATCAGCAACCATGACAATGATGAATGGGTAGCATTTGCTTGCAAGAATATTTACAGGTTCAACGTTTTTTACTCCCAAGACTGGTATTTTCTTCTTTTTTACTATGCAAGCAAGCACGTATTTCCTTTAACAAGTTATAGAGGGCCATCCTTTTAAATAGTCACCTAGCAACTAGTTAAGAAATACTTAGGCCACATGGCTTTATATAACAACGAACGTTAATAAAGATGATGCATTTCTTCTCAAATAGTTAAGGATCAGCTCAAAAATATTAAAAAAGGATACTGGTGTTAGGAAAAAATTACAGTGTTTCCCAGTATCTAAACGTTTGGAAACATTTGGGTTTGTACTTCAAAGGATAAACCTGAAGCATCTTAATAAGAAATTCCTTATAGCTCGAGTTCCGAGGAGATGATTATTGAAGACTGTACTACAATTGCAAAGTTTTTAAATTAAAAAATTAAACAAATTAAAAAATTAACAACAGACTAGATAACTTTCAGTGCACTACTGTGCATCTCATTTGATAACAAACTTGAGAGTCTTGCGTATAGAGCTGCCTCCCAAAATCTTTATATTCCTTTCAAGCCCAATTTGAGCGTAAACTAACAAATAAGTAAATGTCAATGTTTATCAAAGAAGGTTAAGAGCCTCGTTAAGAGCACCAGAGGGTTCTGCTGGGGGTGATTCCGCTTTCTTTTGATTGCTTCGTTATAGCCAGGAACGAGTCTGCAAGTTATGATTCTTCACAGTTTGACAAAACAGTCTCTTTCTTTACTCTCTTTACTGTATGTGTACGAAAACATACAAATAGCTAACGAACATCTCATTACTAACTTCATTGAACTGGACTTTGGGGGCTTTCTCCCAACACCCACAAGACATCTCCTCGCAGCGCTGTGAGAGCTGCTCGTGCAGAGATGTGCTGGGAAGGAAAGGTAAACTGTTACCGGTAACCAGAAGTCACATTTAGTAGCAGCAGACATCAGATATCACTGCCTCTGCTGACAGCTATCATGTATTACGAAGCGCCTCGTTTTTACCAGGAACCAAAGTACTGCTACATTCCACCACTTCAGTTCCTAGCCAAAAATACTGTTTGACAAGCCTTGAAAGAGATACAGCGTGCCTGAACTGCCCAGTAATGAATAATTTAAATCTTCTGCAGAGACACAGCAGAAGTCAGTCATTTTTTTCTGGTGAAGCAGTTGACAGTACCTTCACCGGATGGCAAAACTTCCTCCTTAGGAACAGTTATACTTCCTCAAGCTTCTGCAAGGTCAAGCACATTGAGAAAGATCTATTGGACTACAGGTACTCATGATGTCAAATTGGTAAGATTGAAACAAGCATCCTGTGGCCTATTTCTCTTTCTCCCATCATGAAAAAGAGTTTATATTGCCCGAGAATATTCCTTAATCTTGTCCCCACTCTCAACTTTTGCTACATCTTTGTCAAGGCTATAAATACTGGAGCAGGAGAGTAAAATTAGCAGCAGCACCGTGAATTCTAGCTTAGGGTTTTGAGGTTCTTGAAACAATAGCCGTACTGAAACACTTGTAGCATTTCTGTTAATTAGTCTGCATCTTAAAGACCCTAAAGCATGGAGTACAAAGCAAGGAACTGCACTTAGAGCACTGACAATCCAGGCTCTGCAGCAGTGCAGACTGTACGAGATGTGAGCAAGCCCCACGGGTACTGCTTGTGGCACACTCACCTTGCTATGGTCCAGCTGATACAAATACCCACTAAGCACATGTCGATGAGGGAGAACATGGGTGCTATATCTGCTCTGGTTTCCAGTGAGAATGTGTCCTGCTAGCCCACAGAGGCCAGCACCCAGCAGCTACCAGCCAAAAGGCACGGCAAGAGAACGACGCTGGCACTGATATCGCCTACCTGCCAAAATTAGCATCGGAATATGAAGAGCTGAAGAACTGAGAAAAGATGATAGATGTTGTTTGAGACATGCAAAAATACAATGCAGTTGAGAAAATTTGTAGTAAGCGTCAAACCACAAAGTTTTGACCTATCACTTAAGATGTAAAGGCAGTTGTTAGGTATGGAGAAAACAGTAAGTAACTGGAAGTGTATTAGAACAGAGATAACACATTTGAGGTTTTTATTATTAAGAAGGAAAGCTACAAAGAGAGGGAGTTGTACGGAAAAGAACCTGTAGAAAGGATTTTGAGTGCCTAGGAAGGCAAAAGCCCTGCCAAGATGCATCTTTTTCCTGACGCATCATGACCAACGCACTCCAAAGCCTGCCCTAAGTGCACACGTGCAGGACCAATGCTTCTCAATTGTGGCAATACAAGCAGTAATGAGGAAGAATTTGTTTTTATACAACAAACAAGCTGACAAGTAGCTTAATAGCCTCCCCCTTTTCTGTAAGCAAGGATCCAGGGAAGCCTCCAGTATTAAAACATCAAAGAAGCTTACTGAAATCTGGATTGCAGTTATTAATTCTGAAATGCACTACCTCTTTCTTTAAAGCCAAAATAAATGTAGAAGACAATGTTTCAGCACAATTACCACAACTGCTGTAACTTGGGAATTCTGAGCAAGCAGTTAAATATATGACCACGAGCATCAAGGAACTTAACTCAAGCACCAAGGGAAGAAAGACAGAAGTTGAGACAGATGTTGCAAAACAGCTCTGAACTGAAGGGAGCCTTCAAACTGGACTTCTGCCCTACAAATGCCATAGCTGGACAAACCCGATTTTATTTAGAAACCATTAAGAAGAAAGAAATGGTTACAGGCAAAAATAACAAACAAACAAACACTGAAAATGAAGCTTTAGAGCTTTCTTACAACCTTAAAATGATTAAAGGACAAAATTATTTTCACACTTCTTCACAGCATCATTTCTTTTCTTTATAGAGGGAACAGGGACAATAATAGCTTGTAAGTGTTTTCTAAAATTACAGTAGTAATTGAGGGGTTAAGGATAAAAAAAAAAAAGTATGCACTACAGTAGTGGTATTGTAAAGTGAGTTTTTTCTTCTCTTTTTACAGATCTTCACATAAAGTTGTGTTTCAATGTTACTACCTTCAGCATTAGTTAATCACTTGCACAATTCCTTTAAATTAAATCGGTCCCCCCGCTCTCAACAACTGGTAGAAGGTGATGCCAATCCAAATGAAGCAATTATGTCAGAAATCAAGTCAAACCGCTTTCCTTTTTATTCACTATAACAGTCTTTAAGTGTGATTAATCAAGTCAACATTCCCTTTCCATGCAGAGCTGTAATTGCTGAGTGCAAATTAAGGCATATTATGTATGACATATGATACTTAATCTGAAGACAAATTTTTATTAAGGTTTAAGTCAAACTTTGTTAAATGAGTTAAAGATACTGGCTGAAAATAGCCTAATGTTATGTGCATGCCCATAGGGAAAAGAAAAACATACTACAAAAGTACTTCAAACACCACAGATAATCCAATTGCTTTACAAAAATAATAATAGTAATTTAAAAAATAGTAGAAACAATTGTAAGAATAAATACAATATCTGCACAAATCCTAACATGCAGTTTAAAATAGGGTAGCAGAAAATTCAATCCTTATTCTCAAAAGGAAACATGGGCATCTCAAACCTAATTCTCTTTCAACATAATGCACAACAACCCTTCACAACAATAAAGCAGAACTACATACACCACTGGAGTAAGAGGATGCAACTCCAATGATTTTAATAACTGTTGACAACTGTTGTGAAATCCCTTGCTACCGCTGTTTCCTAAACAAATGAGGACAAGAAAATTCCCTCAGAAAGGAATTTACGGATGGGAGTTGATATTCAGTACTCTGTGGTTTGTGTTCCTTCCTTTATTCTGCAGCTATTCATATCCATAACAATGCTTTTTGAAGCAATTAAAGTTTGCTGTCCTACTGTGTCTGTAAGTCATCAAAACCTATTTGGTTAACAAAAAACAGAAATGTGAATAGGACAAAGCCTACAGAACCGGTGAAAAACCTTCATAAGCTACCAGAAAAAAAATAAATCCAAAAAGAATGATGATAAAAACAAGATGTGGGACATTGCTTTCGATAAAAATAAGTTTTAAAATAATTTGTTAGCATAATGTTACCAACAGAATCCATCTTAAGTGAACAGTGAAAATATATTTAAAGGATGTTCAGCTATGAAGGGTTGATCAATTACTTTTAGGACAGTGTTTTGTCCTAGGAATAATCCCCTGCAGAAAGTGGCCTCTAACCCCAACTGACTTTAGTCTTTAGGTCATGGAACAGTTAATAACATGTATACCTGCAAAGAACCCCTAAAATATATTCATAATGTACAATAATTAAGATGCCTATTCAGTGTTCTGTGCTTTAACAAATCACTACCAATGCAATAAATTTAATTGAATCTGATGGCAGCAAAAACAACCATTTCAGCCAGACAGCTGAAGGAAAAAAAAAAAATGAACCCTTTTATAAAATCATCATCCTTTCAAGTACACCATCAGTCTTCTTAAAAGAGATCTTACCTAATATAACTACATGGCTGTGTTTCTTAGGAAAAAAATTGTTGTAACAGCTAATGCAGTGTTTTCTACCCGATCCACATCATAAGCCACCCATTTAGAAGGTAAGCACAGAAATAAAATAATTAATCTTACTGTATGACGATTTCATACCTAATTTAATTTCAAGGCCGTATATATCCTCTTGGTCCACTGTGAATTAAGGCAGGACAGAAAGTACTGTCAATACCTACAATCATTTCTGGGCAGACTCTTTGGTTTACTTACGATTCCTGTAGCTATGTCATATCATGAGCAGTGAAAGGAAGACAACTTGGTCTCCAGCAAACATGTCTCTTTTAGGTCTGGGCACTAAGCTCAGCTTTCCTGGGACATCACCATTGCACAGTGTATTCTGACATAACACATATTATGATGATTTATCAGGTGTTTAGATGGCCAGCCCAACTGGCTGCCACCACCTAGAAGAGGACAAAGGCTCCTTCCACCCAGCTCCCCATGCCAGAGGGTAAAAGTGCTGTTTTACTTTCTCCTTTTGACAGTCACTGAAAATTGAGCACCTTTAGGAATTCTTTTTTTTCTTTTTTTCCCAATCTGACAATTGGCCGATAGCTTCAGAAATTATTTTAGAGAAAAAAGAAGATGCACTTGGTGAGTCAGCTGACAGACAGAGTCTTTGATTTATACCTCAACATGTCATGAGAACACAATTAAATGCCCTTATGGGTAAAACTCATATAATCCAAGTCTGAACTTCTTCAATTCAATTCTCATTTCTCATTCAGTAGGAGCAGTGTTTCCTGTAGAAGGGATATATCCAAACTAGCTCCACAACGAAGAATAAAGTAGAGACACTTAAGGTTGATTTCAAGCAGTCTTCACTGCTAGAAGCCCTCTGGGTGTGAAAGCTGAGCACAGACTTATTTATTCTGCTGAGCAATAGCTAAACTATTTCTGGCACCTGAAATATCTTTTAGATTTAATTCAAGGCACTCCTATACTGCAAAGCAATTACCACACTTCTGTTGTTTGCTTTTTCCCATTAATTGGTGAATAGTGTTTGTAATTGGCTATCACTGGTTAAAAATGCTGTCGCAAAATGGAAACAAGTTCATCACCTACTTCCATCCACGCTGTATTCCTGTCATTACCCACCTTTCAAGTGACTGGTTTAATGTCTCATCTCTGGCATGGGCAGCAAGGGATGGGAGGAGGAGATGAAAAAGACGAGGAAAGAAGGAAGAAATAAAAAGGTGCGGCTGACCAAAAGTGTAAGAGACATCTAACCCTCCATACCGTACCACAACAGCATTGCACAACCTGGCGTTGACTCCAACAGTAAAAACAGTTTCACTTCTGAAATCAGGCAGCTTAAATGTAGTTTTCCTGGTACTGCATGCTTCTGGCAGATGCAGATCTAATTGTACTATCTTTTAATATCTTTTTTTTTTTCCCCACAGTGATCACTTGACGCTAGCCATTTTGCTTGAGAAATATGTGAAAATTAAAAAAAAGGTACGAAAATCCCGTGATGTTCACCCCCAGGAAGCAATCTAACAGCAATGCAGTGTTTCATTACCCAAAGTTTTAGCTTTAACACTCACCCAGTGACACCGTCTGCTGCAGAATCACTCCTGCGGTTCCCCCGTCCAGGTGAGGACCGCGTGTGTCTGCCTACACCTGGAGGGCCACTGAAGGTCAGAAGGAGCTCGCTCATTTGGTTATTCAGATGCTCAGGGTATGGAACAGGCCAGCAACACGAACACTCTCATTTCTGAGGAGCATGTGACCAGCTGATGTTCAGGAAAAGCTGCTCATTAGAGAAACACAAATCTGAAGTGCACTTCCTTAAGAAGTCAATTGTACGTGAAGAAAGTATCAGATTCTAAACTAAATGCTAAACGGCGACACCCTACATGCATACTGATGTTACCACTTGCTGTACATACAAAACTATTTTTCCATCCCCTGGGAAAGTTTTCCCTTTATGACACAGTTTACCACAATTAGAATTTGTTCTAAAATTCTGTTCTAAAAAATTTGTTCTAAATTTGTTCTAAAAAAGTGAAATTGTCACTTTTTGCCTAAACGCACCCAGACATTTCAAGAAGTCTTTGCATTTACAAAGTTTTCTTTGTAGCTGCCTTAATTATGGGAAGTTTTATGTGGCTTTTTTTTTTTTTTAATTAAGAGTTAGAGAAGCCAAGGACAAGACGATCAGTAGTCACAGCATTAATCTTCTTGCTGTACCTAACAAATTCATTTAGTGTTTAAGACACAAACCCTTTTGGGGTTGTTCTGCTGAGCTGAAGTCAATGTACTTGCTGGAAGTTACTTCTACCTCATCCATCCTGCACTGAGACACAACAGATTTACTCTCAGGAAATTGGATCTGGTAGGAAATACTATCGCTAACTTCAGTGAGCTTTTACAATGCTGAAACAGAAAAGTAAGACTCACAAGTGACAGAGGAACCCAACACATTTTATTTAAATACCAAAACTTCTCAACCAGCAGAAAAGAATTTCTCTCTTCAGACCCACATCAGCTACAAGATACAGAAAATAAATTGTCTTTTAATATTATCATTATCACTTTAGAGAGGTGTATTCTAACAATTTCTAATGCAAACTGTAAATACTCTGCTGCTACACTAGAAAGGGGTAACACCACTCACACAATGCACATTAAACAGCAGACTCCAGCCCTTCACTTTCCAGTACAATTGAGCAGCTTCATGCTACATTAGTCTGGTAATGCAAAGAGAACCCAAAAATAGAGACATTTTTAACCTGGCTTGTCCAAGCCTCCAAGGAAATGAGGCTTAGGCAGTCCCACATCTGTTCACTTGTCACAATTAGCTTTTAAACTTGCTGGCCAACTTCAACTAAATTTGATGAAGGGATTGGAGACAAAAATAATTGTGGTCCTACAGATTCTACAAGAATGAGAAGCAGAGTACAGAGGAGATGCCTCCATACTGCTCTTACTGAAGGCAGAGGAGTTTTGACTGATCTATTACCCATCACCTAACTAATGAATACCACACACTCAGTGTAGTGTTCATAAATGTATGCATGTACTTGAAACCGAAGTGGACATGGTCCCGTCCTATCTGCTCTAAATAACCTTGCTTGAGCGAAGAGGTGAGTAGATGATCTCAAGAGGTCCCATCCAACCGAAATAATTATGTTGGGGCTGTGTGTTTGTGCGCCTGTGGCTTCAGAGAGGCCAAAGCACCAAATGGTATCGGAGATGCGAGTAGAGAAACTCAGGGGAAAAGGAGGAAGAACTCTTTGGAAGATAAAGGACATAAGTACAAGGGCAACTGAGCTTTCGCTTTCATGCTATTAATGATCCTTTTTCTCCAGTGACCTTCAGATCTTCGCTGAAGACTTGTCACTCCACTGCTTATGTGCTATTAGCAAAATCACTTTAGAAATCATCTCTAGGGATACAAGCTGCATGACTTTAATTACACTAGTGTAAAACATACTTTTGATAGCAAAGATCATTCCTGTAACCTTTTAGACTGATGTTAATGTATCCACATTAGGAGCTGAGTGCCTTTCTCCTTATTAAATGGCTAAATAAATACAAAAACTGTACAGATGAGGCTTTAAAGCAAAATTCATATTGCCATGCCATTTTGTAGTGGGAGGGTACACGATCACAAATTTGGAAACAACTGCTAGGGAAAAAAACTTTGGGAACCAGTAAGCTACAGGAAATGGGGAGCTCAAGGCTATGACCATGCACTCGCAGCCTAACTAAATGCTACCAAGTGTAGTCTTGTGCTAACAAAAGAGAAGGAGAGAGGACTGCCGAGTCCTCCCCACCAGCAGACTGCCTCTTGCACAAAGTGTATGCTCCTCTATATGGGCAGGAACAGGAGGGAGTTGATAGGAAGAGAAAGGCGGCAGCAATGTGCAGACAACTGCACGGTGGTACCAGAGCAGGCACGGGGTGAGCAGACCGGTGAAGAGATGGCAGATTACAGAAGCTGGACTCTACTCAAGACTGTGAAAAGCAGGTATCTGCATGTGAGCTTGTTATCTAAACGCCTGTTAAAATCAGTGGGCATCAAATCAATTCATTGTGAGTATTGGAACAAGCCAAATGAGGAACACACCAACAAACAGGATGGAAGAAGGCTTCAGAAATTGTAGCTTGAAATCCTGGACCTAAAATTCTGGACATAGCTACTGCTCTCAACGTGACCTGGATGCTGATGGTCATGGCAACATACAGAATTGCAAGGCCAAGAAACAACATCAATGGCAAACATCAGCACCACACAGGCTGGGTGAGTACTTTGTTGGGGCACTATGCCCGAAGAAAGAATCGTGGTATCGTCCAACTCTGGAGAAGCAAATCTCTAGGTGTCTTGGATCAGCACTGTGACCAAGTCCATGTAACTGTTGAAGGGCTGGTCTGGAAAAATCAGGTACTTAGATGCAGCCCTCCTGCAGGAACAACAGAAGTTGAAGGCTTCACTAGCATTGGGCTTAATTTTAAAAATGGAAACATGAAAAATCATGAACCTTTTAGAAAATAACATAGGAAGGAAAAGCTTTGTGGGTAATCTGGACACTGTTCAACAGCACTGTACTAAAGGGTAAACAGAGGTATATCATCTGTCAAGGTATTAGAAAAAATACAGATGAAAACCATATGGCTGAGCAAGAGACTAAGGTAGGCTATTAGAAGAAAAAAAAAAATCTTTGAAAATGGGCTTATTGAAATTACAGTACAAAATGACAATTCTGACACGCCAAAAAAATCTAAAAGACAAGAAGTCATGCCAGAAAATATTTAAGAAGCAATCTGGAAAAGACACAGACTCTAAATAGAGCAGCTTCTCAAATTAAACTTCCTTCATACCAGAAGAGTAACACGACTAATGGGACACAAGGTTTTGAAAATGTTTCCTGGGAAGATCTAGGTAAGTACAAAGCAGTAAGCCTTGCAATGATACCAGAAAAAGTGGGAGAACTATTCCAAAAAACAGAATTAATGACTATGCAGTTAAACGGGATATATCGGGAAGAGATAGCAAAGCTTTTATGAAGCTGTATCATGATTGACAAATGTTAAAAGAAGGTTCATCATGGGAGCAAAGCAAATGAGAAATCCAATCAGGCAATATGAACAAAAAATCATCTTTCAATGAACTTCACGAAAAGCTCTTAGTGACACAAAGCTGTCACAGCGTAAGAGGAATGTCCTTGCTTTGACAGGTAACGTTATGAAAGACAGAAAACCAAAGAAAAAGAAACGGGCAGCACTCAGACTGGAAAGACTTTGTCCAGCAGTATTTCATGGGAATCTGCTCCATGAATCTGCTGCAGTCAGCTGTCTCCAGATAACCTACCTATTCTGCAGTAGGAGCAGAGGACATCGTGCCCTGGTATAAATTCATAGAGCAACCGCATCTGGAACGCTCTGCACACTTCTGGATCCTCTTATTGCAAAATAGATATAAATGGGAAAGGTACAGAAAGCAGCAAGCACCTTCAAATAGAAAGGAAGATTAATCTGAGGAATCATTCATACACTTGGACTCTTCGGTCCAGATGATGAGATAAGTGAAATGGGACAGCAATTTATAAATAACATGAAAATGGAGTCAGAACAACTGCTCTGTGCATTTTCCAGTTTAAGAACCAAGGAACGTTAAAGGAAGCTGACGTGTGGCAGGTTCACAAGCAGAAGAGGCTCCTTACTATTTGTTTTCCTATGAATTTCCATGCTCAAGCACCTGCAAAAGGCCTTAGAAATTTCATGTTTTCCAAAAACTGGACACATTTTTTGGACTAAATGTCTTCCAAGCTGTAGAAAACAAAAACCACCACAGGCTTGGAGACTAATCCAGGCAATATATTAACTCTTGCTATCCAATTGCCAACAAGAGACAATCATACAGACTGGTGGTTTAAGTCAAGACATCCATCTGTGTATTTTATTTGTACATTTCAAGTAAAAAGCACTGGGGTGATGACCATCTTCAGAAACTTTGACAATGCAAGTTCTTCTCATTTTGTTGTAACCTTCCTGTAACACTGCATTCAGAATAAGATAAAAAAAGATCTGTGCTCAACAAAGAGACAAAGAAAACTTGGCTTTTGTCTATGAATAATTCAGAAGACAGACCTACTGGTGATTATTTATATCATCCCAGATTTCCATGAAAATCTGCACTTTCCACATAAGTCTTTATAATAAGCTTCTATTGCATAACCGAGCTATGTGATCAACTTCAGAGGTCATCAAAAGAATTAATCTCATCTCTTTATGTGCAAAGCACATTTCTTTAATTTTTTAATTACATTTCTTGGCCTTGACTTCCAGGGTAGGTAGGGAAGAATCAAAGTTGTAATGTATGTGAAGCTTCTCAAGTTTGCTCTTTTTCCTCTAACATGTGCGGGAGAGATGTAATACCAGAGAATGAAATACTTTAAAATCCTTACATATTCTACATTAAGAAAGTAAGGCGGATAAATACAGTAATAGTAGCTGGAGGCAGAAAGGGGAGAGGGCGGCAGAGGGAAGCAAGATATGATAGTATTATACATTCCTGATAATGCGAACAAAACAAATTGTTTTATTTGCACTTTATCTCATTATATCCTCCTTCCCAAGCTTTGAATTTCATTTATTAGTGTGCGTTGGTAAGGTGTCTGATTCAAAGGCAAGACTTTCATATATTTTTATGCAAGAACAATAAAGACTTGACCCTTATTAAAGCTTCTTGTAGGAAAAAAAAAAAACAGTCATTTATATTATTTTTAATTCCTATCAAAAAGAAAAGGAATCTGTTCCAAAGAAATACAATATTCAAAGTCTCCCTTGGGGCAGGGGTTGTTACTGAAACGGAGACAAACTGGTTTGCAACCCATTGTAACAGGTTCACCATATTTTGAGCTGTGAAAAATGGACATTATGTCTTACAAGATGAGAGACGAATTAAATGAGTTCAGAATTACCTTTTGGTGATAAGCATGTACTGCTATTTCAAATAGAGATTCTAAATCACAGAATCAGAATCATTTAGGTTGGAAAAGACCTTCAAGATCAGCAACTCCAAGTGACAGCCTGACCTACCGAGTCCCATCACAAAACTATGTCCCTCAGTGCCACACCCACACGTCTCTTCAACACCTCCAGGGATGGGGCCTCCACTGCTTCCCTGGGCAGCCTGTTCCAACACCAGCCTTTCCCTGACAAAATTCTTCCTGATAGCAAATCTAAAACTCCCCTGGCACAACCTGAGGCTGTTGCCTTATGTACTGTCAGTTGTCACCAGAGAAAACAGATTCACAGCCTCCTCGCCACCTTCTTTCAAGTGCTTGTAGACAGCAACAAGATCTCCCCTCACTCAGCCTCCTTTTCTCAACACTATACAACCAGATCCCTCAGCCACTCCTCACAGGTCTTGTTTTCTAGTTCCTTCACCAGCTTTGTTGTTCTTCTCTGCATAGAGTTGATCTCTGAACAACTCAATGTTCTTCTTGTAGTAAGAGGCCCAAAACCGAACACAGGATTTGAAGTGTGGCCTCACCAGAGCAGAGTCCAAGGGGACAAGCACTTCCTAGCCCTGCTGGCCACGCTGTTTCTGATGCAGGCCAGGATGCCACCCAAGTCCTTTCCTGACAGATGGCTTTCCAGCCACTGTTCCCCAGGCTCTCTGCATGGCACTTAAGAGTAGAAGAATGAACGAAGAGCTCCGTCTTATGAAAAAACATGTACTGAAAACATGCTGGAAAAATTAAGCCATATAGTGGAGCTGCTGGAGAATACAGATTGTTTACCTCCCCAAGATCTGCAGGGTAACTGTTGAGTGCTACGTTAATATTCCAAGAAACTCCACTTATTTTTACAGGATACCTTCAGAAGTTAATCTGCACAAAAAGACAGAGAAAGTAATTACATTCAAAAGTGCAACAATGCCAACACCCTGCATTGCCTTTAACAAATAAGTTTAGGGAGGTTAGAATGCAAACAAATTTCTATGAAGGCAGATAGGAGCATTTTATCTTTAAGCAATATTTGGTCTTGCAGGAGGCAGGAGAACCATTCTCATAGCTGTGCAATATAGACTTGTATATACATTCTTAACATACTCAGATCAGTGACACGTATGAGCATATCTATATAATCTTTTAGCTGTTCATCAGCTGTGTACACTCAAAGCTTTGATTAGCAGATAGAAGATGTTTGCCTAACTCATTATACATGTAGACATACAAATGTATGCATTTAATGGAAAAATAGCTTTCAATTATGTTGGTTGTGCATACAATCATAGAATAATTAAGGTTGGAAAAGACCTTCAAGATCATCTGGTCCAACCATCACCCTACTACCAATGTCACCCACAATGTTGCATACAGAGCATGTTAAGCAAACCACTTTATTTTCAGCTGCTAGATTTTTTTGCCACTTTTCTTTAGCCCTCAGGATCACTACTCAGACATGGTATAATGGTATCTAAACCATGTTTTGATGGTTCCTAATCACGTCTGGCTAGATAGCAATGTACATAGTCAGTCCTGGAGATTATATTTTTCTGCTCAGAAAATCAATCCAAGAAACTGTATCACAACGCAGCTTGTGTCGATTTAGAGCCTTTCATTATTTTGGAGGCAGCCTAAAGAACAAGAAACTTTGTGAAGCATTTAAGTCCCAAGACAGGACTGGGTACATCACACCCACTGTTCTTTCAGCTGCTGCCAGTGCTACAGCAGGTGTTGGACAGAAAGATATAACTGCATCCACCAATCCCCTGTTATCAGGAGGGATCACCTTACCCTTTGATTTGACTTGAAAGGGAAGGAACCTAACCTCTCCTCTACAATGGCAGCTGTCTCTAATTACTAAGGAAGCATCATGACGTTTGACAGGAATGACAGAACTTATCAACATGCTGAAACTTATTTTACCAGAGCATAGGACCACAGCACTTTCTAACAGGACACCTATGTCGTTAAGATATCCTCTTTATCTTTGTGGCTACCACTCCCACTCACATCCACACAGCAAGGTATGAATTATTTCTCCAAGGGTGCAAACAGCTTCAGTACTAATGTTAGGCTGCAAAAAGTGCTGCTGGTGCAATCAAAGGGGGAATAAGGATTAGTTGGAGGAGTTTAAGCCATCCTTTATGCCTGCAAGTTCTCGATTGCCAGAGAACTTCCAGCACTTGCAGCACGGATAGCTACAGGCTGAAGCATGCCACAGAAGAGGGCATACCGTAAGCACACATCTGCTGTGGTTTAGGACTGTTGGAAATGTCAGGGGATGCCTCTGTAAGACTGAGCAGGAAGCCCCTCAGCAAGGATGAGACCATGGTAGAGAAGAGTATAATGAGAGTACTCTGACATTGTGGCCTCAGTAGGATTTCAGAAAACATTGCCTTCCAACATGTTCTACAATAACATCAGTTTCATGCCAAATGCTTCACATATACAGCAATATAGCTTGAAGAGTCATTGGCTCTTCAACACACACCATTTCATGGTGTTGTATCTTGTTAGTACACACTTTGTGTCAAATATACTCCGTTAGTCACCTACTCCATGCTATTCACAAAATACACAAACAACTTTATGGACTGAGCTCCTAGCACTAATGCGGTATTTGTCACAAAATTAGTCAGATACAGCTGTTAATCATATTAATCAAATTCTCACAAAGATTTGTATTTAGCATTGTCATGTATACTATACGTACATTGTTTGCATATTTTGTAACCATTTGCTTACAACCTGCTTAAAATAAGAGCATGTGCTATACAACACGGTAAAGATCTACTCATGGAATTTACTTAGATGGTCTAGAAAGTGGGATCAAGGATAGCAAACCAATAAACTTTTGGACTGAGTCATCTCCACCACCAGCCAGATTAACCTAACCCATCTGAAAAATGCACAAGACTTTCAACACCCTTGCAATACTGATTAACGTATTCAATTTGGTGCAGTTTCTTCACGCGAAGATTTTATGGAGGTACTAAAACCAATTTAATTCTGATTTGAGCATGGGGATTACCTGTTGCTTACGTCACCACTCTCTACTTTATTTTTAAAAAGTTTAATTTAATTCTACAGACAGATCAAATCCCACAGACTACCAGCTTTAACTTGTTCCTAGGAAGAGCTAAAACAGCACAGTAACTGTGTGAAGAGTGAGGAAAGAAAAAAAAAGAATAGGAAGAGAGGTATCATTTTATCCAGAATGTCTCCCTAGAAACTCTTTTTAGACAAAAAATAAGTCACAGGAAAATGGTTTTGCTTGACACCAGTTTTTACTGACCTGATTCTCTTCGGAATACACCATCTTAAAAGGTAACTGATCGTGTGTTCGGTTCTGTTCTTTTCATCTAATAATACACACAAGTAGCATTCTTTCAAAACTTTTAGAGAAACACTGCCAGGTACTCAGTTCACACTGAAGACAAAGCATTGAACTATACCAAAAGAAACCAGTGTGATAAAAGTTACATACATCTTAACTTTTGAGGATAACAAAAAGGAAGGAATAAATAGCCATAGTAAAGAGTAGTAGCACAAAGGGCTGGAATAAAGGAATGGGCTCCTACCAAATACGAAAGGATACAAGGCACACTTGACAACAGTTCAAATCAAGCGTTACAACAGTTGAGCACTTTCTAAACTCTGCTTTTGCCAATTACAGGTAATATGTAACCACCACCAAATTTCATTAATACTGGATACATGATAAAAAGCTTACCAGTGAAAAACACGTAAAAGCCCCAACACGTGTTAAATTAGCAGAGCACATTAAAATATATCATTAATCTTTATAAAGGTTCTATAACTACTTGAAAAATGTTCACTTAATCATAGAATCATCGAATCATAGAATCATTAAGGTTGGAAAAGATCTTCAAGATCATCTGGTCCAACCAACCCCCTACCACCCGTGTCACCCAGTGAACCATGTCCCTAAGCACCATGTCCAACCTTTACTTGAACACCCCCAGAGACGGTGACTCCACCACCTCCCTGGGCAACCTGTTCCAACGCCTGACTGCTGTTTCTGAGAATAAATGTCTCCCCATTTCCAACCTGAACCTCCCCTGCCACAACAGCAAAATCCTGAAGAGATGGGCTAGCCATACATGCACATATCTATCATTCAAAACCACATTGACCTGAAAGAAAGAGTCATGACAGAATCACAGAATGGTTTGGGTTGGAAGGGGCTTTAAAGCCCACACAGTTCCAACCCCCTGCCATGCGCAGGGACACCTCCCACCAGCCCAGGTTGCCCAAAGCCCCATCCAGCCTGGCCTTGAGCACCTCCAGGGATGGGGCACCCACAGGGAGTCTATGCAGTCATTTCTCCTTCACCTGGCAGCTTTCAATGGAGAAAACTGGAAGTTAAGCTCCTGGCCCACCCCTCAGCCAGGGGAGCATGTTTCCTCCCCACTGCCTTTATGGAAGACTGGATTCTCAGTTGCACTGGTCAGAGGTAGCAGAAATCTTCTCCAATGCACAGGCTAAGGTTATAAACTAAAAAGTTATGCTAGTCTTACAAACAGCAGCACCACCCAGTATAACTGCAAAAGCTCATTAAGATGTGAGACTATTCCTAGGGTAGACGAAGTGGTCTTTAAGGAAAACTTTTTTTTGATCATATACCCCTATGAATAACAAAATTTTGAGCACAACCCCTAATATATGTACTTCTAAATTATATACTATACTGATAAATTATGCCATACATTAACATACACAAAAAATAATTAGACAAAAAAAAAAAAGGATGAAATAAAGATTAAATAAACACTACATTTTCTTCCTGCACTCAACAGATTGCCTTGCACGCACCAGGGAGTGTGCACTCTCTTTTGGAGACCAGTGCTGCATAGCAGCAAGCCATCCCTTATGGATGTACCAGTCCCACAGTGGGACAAGGACAAGGGGGCATTACGTTCAGCAGCCCAGCACTCTGAGGTGCACAGCAGGGTCAGCTTCCTTCTGCAGAAACCATTTTCAGTGGGGTGCAGCCACAATTTAATAACAGCATACACTGAATGCTCAGATTTTTCCTTGCTGCTTCTCCGTGACATCTTATGTAGGCAAATTATTTGGATATTTCCGATCTCTTTTGTTGTGTTCCAGACTTTGTCCCAGACAATGAAGAAGTGACAATGGAGCTGTGTTGCTATTTCAGTCCTACTCCTCAGCAGCTGACTAGTGTGGAAATACAGACATGGGATGCTATTACTCAGCTAGGGTGAAATTACATCTTATAACTCAAGTCATTGTCTTAAAAAAAAAAAGAAAAAATCAATAGGATAGAATCTCCATTGCCATTTCACTGTCAAAATAACTAATCACTGAATAAAACCCAGAAACTTAATTACTTCTCACTATTAATAAGCACAGAATCCAGGATTTCTTCCTGTGCCACGTGCTTTTTTAGAAGTGCAACTGTACAGCCAGCAAGGGGAAGCCGCATGACCACCAGGACTCCAAGGAAAACAGGATGAACACTCGTCAACAGGTCCTAGAACAGAGTTCCTGAACACAGGAATCATTTATTCCTATGCAAAAAAAAAACCATAGAAGTTTAATTTTAAAAGTACTCCCTGGTCCCAATTTGTTGTGAAAATAACAAGAGAGAGAGACTCTGAAGTGTTACCCAACACCTAAAACCAGCTTTTGTGTTAAGCACTTGACCTATATGACTTGACTTCACTGCAATAGCCACCATCCTGCAAGGTTAGCACAACAAGAGTGATCAAACTAAACTTGCCTTCACAGTTGGTCCTCTGCCTCCAAAGCCTCAGACCACCGTCTCTCCCAGCCTTCCAGCCACAACATACAGACCAGTGAAGCAGAGCCTCTTGCACAGACAGAGCTCCCCAACCAAATACCAACAGCACGTTGGAAGCTCAAGAGTAAAACAGTAATAAAATCCAGGGGCCTTTATTAAACGTCCATCACCTCCAAGGCTTATACAAGGCAAATCCATAACACTCAGTTCCTACTGCCTCTCGGCTCTATATGACCGCCCCACAATACCCAAAGCAGCAGGCTGAATTTGGATAGCCCAGTAACAGTCACTAGAATGATGATCTATTTTGTCATCTTTTATGTCAAATCTCTATTTAATTTCACGTCTTCCCATTTAATGCTTAAAAGATAATTCTCCAGAAGAGAAACTCAAAAAGCAAAGCACGCTTGGTAGAACAATAGGCAATTGGTATCTGGTCCTGCTGCTCCTTCTCCACAACATACATGTGCATTTATGCATGCATGTGCACACACACGGTAAGTAATTACGTTAACAACAATAAAGTTATTGTTATAAATAAATAATAAAGTTATTTCAATTCCTTGCAAGCAGCAGTATTTTTCTCAGGCCCGCTTTAGGAGCATTGATGATCTGCACAAGAGAAGCAGCCATGAAAATTAGTAAAGCAGTCCGCTCACTTGGACAGACTCAGCATCTTAGTTCCGGCGACAGTCCTGAAAGGCATGAGAAATGAGAGATCTCAGAGAAGAGGTGTTAGCTTGTGACTATAACTGCCTGCAGAAATAAGACCGAGGTTTATATGCGGACTGTCATCCCATCCTGGCCCACCCACTTTCCCCTTTACCCTTTTTAGCATAATGTGGTGGTGTTTTTTTCTCAAGGGAGAGATCACAAATCTCAAGGGCAGGGGCTTGGCACCCTCTGCACTGCCACAGGATCTCCTTTTGCCCAATGCATGCCAAGTTCAGACACTGCTGCACAGCGCAGGGTGAGCAAGCATCCAACTGGAGGGAGAGCTGGAGGGTAACATCCATCCCCATTTCACTGCTCTCTACCCGTTACATCACTGAGCTCTGCAGGTATACCCACGGGTGCTCAGGTTGCACAATTCTTCCTTTTTTTTAGTGGAAACACCACTGGCAATTTGTGGTATTTCACTGAAAAAGTGAAGAAGAGAGGCTGTTGATCTGGGAGGAAAAATGTAACAGAGCGGGAATCCACCCTTTCACCAAGATGGTTCTTGACACCATTGGGAGGACAAAGAAAACAATTCCCAGATACCAAAACATGGACATTACCTTAGTGGGAAAAAAAAATCACTAGTTTTCTACCACATTTTGCCAGGTAACCTAAAATTTGAGGATCACAGCTAAAAACCATGTCATTTAGGGTATTGATCTGAATACTGCTGGATTTAGTTGAGACAAGCTCATCCAAAACCAAAGCCACCTACCAACATAGCTCAGCGTTGTGGGAGCCTGTGTATGTGATCTTTGTTTCTGAACTGCTTCAAATTTTTCTCTTTGTATGTCATAATATTTTAAGTCATGGATAGCAGACATTTAAAAAAAAAAAAAAAAAAACAGAAAAAACACCCAATGAAGAAATATTCTGACAGCTAACTCTACGTGCTCTTTGAGAAGTCCTTTTTGACTCAAAAACTGTAACATAATATATTAAATTATTACAAGATTTGTTGATGCAAAACAAAAAAAATATGATCACAGTGGGCTTATATTGAGAATGTATGGAATGTTGTAAATACTAATTGTCAACAATTTAGTTGTCAAATCTTGTTTTGCAGAATGTACATAGAAATCTTAATTACCTGAATAAAATGGGAGTATCTATATATACTTTTTACCTTTCTTATTGAGCTTTTTCTTTTGTTTAAAGACAACTGACGTTATTTAGTATTGATGTGCTTTACATGTTTAATGACGTACAAAATTAAGTAGTCATATTTTTCTAGAAGGAAGGAATGGGACAGTCATGCACAAGCATATTTAAAAACTCTTATTTTGAACACTTTTTGTTTGTTGATGTAGGGTCCAAAATCCCCAAATAATTATTGGAAAGGCCCACTGCCATCTAGTTGTATAAACACAAATAAGCCCAAGATAACACCCCAAGCACCAAGAGTAATGACAGAGGTGGAAGAGATAGCCTAGTCAGGCATGAAATTGATTTTATAATAGCAAATATCTGTTGCCTTCCATGTGCTAAGTAAATAATTCTAAAGAAGAGAGTAAAGACAATAAAAACAAAATCATTAACTGCTCCTACTAAATCAAATGAAAGAGAGAAACCTGTTCTCACATTGACCCTGAAGCCTGTTTAATAGCTAATTAAAGCAATTACTCCAAGCATGACGAAGTCCTTAATCATCAACACCTTCAGATGCAGAGATGTTTTTTTTCTTTCTTCAAAGATATTAGTATTTTATTTAAATGAGCTCATGCCAGCAGAACTTTCACCAGGCAGTCACTACATTGTTAGCCACTGACACAGTCCCCAAACTTCGACTAGTTTGGTTAATTAGTAAGAAATATCCTGCACAGACTTCACCAGGTTTGACTCCTCAACAAAAGTAAGATTACAGTAGTCAATAGCTTCAGTGCTTTTATAAAAAGATTGCTCTAAAATATTTGAAGATGGGCTGGAAACTGACCTTCTGCCTCACATTCAGAAACATCAACAAAGTTGATGGCCAGCAGAAATCCAACGTTCCTGCAATGCAGCTGCAGAAATGACTCTGCAGGACTCCACACATACCTGGGACTCTGCACCTCTTCACATCACTTAACGCTTTTTAAACTTACTGCAGTCACTTTTCTTCTCTGCCCCAAGGCCATATGATGCAGCCTTAACTCGGATTCCTTGGTTCATAAGATCCAGTCACAAATAATATTTTATTTTTAATAAAACTTTACGTTCAATAACTTTGCATAGCTTTTTAGTAATCTCATACCATACCCAGTGTTCCAAGGGAGCTGATCAAGCTGCTGTTTTGAAGATTGATCGTTTTCAAGTTACTAAACATTTCTGTGCTGAAAGAGTACACATACCAATAACCTGTAGTAATGGTTTGTAACACAATATTAAGTGTTCAGCTTGACAGTTATCCAGCTATAAATTAGATGACTAAAATTTTAAAAATAAACAAAGGAAACTTTATTAAATTTCATAGAACCATTGATTAGCTTGGGTTGGAAAGGACCTTTAAAAATCACCCAGTTCCACCCCCCTGCCATGGGCAGGGACACCTCCCACCACACCAGGCTGCCCACAGCCCCATCCAGCCTGGCCTTGGGCACCTCCAGGGATGGGGCACCCACAGCTTCTCTGGGCAGCCTGCGCCAGGGCTTCACCACCCTCCAAGGGAAGAATTTCTTCCTTATATCTAATCTAAATCTATCCTTTTTCTAGTTTAAAGCCATTACTCCCTGTCCTATCACTACACTCCCTGATGAAGAGTCCTTCACTAGATTTCCTGTAGGCCCCCTTTATTTTCATATTGAGCTGTTAACAGCTTTCTATTTCTGCCTACACTTAAGTTCCAGAAAAACAAAATATTCATGTTCAGATGAAGAGATAAAAAGATGGAAATGTGTTATAAAAACACAAAAGACACTCATCATATTTAGGAGAGAGGTAGAGCAATTATACTTTGAGAATTGGGAAGCTCCTATATTATTTCAAAGTCAGAGTAAATATGTTACTAAAATAAAAAAGTACTGAAAATAATGCTATGACAATGCTGCTGAGAACACAATAAATAGAGGTATTTTCTCTATAAGAACTAAATATTCCCCCAAACCTACAAGTGTTTTCAATTAATAAAGCAAAACACCTTGTCTTTAACCAACCTGACCTCCAAATACTCTCTCTAAGCACCATCGGTTCCATATGGGATTTTCTTCAGGCAGCTGATTTTAACTGATCAATTTTTGTTTGTTTGTTTGTTTTTCTTTATAGCTGGAAATCTGCACAGACAGGAAAGTATTATTCAGATATAGCTGGCACATATATGTTGCAAGCACTGTTTTATGAAAATATTTTAACACCAAAAAAAACGAGGTTAGACAAGAGTTGCAGAAAAGGATGCAAAGAATGAAGTATGATTTTTTTTGTTTGTTTGTTTGTTTGTCTGCTTTCCTTTAAAAAGGAACAAAGGACAACATTTATTTAAATTTTATGCTGGAAGACGTTGTGGGTACAGGAAAACAGGGAGATGTACTGGTCAAGTTTCAGTCTCCTTCCTTCTCTGTGTAGCTCCCAATGAACTGATTTAAGTGGATTTTCTTTTTGTTAGCACTCAACAAAAGCACTTTCCTTTTTGTTAGCACTCAAGTCACACAGGAACAGAGTCTCTGAGTTACAGCCTGGAAGAAGCACTGCTGTACTTGAGCAAGGCACTCCTACATCAGTGCTAATGAAACTGCTTTCCTAGTAACTGGACATGGTAACTCATGTCAGTGCGTATCAGAGAACTGTTTAGGTTAGAAGGGACCTCAATGAAGAGCTCTACACCAAGCTCTTTGAATTTAACTGTATTTACAAATTTTGTACCAGATGCTTCCTGAATGGGTGAAAAAGAAGGGAAAGGAAGGAGAAGGAAGGAGAAAATAAAAAGAGAAAGAAAAGGAAGAAAGGAAACATACAAACAAAACAAACTTTTCCAAACACTTTCTCATCACTGGGCAACATCCATGCCTTTCTTTCTGGCATTCCTGACTGCAAAGCAGCCTGTTTCAACAGAAAGGACAGAAAATGTCCTAGCTCTGAACACAACCCACATAACACAAAAAAGAAAGCATGGCTCTAAGGTTCTCCTGGAAAGTAAGAAAAAAGCTTTACAGATCCCCGTTCTGACCTGTCCACAAGACAACTGTTCTTATATAAAACAATTATATAAATCATATAAAACTTTTTTTTTTCTTGTAATCCTTCAATATTGACCAAAACCTGCGAGGTACCTGCTGCTATCCTCGCTACAGAAGAGGCCGAGGATACTGACATCCTCACCCAAACAAATGCAGAAGGACAAAGGGAGAAATAAAACATAAAAAGTAGCACATAACAGTTTGTCAGAAAGACTAATTATTGAAAAGACAGTCAGTAGTGAGCTATATCTCATTAATGTTTATGAACAACACTAAGAAGAATCATTCCAGTCACTGAACCTACTTCAAACAGTAGATAAGCCTTCACTCCTGTACAAAATAAGCACTAACTTATGATAGATTTTGTACGCACACACACAGAGACATACACTCTGAAACAATCAATCTTCTTTGCTTAGCTAAACACAAAGGGAAGGGAAGTCTTTACTACTTTGTAATCTGCTCGCCGTCTCATTTGTTCCCTCTGGAAGAGCTATGGGGTGAAGAGCACAACAAAAAACAAACTTGAAGACAATTTTTAGGCTCCCTCTGTTACGATACAAAACAAAGAGTTTACTTTAGAAAGGAAAAATAAACCAAAATTTTCAGAGCCATCTAGGTTTATTCTCCTCAAAGGCTTATCAGGCAGTACCCTTGCCAAATTTACCTGATCAGTTTCAGAAATTGAAGTTTTTTTAAAAAGGTTACCTGTAAACGTCAAGTGAACACCTAAAAAAAAATAAAATGAAGCTTGGTGGTTCCAGTACAGTAGAAATATGCCTGAGGTATAAGATTTAATTTGCTGAATTGAACCTTTCAGCACTCCCAGAAAGCCCCCAACATTGTTACTTAGGCCTAATTTCTTAATTGGGAGAATTAAAGGAGAATTAGGGATTAGAAGAAATGGGAGAAATGGTTGGTTATCACGTAGCATTACCATGATAGCTCTTCCAAGACATTGACTGCTAGGAGATATCACACACCTTCCTAAACACACATAGATGTGCTGTCTTGATGCCAAACACAACTGGAGCAAATATTTTGAAATAAAATGATTCAGAAGCTACAGATCAGAAATAATGGCCTTGTGATGCTGGTATCTACTCATCTACCTCACAGTCATCTATGCTGTTCCCTGGAACACTACATCTGCTTCAAGTGCCATCGTGAAAAGAGATTTTTTTAAAATATATCCTCTGAAATACAACTGCCTGGACTCAAGTGCTACTTGAGCTGCTAGCAAAGGCTGAGACATCACATATAAAGGCACCATGCCTAGCTTGTTTCATCTACGATGTAAAATCTCTTGTTGTGCTGACCTGGACACCATTGTGCTTGCTACAGCCTGGACATAAGTATGCACGTCTGCACACTGAAGCATTTATACAATGTAGTGCTCTCAATTAGATTTATAAAAAGTTCAAAACTGGCCCTTAGATTCAGTTTGATGCATCTAAAACCTCTCCTCTGTGAACTAAAATGACCAGGGCTGGAAGACAAGATCACATTTGGCATGCCCAGGAATACATAAACTTTAAAACTTTCTGCTACTTGTCATACCTTTAGAGCTCTCTGCATCTTGAAACTCTTCGTATCGCTTCAAGCACAGAAATTTCCATCGGCTGTTGATTCTGTTCCACCTCTGCCATCACCAGAGCTGGCTGAGGACAGCAACACCTAAGTGCAGGAGACTGTGAAGATGGGGTATGCGGGAAGGGAGAGCTGGTCGGAAGGCAGAGGGGATGGGGAAAGGTGCTGTGTTCACAAAGCTTCCAGTCTCATGCCAAAACTACAGTCCAGGTAGGAAACCAAGCTTGTTACGAAAATAAATTCAGGCACGTCTTTACTTGCTTATTTATTTTCCCCAGAAAAAGTTTGCACTCAGTCAGAAAAAGTTTCTAGCCTTTATCCCAGACTACAATGCTGGCATTTCTCTGATGGCCCAGCCTGAAAAGGAAACAAGTGTTCTGACAGAAACAAAGCATACCCTAGGGAGAGGCACAGCAATCCCTTATCTCTACCCAAAATAATTCTGTCTGCTTAGTTTAGCTGGCAGTAACTGCCACAAAACTGTGCAAACCTCTGAGCTATATGAAACTTTTCTATGCTTGGCAAGAGAGATGAGAAGAAACACAAGCTTCATAACCCACCTGTTTTACAGTCTGGGAAACGGGAAATATGACAAAACCCAAAACATTCCCACTTCATGAGGAAGGATGTAAGCCAGTCCATTTAAAATGGTCACAACCAATAAAAGCTCGATTATTTTCCAAAAACAGTTGAAATTTCACTTGTAGCTAAACAGCTAACAAAACACCACTCATTTTTGTGACTAATCATTTGGACTTGTACATTGCTGTTAATTTCACATACCTGAATGGAAGAAATCTGAAATCTCATTATCATCAACTTTAAATTTAGGGAGATTATTTTTGAAACACCAGACTAGTTAAGTAACTAACTAGAACTTACCACTTGTGCTGTTGTTGTGGTTTAACCCAGCAGACAACTAGACACCAAACAGCCATTTGCTCACTCCCCTCTGCCCCTGCATTGGGATGGGGGAGAAAATTAAGAAGAAAAGTGCAAGAACTCTCCAAGGAGGAGACCCCACAGCCTCTCAGGGCAGCCTGTGCCAGTGCTCCCACACCCACACAGCACAGCAGTGCTGCCTGGGGCTCAGAGGGAGCCTCCTGTGCTCCATTTTGTGCCCCCTGCCTCTTGTCCTGGCACCGGGCACCACCAGAAAGAGCCTGGCTCTACCCTCTTTGCACCCTCCCTTTAGGTATTTATAGACATTGATGAGCTCCCCCTGAGCCTCCTCTCCTCCAGGCTGAGCAGTCCTAGCTCTCTTAGTCTTTCATCACAGGAGAGGTGCTTCATCATCTCTGTGGTCATTCCTGGATTTGTCCCAGTATGTCCACATCTCTGAAGCTTTAATGTGCATAATTAACTCCTGAACCAAACGTGGATAAATCCTATACCGTATTCTAACAAAAAAGGTACAAATTACACAAATAAACTAACAAAAGAGATTAATGATGCAATGCAAACCCTCCTTTGTCTTTCTAATGTACATCAGTCCTTTTGAGAATTCCTGTCACTCCTGCCTCGACTTGCAAGGAAAAGACAACTGCGTTTTTTCAGCGCATCTGTATTATGCATAATAAGACTAGTGTCAAGTACAGAATAATACAGAGGAATATTCTTGTTCTGAGAAACTGCAGTACAATCTTCACATTCACTCCATACAGTACTTCAGCCACAAGTATTATAATGTCAAGAGTTGTTTCTGTAAACGTAAAATGTAAACAGAAGATTTCAGATAAATGAAAGGCATTTTTAAAACTATGCATTGGAAATACTGTGTTATAACAAGCAGAAAATTGTTTTTTTACAATTACCCTAGGCTAGAAACAGTACACGTACAAATGCGACAAGATTTTTTTTCCAAATATTTGGTAAAAGAGGACTGTGAGAATCTTGGAAATCCAAATCTCATTTTTTCCAGCTATTTTCAAAATGCTGACATTGATTAATCCTTGGTTGAATATCTTGGAGATATTCAACAGTCAGAAAGACTGTTTATATGATACAGGTCCCCTTGAGTGAAGCCCTAGCCAAGGAGATAAGGGCAGCAGATATAAGGAGCATATGAAACTTATGGTACTTGCACTGTTGCAATGTCTTAAGCATTACAAATTATACCATTACCTGGATGACATGAACTGAAGCAAACAGACTGATAGTCCACAATATAGCCTTCAGAAAAGCAAATTCACATTACAAGTCTCCTACAAGAGTCTGAAAAGTGACCTTCTGACTGCCAACAGTCCAGTACAACTCCCTTGTAAATGATCTTACCTATAACAAAATCGATGTTATTTATTTTGTGTTTTAGGTAAAGAGAAACTTGATGTAAGACAACGCAGGGCAACATCTACAAGGAGCTGGAGTTTCCTTCCGAGCAACAGCAGGAAAGCAAGGACTGCAGGCACCGGTGCAAAGGTTAGGCCTTCCTCAAATACATCAATAATAAAAGGAAAACTCAGGAAAATGTGAGCCCACTACTGAATGGATCAGGGACCCTGGTAATGGAGGATGCAGAGAAGGCAGAGATACTGAATGCCTTTTTTTCTTTGGTCTTCACTGGAAGAAAGCAAACATCACCCGTCTTCAGAGGCCAGTCAGCCCCACCTCCATCCCTGGAAAGGTGATGTAACAGCTCATCCTGGAGGTCATCTCTAAGTGTGTGGAAGGCAAGGAGGTGATCAGGAGTAGTCAAGCATGGATTCACCAAAGGGAAATCATGTTCAACCAACCTAATTGCCTTCTATGATGGGACAGCTGAGAGGGAGTGGATGTTGTCTACCTGAACTTCAGCAAAGCTTTTGACTCAGACTCCCATGATATCCTCATAGGCAAGCTCAGGAAGAGAGGTCTGAATGAGTGGATAGTAAGGTGGATTGAGAACTGGCTAAGTGGCAGGTGTCAGAGGGTTGTGATCAGTGGTAGTACTCCTCGTTAAGCCTCACCTGGAGAACTGTGGCCAGTTCTGGGCTCCCCTGTACAAGAGAGACATGGTGCTCCTGGAGTGAGTCCAGCGAAGAGCTATTAAAATGATCAAGGGGACTGCAGCATCTCTCATATGAGGACAGGCTGAGGGAGCTGGGACTGTTCAGCTTGGAAAAGAGAAGGCTCGGGGGGATCTGACCAATGTCTGTAAGTATCTGAAGGGAGGATGTCAAGAGGATGGGGCCAGACTCTTCTCAGTGGTGCCAGGCAATAGGGTGAGAGGAGGTAATGGGCACACGCTGAAACATGGGAAGTTCCCTGTGAACATGAGGAGAAACTTCTGTGCTGTGAGGGTGACTGAGCACTGGAAGAGGTTGCCCAGAGAGGCTGTGGAGTCTCCTTCCCTGGAGATACTCAAAAGTCATCTGGATATAATCCTGTGCAATGTGCTCTAGCAGACCTTTCTTGAGCAGGGAGAGTTGTCCAGATGACCTCCAGAGGTCCCTTCCAGCCTCACCCATTTTGTGATTCTGTGCTCACGAAAGACCGAGGGGGAGTAGCTTTTGACAGAACAGCAGCATCCCCTATAGGCAACAAATGTACTTGTCAGAAGCTTCTGTCCAAATTGCTGTTGCCTTCTCCCCTCTCCTTTAACGTGGCAATGAGGTGGCAGTCAACCCAGCGTCAATCCAGCACAGGTGGTAACTAGGGGACTGGAAACCTCCACAGACGTGGAAATGTTCATCTAAAAATATTCAAAACCACAGGTTTTTTTACCAGTTTGGTTTTTTGTTGTTTTTTTTTGTTTTGTTTTTACAATCACCCATTCCTAGGGTGTCCCAAAAAGCTGATAACAGAGTACAGAGAGATTTAATAGGCTCTCGAGAAAACTCCATCAGCTACTTTGTTCCTGCAACAATCTAAAAAGAGGGTTTAACTAACAGTTAAAGAGTTACACTTTAATGAAGACAGTGTAACAGTTTAAACTTTATTATGGAACAAATACAAATAATTGTTAAAGTGCAAGAAATATTTGTCAAATTATGAGCAAATATAGACAAGGTTAAGTAGCAGTCAGACGTTAAAAGACCCCTCATTTTCTGAAAAAAGTATTTTTGATACAATTCTGCCTCATTAGATGTAGAGGCTGAGGTAACTCTTTCCCAAAGTCAATCCTCAAGAGGTTCTTTTTGGGCCACCGAAGAATTTTCGAGACACAAGACCCACCACCCCTTAACATCTTGGCTCACCTCAGCTCTACTTTGCAACCTTGCTTCTTGTTTCAAGTGGTGATAGATTGCCTTAGCTTATTTACACACACTTCTTTTTTAAGCACACTACTTTCAAAGTGGATTTTGAAGTCTACGTAGTGGTCAAAAGATGGTGGTAGGCTGCAGAGCAGAACCAAAGCTGTGGACAGGCACACTACAGGAACAAGCCAGCAAACATGCTGTTCATCCTTCTTCAAGCAAGATTGATATCTCTACATTTTTTAGTTGTTAACAGCAAAAATTTCCTTATGTTTCCAATTCAATTTCTTCTAGTGAAACACATGCTGGATCTAAAAGAATAGGTCAAAGTTTCCTGCCTGTCATTTCCAAATTAGAGGCCATTTAAAACCAAGCTTTTTTCTTACTGTTTCAATAATATCACATAAGTATCATCTGCATAAAATCCCAATGAACTTTCTTTCACAGCAGTAATGGATGTCATCATAGCTACTTTCCTACTACATGAATTTCACTTTAAATTTTTAGTACAGCAATTACATTCTCAGGAAGTGAATTATCCTGATGTCTATCACTTTAGGCATGATGACTTTAGTTATGATAGAAACGACTTCTTTTCATGGGAGACTGCAGTAAACGTGCTGCAAGATCTCCTACTACAGCATGTTCTTGATATGATTAAACTGTTTTGATTTTCTATTTATTAAAACAAAGTGATTGCCATTTCACCTCCCTTCTCATACAAACTAGCATCTCTGTCATACAAATCTAATTGGATTTATTTTACTTTATTTTTAAATCTCATATGTACTCCTAACAATCCTCCCACAATGAAGATACAATTTTAGTTATGTCGGGAGACAGACAAATAATCATAGCGTGTGAATAAGGATAAAATGCATGTTATGAATGTGTATCAGGAATCAAGGGAACAGATGTAGTGGTGTGATGGCATTCTTGTTAACTCAGGTTTTAGTGGCCAGGGTTTGTTTTGGCAAACTAGAATTCCAAAAGGTCTCCCTCCCCTCCAGCCCCTTCTTAACTTCATGCTGTTAACTACAAAGGTAGCCATTCTGTGTATGCATCAAGGTTTACTTGCACTAGCAAGGGAGGAAACATGATATTTAGTGGTACCAAACAGACATAAAATGAGAAAAGGAAAGATTCAGAAATTAAGATCAAATAATGTTCTTCTTTATGTGTTTGCAACTTTCTATATAAAAAAAAAAAAAATCAGAAAATTTCAAATAAAGCATGTTTTCATAGTTAAGTATGGTTGAAATGTTAAGCCAAACTGCTAGTTAGCTGCTCATATTTTTCCAGGCAAAACAAGCCAATTTACTGATCAGATGGAGCTGCTGCAACACAAGCACATTTGGAAGAAACACTTCCAAACAGCATCCAGGATGAAAGTAGGATTTGGATTAGATAGTCACTTCTCCTGTCACGTCATATAAATTGCATTTCATACATGAAAAAACTAAAGACTTCAAATGTTGTAAGTTACTTGGGTCCAATGTATTTCAAAGTATTAAAAGCAACATTTTTAATTGAAAGACTAATTGTAATGTAATAAGAGTGAAGAAATTATTTCTGTGTAGTTTGGAAACAGCTTTTAAAAAGCATTTCTCTGAACAATTATATGTAGCATATTGTTGCTATTATATGTAACTTCACCTCTTCTGGCATATTCTTACCAAGAAGAATGAAGAAAACTGATAACACTACTAGGTTTAGCAGGGACTTCAACTGTATGCATTAAAAATGAATAAATACTATTTGCCAGTGACAAATTCCATGACAATGCCATTCAGACCTCTCCATCCTCATAAGTGGTTTGTCTTAAAGTCTTAGAGAAGCATTTTCTGGGCCAAAACTCTGAATCCAAAATGAAGCTAGCAAAATTTCACGTCAGATTATTTTCTCTTCTGCCACATGTATGCAATAGCTACACGTTAGTACAAGCAGAAAAAGCAGTGTTAACACAGTTCTTTTCTACGCTGCTTTCAAGCAACAACAAATTTATATTCTCGAAGATACCAAAGTTACTGTGTAAAAAGTCAGCTGTAGTTATTGTATAGATTAAAATACTCTTTTGTATTGATCAAAGTCTCTCTCAGAAGAGGGCTTATGCTAACACATCTTGCTCCATAGAAACATTTCAACAACATCAATTACCTGCCAATCAGTGACCCCAACTTTCTCGGGATTGCTCAGGGTAAGCCCGCTGTTTTCACTGCTGTTTTGCAAAATCTCTTCTAACTATGCAGCCTGTTGACTGCAAACAACACAAAGCACTTGGTATCTGAAAGCGAAAGGCAAAAGTTCTTTTTATGATAAACCAGTAAAGCAAGCAGCCGCCTTTTTTTTTTCCCCTGATGGATTTCTGGAAAATTTTCTTTAGCAAGAAAGGAATTGCACTGACATACTACCTATGTACACAAAGAGAAGTTAACACTAAAAATTAACACTACCCCTATGCTACGCGCATTAATATGAAGAATTCCTTTTCTATTTTTGAAGACTCTACATGATTCTTAGGATGAGAAAAGGCTGAGCAAATGGGCAAGGCTGATCTGGAAGCTATTCGTCATAATGAAGCATGACACACTGCTAGTTAATGCATTGGGTCATCTTCATCTTACAGACCATCCTCCAACAACTGCCTTTGCTAGAAAATGTTTCTGCAAACCTAAAAAATGTTTTCTGTGTTTAACTGTTGATAAACAAAACATCAAAAGCTACTCCATTTACTTGTCAAAACAATATACCAACATAACTTAGTATAATATGTTCCTTCAAACAACATCTGGATATTACCCCTCGAGAAAAAGTCATCCAAAGCCATGATCTTAAGATCTGAGGAGGTAAAGACTCTTTCCTTAGCACTATTTCAACCTTTTATCTAATTGCAAGAGAACACTTGGGACCATACGTTTTTATCAGTTCATATTCCCCTCACAGCATCAGAACTAAGAGAACAAAATGGCATTCCTCAAGCCCCCTGCACGAATCTTTTCCACTGAAAAGTCACCTCACGTGCACTCTTCAGGATCTGGAAATTAGATAACCAGAAGAGGGTTGGTATGGGAAACATACCTGAACTGCACGTTGATACTGTTCTAGCAAATTTCATGGGTTTTGGATAAGCAGGGGGTTAATACTGTGAAATGACATGACCAAATCTTAGTCCTTATTTGCAGATTTTATCCTGTTTATCCATTAAGCAAATAGCTCTGTAAGGATCTCACAAGCTGTTTCAGGTACTCCAATTCTAGTCCCATGATACGATAGCAGCAGATTAGATAAGAACACAAATCTTTAAAGTAGAGAGCATATTCCCCATGTTTCAGCCACTCTGTTTAGGCAGGCATATTATTTTAAACCTCTGGTGCTGAGTATTTGCATTCGGGAGGACCACCACGAAGTGAAGTGGATGCCTACCACCCCCAGCCTTTTGCAGCTGATGAAGAGTTTCAAACCAGGGCTGTTGCAGGTAGTCAGGCTGGGTTTCTCTTCAAAATGCCACCTTTTATTCCACAAGAAATAGGAATCAGAGTCCTAATTCTCATATTTAATTAACACCTCAGTGTGTCTACAGTTACACAGTGATACCGGGGACACTTCAGCCACCGGACGTGTGAAAAGCAAAGCAACAAACAAAGGGATAAGTTCCTCCAAAATAAAGCAAAAAAAGGAGGCAAACAAGATATCAGTGTGAAAAATTTGTCACCAGGGTAATTCACTGGAGTGATGTGAGAGCAACAGAAGTCTCCTCTGACATTTTTTTGGCAGGTTCATGTGTTGATGGAATGGGCCAAACGCGCAGTATGGATATTGCTTCTTTTAATAGTTTGCTAGGGTGAAGTGGTGTTTTGCTAGAGGCAACAAGAACTGAAGAGAAAGAATTAAAAATAAATAGGCCAGAACAAAGCATATTTTCAATTTCAGTTGGAAAACCAATGTAGCAACAATTTTCTCTTCTTTTAGTATGAAAAATAAATCTGGCAAATTGCAATGTCACCAAGGTAAAACAAAGACTAAGCACCAAAGTGTATTCGGTCTTTGCTTTTTTTTCCATTATTTCAAGAGAAAACTTTTTGCTATATTGAAAAGTTCCTTTACCTGTGGTGAAGGTACGAAACCAACACGTAAATCTAATACACACTCAATCTCTACATTTTACTTTCCAATGAAATAAAATAAATAAATCTCCAGAACAATGTGAACACTCAATTAAAGTCTCCAAAATAAGGTTCACATTTGCCTCATTTGCTTTCAGTCAGTAGGATATTCTTTATGTATTGTTTAGCATTTATTCCAAAGCAACTGTACATAGGCCCCCAAAAGTAGTACTTTAGGTCAGGAAGGTCACATCAAATTCAAAGATCAGATAAAGGGTAGATTGAAATTAGATATAAGGAAGAAATTCTTCAGAGGGTGGTAAGGCCCTGGCACAGGCTGCCCAGAGAAGCTGTGGGTGCCCCATCCCTGGAGGTGCTCAAGGCCAGGCTGGATGGGGCTGTGGGCGGCCTGGGCTGGTGGGAGGTGTCCCTGCCCATGGCAGGGGGGTGGGACTGGGTGATATTCAAGGTGCCTCCCAACTGAGACCATTCTGTGATTCCATTCTATAAATAGATTTACAAGTGACAATAAAGTATCAATTCTAACAAATGTGTTTTCTATTTCATTCTTAAGGACCTCAAAGATTGGAAATTGAAATCTCCAGGCAAAACATCCTCGTGATTCACTTGTAATGCTGCTAAGTGTCTCCTAATCATTAAAAGAAAAAGAAAAAAAAAAAAAGTTTTACTGCAATTAACTGCTGCTACTTCTTTGCAGGTATACTGCAGATAAATGGAGTTCTTCCCCTCTATATACTCTTTACGCTGCTTCTCGTTTCGGTTATCCTAACCATGGAGAAAACATCCCTACTCTTCACTTCTGCTTTGGAAGCCACATAGTCTAGACCCTGAACATTCTTATCCTGCACCGTGTTTAACTGGTACTTACCTTTCCTAAATTTGGTGCCCAGAACTGGGCAGAATAATCATAGAATCATAGACTGGTTTGGGTTGGAAGGGACATCACTGAACGACACGCAACTTGTGCTTCAGCCTCATACCTTTTCTGAGGAACTGCAGAATAAATGAGTTATTCCCGTTTTTCGTTTCTGGGGTTAATAATCAGCAGCTAAAGCGGGGATTAGTGCAGAATCCTGAATCCTCACGTACTTCAGACCACTTCTCCAAACTTCCAAGCTCCTTTGAAATCCTAAACCTGTGCCCTCAGCTTCCCTGCAGAAGTTCACTGCTATGTCACAAACACCCATAGCACTAAAATACTAACATCTGCTGTCTTGCCAGACAAGCATCAGGACTCCTTTCTATACAGTATTTCCCTTCAAAAGTTGAGCTCCGAAAACTGTTCTGGGTACAGTTTGCAAAACAGTTTTGGGCCTGACTTTCATTGCTTTCCTCTCCTCTAAGCCATTCTTCCTATGCTTACCTTGTAAACATATCATCTCCAGAGCTTACCAGAGCTGACGTAATATTTCTTTTCAAACAGGCCTCAAATTTTGAGTCAGGAGACTCAAATCCCACCTCTGAAACTGAATCCTTCCCATCACTGAGCTCCTCATCTTTAAAGAGGAATCATTAACCTCTTCAGAATGGTTATGCTCTGCTTTCTTCTATTAGCTGGGCTTTTATTTGATTTACTTGTCCACGCAGATTACCCCAGCTGATCCTACTCACTTTTTAAAGTTCAGATTCAGACTTACCAGGGGAATTGAAGTGCTGATGGGATCACTCCAACTTCATAACCTTAAACACATGAGCCTCAGGACATGAAAGTCCCGTCACAGGTGATGTTCAGACAACATTAGTCAAATGTATCCAATGTGTTTTGAGCACACAGCACATTGCAGTAGCGCATTTAGAAGAGGATCCAAAGAGATCTCAATTTAAAGAAGCATGGCTTGTACAGCCGTCATTCATCTTCTAGAAAAGTATCCTTCATTGTTAAATCAACTAATATTTTATCTGTTTGTATTTTAAATGGTTTTGTTGTTTTGAGTAGTTCTTTCCCAAAACATGATATACTTGATTTGACTTCAGCTGATCTTCAGGCTACTTAAATCCAGAACCCCTGAAGATAAATTGATACTTGGCTCCTAGTGCCATCAAAAGCCATTGAAGCAACCAAATACACTTGGAAATCTGAGCCTAGATCTCTGGTTCTCAGGTCCCCATCTGTGGAACGGTGACAACTTTTTCCTTGTTACTTCCCACTGTATGAAAGCAAATATATCAAAGGCTTGCAACTAGTCAGATGTGCTGATCACAGGGACTATTTAATCACTTAAATGTTTATATTTTCTTTTGTAGATATTGATACCTTCCAACATTTGAGCTTTCTCAGTACATTTTTATGCAATACAAGATGTATATTTATACACCTTTGTTTCTGAAAGCTTTGCTCTTAACGCTTGCACAAGTGCAGCAGGAACAACAGTAATCAATTTGATTTGGCCTTATGAAACAAGTGTCATTTTGATAAATGATCCTAATTAAGCTGATATTTCAGGTATAAAGTGTATTGAGTTAATGTGTTGGCACCTCTCTAGTTATAGTCAGACAAGTACAGATGTTGCAATAAAGTAGCAGTAGTACATTATTCACATTGCAAGTCACTCTGTTTGCATTCGCTGGTTTGATCAAAGCCACTCAGCTCAGCAACTGAAGGAAAATGCTGATTTTAAGTTTTAATTATTCAGCAACATACACAAGTAGGAGCTCCGGGAAGTTTCAAAGCTGTAGGTCATTCCCTGATGAACCCTATCCAGCATGGAAATGATTAATTAGTCTAGCAGCAGCACGGTACTTAGGGCAGAGAGACACATTTGTTTAGAAAACCTTGCTCAAACAGCAAAAGACGAAACCTGTGTTTCTTCTCTTTTACATAAATCTAATTACAGGATGTCCTGTTAAGGCTACAAGACATCATACATTTACATAAATCTAATTACAAGATGTCTTGTTAAGGCTAAAAGACATTATACACTTTTATGCAGTGCTTTCTTGCGCTGTGGAAGAGGCTTTGATGAGGGGCATACGGTTGGCAAATACAGATTTGTTTTACATTTAGCAGTGGTAGCAGCTAAAACAACACTGGTCATCTGTCTGAAGTCAAAGTGCTGTGATATGTTCCTCCCGTTTCCACCAAGCTCTTTGGAGCCCCAATCTGATTTATTGCACTCATCAATTTACCGTGCAGCGGGCAGCGATGTGACCCGAAGGCCCCTTCCCAGTCCCCAAACACACCTCCTTGGAAACCCTTCCAGAAGCACAGGCATGAAGGGGGCGAAGCACGCCCCATCTGCAACAAGTTTCACAGAGCTGTGCCACAGCTACCCAAAATCTGGGCCTTTAGAAACTGCCTTCCTTTCTTTTACTGAGTTCGGTGTGCCAAAAACAAGCATGTGCCGAAAATGATTTCTGATGTTCCTTGTATCCAATTATGTGTCTCCTCAGGGGGGTCTCTTGCAAGAAGCCCGAGAGAAATGGTTTATTGTATTTTCTTCTGAGCCACAGAACAGTTCCCTCTGGGGTATAAAAGATTCTGTTCTTGATATCTCCCTGTCAAGGAACAGGTGTTTACCCCACAGAGCCTACCTTGATATTAGAGCAGCGCTTTCATATTGGAGGCCACGAGGTGGAGAGCAGTCCCCGTGGCTGTACCATCACCTTTCAGGCTGATGCATCAGCTCAGCCGGTCTGGAAGCGGTACGTGGGCATAACTACAGAAGAGCATGACTTGGGGCAGCCACGCTTCTGTCAGATTTCAGATAACTCAATGCAAAAAGGAAAAAAAATTGCACACAAGACAAAAATTCATACCCTTACCACAGTGCGAATGGCCACAGAAGGAGCAGAGCCAGGGAAAAATAACGATAAATTAAGCTGAAAGGGACAGTAAAATAGTCTCCTCTGGTCACAACACGATTCAACATTCAGACATCATTCTAATAAAGAGGACAAATTACAAAGCTATCTTCTTTATGAAACAACATGATTAGTAGTATTCCCGGCGGTAACAATTCTAACTATTATGTATAACCACAAAATAACTGTGAGAATAGCACAACAACGGCACTTTTAAGCAGACATGTGAGGACGTGCTTAATTTGCTCAGCTGTTCCATAACTGTATTCTCAGAATCGTTAGCCCAAAAATAAATAAATACAGAAAAACCATAGCGATAATGATCTGGGGCATGAGGAAAAACACACGTCCTGTTACATTTATCTTGGAATCACAAGACGGAAAGGCTGTAGGTTGCATTGATGACAAGTCTTTGCAGGAACACAGCGTGCAAACAGCCAGGATACACATTCAGGCAGGCGCTGCAGAACTAAACGTATCCTTCAACTATTGAAGCCTCTTTCTAGCAGATAGGAGTATCTGACAACTCTGCTTAGGTTTGAAAACCTCTATCAGGATTTCAACAACAGGAGCAAGTCAGCTAAATGAAAAGGACCACAGCGCGGCATATTCTCTTTCTCTCGCTCGCTAGAAAATCCGTTCTGACTTGTCATTTTGCATTTAGAGCACAAATACAAATGCCAGACAAGCACTAGGTGCCTATGAAATTGCTCATACTGTTTGCAGGATTTTTTCAATACTTCAAAATGAAATGGAGTTTTCATTTTCTGCAGGTTTACCAAAAAGGCAGGGTACCTAAGATGGCCATAAAATCCTGCTGGATGGGGGAGGACCATTAGGAGCCACAAATCTCTCCTCCCACACAAGCGATGCTCCAGCGCAGACAGATGTCGGAGGGCAGACAGATAGGTCTGGATGATTTTAGGTCCTTAGGCACCAGCACAAGAGCCAAAGAGACTGGTTCCTGTGCAAGAACATAAGCAGGCATTAAGTGACTGATATAAGGTGCGCAGGACACTTGTACCCACTCTTTGGTGAACTGTTGGTGCTCACTCTTGCCATCAGATAGGGAGCTGCAGAGAAATACGAGAGCGAAAGCTTCCAGAGCACAGATTTCTCACTCATTCAACAGCACCAGAACACTGCAGGTAGCAGCAGGTGAGGTTAGCTATGTGGGGAATTAATTATCACCACCAGCCACCCCACTCAGCTAGGGGCACCTGCAGACAGGGCCTGAAGGACGCGTGCCATTCTGGTGTAGAAGCTGAACATGGACTGCCTCAACGCCACAAACCTCTGTAACAAGAAGAGGCTTCAAACTGCTCTGTTAAGGATAAACATTTCCACTTCCCAGCCCAGCATGGGTTACACATTCAGGCAGACATGGGACCTCGCCTGGCCCTGCGGCAGGGATGGTGCCACTCTGCGGTGCTGGAAGGAGGCCTGCAGAGAGGGGACAAGAAGGGTGAGTCGCTGATCAAAATCAAGGCCCTTTGACTGACACAGTCGCTGTCAGCTTTGCAGACAGCAGCTAGCTGAAGCCTCAGAAGAAAAGTATTTTCCCCAAACAACCAAGTCAGCCAAAGTTTTTGTGGCCTCTGAAAAAACGCAGGTGCTGACAGCTCTCTGAACTTCCCATCGCCACTGAGAAGGTCCAAGACAGACACAGAGCCCAACAGGGAGAATGCATTAAGGCTTTCTGTGGCTACCTGTACAGGAGTTAAAACAGTGTCTGAAAGACAGGAAGCATTGAAGTGTCTGATGCTTTGCTCTGGCAACAACCTGGCTAACACCTTTTTAGAGACAGGAAAGAAAACCACCTCTGCACTAAGTACCACCCTGAGCAGTTCCTAAACAAGGGGTTATTATTACCTCTAGACTTCTTCTTTACAAACTTCTCTTCTTTCCCCTCTCCAGGCAGCTGAATGTTCCTGCATCAGTGACTCAGAAGCATGACCGTGCACAGGTTGCGATTCATTTTACTGCACCATCTTGTGGCTACCAGCAGCAGCCACACGAATGCTCCCAGCAGTGCTGCCAGGCCTTGGCAAGGCTTCTGCCCTGCCCCACGCTTTGGGGACTAAAACCACCTGTGGGAGCACATCGTGGAAAGCTGTCGGCCTCCCTGTCTTGATATAGGGCAGAAAGCACTGCAGTGGCTCAGCTGCTGGCTGCTTACCTGGTTACGCAGCAAGTTTTAAATAGCCTCGTCGCCTTGCTTCCTTAAATCTGTATTTCACTCCCCCTTTCACCCCACCGGGTACCCTACAGAGAGCTACACTGTGTCAGGCACTACAAATACAGCAGAAGCCATGCCTGGCCAAGGTCAGACACATAGGGTTAGACTCTGAACATGGAGGCACATGGTATCCTAGAGGGTTGTGCCACCTTTTGCAGGAATTCAGGTCCGAGGTGGCAAGGCAGAGCTACTAGGTTAAGCAACCTAAAGCACAATGAATGGCTCCTTGAATGCTCACCTAATAAGAGAAAACTATGGGATGTGAGCAAATATCCACAGACATTGGCTATCACCCGCTGTAATTCCTTTCTAGAAACTCCTGCACATGTATGGGGACAAGGACAATTTTCACACAGGTCCTACACCAGCATGAACACCATTTAAAAATCAGTCCAGCTTTTTTTTTTTTCCCTGTATCCTGATGCCATACTGAAAAGAAAAAAAAAAAGAAAAAAAAAAAGAAAAAAAAGCAACTGACATTCCTCCTCTATTTATGTGTGTTTTAATGCTGTTTTTGAGAGTTTTTTTTTGTTTTTTTTTTTTTTGTTTGTTTTTTGTTTTTTTTATAAGCATGCAGCTATTCTGCTATCCAGGGCAGTCACAGCGATGAAAACCAGTAAGCACTTCACTAGACGAATCGATAGTCTTACAGAGATGATCTTTTCCTTGACTATTAATGGCCATTTGAATAGTTAATGTTTGGAAGGCATTTCTGCTTTGCAGCTGAATGACAACAAGCTGCCACCGAGTTTAATATTTTTCAATAAAATCACTTTTTTTAAAACTTTACAAAATATCAATAAAGTATTAGCTTCCCAGGAGCAGAGAGCTATTAACTCCTGGCGATTAGTGCCTTTAAAACATCTCATCTCCTCGAAAACCATTAGCCGCCAAAATATTTATGCACAAGCTGTTACAAAAGCCACTTTCCTAAAACTAGATAATTTTACTCTTCAACAATGACAAATGAAGCAGATACCAGTATAAATGAAGAAAACGGCTTAAAAGATCACTAAAGGGAAAAGGAGGGAGAACCCTCACTATTGATGATATAAATGAAGACCCCTTAATAGGCTGCGTTTTAAATGGCATAATTATTCATGCAAAAGTTACTAACACAGTAAATCTGTATAAATAACTTTAAGTGTTCTGGTGCTGATTCAGTAACACTTAGAGCCGTCAATGCAATTACTAGCTGTTAAACTTGACTAATGAGCTCTCGTGTAAGCAACAAGTGCAAATGAAAGAAAAATGCTCCGTCTTCAACTAGGCGGATTTTGTTCCTCCTGAGCCACAACAGCCAGTTAGCGAGGACCAACACGGCATTGCTGCTTCACAAAAATGGTGATGCCTCTCGGGTAGCCTGCGTACCTCACAATCAACTTCTATCCCCCAGGCTAGCTGCCTGCGGTTACTTCACCAGCAATATCCAAAGCACTCCGTCCAAACCTGTCATTACTCCATCGTGTTTATGCTCTGCACAAGATGAAGAGTGTGGAGCTCCTTCAGAAACACTGGTATTTCCTTTCCACTCATAAATATCAAAGGCAGCAGCAGAAGGCACTGCTCAGCCCCACAGCAAAGGTGCTTAGCACCCTCCTGCAGTAGCAGTAGGTATGCTACATATACAACAGACAAGCCAATCATTAAGTAAAAAGTTTCTATCACTACTCCTTAACAGGGTAATTTGCTTCATAAAATGAGTCTGTGTCTTAGATATTTCTTCCTAGATTTTACATCAGCATCCTTGAGGTCATATCACAATGCCTGTACTGTCCAAAAACCTGCAAAAAGCCAAGGGGAATAAGTTTATATTTAAAATTTATTTAAAATACTGTTTTAACTAACTGAGCTGATACTACGTTTAACACTATTAAAACCTGTTAGAATCGAACATAGCTAAGATCTGTTTTTAGCAAGTTTAAACACTGCATTAAAAAGCAGTACTCCTATAATTGTGAAATTGCATCAGCATCTGGTGCACGTGGAACTACAAATCCACAAAGAGGTATGAGTCTTGCCAGTGGCATTCCCTTCTGCAGGATGAAAGGAACACTTTTTTCATTTTGTTCAACTGTTTCCACTCATTGCCAGCTCCTTCATAATTAAGAATTTGACTGGGAGTTGAAGTGGAAGGAAAACTTTATGCACTTTCGCATGAAGAATGAGTATCTCAAGGTGAACATGACAACAGCCCCTACATGCACAGACACACATTCACAGCAGCATGAAAACACAGGTTTGATGAAATCACTACAAGTATAGTTTCAATGAGACTTTCATAAAAAGAAGTAGTTTTTAATAAAACAAATAAATCTGCAGCTTAATTTGGGACTAAGAAGAGTTTGAAGTGGAAGTAATGCACACATGACAGACACTACTAAGATTCGCAGAAATGTTAACTTTTTCCACAAAGGTAAGAAAATGAGGGCTTGGTTTCATCTGCTAATAAAAAGCATATGTCTGATTTTACATCTTAAAATATTTCTATTTAATTTCACGCCATCATTTAGCTTTGATGAGCAATGCAGATATTTTGCATCCAAGTCGCAGCACAGTTAATAAGACGAAGTAATTTTACATCAGCTTCTCAGCTTAATCAATCCGTATCAGGTTCCAATATGGATGTAGAGACAAGATTTGTTACTTCGACCACTATCTCTGAAATACAATTAAAACCTCATTTGCTGAAAAGCACTTTGCGACATACACGCAATTCGGGATCTGATGGACATGCAATTAAATAAATTAGACTTTCAGAGTAGTAGAATAACTCCAAATGTTAAGAAATGCATTTAATATAAAAATAGCTTTTCAGAAAATCAAATGCTGTGCCGGCATTTTCAATCTAACATCAAAAAGAGCATCTGAACGTCAGCATGCGTCCCTCCACTAAAAGCCCTTTCGCTCAAGGAGGTGGCACCACTACTTCCTTTTCTGGCCCACTTTTAACAGATGTTTGCAAATCACCTTTAAACACTGTCTAACAAACTCTTTGCCTAATAATTCTAGGATCTGGAGTAGGATGAAGAACCTTTGGGGAAAAGATATGGACCTAAACACCTAAAATAAGGCACTTCAAATATCTTACCTCTGACCGTAGCCCATACTTGGTTAGATTCATTATTTTTGCTCTTTTTTTAAATAAGTAGTATATTATATTTTTAGTCATCAAAGTCCTACCTGAGACAAGGCAAATCCCAAGAGAAAACTTGAGAGATGAAGGCTCAAGCCTGCTGAATGCAAAGTTCAGAGGTACTTTGTTAAAGGAAGCCTGTGGTTCCTTACTGCCACATATAGATGAGCAAACACCTGGTACGGTCACTTGTGATCCTTCCTACCGCCCCCCGTAGCAGTTAGCATATCTGGAAAGGCACGAGGCATCGTGTGGGAGGAGGAGAGGCTCTGGATTCCAAGTAGTAGCTATAGCGAACTGAAACCCCAACCAACTTCAGGATTTTTATGGTTTATGACATAATTTTCATTAGCAAACAATTAGACTTGGATTTCCATTTGGGGATGGATTTCATTCTTCCTTGAATTTGGCTTATTTAGCCTATACAAAGGACATAGAACAAAAGTCTACATTAAACACATGAAAATGCATTTAGGAGAGTCATTGTCCAGAAATGTATTATGAAAATAGAAGTGCACACATTCGCTATATCAAATTTAATATTAATCTTCAGAAAGCAACTATCAAGACAAATGATTTCCAAATGGGTAATACATTCCTACCCCTTAATTCTTTCTGACAGTACTGAAGGCTCCTTGGAGTGAAAATTTAAGCTTTTTATAGACCATTAAAGATTATAAATTCACAGTTATCAAAAAAGGAAAGAGACAGCTCCCATATGAACCGTTCAATGAAACTGAAAGTGCAATTGCAGTTTAAAACAAACATGATCTAAGAAAACAAAAATAATGGATGGGGGAATAATAGGAAATGCACATATACATTCACACGTACACGCTATGTAGTGCTTATACACTACATTTACTTATACAGTGAATCTGGACAAATGCTGACATCAAAGTTATCTCAAAGAAATACAGCAAAAAAGATCTAACACAGAGATTGAAAAGAATTAGAATAGTTTCCCTAAAAGAGGACCAAGAGCAAACAATAGCAATCTACTGCCTTATTAAAAAGTTACGAGCAAGCCTCTATGCTCTATGTGCAGATAGTTAATAGATACCCATCTGTTCTCCATACGGAAGAGGACACTCAGTAAAGTCAATAAAAAGCCAAGAAAAGAAGTGGTAACAGTAAAAAACCATTAGGTGCTACGTAAGATTTCAGAAATGATTGCCAAAGTTAGTCAATGTCGAAACTCAGAAGGGACTGACACTAATGGATTTGTCACAATTAATGAAACCGAGGTGCCCAACTGCTTCTGGAAAAACAGAATTGGAGGAAAGATAGCATAATAACATCCCATACTGACCCTACAGTCTTTTTTTCCTTTTTTTATTTTTTCCTTTTAAAGGGCTGGTAGTGGCAATAGCTAGCTAGCTGTCACCCAGACAGACCAGAGGACTTCATATGGTGTGGCAAACCTTATTCTCCTGCATGCTTCTCAACGTGTTAGTGTGCTAACAATGATGTAATTCCCAAAGATAAATAGACTAAGTCGCATATGTGACACTAAAAAAAAAACCCTCAGATTAGAAATACACCACTAAAAATATAAACTATCCAGCCAGTCTGCTGTGAGGTACAAACATCACACGGAGTCATTGTGGTTGGATGGGACCTCCGGAGGTCACCGAGTCCAAACACCTGCACAAAGCCAGTCTGAGAAGGCTTCTTGGGGCTGTGCCCACTCATGAGCATTTCCATGACTTCACGTGGCAAAATGATCCACCACTTTGACCAGCCACATCATTAAATTAAGTCTCCTAGTCTTCAGCCACAGCACGCCATGTCCCTTGCTAGCTGCCAATCCCCGTCACAGCTCCCCAGGTTGTTGCCATGCCCCTGCCCTTATCTAAGTGACAAAGTGACCACCAGGGAGCTTCGCCATTCACTTCACTTGCACCCACCAGGTCAAGGCTCCCACTGAGCCCACCCAAAGGCCCCAGATGGCACCCATCGACACACCAAACTGCTTCGTACACAGTCCAGGAACCTGCTTGTTTTCACTCACGTGGCAATCTTGAAATATAATTAACGTACATGGTACAGGAGCAGCATCTGGCAAAACAACCGAGAGCAGTCCTGCGTGTCAGAGCCCTGCAGGTAGCAGTGAAACTCACCGAAAAGCCCCTCGTGGTTTAGCACAGCTCATGGAGACAGGGCAGACACGAAATGCATTTGCTAGTGATGCACAGACAGCAGGGTCTGAACTTGGTGAGCAAGATCATCCCTGCTCTGACATACATGAAAGGAGTTGTGTGTTGTTTTTTTTTCAATGTGTCGCTCAAGGATTGCCTCTGGCTTTCTGCTCTATGGCTTTTTATTTCAAATATCCACTGCATTTAGAGCCCGTAAGCAGCTCAGATCCTGTGTCTGGTTGGTGGGATTGCTGCTTGGGTGGCTGGGACATGCATGAGACAGAAAGAGCAGAAAACAGGATTCAGACAGAAAATAAGGGTGGAATGCGACACACAGAAACAGAAGACAATAAGAATAGCGAGACAGTGGCATGGAAAACCAGGGAAGAGATTCTGGGTATTGCCACCAGGAAGAAAAAAATGGTAGGTGGAGAAAAGAATAGAAAATTAAAAAAAAAAAAAAAAAAGATACAAGAAGACCAAGAAGAAGAGGAAGAAGAAGCAAAATCTCTGAGCATAAAGTAAATTAGACATTTTTCCAGTATCAAAATTGATTTACAATGCCACACATTAAACGATGTTCCAAAACCAATTTAATCTTTACATTCTCTGGAGTAAAGGAATACAGCCTTCTTTTTTTTTTTTCCTTGATTTTTTGAGTCTATTTCTCCATGGTGAAGGGAGAGATTAGTCAGAAACTTTCAGGGATGAGAGATTTTTCTAATGCTTTTTGCCTCCTTGAAACTATATGCCTGGTGTTTCAGCATGCGTGCTTCTCCCCGAAAACGTAACCTGTGAACACGGGTGAATCCTCACTGCAGGTTACGATGCCAACTGCTAAGACTTGACAGAGACACGATTTCATATCACGGTTGATCTGAGTGTGATCCGAAGCTGCAACTGTATAGGATATTTCTACAGCTAATACGCTCAACTGATTGACTGCAACCCATGGCACTCATCAAGCTGGCAGAAGAAGGAACTGTCTCAGCGCTCCTAGCCCCACTTGTCATCCTCACACCGCTTTCCTTCCCTTATATGCAGCTGCGTGAACATAAACACTGCTAATTTTAATCAAGATGGTTCTCCAACCCAATTAATTTCACAGCTACGCAAGCTTTGGGAAGTTGGGGAGGAGGAAGAGAGAGAAACAAGCACTAGCACAGTGCTTGAAGTGAGCAAGCAGGACTTCTTTTTGAGAAAATTCTAGCATATCTTGGCTTGAAGGCTTCTGCTGTAGTTTCGTAACCATTTTAAATCAGCTCACAGGACTACCATCTACGTGAACACCTACAAGTCCTCCAAGACAGTAAAGCTACTGTGGTATGTTGTACCACAGCACAGCCCAGTTTTAAAGATGAAATGGTAGAGGAGACATCTTATACCATACACCCAGTCCCATAACACCCCCCATCAACTTCCTCCGTTTTAAAAATAGAGGAGCCTTCCCATGCAAGATCACATTTCCAAAAACAGCTGTGAATAACTCAACGTGTGCTGGAAGCGACGGCTTCTATTTCTACAGAAGCTGTACGCACGGACAGCCAACTTCCCAGACTGGAAAGACAAGAGAGAAACTGAATAAACCAAACTCATGTATAATAAAAACCCCACATAAATTAGGCATGGTGGATTATTCATGTTAGGCAGTTAAAGGTATAGTGGAAAGAATAAATGCCAGTGATGCTGCCCACCGAGGAACATGGTGGGCAGTGTTCATGCAGGTTTCTCACCCGGATTCAGACCTCGTAAGCCCTACCAGGTCTGGTTTGTCCAGGAGCTGTGCAGCCAGCACTCTTTCTCCATCGGTGGCTGTTCTGAAGCTGGCACAGTTTAAGTTTTAGGGAAGCATACAGGTTACCACACCCAGGTCTCAGGAAAGTCAAGCACACGCTGATCTGAGAAAGCAAACGAAGTGTTTGCAAGCACCAGTCAGTACTTACCAAAGTTTGGCTGCATTGTAAAAGCCCGTTCCTCACGCAGTCAAATTCAGCCCTCGCTACATAGAAATCAAGCAGCTCTACTGGTACTGCCCACACTATGTGGCTAATGAGTTTGAACAAAGTGTTGGCTTTTCCTTTCCACGTCACCACTGCCTTGGGCACGTGCAAAGGATACACCAGAAGTTTGCCTGTGAGCTCTGTCACTGCTACAGGCTACCACAAATGAGAGAGAAGTTAACAGGTAACAGTAACAATGACACTTACTGCACTGGGGAGCCAGCCCACCAAAATTTCTTCCAAACGGAGGTAAACACAATAAAATACTGCATTCTAACAGTTTTACCCGATCCTAATACCACAATATAGGAAAACACTACAGGATAAAACTACAAAAGCTTCTCTTGCAATGGGCGTTTCACTACAGAGTGAGTCAAACAATGAGATCTCAAAGATTCCTATAACAGCATCCTTCACGTTTCAAGCATCTGAATTAACACCTTGTAGGACTAAAGTATTAATTAAGCAACGGCTTGAGAGATGTCGGCTACTATAAAAAATGGCTGTGGGCCTCAAGGGCTTCCATTAATCTTACTTTCTATGTGCTTATACATAAAATTAATTTATGATGATCATCAAATAAATGCCTGCTATGTTTTAATATCTTTTAGCTATATATATTTTAAGTGACATATAATTATTTTCAGAAGATATCCATGGCATATTCAGAGCAGACACTAATACATTTTATCAGAAAAAAAAAAAATGTTCCGCTGTTCAGAGTGGTATATTACAGATACAGAAAGTTATTATATGATTCAAACAAACCCTTGATTTTCTAAGATGTACTTTTTGCACTACTCACTCTAGCTTACGAGAAGAATGCTGAAATTCACAACAAAAATACTTTGTTAGTTGTTTGGTTTTATTCGGGGGGAGGGTTAAGGGTTATTTCATTGTTACTAATTAGGTGGAGTAAAAGTTTAGGTTCATATGTTGGGGTTATTTGTTTGTTTTAAATGAGAGTTTTGAGGTAATTCTAACACATTTTGCAGACTACGTCAACGTACAGCACTAAAACAGATCCAGAAACACACAGGCCAGTACAATCACACAAATAAGTGTATGTACCACAGCTGACTGTATACGTTAAAATTCCCAGAGAATTCACCTTTGTGACTAAGTAAATGTTCTGCAAATAAATAATCTCATGCCAAAAAGCCTCAGAGGTAGACACAGGCACCAGAACAGTCCAAAGCAACCTCTATAAACTGATCACTCTTGAGAAATACAGTAAAAAACAAAAAACAAAAAACAAACAAACAACAACAAAAAAAAAACTTTTAACAGAAGGTTTCCTGTCCTAGACCATGAATAGCCACCCATACAACAAGGTTTTAAAAAACAAATCACAGAGTGAGTAAATTGAAGAAAACCATATCGTGTAGAGCAGACAAAAACCAAAACCAAAACCAGAGTTAAGGTTACTTGCTCATAAACACTTACACATTCGTATACCCAAAGGGAAAATCACAGTACTGAGGTACACAGGTCACACATACCCACGACTTGGTGGTTTCTTTCTCCTTCAGTAACAGCACACGCAGACCTTGAAAGCTACTTCAAAGTTTGGTTAACATTATGACAACAGATTCACAGAAGGACCAACATTACCTAATTCCAGTGGCTTTTATCTGCTTTAAGGTATGAGAAAAGGCACTGGCCCAGCTCTTTGTACCCCGCTGTAACAGTTAGAGACTAGCCAAGGCATTTTGATTGATATTACGTGCAAGTGAATATCTTGAATCAAAACCACTGCTTTTTGACAAAATGCTAGCTCTGGTTTTGCCTCAGCCTTCAGCAGGATACTTAAGTGACAGAAATACAACAGCGCATAAAACAGATAAAACAGACTGAACAGTTGGAGTGCCTTCTTAACCTTCATTCAAAACTCATTCCTTCGCTATTAAACTGTTTCCAATTTATTGCCCATCAAGTCAATTTACTTCCCACTCAGGTACTTTTTTAAAACCCATTCCCTTCAATGGCATCAGTTCCACTGAGAATGGACTCCAATACTGATGCATTGATGACTTTATGCTATCATATGCTATCACTTATTTTAATTTATAACATACAAGTGCCTAAAATACAGTAAAGGCAAAAGATTTACTGGAGATTGTCTGTTTGTTTTAATCTTGTATGAAAATCTTATGCTTATTGAAATATGAAATTCCTAATGCTTTTCAACTCTGCCAGAACATTTCAAGGAAACTTCTGGGAAAACTGTAAATCTTTAATTTTTGCCAGTCATGAAAAGGTATAGAAAGAGCCAGAAGATATAATGCTATTGTTAATGAAATGGAATAAGCTCCTTGTGAATTCACGCAAACTATTTTACTTCAGCATGACTTCATTACCTATATTTATACTATAAGCTTATTCCATTAAAAAATAAACACAGAATCACAGAAATGTCTAGGTTCGAAGAGACTTCAAGATCATCAAGTCCAGCCTCTGACCTAACACTAACCAGTCCTCCACTAAACCATATCACTAAATTCAACATCTAAATGTCTTTTAAAGACCTCCAGGGATGGTGACTCCACCAGTTCCCTGGGCAGCCCATTCCAATGCCTCACAAATACGATACGGATGCGTAGGAAAACAATGGAAATACTGGTTGTGGATAGTACTGCCTGCCTGAAAATTCTCTCAGCATCCAGTGACTCCACCACAGAAGTGTCTCGGGTACTTGGGATGCCTTTGTATTCAGTGGCTCACGACTTTAGATGTTGGTTTCAAAACCAGCAATGCCTAATTTTCTTTACTGAGCTATGTCTCTACTTTTTCTCACAATAGTAAGACCAGTCATTTTTAAAGCCACATAAAGGATACTAAAACAGGTATTTTCTTCTCAAGTTACACCAAAGTCTTCATTCAAACTCCAGAGGAAAGTTTACAGCTGGAGATGTTTGTAAAGGAGCTATGGGTTACTTCCCAGTTAGACTGACTCTTAGAGATAGAAAGCTTTCTTCTTTCTTGAAGGATTACGATGGTAGTAAAAGTCTTTCCTACAATACATATTTGAAAATGTTTTTATCTAATGATAAGCCTTTCCATAATAATTTCACGATGATGCTCCACAGGAATAATAAAATGTTATAAATACAAGTTGACTTGATGTTGGAAGTGTTTACTTACAACATCTCTACCAGGCAAGAAATAAAATACTTGCCATTATTTATGCAACTCCTCATCAAACACAGACAAGAATTTCTTAATAACTGACAGAAAGAAAACTGTTGTTGATGAAATATAAAACTGAGATATATATCCTAGTCTTTAAAATGCAAAAGAACTGGAGATTAAGATTATGTATGATTTAAATATGACAACAAATTACCTTTCAAGCACAACCAAGCCCTCAAAAGAAGTGTGCCTTCAAGCTTTGAAAAAGGCTATAGAGAGTATATGTTTTTTTGTCCCCCTCTGACTCTCCTTCACTCTTACAGCATATCATTAGTAAATTTGTTTATTGCATGCTAACAGTCAACAACTGGCTAAAACATGATGAATAGCATGAAAGCTAACTGGTATGTAGAGATTATATGGAAGAGGGAGCTAGCAGAACAACTTATTGAAAAAAACAAAAATGTCAAATAATTTGAGCAAGACAATGACTGACTATATTCAGCTCAGTTTCTGTGATCTGGAGAAAATGGATCAGAGTAGAATTCAGAAGCAAAGAAAAAGCATGGAATTTAATTTGATTTTTAAGTTGCTAAGCTGGCATATTTCAAAAACCACACATTTAACAGCTTCACATATATGAGAATTATTTTGGTGACATCTCAGAACACTTCAGGTACCTAACCTCTTTCCTTTGGCAATTTTTTCTAGTTACACATGAGATAAGGTGAGGTTTCACAGACATTCAGATTAAACTTTTTTTGCCAACTTTACTTTAGTTGTTGACAAAGCACAGACAGACTTTCTAGCAGTTCTTGGATGAACATCTATTTTGGTCCAAAGCTGTTTTGAAAAGAATATCCCAACTAAAGATAAACCCATCATCAAGCACGTAAGCTGTACGCACAATTCTTTAACACAAGATACAGATCAGATATTTACTGAAGTATCTATTTGCTTTAGCTATTCATTTATTCCAGTCCACTAAGTACGTAGCAACAATATTTTTAATAATATACAATAAAACCTGGCAAGGAGCATCCAAGAAATCAAGTCTAGAAAAACAGGTTCATACTTTCGATTTGACAGTGAAACTAGGAAGGAATTTCTTGCATATTTAGGCTATATGTGTCTGTTAGTTTGGGTCTAAACGTCTTTAACACAACTTTCCTCAAGCCACTGAATTTCTTCCAGTGCCTTCTAATTAGAGAAAAAACAGGTTATACAGTATGGCTGATTACTGTCATACCCCTGATCATTTGCTTTGTCAAGATTTGACCAACAGGGTAAAGTTTAACTTGATTACTGTCTGTACTAGGCTAAGGGGATGTTTTGAGGAGGAAGAACAACTGACAGAGCAAATGATGGGTTTTCATCCATCTATAGACACAGATGTACAAGGAAGGGGAAAAAAATCCCATGAAACCAGTTTGTTTGTTTGTTTCAAGAGAAAGATTATGAAAAAAAATCATCTGGTTGTGTATACTCGTTTTGGCTGGGATGGAGTTAATTTTCTTCAAAGCAGCTCCTATGGTGCTATGTGCTGGATTTGTGATGAAAACACTCTTGATAACACACTGACATTTTAGCTGTTGCTGAATACTGCTTGCACAGCATCAGGGCTTTCTCTGCTTGTCACACTGCCCTGTCAGCGAGGAGGCTGGGGATGCACCAGGAGCTGGGAGGGGACACAGCCAGGACAGCTGGCACAGGCTGCCTAGAGGGATATCCCATGCCTTGCGGTGTCACGCTCAGCAATAAAAAAATGGATAAAAGAAAAAGGAGGGAGGATAGAGGCACTACAGGGAGTGGGATTCAGAGTTTTGGCATCTGACTTCCCAAAAACTGTTCCACATGATGAGCCCGCTTTCCTGCAAAAGGTGCCTGCTGGTGGGAAGTAGTGCATGAATTCCTTATTTTGCTCTACTTGCATGCACAGCTTTTGCTATGCCTAGTTCACTGTCTTTACCTTAACTGACTAGTTCTTGCATTTTTACCTTTTTTGATTCTCCCCCATCCCAACGGGGGGAGAAAGCAGCAGATGTGTGGTGCTTAGCAGCCTGCTGGGGTTAACCCACAGCACTGTGCTTAACAAGAAACTTGAAAACCCCAAGCTATGAAACGGGAACTTTCATGGAATGTGAATTGGATGTCAGGAATTTGCCTTCTTCTAATGAGAGAACTCATGCAAACACAACAAAGTTTGAAAAATGAGATCTGATAGATGCTAACAGTCCTCTAAGGCATCTAGAATTCAAGAGCCCTTTCAGATGTTTCCAATTAAAACAAAGTTTTATTGAAACAAAGCACCTGCAATTAACACTGACTTGCCAGGGCTCTTTTTTTGGGGTGGTTGGCACATCAGATCATCCTGTTGAGCACCCTGCCTACGTACCACCTCCTACAACCAGAGAAACATAAGGTGCACTACTCACAGCTCTGTACTTACGACCAGCTATTCTTCTGCCTCCTCCACAGCAGCCCTGAACTTGATGTACCATGGCTTCTTACCCTGCTGGTGGGACAGGGGAACGTAAACACAATCGTACTTCGTGTTTTTCCTGTAATTGCTGCTCACAATAACTTTTTACCAGTTGCATGCTGGAAGAAGTCATCTCGCTAAGTATAACGTCTGGACGAAGGAAGTTTGCTTAAATGCAAAATTACTGAGAAGCTTTATTACGATTTCTAACATCAGAGTTCTGCCAACTCGTGGAACAGTCACTGTGATCTCCAGAGGACCCTTGCCCTGGTCATTGATTAGGAAAGATCCACCCCAGGAATAAATGAGCGTTGAACAGGCCAAGAGGTCCTGAACATGAAATGTAAAGTTCTAACTTCTCTTTCTTCCCCGTTCAGAAGTCCTTTTCCTTACCCTTTCTTTTATCTCTTTCTGTCTGTGGTTTAATTGAAGTCTTTTTTAGTCAAGACTAAATCTTTTCCTGTGAGTCTGCAACTACAGAGGCAATCAAAACCAGCATCTTAAAAAGCCAGATGCTGGGACGAGTTTGGCAGCTCTCCCAGTGGTTTATGGAGCTGTACGCTGTGCCAGTCTAGGCCAGAAGCTGCAAAATAAGGGTCAAACGCTAAAATATAGTGTTCTTCTTTTCCATCTTTCGTATTCTTGTGCTCTCCGTAACATCCCGTTACCTCACAAGTTGTAGAATGAGGATTATTTTTTGTTGTGAGGTACACAAACATTACCTCAATGAGCACCACAGGAAGTCCACACGGAAATGAATATTGTAATAGGGCCTTAATAGCCTATAGTAAACACGGCCCGAGGCTCACACTGAATAACCAGGCTAAGATAAAATATTGATTAGCGGCTTATGAAGTGAACACCAGCTGTCCTCTTCGGTGCGTGAGGCAGGACTTGGGGAGGGGGGGAGATCTGCACTGCTGATCGTGCACGTGGAGGTGCGATCGTGCTGCCCGAGTACAAGCGGACAAGGGGAGTAAATTAAAAGCAGACGTACCACCTCAGTTATGGGGTTCCTTCAGTGAAGTGCCCAACGTCAGTCCGTGCTCGTTCTTACCTATGCTTTCTACCACCAAAATATGTTAATACTGCGTTTAGAAACTTTTAAACCAGCTTGTATCATTCATTACATTACTATGAAAGCAGGTGGGACACATCAAAATACTGAGCACTATATAACTCCATTTTATTTTTATTGACATTTTATCTTTCAGCTTTAAAAATCCTCAGATGTAATCTGTGAAAATAGTATTTTACTAGAGTTCGGTTTGAGTGCATTAGACTTTGAGTAATTTATATGTGCATCCACACTATCATAATGATCAAGCATTAAAGGAAAACAGGGATTTTGCCTGAGGAACACTGATGTTCTTACAGATGTGTACAAACCAAACTAAAAGTGCTGGCGTTTCAGCGCAGACACAGATGCAGCCTCCACAAGGTGTGAACAGGAAAATGGATTTCAAAATGTTGAAACACACAGTGTTGCCTCTCAGGCAGTTTCTTTCCTTCTGGCTATATTTCAACTTTCCCAAAAACACATAAAAGACATTGCAGTTATTAGTGAACCTTAAAAAAATATATGGAATCGACAAAAGACACACTATTCTGACTTCTATTCCCTGGTGCAAAATTTCTCTCTCTGTAGTTAAATCACAATAGCATCTTGGGCATGTAATATGACCTTGAAATTATGAAGTTCCAATAATGTATGTATCACATACACAAAATAGAGATGAATACAGTCCTAGAAAATCCATTAAGTCAATTTTTGGTTAATGGAATACAGCAACTATTTCTCTGCCTACAAACATTCATAATTCTGTAATATTTAAGTCCACTTTAAAGAGGACCTAGACTGTGTGTTAACTGGGCATACAGTCAAAGCCACTTCTAGTCAATTCAGTGATTCCTAGCAGACATTCAGGGACAAATAAAATTCAATAGTTTAAATGTAGGCAAGTAGTTCTGCTTCGGGCATCCAGTGGTTTCAGCTGTGACAGAGTTAATTTTCACAGAATTGTCTAGGTTGGAAGAGACCTCCAAGATCACCGAGTCCAACCTCTGACCTAACACTATCAAGTAACACTAACAAGTCCTCCACTAAACCATATCCCTAAGCTCTACATCTAAACGTCTTTTAAAGACCTCCAGGGATGGTGACTCCACCACTTCCCTGGGCAGCCTGTTCCAGTGCCTCACAACCCTTTCAGTAAAGATGTTCTTCCTAACATCCAACCTAAACATCCCTGGCACAACTTTAGCCCATTCCCCCTCGTCCTGTCACCAGGCATGTGGGAGAATAGACCAATCCCGACCTCACTGCAGCCTCCTTTAATGTACCTGTAGAGAGCAATAAGGTCGCCCCTGAGCCTCCTCTTCCCCAGACTAAACGACCGCAGTTCCCTCAGCCGCTCCTCACAGGCCTTGTGCTCCAGGCCCTTCACCAGCTTCATCGCCCTTCTCTGGACCCGCTCAAGCACCTCGATGTCCTTCTTGTAGTGAGGGACCCAAAACTGAACACAGTACTCGAGGTGCGGCCTCACCAGAGCCGAGTACAGGGGGACGATCACCTCCCTAGCCCTGCTGGTCACAGTGTTTCTGATACAAGCCAGGATGCCGTTGGCCTTCTTGGCCACCTGAGCACACTGCTGGCTCATATTCAGCCGACTGTCCACCATCACTCCCAGGTCCTTCTCTGCCTGGCAGCTCTCCAACCACTCATCTCCCAGCCTGTAGCTCTGCTTGGGGTTGTTGTGCCCCAGGTGCAGGACCCGGCACTTGGCCTTGTTGAACTTCATATATTTGGCCTCAGAGCATCAGTCCAGCCTATCCAGATCCTCCCGCAGAGCCTTCCTACCCTTTTATTACAGTTTCTATTTTTTTTCAGCTGGTATGTGCCACATTTTGGATCTAGAATGACAATAACACACCAACGGTTTTAGTTGTGGCAGAGCAGTGCTTGCACAGAGCCAAGGACTCTTCTGCTTCTCGTGCTGCCCTGCCAGCGAGGAGGCTGGGGGTGCACCAGGGGACACAGCCAGGACAGCTGGCCCAGGCTGCCCAGAGGGATGTCCCATGCCTTGTGGCATCATGCTCAGCAATAAATCTGGGAAGACAGGCTGGGGGGACTGCTGTTCAGGGACAGGCTGGTCATCAATCGGCAGGTGGTAAGCAATTACATTGTGCATCAATTATTTTATGCATATATATAATTATTACTATTATCACTACTATTACTTCCGTTACTTCTCTGTCCTATTAAATTGCCTTTATCTCATCCCACAGGTTTTACCTTTCTCCCCCGACCCACTGGAGGGGTGGGGAGTGAGCAAATGGCTGCGTGATGCTGAGCTGCCTGCTGGGTTAAGGCACAACACCCCCAGCCTCCAGGTTCTGCCCTAAATTGGTACCTTAGACAATCTCTTTTCTATCACTTTGTTTCTTTTTTGTTGTATGACTTTTCCCCCATGCCTGAGTAAATACTGCTGCCTTTCTTCATCTCTCAACACTTACACAAACTTACACGTGACTATCAGAGACCATCATTGTTGGGCGAGTGTACCAGATCTACTCCAAGCATAAACAAACTTCCAAATCCTCTTAAGCCTTTATAGCCAAAGCATAATTGTCAGAGCACATATGTATTGTAAAGCTGGCTTCCTTAGTAATAACAGCCAAGGATAACTAATTACAACACAGGCAGTGAACATTTCAGGAACTTTGCAGAGCAGTAGTGATTTTTAAGGGCCCCAGCTCTGCACACTCAATTCCAACCTCCAACAAAATCATCTTCTGGACTTTCAGTGCAAATTTGAAGGTGTCTGCTCATTTCTAGACACATTTGAACCGAAAATTAGCTCTTGAAACTGTAATGCTATTCTTTGTGGTCAAAAGAGTAAATTACCATGAACATTAGTTTGCTCTGCATTAAAAAAAGAGAAATGTGTTCAGTGTTTTGTTTTTTGACAACCTTTAAAATTACCAAAACAATGTCATTAGCCATATCTAACATTGATTTATTTCCTGCTCTATTACATAAATAACATCCAGCAACAGAGAACAGACAAAAAAAAGTGATTTGATAGCTGGGAGTTTACAAAACAGATCAATCAAATTTTCTACAATTTTCTCTAACAAGGAAATAATTACTGCCATTATAAGTCAACTCGACCTTAGAGAAGTAGTTTGCAAACATTCCTCTGAAAATTGAAGTGGTTCACACATTTAAAAAAAAAAAATCTTGTGAAAGGATAAAAGATTTCCTGGGGACTTACAGTTATGCCCTTCTAGAAGAACATTTTTTCCAAATGTCAAATTTAAAAAAAACAGATTTAAAACCTGGGATTACATACTGAAACAAATCATCTGAAATTTGTAGCGCTCCTGAACAAGTTGTCATTGCACTTTCCAATGCAACAAGAAGGATTAAGCTCTCTGCCTGTTCACTGCATTTGTCTTGTAAGGAAACTTCCTTACTAGAGGGAGGGCCATTAGCATCCTGGTGCCATTAGCACAACATTTATAAAGCTTGTTCTTGGTAGATTTTGAAGGACTAGTAAGTACAGGAGATTTGGGGGAAAAAAAAATAAATAAGTAAACAAATGTGGTTGAGACCACAGATCACTTATATTCTTAAAACAGAGGCCTGACAGAGTTGCAGAATGGCTGAAGTTGGAAGGCACCTCTGGAGGCCATCCGGTCCAACTGCTCCATCACCCACCCAGCACAGCAGTGCTGCCTGGTGCTCAGAGGGAGCCTCCTGGGGGCCAGTTTGTGCCCCCTGCCTCTTGTCCTAGCACTAGGCACCGCTGAAAAGAGCCTGGCCCCATCTGCTTTAAACCCCCCTGGAGGCATATATACGCATTGATGCCTGAGCCTCCTCTTCTCCAGGCTGAAGAGTCCCAGCTCTCTCAGCCTCTCCTCACAGGAGAGCTGCTCCAGTCCCTTCATCATCTTGGTAGCCCTCTGCTGGACTCCTCGCAGTATGTCCAAGTCTCCCTTGTACTGCAGGGCCCAGAACTGGGCACAGCACTCCAGGTACAGCCTCACCCATGCTGAGTACTGGGGAAGGATCACCTCTCTTGACCTGCTGGTGATGCTCTGCCTAATGCAGACAAGAACACCATTAGCCTCCTTAGCAGCAAGGGCACATTGCTGATTCGTGTTCAACTTGGTGTCCAACCTAGAAATTCTGTGATTCTGTGAATGGCAGAGGCATGCAGCAGGGTCACTGGCACAATTGTAAATAAAAATGTGTGCGTGTGTGCTGGGGGAACAGTTTGCCTACAGGCTAGGCAGTAGTAAGTGGACAGTTATTATATCCTCAAATAGAACAGATGAACTTCAGTGAGTTTAATTTACCCGCATCCATAAACATGAACAGCCCTTTATTCCCCATCAATCAGAATTCACTTTTTTCTTGACTTACCAGCAGAGAAACTCCATTCTGAGGAGTTCTGCCTCCTAAAATACATCACCAGTACCTACAGTAAGTACCTAGATGTGTTGTTTCTTTGCTAGTAGGGATTTTTGTCATGGTCATTCCTGAGGACAACCCATGACTTTGATGTACACACACACAATTTTCTCCTGGACTCTCCTCTGATGAAGAATGGAAAAAAATCAGGGGCTCTGCCACTGTTAGGCTTGCACACTGCTGCACTCTCTCTGCTGAGAGACGTGGGGAAACTAGTCCAGTGTGTATGCAACCACTATCAATTGATTTATCTTTTCACTGCAGGTGAGATTGTCCTTTCTTTTCTCAAAGTCACAGCCCATGTCTGTTAACGGGACTGAACTGAATCTTTCCACATCCTTCCCATAAATTCAAAGCAAGCAACTATGCTTACTAAGAAGGTTACAGTAAAACGCTTGGTTAATTAGCAGTCATCTTCCCACCAAGATGATACCTAGGTGTTTCTTCTTCAAAACTGAATATCCTGAACATCGGATAACCTAGAGCAAGACTAAGCAGTGAGAGCACAGTCATTCTCAAGTTTGAACAAAATGAAGTCTTAAGTCCTACAATAAAATGTGCATGTCACTTTTGCATAAATAGATTAGGATGTAATAAAGTTTGCCACCACTAGGCTTATCAGTAAGCTGTAGATTTGATCAAAATTCCTCGACCAATTTAGAAGAGAAGTTATTGCTAGAAACTCACACCATCGGGTATGAATACAGGTACAAAATTTGCTTTCATTCACATCAAATAAGAAGATTTTATAATGTCATTACCCCATAGCTATTTATATCTAAATCATTAATGATGGCAGCACATATGTTAGAGTGGAAGAATGGAAATATAGCAAGGGATTTGTCATGTAAATTCCTGGGAATCCCAAGGAAGCCTCGCGCTGTCACTCTGCCTCTGGAGCTGTCTGCTCTCCTGCTCTTTGTGGGCAGTTTAGCTTAGAGAAGACACAGCACAAAAGAACACAAGGAGCATCTGCCTCTGGAAATCCATCTGGAAGGAGCTTCAAAACACAAAAAATTGTAGTGGGTAGATGCAACAGCAGAGTTACCTTTATCCCTGCTCCCTTCTGTGCACTGTGAATAGCCAGTCACCTTTACCTAACAACAAAAAATATAATCTACTTTTATGTTCAGAAGACCAAAATCACTCTTGATATACTTTCAATAGAAAAAGTGGACAAGACATCAGCTTAAAGAGTCCTTCAAACCCATCCACCCCCCCCCCTATAATTCAAAAATGTTAAGGACTTTATTAAGGACTTCTTTTTGTCAGAAGTTCTCCCTCCACAACTTACCTCCCTCTTCTCTCCAGTATGGTAAACTCATGAGTAAATTCACATTCAATGTCATGCTAATAGGAAATGAACTCATGTTCGTGCTTTATAGCATTTTGATCTCCTCATTATTTCCTGAATTTCCTTTCACACAGCACCATAAAGCTCTTTAATTACATTATATTTTATGAAGTGTAAAGTCTAAAACAGTAATTTCCAGGTTTTCCTCAAAACATTTTTATTTGCAGGAATGCTCTAGTTAAGTTGGCTACACCACCTCTGGCTGGGTACACCCGAAGACATTTCCACATGATTTAAGACAGCTACTTTGGTTAGAGGAGGGAAGATCAGGAACACAATACACAGTACACACTCGTACCTCTATGACAGAGTTTCAAAACTGAATGATTACTTAAATAAATTCATCAGATTCCTAAAAACACTACTTGCAAAGACAATGACAGGCAGCAGGAATGCTGCCCTGTCCGTTCCTGTTCCAGTACTGACGCTGTGTTACACAGAATGCGTTATGAGAAGTGCTCAGAACATTGAATGGTGGGGAGAAGAAAAGAGACTTCTTCCCCAAATACTGAGCACTCTTAGGAACACAGCAGACATGGAAACAAGTGACAGAGAGGGACAGCCAGAAAGCGGGGAAGCTACAAGGCAGTTAGGACTGACAGGGCTCTCAACAGCATCAGAAAGCGGGACCACAGTCAGGCATCAGAAGGTGGGGAACAAGGAGATTTTTCTCATGGACTCAGAGGAAAAGGTGGAAACTGCAGATTGTCTCAAGCTAAACAAACACTGGAAGAGTGAAGAATGAGCTGGGTTTGAACAACATGACCAAGGAAAAGCCAACACACTTGAGTGGCACGTGAAGCGAGCAATAGATTTGTTTTCCAGCTTTATAACTAACTCTACCTGAGGTTTTCTTTTTTTTTTTTTTAATCCTTGTCAGATTTATTGTGTGTTCTAATAAAGCCTTTAGTTTCAGTGATTGAAAAGTTTAGGCTCTTTCAGCTTGTTTGATACAAAAAATGGAGATGGGAGTATATAGAGGGAGTAATTCCACCTAAATGCACTGTCTGATTCAGGGTCCTCGGAGATTGTACCGCATTTCTGAAAAACATCTTTTTTTAAAAAAAAATAAACAAGCCTTGTAGCTGAAGATTTAAAATTACAGTTTCAAGAGCCGGTGCAGTTTATCTTAAAGTGCCAAATGAAGGTAAAGGATTTCTTTGCTTTATACATATTTAAGAAATCACAGGTAATATTTCCAAGCATCGCTGCCATATGCAGCTATGCTAACAGCTGTAGCACTGAATACAAAGCTGTCAGAATTTGCAGATTCAGAACTTCAGCTGAATAGGATTTACCACAGCAGATGTATCTAAGCACTTCTTTGCATGTGCAAGTGCGTTTCATACTGACATCTCATCAAGCCAAAAACTGCTTTTTCATTATGGAAGGGATTAAAAGGTGCATATACACGAAGCTTACACAACTTGCACTCAGAGGTTATTGTATTCCATAATGACTATTTTGATTCAGGGGATTTATAATCTAGCTGTTACAGTGCAAGTGAATGCGTAAGTCTGAGTTGGAGCGCTGGACGGGAAACCACGAGCAAGAAACTTGAAACCGATGTGACAAACCGAGTACCTGTAAGGCATGAAAGAATTAGGCCACGGACAAACTTCTTCCCTCAAGAGCTGGCATTTATTCTGAAAAGTTAGAAGGATATCACTGCTGTTATTTATAAACTGCTTCTCTATCAATGGTTCTCAAAGCAAGCACTGTCCTAAAAAGACTTTTAATGTACAGGTCTTGGATTGGCAACTGCTAAGAGTTCGAGGATTTTAGTTATTTTTGAAGAGAGCAAAATACATTAAGCTCATGTATTGTGGGTCTTAAAAGCTAGAAAGAGCAATAAGCTTCCACCCTACACCTGTTCTATTGGTGGCAGTTTGATTTGGATTGAACTGGCTATGAAAATAACTATGAACGATTGCAGCAAGTTCTCAAAAACTCTTCTTAAAACCTTCAGCAGCCTCTGTTCAACTCCACTGCTGAGCCACGCGTATATTTCTCCTGCTCCTCTTCCCCACTCAGCTTCAGATGTGAAAGGCCCCAGTCTCTCAGCAGCACCCACAACTTTATCCTTCTCTACTCTGATTTTACACCCCTGCAACTGATTTATATTTAAAAAACAGTGCATTGCATATCCTTTTCTTTCCTAGCAATCCTCATTCATGCACCACTAAAAAACAGTCTTTTGGATGTTCTGCATTTAAACAAAGCCAGGAATTAAGAAGAGAAGGCTGTGGAAGTGCAGGGTGTGGAACTTGTTAGTGACACAGAGAACTGCTGCAGCCCGCAAGTTAGCTTCCTAATTCCTGATGTCTAGGAAACCTTTTTTACTTTCATGGCAAATAAGAAAAAGTATGCTATATATTAAAATAATTAATTCCCCCATTTAACTAGTTGCAGCCTTCTCTGCCATTCACTAAACCCTACCAGTGTAATTCTGAATTTGATCTATGAAAGCATAATCACCTTGAAAAGCTTCCCTTAATTCTACCCATGCTACTATCCCTAACTTCATTTTCCCCAACCTTTCTCTAAACCAGGTATTTCTGTTGTTCATTTTCTCACGGTGAACTTTTTCCATACTTAACACACTATTCCAAATCGCAATATATATATATACATATATGAACTAGTAGTCAAACTTTGTTGTTGTTGTTTGTTTTTTTTTTAAACAATCGTGAATTGCTAATTTGTCACCCTCAAATTCAGTTTAGTAAGACTTCATAAAATCATCACAGAATGCTTTGGGTTTGAAGGGGCTTTAAAGATCACCCAGTCCCACCGCCCTGCCATGGGCAGGGACACCTCCCACCAGCCCAGGCTGCCCAAAGCCCCATCCAGCCTGGCCTTGAGCACCTCCAGGGATGGGGCACCCACAGCTTCTCTGGGCAACCTGTGCCAGGGCCTCACCACCCTCACAGTGAAGAACTTCTTTCAGGTATCTAACCTAAATGTACCTTCTTTTAGTTTAAAACCATTTCTCCTTGTTGTATCACTACCTTTCTGTGTAAAAAGTCACCCTCTGTCTTTTTTATAAGCCCCCATTAAGTCTAGGAAGTCTGCAGTGACATCTCCCCAGAGCCTGCTCTTCTCCAGGCTGAACATCCCCAGCTCTCTCAGCCTGTCTCCACAGGAGAGGTGCTCCAGCCCTCTGAGCACCTTCATGGCCCTCCCCTGGCCCCGCTCTGACAGCCCCACGCCCTCCTTGTGCTGTGCCCCCAGGCCTGGACGCAGCCCTCCAGGTGTGGCCTCCCCAGGGCAGAGCAGAGCAGAGCAGAGGGGCACAATCCCCTCCCTCCCTGCTGGCCACCCCTCTGGGGGTGCAGCCCAGGACGCAGTCGGCCTGCTGGGCTGCAGGCACACACTGCTGCTTGTGGCGAGCTGTTTGGCCACCAGCACCCCCACGTCCTTCCCTGCAGGGCTGCTCCCACTGAGGTCTTCTCCCAGCCTGTGTTCAGGGCTGGGATTGCCCCGGCCCAGGTGCAGCACCTTGCACTTGGCCTTGTTGAACCTCACTAGGTTCACGTGGGCCCACTTCTCAAGCTTGCCCTTTGGATGGATCCCTTCCTTCTGTTGTATCAACTGCACCACTCAGCTTGGTGTCATCTGCACACTTGCTAGGGTGCACTCCATCCCACTGTCCAGGTCACCCACAAGGATGTTAAAGACACTTTCACTCAGGCCTTGAACTGTCAAGCCTTGCATCCTGGTTTCAGTGTACAATACAGACATTTACTTCAATTAAAGCCCCATCACCAGCAATACAGAACAACAAGATACAGATACAGCTGAGCTGTAGGACAAACACCACAGCTTCAGAGCTGCTCCTTCTCCAAAAGCCCTGTTGAGACCCTTGGTTTGCCAACATCAATGCAGCAGCAGTACGCAAGGCTAGTCAGTTTACTGCATGAACTTCCATGCAAGTTGCAGTTACATCTTTGCAGTGCAATCATATAAGCAGCAACAATAACACAGCATTTTATATATTTATATACATATATACACATTTATTAATGTTTTTTGCAATAAAAAGATGCTGCTGGCCTTCTTTTTAAAGAGATTCTTCTCACACCAACATTTCGTCTCCAAAAGATAGGTGTCAAGCTATTTATGGATGCAAAAAAGCATATTAGAAAGATCCACAATTGGGGTTTCAGTTCTCCATTTGTGTCCAGAAGGAGGTTTGAGATCAGAAAAAAATATGTAAAAGGTCTATGTGGTTAAAGGGTTTATCACCTGCAGCATTTGAGTTTGAATGGAGCCCCCTCAAAAGGGACACTGAGCAGAAAAGCATTTTCACATGTGCTTCTAATCAGCTTGTACCTCAAGATAAGAAAAATCAATTTTTGTTCAGAATTTTTGGAAACCGTAGGTCACAGTAAAGACAGAACTAACTGATCCCATCGAGTCACCGTGCTCAATGAGTCAGCACCCTGCTAAGAACTTCTAGTACGGGAACTGTGCCCTCCTCCTGAGGCAGCTCAGGAATACCTTCTCACTCGTGGAACAGCTATTCCCAAAGCTACCTAAATTAAGGTTAGTATGAGTCAAAGTAACAGAAATTTTCCTTTCAGCAAATGAAATAATAAACAGGAATGGCCACTGTTCGGCTACATGATAAAAAGCTCACCTCAAAGCACACAAAGGAACACAGAAGCATGCTGCCAGGCTGAGGAATCCCAATAACCCACTGAGAGAAACAAAGGCCGTGACCCAGCTCCTCAGAGGAGGGGTGCAAGCCCCACCACAATGAATGACTGGAAGGGCTGCCTGCTTGGGCCCATCAGCCTCAGAAGGCTGTTACTGCCTTTGGGAATATGAAATTTGATGGGATCCAAGAGAAGCATGTTTGAAATTGTACAAGATGTACTCTGGGATACATAAGGGAGAAACTAAAGGCAGGGAAAGGAGGAATAAAGAGGGTTTCAGAAAGAATGAACACATGAAAGCAGAAAGGTGAGTGGGTAAGAGGAGCTAGTAGTACGTAAGTTGCTTGTCTGGGCTTTCCCTGCACCCAATAAGCCAGTCTTCTTACTAAACTCCAATCCTAAACATTTTCCTGTGTTTGCATGTGTGCTTATGGAAGTTGAAGTGCCAACAACTGGAGTTAAACCACTTTAGTGAATGAGGATACACATGTCAGAGCACAAGGACTAGCAACCCAAAGCTGGACTAGCCAGTGAACACTGGGGAGACTGTGGATCCAGGTCCAGCTCCCAGATAGTGTCCAAGGCCAGCTACCAGAAGGGATCTGTGGTGTGTTTTTTTCTTATTTTAAACATACATACATTTGTGTGTATATACACACGCGTTTTTGAAATCATTGTAATTGCACAGACTCTTCCCAGCAATGGGCATTCATCCTGATCAGCCAAGGAAGGGAATCAGGTTAAGGCCACTGATACTGTCTGTGTTTGAAGAGTGTTGTGTTGTCCGTACTGACCTCTGCAGCTCACCCTGCATGTATCATGCATGTATTATATACATAATTCCATGCACATGCCTACGAGGAATAGATACTTGCTCAGCCTTCCTATTCTTTGGACCTGGAAACACGGAGCTGGAGCAGCCTTGTCTCCATAGAGCTGCTGGAGTTGGCAACCCCCTTCTTACCTGGTAAGAAGTTAGTTTCCCCACACAGCCTTTGAGGAAAAGCTTTGTTAAATGCCCTTGGCAACTCAAGGAGACTACAATCACCGGATTCCCCTTATGAGAATGTTTTTTGGCTCTTTTCAGGAGTCCTCTATGATTATTTGGGCATGATTCCCTATTTCAAAAGCCACTTGGACCTTCCACTCTGCCATAATCAGAAGCTACCCACTAATTCTATTCCCTACAATAGTTTCTCCTGGTTTTCCTATTGCAGATGTTAGCCCTATTTCTTAGCAGTAAGCTTCTTTTTAAAAGCTACTTTCAAGTCTCCCAACTACCAAGTTTTAAGCAGAAAAGTCGCATCCACATTTAGTAGTTTGGCTTTTTAATTCTTGAGCTTCTTTAAATACCTCCTGGTTCTGGTAAGTTGGTACGTAGTACCTTTAAACACCCTCTGGGTCATGTCTTAAAGGAAATACCACGTTGTTCCATAATTGCTTCTAACAACACTTCCATTTCAAGGGAGATCCAGAACTTCTTCAAAGCTCAAAGATCTCTAAGATGAATGCACACGCAGCAGTAGCTTCTTTTTTGATACAGCTCTATTCCCAGATTACAGAAAGAGCGATCATCTATTAGAGGGATCATCTATTAGCCCTGCACATCCCCTAACAAGCTTCCTGTTCCTAGAGCATTTCAAAAAGCTTAATTTATGTCCTCTGCAAATTGTTCCTCAAGCATCTGTCTCTGTTGCATTGCATTTTTACCATATGCTGCCAGGATTTATGATCCTTTCAACTTTGCTCTTGCAGAAAAACTTGACTTTAAGAACATGGTGAACAGCTTTGTGTAACCACCTCTCTTGTCCTGCTGCTTAGCCGTGCCCACACCAGTTTCTTTTTAGACTTAATATCTTTGATAGGTGTATGCATTTGCTTCAAGACTCCCACATGGCATCTTCAAGTAATTCCCATGCCACTTGCAAAGATTTTACTTTTATAAATTCTCTCTAATAAGCCTTTCCATTTTTTAAGTACTTTTTTTAAAGTACTTTCTTTAAAAAAAAGCAGATGATTTTCATAGGGGGGAAAAAGTGTTTGCTCCTGTAAGAAGTTTAACTACATTTTACAGAACTATTTGGCAGCAATACTTTGAACTAGATGCTGCACACAGTGGCCAGAACTATGTAAAACTGCATTTCCATCTTCAGGTTTGCTGACTAACTGCTCCATGAAATACTCAGCTGTGTCTAGCGATTTAGTCTCCACGTCAATCATCGCTGCAGCCACTGCCACTACATGCAGTCACCAGGCTGACCAGGGAGCATACAACTAAGAAGCCAGAAAACAGTGAAAGCACTCCAAAGAGAAGGAAGGGGAGGACAATGAGCAAACAATAAAGGCAGCTTCTATGCGTTTATACACCGCATCGCTCCTGGGACTCTGGGTCCTGGAATTAGACAGTTATCATTTTTCATGAATTGTTGTTTCTCTTAATTTGTAACTCATGACTGCAGAGTAAAGAAGTCAGATAACGTGAATTCAAGAAGCAGAACGCAAACAAATCTCTGGTAAAAGATAGCAAAAAAGCTAACTGCTTAAAATTGGTTCTCAGATTTTTGAGAGAAAGTCGGATTTGACTGAGATTGATCAAGCCGCTCCCCAGCCAGAACATCTGCTGAAAATTCACTTGGTAGAGCTATGTGCGTTCCTGTGTTTTGATGCAAGCACAGATGTTCTGTTTGCATCTTTTGGCCTATTGCCTCTATCACGAAATCCCATTTCTCTCTGTGTGGCTCAGGATTACCTCCTACCCTACACGCAGCTAAATTCTCCTCTTCCCTTCATATCTTTCCAGTCCCATCAAGCCATCACCTTTTTCCCCCCAGGGTCCAGAAGCATCAGCTGCCTTCCTTCTTTTCTGACAGGGGGACAGACCCAGGACCTACCTGCCTTCCTTCCCCTCCTTCCTGCCCCAGGACGGAGCTGGTGGCTCACCCTGCCGAGCAGAGTTTCGGTAACTGCTGACCGATAGCTGAAAGTAAAGCACACAGTTTTTCTGCCAACTCTGTCAACACTAACCTTAAATACCTGCTTCTCCAAGACATAATAAAAGCAAAAGAATGAGGCATACACTACAGAGACAACTTGTGAGCGTTTAATATTTTCTCCTAGGAGAAACTGAATACGGATCTAAGGGAAACAGCTATAAAAGCTCTCTGAGAAGCTGCTTAAGGGGGCAGAGAGAAACATAGTAAAGGAACACAGAAATGCATTTTGTCTGTCCCTTGAGTACGTTTCAGGTAGCGGGGAAGAGAGTAGTTATTCTTCCTTATCAGCTTTTGTGTACTGCTAGGAACAGAGGGAACAATAAAACAGAGAATTTAGGACAGATTAAAGTAGTAAATTCAGTTAGCCCTCACATGTCCCAGACCAAAGAGCTAAAAACGCAAGAGCCCCACTGGACTTCAGCACACAGGACACAACAGGTAGCTGTGGAAGAGAAAGTTTTTACTGCCATATGTACTTCTGAGCTCTTTTTTTACCCATGCATATATAAGAGTTAAAATCCTCTCGTAACACAGCACCAAATTCAGCTCCCGAAATGATGCACAACTTGTACATTTGTTTAAAATATAACACCTATAATGATGCGCTTGCTACGAACACTTCCTAATTCACTTATTTTAATGTTTTCTTTGGAACTACCTCATAATGGACTGCAATGCAAGTAACAGAGCATGAAACAAGACCGATAAACATCTAGCGTCCCTGCCGCTCTGCTAATCAAAGCAGCAGTTCTGTGTGGCCACACTTAAGCTTCCCAGTCAATCTGTTTGGCAGATGCAGCCCATCAGTTTTACTATTGCTCCACGCCAATGCCCAGCAGCCGTTTAGATGGCTGCTAGTGACCCGTATCTCAATAGGATTCTTTATCACGTTGTCAGATATCTGACAATTTAATCAAAAGGAGGGGAGATACACTAATACAAAACAATCTGCAGATGTCAGAGGCAGCGCTGCACATCCCAAGGCAGTGTACAGCTACACGCTCATTGACCTGCCAGCCTTGGGCAGCAGATGTAGGTGAATGCAGAGTAAAGCAAAGACTTTGCTGAAGAACGTCCTGTGCTACAGAGGACCTGAGCTTTTTAGGAAAAGCTATTTTCAGTTACTCCCCTTATTTAGACACCTAAGTTTTCTGTTTGGAAGAAGCCATTTCAACAGGCACTTTCAGATTTCAAGTTTGTCAAAAAAGACACAGTTAGAAACGTTGAGCCTTACACAAACCAACCTTCCCTCTACTGAAAATTTAATCTAATGACTGAACATTGGAGTAGGAAAAAAGGCAGAACAGTTGTGTTCTGTCATTGTAAACCCTAGGAAGTTATTTCACGTTAACACATGACAATTAAGATTTCATACTGTCATTTAACAGTGAACAGTTTGATAAATAAATTTACCACTGGAGATAGAAGCTGGAGCTATAGAGAACAGTGTCTGAATATGTAAACTTACGAAAGTGTTAGCTTTCTGGATAAAAATAATTTAAATAGAAAAGCTTGACCCAACATACCCTGACACTATATAAATATTTTTAAAAGTGTATAAGTGTCAGTTTCTAAGTGTCAGCGTGCAGAGAAGTGAGAAGCAGGCTGTTTCTTGATGCACAGAGCAGTGGTAGGACAGGAAGAAATGAATCATAGAACCATTTAGGTAGGGAAAGACCCACAAGATCATCAAGTCCGATCATCACCTAACGCCACCAAGTGCGCCACTAAACCGTGTCCCTGAGCTTCACATCCACACATCTGAAACAGAAGTCAGAAAATGGGAAATCTCAGCTAGGAGAAAAGGTAAGTTCTGCTCCCCCGAGGGCTATCAGACACTGGAAGAGATTGTTCAGAGAGACAGTGGCATCACCTCCAGGGATTCAAACCTTCTGGACAAAGCCCAGAGCAACCTGCTCTAGTTTGTCTTTAGCCCAAACAAGCAGGGGTTTGGGCTAAATGACTGCCAGAGGTCCCCCCCTACCTATATGGTTCTGTAATAAATAGAAATGCCTAGTAGCAGAGAACAACAAGATAATACACAAAGCTATTTTCAGCTGAACCTTGTTAAGTCAGCAACAAGAAAGATAAGGCTTTAGCTTGACAGAGGCTTTTCTGCCATGAAAACAGGGTTTCAGCCGTTCAGAAATTAAATCATGTTTGAAGCTTCTTGGGAGCTAATCGTCCGATTCCCATCACTAAATTTGGAGGTTAAGTTAAAGGATGAAAATATTATATGACAACTATGCTACATGGGAATCACAGTGTAGGAGCTGAGGATGCCTAATTTAACTTCTGGGTCTCTTACAAAAACTCTTAAGAAACCTACGGGGGGGAAAAAAAAAAAGACCTATGTAGGACTGGACCTCAAACCAGCTAATATTTAGTTTCTCATCATGTCTACATCTCTCTCTTCCAGGAAGAATAGAACAGGAGAGCTTTAAGCTCTAAACCAAGTTTTATTTGAATGAACTTTCAAATTGTATAATTGTGATCCTTCTTTCACCTTGCAAGGCTGTAGTTTTTTCTGCTCCCTGCCCTCCTCTGCTGCCTTCCAGGCTCTCACTTCAGGCTCACAGCTGATTCCTACGCTCCTTCTTACTTCACCTCTTAGTGTGAGGAGTTCCTCAACCACACACAATCAGTTGCTATTCCACCCACCCCCAAATTCTCAGCCTTAGCCTGTGTGCAAAGACATGGAAGTGAAGTCAAGAATTACAAATAGCTGCTTTTGAGTGTGAAAATACACCAAGTGAGATATAAACTTATTTGCTACATAAACAAAAGCCAGTTCAAGAAAAAAAAGTTATATGCTACTTGATTAAAGAAAAAAGTTCTTTTTCCTGCGTTACTAAGTCTAAAATTTCATTTTACCTATGTTGAAACTTGCCCAAGTCCTACAAGTCAAAGTCTAAAGAGCCTGAAAGCTCTTTCCATTAATAATATTAGACCTTGACTGAGAATTTGGGAAAAAAATAATTTTTGCAAAACTTGGCCAGAGGCAGCACATAATCCCAGGATTAAGATAAGCATAACATTAAAAATTAAGCTCTTTGTATATCCTATCTTTTAACGCATGCATTCTAAATTTACAATTTATTGATTACTGTCAATATAAAAACATCCATCATCCTGGAAATATATTGTATGCATCTTCCTGTACTTCTTTTTCTGACGGTTCTTGAGATGTTCTTCAAAACGATGCAATTTGAACTAAATAGCATAAGTCATGTCTGTCCAGAATGCCAGCTTTACCACAAGCTACTTTTGCAACTACCTGCAACAAAGAAGCCAGGGGCTTTTTCCTCCATAACAAAGGAATATTACTGCGACTTCAGTAAAAGCAAGCATTTTGTGTTCCTGAATACTCATTCCAGTGTTGGGTCAAGTTTGAATAACGCAAGACATTTATACAGTCAACACGTGATATTTTGAGATTACCAATCCTCCCATTTAAGGTGGGTTTAATGACACATTAGATCTGGAGAAAGTACCCAACAAACTTCCCTAATGATTGAACTGCTAACTCCTGAAGGCTCTCGTGTCAGTCTAGATTGCTCTGCACTAGCATGGATTTTGAGTGATCAGCTGGTGGAGGAACAACTCTGTCCTACTAATTTCTTAAATTATTTAGAACTTAAGATATTTTGTTACTGCTATCCTTCCTCAAATTTGTAATTATTTCCAACACAAGTATATTATATATAATATATACCACATATCCAGATTGAATTGTTCTTAGTTATCCATTTTTCATGTGAGAGGTTTCCAGAGAGAAAATTTCCTTGATATTTTAGGTGAAGTTTTTTTGTGAAGTATGCCTCCTTTTTACACTCAGTTTCAAGTTTGTTTGCTGGAAGTATCTGGTCTCTGGGAAGTCAGCACCCCCAATTACTCTAACAGCCTGAAGAGTACCAGACAGCACCTGCAGCCACATGGCCAGTCTTCACAGAGGTGTCAAGATATTTCAGACCTGGGTAGCATAGCGTCAAGTTGCTTATGAATAATTCTTTGTTTCAACAATCCTTCATTATTTTGACTCTGGAACATGATGTTGCATCTGGTCATTGTTTTTTTTCCATCGCAGCGTATACATAATATGACATTCAGAATTTCCCATTACTAAATAAACACGGTTGTCATCTCCTCAGTTTGTGGAAACTCAAAGCTGTACTTCAGCCTGCATTAACACACTTTGACAACTGATATATCAAAGTATTAACACAACACTTCTGATATGTCTGAAACCCACTTCACAGCAACCTACTTCTAGCAGATCTCTACTTCGTGAAGAGGAGAAGGTGTTCCAGACATTCTGGTTAAGTCAATAATTACAACCCAATTCCCTCCTCCCTTTTTAATGACTAAGCTGTGGACCACAACCCAGATCTTTAGAGAAATGTACAGGAATAAGCCCAACTGTTATCTCCTACCAGTTAAATTGCAGCGCTTGATTTTTACAAAGGTTAGATTTCCAGATGCTGCAGAAGTCCTAGAAGCAGCTGTACTCCTACTGCATTTTAAAAGCTTATTGGCATCTCTAAAGTGAGGTGCTTCATCATCTGTCCAAGCATGAGATGGGCAAAAAAGCTCTTAATATGTTTGGTTTTTTAAAAGGCAGATTTTATTCTAAGAAGTGGAATGAAGATTGTTTACTTACTAACACCTTTGTTACTTACATTTCCCAGATAAAAACTCATTTATCTAACAAACACAGGATCACTTGTTTGCACAAATAGAGAATAATCCCTTGCTTTCCATTCTAATCTTGCACATTCTGTTGAAATGTGTGACCCTATGTTTTGCAAAAGTTCAAACAACTCTCAGCATAGATGCAGATATTGAAAGAGCACGAGAGCTACTTCACAGAACACTATTGTAACTACTGATTAGAAATAATATTAAAACCCAGATACAAAATGTTCCCCAAAACTATACACAGAGCAACTTCAAGCTATTTCTTGAGTTTGTGGCATTAAAGTATTACTCCACGTTAAGTTCTACCACATGAAGGTTGCTTACCATTGGCTCCCTCCAAGCTTTCTGTCTCAGCCCAAGCAAGACAAAGGAGACCAGTAATTGAGGATTTACAGGGTATCTCAGCACTCATTTACTGAAAGCCATCACAAACCAAAAAGAAAACAAACAAAAATTACTAGTTTGTCCCTTCACCCTTCCAACAAATTGCTCTTGAAGACCACCAGTAAGCAAAGAACAAGCAGTTTCTAACTGCTGTTAGAATAACTCATCTAAAAGCAGTTTAGAGCTGTTGAGATTCCCCCAGCTTAACGCCTGCACAAGAATGTCTGAGCAAGAGATGCTGAATGCTGCCATCCTTGCCTTGATACACGGTCATCCCACACATGAAAGAATCTGCTTTGATACAGTGTGTCATGGTCCTTAGCTGTTGTTCAAGAATTAAACCATGTAAGTATTGACAAAAAATTAGAAATTCTGCTTTACAGCAGAACAACCACAGTCCTCAGAGCTTGAGGACAGAAGGCTGTATCATTGCAAGAACCCATTCTATGCTTTTTTTAGTCAATACATACTGAAATCTCAAGCACTGATCATGAAAAGAGACCACAGGTGTTGATGTTGCCATTCTAGAATATGCTTGGAAAGTAGAACCATGCCACCTTGAACACCCCAAGATAGTTTTGCCACTAGTTTCTTTTTCCCCCCCCTCTATATCAGTAATCATGCCAATGCTGACTCACTTTATCATACCAACAGGCCAAATTAGACCTTTAGGTCACAAAATGTGCCTCCTACACTGTGTCTGAAAACCTGTTTAGCAATTACAGAACCATGACAGAACTTCCAGTTACCTTCTAAGGCAACTCAGGACATTAAGACAATCAATTTAGTTTAGTATTTAGTGAAGAAAATCTCATTTTGGGGTGAGCTCTCTTTCCAGAGAGCAGGCAGCAGTTTGTATGCAATACCAGATGCACTGAAGAACATCGGTTCCCTTGCTTTCAGCAGGTCTCATGCTGCACAGAGAGCAAACCCTTTATGTTAGGAGCTCAGTTCACCACCATTGCTGCACCATGCTCCAAAAGGAAATGTTTTACTGACTTAAAGGGCAAATCATAAAAGCTGCCTGCACACTTGAGGGGAGAAGACATTCGGTTCAAATGGCTCTCCACCCTTCTCATTGAGCTGCTTTGTGATTAACAGCACTGAGTTGGCAGAGATGCCCCTTGCCCCCACAGGGATCTCAGTCCACAGATTTCACTTCTGGCACTACTCAGAAACTTTTCCCATTCCACCTCAGACCAACACGTATGCCTAAAACTATGTAAGAATTGGGTTTTAATCAATATGCTATTCAAGAGGATTGGAAATTAAATTAGGCAGCTAGATAATATAAATTAAAAAGCATCTTATTAACACAGGAGTTGAAACAGCTGCTGCCTTGTAACACCGGGCAGCCCTAGGGGACGGTACTGACACTTCCACTTCTCTCCCCCAGACTCTCTCTGACTGGCTCCTGCACAAAGAAGAGGGTAGCTCCTTCATTTCAAAAAGCATATTAGCCTATTTTTCAGAATAAGATATCCAGGAGACAACAAAACCCACCCAATATGTTAGAAGGCAGATTAGAAAAACGAGGCAGTGTGGTCTGCATGAAAGGAGCAGAAAAATTCACTTGGGTAAAGCACAGTAAAGTCTCTTCCAGACACTAGAAGAACTACTGCTCAAGCGATCACGTTCATAACACATTCTGTAAATTTCAAGGCAAGGAGGTGCAAGTTCCACAGGTATCTGTAAGTTACGCAATGGGTGAATGACAACAACCCATTCCTAACCAAATTAGTGCTGACAATTGTTTCATCAACACTAGCAATGAGCAGAAAATGTGAGTTCTAGTCATTTTTGTAGCCCCCACGCAAGGCAGCCTGCTGAGGCTTATTGCTACAGCTCCACCAGCCTCAAGACAAGACTTTGGGTCAAATGTTTTCCAGAGCCACAACAACCACAACGCTGGAAAGCTCCATCCCCATCAATCATTTGGCTGCCACTCCTGAGGTTGGGTTGGAAGGCAGACATCTCAGAGGATATGAGCACAGTGCAGAAAGCTGGGGAGAGTTGCCAGTTGTTCAAACAATAAAAAGTCACAAGCACAATTAACAGTAATGCAAAGAAAGTAGGCTCAACCACAACATGCTTTTAAGCACAAGAAGGAATTAGAAACAAAACCAGACTCACAAAGAGAATATGAAAGGTCTTTATGCTCAAGATGGAATAAGAGCTAGAAGGGACAAAGTGAAATAAATATGCAGTAAAGGATAATAATCTAGGAGTATATTCTACATTCAGGTCAAACAAATAAGATGAACATTTTGAACATTTCTGTTATGTGAGATGGAGAAGTTCAGTGTCTTATTAGCATCAGATCCCCTTAAAAAAAAACAAAAACAAACAAACAAAAAAAAAAAAAAACAGGTGAAAGGCTGTCGTTCCAACAGAAAGAAGAAAATTGTGAAATACAACAGTTAGCAAGTACATAAATTACACATCTAGAAAGAAACTGAGCTTAGGGGAAAATATAAAAAATCCCCACCCAAGAGTGCTAATCAAGGAGTTGGAACCAGTCACAAAACCAAGGCTGCCACGGGAAGCTTAGGAGGGACGTGTGAAGGATCAGGGGGCTGAGAAAGGCAAACAGCGCCTCTTTTAAAAGGATGCAGGAAACAAACGCTCAGCTTAACTCCAGTGGCCACGATTTCTAAAACAAAGGGCTTAAAACACATAGAAGAAAAGACCACCAGACAGCATTGTAGTCTCAGTCAAACTGGATCAAGTCAAATTTCCTTCTAATAATATAGTAATTTACTTCAAAGAGGAAGAGTAAGAAAGAAATGCCTTTAAAAAAATAGCATTACTAGACAACACTTCCAATTAGTGTTATAAGCTAGAAAACCATCGCCTAGCAAAATAATAGTAATAATAATGTGGCAGGGGCACAACTCTGAGATCTGCTTTCCAGGGAGTTCTACCAAACAAAAGATTATTACAATGGGATTTAATTCTATTCAGTGTTTGCATCAACAACATGGGTGCTGAATACAGAAGACATTTATTAAATATGTCAATGATATAAAGCTAGGAAGGACAAAATTAAAATTCAAATCAATTTTGCAAATTAGAAACTGGCAGAAGAGGAACAAAATCAAGTGGGGATGAGCACAAAGCTCTATACTTAAACAGAAAGAATGAGTCATATAAAAAAGACAATGGGAAATACAAGTAGTAGTCTCTGAGAAAATAAATAGCGTCTACATCCCAAGCTGGACAGCCAATGTCACGCAACTGCAAAATGAGCAAGTGGCACTGAAATGTACAACCAACAGCACAACTTCCAGAATAAATGAAGTAATCTTTTCTGCTCGACTTTGTACTACGTATATGGATGAAATATTCTACCACCACTGAAGCATCACATTTCAAGAAAATAACTGACATAAACCCAAAAAAAAGAAGAAAAACAATAAAAATGACCTAGAAGAAATATAGAATGAGCTGGATTTGGTTATTTTTTTCAATAAGGGAATGTTGAAAGAGGACTTCCTAAGAACTGAAGCACCTAGTAGGCAAATAAAAAGCAAGGGATCAATTTGTTTTCCACGTCCCTCACAAAAATAAAAAAAAAAAAAGAAAAAAAAGAAGTCACATTGAGCACTGGAGGGAAGACGACCACTTTCCAAGTGTAAGGATACTGAAACCCTAGAAGGGATTACCAAGGGTTCTTCTGGAGTGACCAACAATGGAGGCAATTAAAACAAAACAAAGTTCACCATGATCACAAGAAGTTTCTCACTCCTTGTCGTTCCTTAAACCTGGCTCTAACATTTGTTTCAGGAGATACCAAGATGCAAGAGAGAATTTGCAGGTTTTTTCCAGTTTAAACACTTGAAGTTTTTTGTTCTCTTCTCCTGCTTACCTTCAGCATAGTCTTAATTTTCAATTAGCACTCTTCTTACGTGTTTGTGATGATCACAGTTACCATGGCTGCAAAGAAAGGAGTCCATCTTATGCTCTCTTATTGCTAGAGCTTTAAAAAAAAAACTCAATAGGACTGCATCAGAGGAGAAGGGAACCTGCTAATTTCTATTTAACTCTCCCAATTCTGTGACTCATGGGTTTACTGCTGATTTGTACTTCCATAGACTAAGAGAGCATACGGCAAGTTAAACAGACATGAAGAACTGGGAAGTACAATAGAAGCCAATTAATGAAAATCAATACTTTGGAAGACTACACTGCACTGATAATAAAGCTCATGTGGTTTACAGAATTAGACTAATTTCACTGTTTCATATAAAAAAATTAGACAACAGTTTCAATGAAGCGTTCTCTCAAGTGTGCAGTTTAAAAGATTACCTTCCTAATTTAATCAAACTAGTAATAATAACAATGGATAACTATTAATGATATTACAGACAGCAGCAAGGGAGAAAGTGTGCCTTGATAAGAACTTCTGAAGGTCCTCTTTCAATCCCTCATACGTAAGGCAGAGGGCATGCAAGCCATGTGCCACACACCAGGTATTACCTGGTACCTTGAGAGGCAGGCATCAGCTAGGACCATGTGTCTGCAACATGAGATGTGCAGTACTTCCCATCAAGTTCTCAACATCTAGCCCAAACCAGCCCCCCCGGTCTTCCTTTGTAGCCACCGAAAGGAAGAGCTGCCCCTCCAGAGGGAAATTCATCAGGTCTCAGCCATGCCTTAGCCCCTGCGAAGGACTGGCTGTAGTACTCTGCTCCTCCCCACTGTCTACAGAGTCAGCCTAATGGCACTTGCTCAGACTTGAGACCAGCTCTTCCATGGCATCCCAATTTAGACATCTAACATCATTTCTCCTTCCTTTTTGTCCTCAATGAGTGTTGGTTGAAGCTCCATAGCCTCTGAAGGAAAGCCAAGTTCCCAAGGTAGAACTAAACACAACAACTGTGAGGACAGAGAGGTCAGAGCAAATACATAAAGAGATAGAAAGCCATTCCTTGCAAAAAAAGATGGTGCACCAATCCGTTACTTTCTCCTATAAAAGCCATTTTTGGAAGGCACAGAAAATAACCCAAATTGCATGCACAGGGTACAGCAATAAGTCTCCTGTGAAATGTAAAGGGGTGGGAGGAGGCATGCTACTGATGTAAGCACTTCCATGTGAGCCTAACGGCATCCTCATGAGAGAAGTCACAATGGTCTAATTACATTATTTGCAACACTGAGCTGAAAACCACATTATTATGAGCTTAATTTAAGACCATATTAACTGCATACTCTTCTCCATATCCTCACTGTCCAGAAAGTAACTGTTGTAAGAGGGAAAGCTACACATTAATCTTGGAAACCAACAGCACTATTCTGTAAACATTTAGGTAGTATTTCATCAGAACATCTCACATCCTGCAAATTAAAACAGGTGTAAATGACTGAAGAAATTCAAAGTTTTGTAGTGTCCTTTTTTGTTTTCTTCAATAACATCATTGAAAAGAATAGCTTTGATTTCTAACATTACAAAGAGTTTGATAAAGATTTTTGAACTTCACAACAGCATCCAATGCATTGAGAAACAACTTTTCACACTGAAGTACCTAGTCTGGACTCAGGACACATCACATCATAAGTCCCATAGGGGTAAAGGTCCAGCGACCTCAAAATTAGAGTCGGTGCTTGGACCTGAGGAGTTCAAGTTGCTGGGCCACAGTGGCAGCTTCCGCCCTGAGCTCCTTCTTGGGATACAAGATCTCAAAACTTAAACACCAGAAAATGAAAAAAGCCAAGCTCAGGTCTCTGCAATACCCCAATGAGATCTTCTAGATGTAAGACATCTGTAAGCACACTGCTCATGAAGGACAACAAATGCAGAGTGAATTAGGGCTTCGCATACTTCCTCAAACCCTTAGGACCATTCCCTCCCTTATTTTCTCCATGGACTCTTCTACAAACCTGTGTTAAATGTTAGGACTTTATCTAACGTACAACAAAATAGCAAATGAAGTGTAAGATTAAACAAGGCTCTCACTTATTTGATTTTTACTTATGCTACACAATCACCAGCACTCTAAGAAGCAAGATTTCAAATGCAGAGATTTACACCCTGAATTGCTTCTCCTTTCTTCGTGGTTAAGGGCCAGTCACATATACTGAGATCTGAAAGAACAGATTATATTAATACCTTGCTATGAAGAAAGAAATAGAATCATCCTCACCGCATAATCAAATATATTACACAAGAGCTCAAACCCCTGGGTACCAAACTCACTATTTGGTTTGTCCCGTTGCCCTCCCAGGCACAGAGAAAATCCAGTGTCATACCTAACCAATTTAGCCTAACTTCCTGGCTCCGCTGCTGGAAGGCTGAAGAGAAAAGCTAAGCTAATCAGGGAAGTCTAATGCCTAAAATACATTCAGAAGCTCCAAAGGATGACTAAAAAAAAAAATCAGTATGCTCTACTTTAGGCTCATACGCTAGTTTCTTGCTTATTTTAGGCACACGGTCACCTCATGCTCAATTTTCAGTTCATACATTAAAAAAGACCTAGACGTATGCCTCTAATAGTACAGTCCTCCAGCAAAGTATTTTAGGCTTGATTCCAACTTCAGCAAAGACATTCACAGCCGAGCCACTCCATACTTCAGGGTTATCTGATAGTTCATTTGAAAACTCCTTGAAATAAATGAAGTCAGGCTACACAACTATAAAGAGAAAGCAATGATAAAAAGAAAAAGATGTCTGCCCAGAGCAGCATATAATACAAGGAGCAAGCATTGGAATGATACGACCAATAAGTATTCGAAGCACTTCCCCCACTTATGTGAAGATGAATCCAGAAAGCCCAAGTAAGATGCCATACTAACCAAAGCATTCCCTAACTAAACCAAAAAACATTAAGAAAACACTTTGGCTGTAACTGTTGAAGTGTCACTACTTGTCTTTTTCTCCAATCAAAATAATTACTAACAAATGACTGAATAATCATCATGACCTGCTTTGTAAATCAACTCAAAAGTTTTCAATTAATATAATCTTATTTTCTACCGAAAAGTATAAAAATTACTACTTCACTTTTACCGCTTATTTGCGATCTTTGCCTTTGAATTTAACACTTGGTTATTCACTTACTACTACTCTTCATGACAAAGGAAAGGAAAAGAGGATACCAGGGACAGGTAAGGTATTCTCAGACATTTCTGTATTACTCTTCCTCCTCCCCTCCCTGGTTTCCACTACAATTTTATTGAACATTCCTTGACGCTGTACTGTTGCCACCAAGCTGTTTTGCCCTTGAAGACATTCACAGCATTTCTCTTTGCGAAACCACTGATTCTATTTATTCCCAGCTGAACATCTTTCATAAAACTGTACGAGTTGCCTTCACAGCACGCTGCAAGTGCAGCCCAAGTCCCCAGCACCCAACATTACATCATCGTGGCTGGAATCACGCCAAACCTGCCGAGCTGTGTGGTACGGGAGGACCCGTTACCGCCTTTGATGCTCACATCAAGTCATCTGCGAGCTGTTCAGCAACAGCAACCAGCTTTCATGGTGATGAACAGGACCACGAAAATGAGTCCGTGGGCATCATGGGCTGTGTGTGTTTTTACAAGACCCAAAACAATGCGCGAGCGGTCCTGATAAAAATGTACAGGCTGCAGACTCATAAAATAGAGATGGGTAGTAAAAGGAAAGAACATTGTGTTATCTGGAAAGCTATATAACTTGAAAAAGAGGAAAGGCTTTTTTTTCCCCCTCAAGTACTTTACATAAATTGAAGCTGCAATCATTATAGTGTTAAAGTTTAGGAGAGAATTGATCTGCTACCTTGTTACTGCACATGTTCAGGGGCTGTCATACAAATAAAGACAGGACCTAACTCTAGCCTGGAAACGCGATTTAATGGTAAATGAGTCGGAACAAAGCCCGAAACTTAGCGAATGCCTACAGCTATCCTGTGTGCGGAGAGACTGCCCTTGGACAACTTTCCCGTTTCTAAACAGAAAAGATTTTTTTCCAAGACCCGACAAAAGCCCAACGCGAGCTAACACGAAGAGAAGCAGCGCTCGCAGGAGCCTGCAGCCCGTGTCACCGGGGATATTGATCCACACGGGGATTTTTTCCCCACAAAAACCTTGAGCTCCCCAGGCAGCAGGCGATGGGCACGCAACCACCCCACCTGAAACGGGGGTAAAAAGAGGGTTTGAGGGCTGCCGGACACCAACGACAAGGCTGCGGGGGCACTCTGTATAGGCACACGGGAGCGTTTCAGTGCTGATTGTGGTTTTATCTTAAAAAATAAAGTTTCGACAGGTGCGTAGCTGAGAGAAACTCGCGCAGGGCTCGGTCCCTGGCACAAGCTGGGGAACAAAACGCGCACACACACACACCCTCCTCACACACACACACGAGCGGGACGGCGAACCCCGGCCACGTAACCCTGGCTTATTGATTAATTAATTTATTATTTATTAGCCGCTCCGCTCGCCCCGACGGCCGCTTCCCGCCGAAACGCCGTGAGGTGACAGCGAGAGTGGGGGGGGGGGGTCCGTGAGGGGAGGGGAGTAGAGGGGAGGGACCCCTCTCTCCCAGCCCCCCACCCGCTAACGGCCCCGCGGCTGACCTGAGGGTGCGGTTGCCGGCGCAGCCGCGGCGCTCCATGGCGGCGGGCACGCAGCTGGTGAGCTCGGTCCAGTCGGCGTGCAGCCCGCAGCTCCAGCCGGTGGAGAAGCGGGAGAAGAGCCAGGTGTCCTTGTCGCCGCCCGGGCGGTGGCAGGCGCACTTCTTCTGGCCGGCGCGGCAGTAGCAGGGCTGCTCCAGGCGGATGTTGCGCACCAGGTGCCGCCCGAAGGTGGTGCCGCCCGTCTTCTGGATGTGCAGGAAGACGATCACGTCGCGGCCCCGCATGTCGAAGCGCACCCGGCGGCACAGCTCCCCCCGCGCGAACGGGAACTTGGGCACCAGCCGCGGCAGCGCCGCCGCCGCCGCCGCCTCCTCCGCCTCCTCCTCGTCCGCCGCGTCCCCTCCGCGCCGGGCGGCGGAGGCCGGCGGGCGGCGGGGGCAGGCGGCGCCGGGGCAGGCGGGCGACACGTACTGGTAGACGATGAGCAGGAAGAGCAGCGCCAGCAGCGGCGGCAGCAGCCACCTGTTGAAGCGCTCGTCCATGGCGGCGCGCGGGGCACGGCACGGAGCGGGCTCAGGCGCTGCCGGCCGCTGCCAGGGCGGGCGTCCCGCCCGGCTCCCCTCGCGCGGGCGGCATAGCTGCTCGCCGCCCCGGGCTCGGCTCAGCCCGGCGCGGCCATGCCCGGCTCGGCTCGGCGCTCCCCGGCCGGCGGCGGCGGCGGCGGCGGCAGCGGGCGCCCGGCTCTCGCCGCCCGCAGCCCCGCGCTGCCGAGCGGCGCCGGCAACTCTCCAGCCCAAACGCGCCGCTCTGCCCCCCGCGGGGCGGGGCGCCGCGCAGCCGCCCGCCAATCCGGGCGCGCGGCCGGCCCGGCAGCCAATGGGAGGGCGCGGCACGCCGGCTCTGCCGCCAATGGGGAAGAAAGGAGGGGGGGAGAGGGAGCCGCTCCTCGCTCCCCTCCAGGTACCGGGCGGAGACCAATAGCGCGCGGGGGGGCGGCGGGGACAGCCAATGAGAAGGCGGGGGCGGGGCGGAAGGCAGCCAATGAGGGGGGAGAGGGGGCTCCGCCAGGTGAGCGGGGCGCCCGGGCCGTGAGGCGAGGCTCGGGCCGGACCCCGCAACGGCCCCTAACGGCCCCTGGGGCTGACTGCCCATCTGCGCTATTTAATCGCAGAATGTCTCAATTTACTCCATTTATTCATCAGGTACCTGGCAGCGCTACGGCAACTTTCTACAGTGTCTTTCTACCAGCTCTGGAAGACCTGTAACAGCGCGGTGCGTCCCCGTGGCACTATTTAGCTCTATAACAACGTTAAACCTCCGCATCTTACCAGGAAGGTTTCTATACGGAAAGCAGGAGTATTTGGACTCTTGAGAGGGATCATCAGCTCCTATTAAAAACTGTGTGAAATACTGCAGAGCCAGCAAACAGCCTAAAGTAAAGGAGATGAAAGTCTGGGAGCTGTGAAACGTTCCTAAAATTGCTGCTACAACACCCTCCGTCCCCTGGCTTCCAAAATATGCACAGATCACACACACACACACACACACGCCTGTTTGTCCAGGATCTCACAACGCCGTTAAGGTATGAGGCTGGTAAAAGCCTCTGGGTCTTACCAGGCATCAGGAGAGATGTGCTTCTATCTGCACTGAAACTTTGTAAAGAACACCCTGGATTATCTGGTGAAAGCATTTTGTTCTCACCCTTAGCCTGTTCATTACCCAACAAGCAAACATCAAACCAGAGAAGCAACATTAAGTATAGCCTTGTTTCTGTAACGTTTCTGTAACAGAATAGCACTAGGATGGCTTGTGGTGGTAACCGTGTATTTGGAATAAAAACACCGCTAAAGGATTTAGACTGAAGTACCTCTCATAGTGCTTTTAGTAAGATGCAGAAGTGCTATTACAATTTAAGATTTTCTCATTAAATAGCAGATTGTTGACACAGTACCTTCACCTCTGTGAAAAGGTAAATGTACTAAACAGGGAAACTGTGAATTGCAGTTACATTTAAAGTTCCTATTTATTTAGACTTGCACAACACAGTTACTGATTTGTGAAGACCAGCAAAAAAAACATACCTATATTTATTTCTTTATTGGATAGAAAGGATGTACAGGAGAAGAACATTTGTAATGAGGTTCAGATGAGAAACTTGACCTTTAAAAAAACGTCATATTTCTGAAACTGGCAAAAAGTACGTGCGGGCCCACAGAAACAAATGTACTTATGCAGCTCTCAAGGACAGCCTTTTAACTTAAGAATTTTAATATTCCTAATGATGGTTTGCAGCCCATGCTTGCTGGAGAGCTACAACCCACAGCACCTCCAGCCACCACCCAGTTCTTCACAACTGCACACAGTGCATGTCCTTACACCATAAGCTGTACTGCCACTGAGGCCAAAGGTTCGGAGAGCATTCGGTGTCTCCAGCAGGTGCCTGCCTGACATTGCACTTCTTGGATGCTGAGTATCCCTACAAAGAGAACATTGTGTTTCTATTTGGGAGTATTTTATGTTCTCCTTAGAGATGTACGTGTTACAGCACAAGGCCCCGTGGGATTGAACTTTACTAATATTAGTTAGGTTCTTTCAAAGTCAATGGCTGTAGTTCATCAGCCTCAGCGGAGCAATAACAAGGGTCATTTTGAATCCAGCCATGTTTCTGCTGATTTAATGGGAACATAGCTGAGTTCAAAACAAAGCCCTAAAAACTGCAAGCACTGCTCAGTCCCAACATTTTTCCCCTTAAAATATAACTCAGCTGTAAGTCTCCAACAAGAGTTTACTTATAAGGAAAATCAAAAGTTAGTTACAAGCTAGTTTTCAGGTACTCTGAATAAAGTTTCCATGGATTTCAAAACAGTTACAAGTAAGTTTTCTTATTTCCTACATACCAATTCTCCAAGATCCTGTGCTGTCAGAGTATAGCTCAGAGTTCACCAAGTATTCAAACAGGAGAATCCTGAAATGATCTACTCCTCATAGCAACTTCAGAAAAATGACCTCAAAAAAACCCCACACCTGTTAAAACCAGCATGTAATTTCTACTGTCATCTCTACCAGAGAAGTGCTGACGTGTGAAAATACACACACAAAACTGTATTAAAATTCCAGCACAGTACGCCTCTTCTGCTTGGCACTTCCCAGGTAGCACACAACAGGCTTTCTGAGTTGCTAAAAATAAAAATTGGCATGCTTACCATTTATTTTAGAAATCGATATAACATTTGCTAGTCTGAACCAACGGGCATGGGAAATAGTGTCAGTGCCAACATCAGGTTTGGTACAGAATGCATGACTAAGAAAATGATATTACAAAGCAAAGGTACAAAATTATGATTTCATTCAGCAATTACCTGTCTGACAAGGTTTATATTTAATAATCTATTAATGCAAAATTGAAGTGACACCGACATCACGTTGGTTTCTTTCAATTATTTATCACCGCCTGACCTGAAATGTTTCAACACTTGTAGCCAGTTGAGATTTCCCATAAAACAATTTTTCATTGTTCAGCAAGTCCCAGGTCTCTCCCTTTTCACAAGGATGCAAACAGTAAAGCTGTAATAGCTAAATTAATAGACTCATGCTAACTTCATTCATCTCTTTGGGATTAATTTGTTCCAAGGTTTATAGTATAAACCTCACTTATTTTTTGTCAGATTAAATTTTATTCTTTGCAGTTACTGAACCTTCCATTTCAATGGCACATTAAATGTTGTATTCTTCCTTTTAAAGTAATTTATGCATTATACTGTCACCGACTCACCATCTTGTAATTCTTGCAACTCATCACGACACGTTAATTTTTACTTCTCGTGCTTGCTGTTCTTTTTATGCAGGTAATAACTTTCTTAAACCTATGACCCCCCCCCCCTCATTTTTTTCCCTTTAGTCAGATTCAGACAACAAAGAAGAAATGACACTTCAGGTCCAGCAGAGATCATAATGTAAAAGGTGAGAGTTCAAATATGTTCTTCAGTTACTTTCATACATTGTCCTGGGTGTGATATAGCATCAGTTCACTATTCCTTTATTAGATAGACTATGCTGATCCTTCATAGTCTTAAATGTTTCATGTGTGGCAGTCCATATGCAAATGCCTCTGAAAGTCATTCCTTACATGCTGCTGCTTGTTTCCCTCCTGAGATAAATGACCAGCTGTATTCTGCTTTGAATACTGATCATTCCACCTGTGTAAGGCTCTGACCTAGGACAACTCAAACATCCAGCATTCTACTCAGTGCCCTTTTGTTTACAACCATCACTCGGCAGTTTAAAACTGCTCACAGAAAAATTAATATATATGTATAGTTACAGTTGTTGGGAAGATAGTTTCCCAGGAAAACAAGAAAAAAAGGAACATTTTTGAAAACTTTGAACTAGATCTTTTTAGATCAATGCTAAAGCTTAGCTGTATATACATAGATGTCCTTTCTATCAAGCACACACGGTTATCTTTTGCTCTTGCACCACTATAGCCCATCCTTGGATTCACAGTGGGCATCAGCAAATGAAACAGCACCTGGGACCATTCCTGGGCATTGCAACATCATCATTTAGTAGAGTAAAGAAGGAGAAAATGCTCTAACCAGGTTTTGGCATGTGAATTAGCACTCTCCCAGACAACCCCTGGACATAGTTTGGGAAGTCAAACCATTCCAGAAAACACCAGTCACCAAGAGCACCACTGCCAGTCAGGCTGTGTCACAGTATATGGCCTCGGTATCCAAGGAAGTTCCTGAGCACGTTTAATTTACTGATGTAGACTCCACCACCAGAGCATTTGCAGTTCTTATTTTAAGGAAAGAAAAACTGTGTTCTCTCTTGCCTTTTGGACTGTGGCATCAGCATTACAAAACTCAGGTTAAAGTTCCCATATGTTTTCTAGGAGAGAAAATCTCTGGCATGTAGGACCATGTAAGGGGCTTACTGGAGTTCACTGCCTGGAGAACAGGATGGCCACCAGGCACAAACAATGGTGACCCTTGCTGGAATCCAGCTGTAATCACAACCGTAACAAGGATGATGTGAGGTGTGACCACTGCCTGCAAACTGGCTAACAAAGAGCCTCTGGCTGATTTTACCATTCAAGAAGATTATGTGCAGCTTCATGATAAGGCCAGGTAAGCACTGATGAGTGGGAAGCTACTTGAGTGAGGCTACAAGTACTCCAGCTGTTTGAGACTGCAATATCAAATGACCAGAAGCAAATGCAGGTCTTGGAGCAAAGAGAGAAAGCAAAAAGTATGAAATGCAGAGTGTTTTCTTGTAATCCCAAAGAAACTAAACAGAGAGTTGTTTGTGTATGCTCTTTATGACAGCTGGCATCTGCAACACAACGACAGCATTTAACAGGACCAACACAGAAAACTGCTCTCCCATTTCTGTCCTGTGCAGAAGAAAACCTAGACCTACTTACACACATTCCTTGCAGTCTCCAGCCTTTGAATCCTGCAATATTTATGATGCAAACTCTAGAGTAGCTTTTGTGGACTAATTACAGATCAAAGGCATTTGATCCATACCACATCTGCTTATATTTTTCCAGACTCAGGTACAAGTAGAAGTGCTACAGACTCAGTCCCTGACAATCATGTGAAGGATCTCTCTATTACATTTGAATATGGCATTTTGTTTTTCCCTGTAAAGAGCAGCCTAAAAGCATCCAATACATTGCTCTTTTTCAAGACTGTCATGTCCAAGTCAACGTCTCAGTTCCCAGACTGCAACTCCAACCCTAAAACTGACTCTGATCCAGGCAATCAATGCAGAGAGAGGCCCACCTCTTCTGAAACTAACAAAACCCAACAAATATCCCTGTTAGTATTCCTTCCGAGACCCCACATTTTCTGATACAGGATCGGAGTTGCAAGACTGTGTAACACTGCCACCTGGTGATATGCATCATAGCAATATTTTTGTCCTCTCGCCATACAATTTGCTTCATTTAAAAGGTGACGTTAATCTGCCTGTCCCCATCAAACACAATTTACCCCACTATCAGTTTATCTTGTGCACTTCTGCTTTTGTCTGGAAGCCAAACTACATCTCTTGCCCTTTGCAAAGTTGTTCTGGACATATCTCATCCTCTCCTTCAAGACTGACTTTTATATTTACTATGGACGATTACAGTCTAACTTTATCCAAATCTGCATCCCAGCTTTGTTTGAAGTGTAAAACTGTAGTGTCTGCTGAGAAATAGATCTGAAGCAATATTAGAATTGATCCACTAGGCTTCCCCTCCAACCTATTTTTTGGTTCATCTTTTTTTTTGGGATGTGATGTAAAAAAAAAAAAAAAGCTCCAATGACAACAATAAAAAGTCTTCCAGGAAGTCTCCGTCTCCAAAACGGAAAAATTATTTTTGTGATATTTGATCTCAGCCTCCTTCATCTCTTTCATCTGATCTTTGTGGGATACAGGTGGAAAATGAAGAAAAGCATTGCAAGCGGTAGATCAGGCTCAACTTTTCAGCACCCCTATCTGGCTTTCACAGCTGTCTGCAAGTCTGAACCTTTCTTTTATAACTGACCTCCAACTCTTTACTGAAAATCACAGCAAGTTCTGAACTGTTATCGCTTTCTGGGTTGCCACTACTTCTTACTAGACCTTTCTTGGATTCATTTCAAGAAACTGACCTGGATACTTTGAAGTCTGAATTCACAAACCACACATTGTTTATGTGCCTCTCCAGGAGTTTTTAGACCTTTCTAATGACTCCAACTCCTGCTAGGGGATTTTTATTTTATTTTACCTCTTTCTTATTTACCTAGTCTAGTTCTATAAGCACCTGAGGTACTAGTCCCTCTTTGGTCCAGCTGAAATACCACCACTGTTTTCTCCTTCGTATCTCCTTTTCAAGCAATTTGCTTACTCAACCATAAAGTTGTGCCAACCCTACACCCTTGGAGGAGGCATTATTTCAACAGTGCTGTTCATCATGAAGAAATGTTTTAGAATCGGGATAGTTTCCAAGAAGTAAACAATGTATTCACATTTTTGCTTAGAACTTCTGTTTTTCTTGAAGTCCAATTCCCAGCGTTCTACCAGATAAACAGACTCACAGCAGGGTTGCATAGCCTTCACAAAGTATAAAAAAGTAAGCTTTTTCCAACTAACTTGGTTTTTCTTCTGGGGTCATTCTAATAACTTGAAGGCATGTAATCAGGGATTCTTGTGTATCACAGATTTGATTTTATTGTTGGTTTGTGTGTGTGTATTCATAAACTGTATGAATGGTAATACATAATTCCCTAATTTGTGCCATCAAAGTCACTAAAGTACTGCTTCTATTATTAATTAAAAGTTTAGTTGGACTCCCCCAAAAAATGAGATGAATTTAGGTTTAATTATGAAGAGATACAAGTTACCTCACAGCTGGGGCTACAGTGGAATTTCCCCCATTCCCTCCAATCTGGCCAACCTACAAAACTTACAATGCAGAAAAGTTATTAGCACTGTAGGTGTCAGGTTAGATACTCATACTCGATTTGAAATCCTGATTTGAGACACCTGTTTCCAGCACTAATTTATTGCATTTTATGATTTTGGATTGAAGTATGCTGGGAAATACAGTTACCAGAAGAACTGGGAATTTTAACCTACAACAGCAAATCTGGCGCAAAATATAAGACAAGTAATTCCTCTAGCCCTTAACATAACAGGGAAGGATCTGTTGTCTCTGCAGTCTAAGACAAACTAAAGACTAGCTAACAAACGCTAGAAGGAAGAAAAATAATTCAACACAGATAGGTTAGGGATGAAAACTGTAAATTCAGAGGGAGAACTGACATGAAGATTGTTCAAGTGCTATTTCAGATTAAAAATGGCAAAAATCAAGGTAATAATTCTCAGGCTGTCAGAAGAGGAGATCAAAACACAGGTTGGTCAAAACAGCTAGTTTTGGACCTGAAGCAGAAGTGTTTCAGTGAGGAGATGCACGTCCATACAAACAACTAGCATTGTGCATACTTTTCTGGCAAAAGGAAAGCTAAAATAGAATACGAATTATGCTGGTAAAAGAAGATAAAAGTAGCCTACAGCAGCATAGTCACACCGAGGCCTGCAGATTACTAATGGTGAGTGAAGTATCAGAATTTGATCTATTAAACAATTACTCTTGTGCATGGCTATGCACAAGCATAACTGGGAACTAGCAGGCATTGAAACATTTTAAACTGATATTTATAAAAAAACATGCTGTACAGCCATTTTATTTAAATGCAGATGTTTTAAATGTAATTTTAATCCCTTCTCCCAACTGCTAAGAAATAGTGGGATGAAAGTTGTCCAGAGGTTTTAGAATTGCATTCCTTTAAGTGTTTGAGAACCATGGATTTATTTAAAAGGAAGGGGAAAAAAGTGGAGAAGATGGAAGCTTGTACTTTCTTTGGAAGGACTTTTAGAAAGACTCCTTATGATAAGTTTTCTGGGACCTCCAGTAGGCAAGATCTTATTTTTCTTTCCTAAGTATCATACAGTAGACTTATTATTTAATCGTAATCCTTTCAAGAGGCCTAAGTATATCAGCCTATTAAAATCTATGTTTATGATAACTGTCAGAGATAGTTATCCGAATTATAGCACTAACAGCAGATTAACAAAGGGAAATAACCAGTACAGAAGCCATATGTCTGATAGTTAGTCCTCACTTAGTCTAGGAAATTATAATCAAGGAATACCGGAAAACAGAAACAAAGCTAAGTTTTCCTGTCAGAAACCTAGCTTTATCACAAACCAAAGGATAAATACAAATTTTCGTTAATTTACAATGAGATGTTACTTATATGTTTACCATATATATGTGTGTAAAAAGTTAGCCAAGTATTCATCTATCCATATGCATGATCATTTTATTTTAGCAACAAATACATTAAAACGAGTTCTACATCCAGATAGCATACATTCAATATTAATCTTGCTGCCTTCTTTTTCATCGCCTTGAGTTTTCAGTGTCCCATTGTCTGGAACCACACATCACTGCTCTAGCAGCACAAGTAGGAGGTGAAAAAATCTGCAGAACTGGCTCTTACCTCAAGCCTCACTGAGTTTGCATGACTGGGAATCCTTTTACTAACAGAACGATACAGGAAAAGCAGAACCTAGCACATTAGAGGTTAAACAATTTGCATTTTGTTAATAACACTTCATTTTTGCCCCCAAAGTTTATCTACATTAAAATATTCTAAATGTAGTGTGTTTCTGTAAGTCTAATTATATGCGGTATGTGAAAACATATTTGATAATCACATTGCTAATTACGTGCAATCACTTCAATACACAGGTGCAAAGCTCCAGAAATCTGCATATATACAGCTATAAACCACAACCTTGCAGGCTCAGTGACCACTTATTTCACTGGGACTCTGCTTATTCCGATTTTTGAGTGGCTAGTGCCATTTGAACTAAAGAAATGTGCTAGCCTGATACAGATCTAGGATTGAAATTATATATGCATGTTTTAGTGCTAAAAAAATGTAATTCCTGACTGTCCCACATTTTATGAACTTGTTAAAGTACACATTTTATAATTTATTTATGGATATATCATACTGATGTCAGAGATGTGGGAATAATAATTATCCTTCTTCTGGGAGTTTTAATTCTCACACTGTTCATTTAATATATGTTTGCCTGGAATGTCATATATGCGTGTATATGAATGTGTCTTTTCCAGTCTGGATTAAACTTAAGGGACCTTCTTAATGGTTTAATAATAGAAGGTAATAAGACTTGAGCAATAAATCCATTTTCATTATACGCGTAATAGCTTGTGGCTGCACTTTTTCCTTCTCTTTCATTTACGTATAACTTATTTTTTACATTGATTTTTAAAGCTGTCTTGACAATGGATTGTAATTAGCTTTGCATATAAATCATAAAAATTGAAAATTTTATATACTCAGATAAATTGAAAAGGACATAAAATGTTAATTTACATTATTGAGAAGTAATATTTCTATGTTCCCCCTAAATATATTCAGTACAAGTTATTGAAAGGAATGGGTTTACATGACTTGTCCAGAAGTATTTTTTTTTTTTTCAGATTTGGGAAGTGAGATGAAATGAGCCCTGAGAGATGAGAAACCTGGCTACTAGTTTGCTATTATCATTACCAGAATGATGGAACAAGGAAAAGGGACATAAAATCTGAAAAGTAGCACTGGAAGTTGTTCCGATGGAAACAAATCCATTGCATTTCACACAATAACGCATGACTAATTCTGTTTCGCTTTAGTTACACAAAGCTTTAATTAAATTAAATTGCACTTAAGGGTCACAGAATAATTTAGGTTGAAAGAGCACACTGGAGGTCATCTTGTTCTGCTTCTGCATAAAGCAGGACCAACTTCAGAGCAACCTCAGGTTGCTCAGTGCCATAGCCAGTCAGGAGCCACAGAGCCACGTGAAAACCTGGGTGTCACCCAAAGTGTCACTGCAGGCAGAGCTGGCCACAGGGAGATAGAGCATAGTTTACCTCTCGGGGAGCATGCCAAAGGCAATTTGGTTGAGGACCTGTGTGCTAATTTTCCAACTTAGCTTATGTTTTCTTATGCACCTCCTCTGGGCAAGTGCTTGGGTTACTGAGCTGACTGGAAGGGAAAAATCACCTATATACCTTATTGTACAGGTACTTTATCTTTAAATATTCCACCTCACATGTAGCAGCAACACATTTTGATTCATAAATGATAGGTCTATAAGTCAAATAGAACTCCTTTGTTTCTGGAAATACTATATTTTTTCAGGAAACGCACCAGTAACATCACACTGAAATCCTTTCTGTTGTTGTTGTTGGTTTTCTTTTTACGTATTTAGAATTATCCCAAGGCACTTTTATGTACATATCACATAATGAAGTAAAAATACTTCACTTGGTACTTTTTATACGAACAATTTCTACCTGACAAAGTTATGATCTCCCATACATTTGCATGTAGCAAACTACATTTAAAACACAAGCGTGTGGCTATTATTTGAATCAGTAACAATGGTTATTTAATAGTCTTACAGTACACTTTTAGATAATTTTTATATTACTGGTGCATCACCTGTGTATCATTTTCAGGTCACGTAGCACCATTTAAGAATCACTGGGTTGTATTCACCATCTCCAAGAGAAAGCATGATGTTTTCAGGACACTTTCAGTAGGTGGCTAATTGGTTTAAAAAAATTGAAAATCCAAGTAATTGGATCCAACCAGAACACTGACATTAATTTACCCTTTCACCAGTTGTTTATTTTATCTTTGAGATAGATCTCAAAGAATCAACATGAAACAAAAACAAAACTTGCCTTCAGTTCTTGATTTTCCTACATTATTTGGAGTTGGGTCATTATTCTTAAGCAGATGTCAACAGAATTTCTCCTTGAACTGCGTGACATGCCCAAGACTAAACTCTTACTCTGTTTGTACACACATCATCCCTGGCCCACATTTGGAACCACTAAAACAATAAATGCACGCCAGTCTTCTAAGATTCACCTGGAGCATATGCTACTTTAGCCAGCTTTCAGATATTTAATAGAACTCAATCATTTCACTGTTTAGAGTAAATACTAATGTCCAATGCAGATCCATTCCACATCAACTCGCTCAGTTTTTTAGTATTAGTCACTGTTGCAGTAATATTGTCTGCAGGTTGTCTGCTGACACCTTTTCTAAAAATCAATTAAAGTATGCAGGACTGCATCCCTGTCAAATTTATCAATATAGCTTTGACAAACAAAAGCTTATTATTAAAATATTATATATGACCTATCCTAGGGATTACAAACATGTCTGTAACCACTTAAAAAGGTTTCCACTAAAAGCCCACAGCATTCTACATATGATATCGTACTTTCCTTGAGTACATGCACAAATTCACAAGTTGCAATTAGAGAAAATGGGAAAAATGCTCGTGTTCAACACCTGAAAGCCTCAGGGTTCTCTAAAGAAGAGAATAATTGTGGGAGCACCCCAGTTAATAACATCAGAAGTGCCAACTCATGTTACGAGATGAACTTGGTTCAGCAAGCTGAGATCTGGCATAGTCAGACTGAGAAAAGCCTGTTGTGCTAAAGATAAACTCTATTTTTAATCAAGGGTACTGCTAGGTGCCCAGGTGTGGCATGGTAGGAACCAGAACGGTTCAGCAATCAGTGCAACCACACTGTCCTCCTGGCACACCACCACAGTGCCACTGCTTACTGCAAAAGCTGGCTCCCATCACGGCCAAATTTTACTGATCTCCATCAAGCCACACAAGTGTACCCACAGGTTCATAGGAAGTTGGCTCCTCTGGCCCAGGAGGTATATTCTTTATGGTTCTGAGGTGGGTCACCAGAAGTTGTAACCTCTATGCTTGTTTTACAACGCAAAATGTTGCTTCCATCTCTTTTTTTTAAATGGAAGACTGAAATAGAAGGATCCTGAAGAGAGCCGTTTACTGTCGCTGCAGCTGCACGTGTAGGCACACAGCAAAGCAGCATTCATTCTGATTGCCCTAGTTGCCACTGAGCAACTTCTTTGAGCTGTTGAAACCAGGCTCGTGCTACTCCTACATCCATTTTTCTTTCACTTGCTTTTCCCTGCAAGTCAAAATGAAGAGCTAACAGACTATAAAATACACTTTGTGTTAGTACATAATACCACCACATAGAGATACGCTAATCACAGCATTCAGGTTGCTCTTTATTTCCAACAGAATGGACAAAAAGTGCTTCAGTGCAGCATACTTCATCTCACCAGGGAAACGTCTCAAACGCCTGCTCTGATCATAACGACACAGGAACAACACCGACAGGTAAAAGGATACCAGCAACTACTGCCCAGAAGGCTGACAATTAATAAGTAGGTAACAGGCTTACCTTTTGATTTTGACTGGTGTTTGTCATTCGTGATCCTCCAAGTTGGGGAAGAAGGGAGTCCTTGAGCTCAAAAATGGTTTTCAATCTGTAAAAGAGAAAAAAGAAAAATTTTTTATTTTCAGCTAACTGAATACACTGATGAAGCTCAACTTATTTTCACTTATTGCTACTATTTCTATTAAATAGACATAGCTCACTATGAATAATACTATAAAACATTTGCATCTTACAGAGAGGCATTCATTAATCACTTCCTCTATTCACACTGAAACAGCTATGATAATCAATTCTTATTTACACAGCTGTGATATGAATAATTTTAAAATTTTGCTGTAATTCTTTTTCTGTTCTGCTGAAAAACCATTTCAGAGAACTGAGGGTCTTTCTCATACATATGGAATGTATGTACAGGAATGTTCAAGTGCTATTTGCAATACTTAATTACATAAAACTGCTGTAGAAATGAAGATTAAGTCCGCTCTCCATCTTCTAGGTTTGCACACTGCTTAAGAGATTAAAATCTGCCTTTGTGCAATTATAAAGAAATAGATTTCTGAAAAGTGTACGTCGGCTCTTTGAGACCAGAACGCAGTTAAAGTACCAAAGGAAAAGGAAGGCAGATAAAATAAATACTGGTATGCAGATGTGTATATATATAAATATTCCCTTTATAAGGAAGATGATGCTCTGTTACAACGCAATGTTTATTTCTGAAGAGCAGTCAGAACTGCATCTTGACCAAGCAATGGATCACACTGCCCAGAAAGGCTGTGCAGGTTGTGCATCCTTGGAGATGGCACCAAAACTCGAGGGGACAAAGATCTCAGTGACCTGCTCTGAGCAGGAGGCTGGACATGAGACATCCTGAAATCCCTTCCAACTTCATTTACCCTATCTAAATGTAATGCAATTAATAAAAAAATAATCCTAAATTGGAGAGAGATTCTTTCTGTCTAATGGAGATTTTTTTTTCTGAATTTAAGCAGAAAAGATCTTTGCTCAAGAGAAAAACTCAACGATTTTCTCTAGTTCAGCAGAGACTAATTATCTCACCATTGATTCACAGCTACCACTTTATCCTGCCACTGAATTCAAAGGTAGTTGTATTTCCATAACCAGTGGCAACAAATTTTTATTTCTTTTTGTATGGCAAGTAATAAATTGTACAAAACAAGTACAGGCTATTAAGAACTCACAGTTAAGCAACAATAGCAGCCTCTTCAATATCAATATAAAATAAAATGTAATACAGCTACTTTATATACAAAGACAATTGATAGATTAGGGTAAGGCAGATGCATCCATCACCACAAACACATAGTATCACATGTAGTTATGAAAAATGCTTGATAAATATATATACATGGGGAATGTCTTTAGTAAATTTCAGTTTTGGCTGAAGAAACAGCAAAAAGCAATTGGCTTGGACCTTCTTTAACCATAAAAGGATTGTTTGGATAGTTGGTTAATTTAAAACAGCTGTAAATATTCTGTGCAGAATATTGTAACATAATTCCTACAAAGTATTCAGAACTTTGCTAGGGAGCAATGGAAGTGTCTTAACAGTTCATCACCTACAGTCTTTCTTTGGATGCCAAAGTTTGTCCACATACACAAGTTATTTGCACTCATGGGAGATCCAAACTTATTCATCTGTACATAACATGAGTTGTGTCATGCCCCTCAGCATCAGCAGCTGCTGAACTGTCAGCATGAATAAAAAAGTGCTCAGTGTTTGTCTTTCTCCATATAAAAGACACTGAATGTCGTTATTACTATTGGCCTTACACATGACCCAACAGAAACACTCTCCTATATACTTCCTGGAAGTATATGAAGGCTTCACTACTGGTCTTGTGTGAGGTTATTTAAATGAATTGCTTTACAGTGACGCTGACATCACAGATGTGTCAGTGGTATCTGACAGTTATCTGAGGTGTTATAACTGCACAAGTGTGTGGGAATAAGTAAAAAAACAGAGAGCCCAATTTTAGGGATAACTTTATCATACAAAACCACAGACCCCTCAGCATGTAAGTACGGGTGTTCTAGGGCAGAATTTCTACATGACCGTTTCAGAACATCTGGCAAACAAGTCCCTTTTATTTGTACATAGGATGTCACACTGACTGATCCCAAGCACTAACAAACTAAACTGCATAACCCATAGCCTGATCCTTTCACTATGGCCCAACTGGCTCTAGCCATCCACACAGCAGTTTTAAACAGTCAGGAAATGATGACTGGCAAGATACACTAAGGTATATGCAGCAGGAAGATGAGCAGTCCTGATTTCAGCTTCAAGCTCTGTGCTTCATCAGCCAACTTTTGGAGAAGGACTCATGCCTCCAAAAGACAACTACTGAGAGGGAGCTGCTCCATATCCACACCCCACAAGCCTGCTCTAGAAGCACCTGCACAAGCACTTGTGGCTTTGCCAGAGAGATGGAGAAGAACAAAGAGTGCAGCAGTCCTGGTGAAGAAAGGGAGTAACCAGTGAGATTTCAAAACCAGATTGGAAATAAGTAACTTGGAGAACAAAAGCTTCAAAAGCGTAACACAAGCCTGCAAATAAGGGCATTGGTTCAAACAACTGCAACTTAGTTTTCTTCTAGTGAGCTGTGTTTTTTTGAGGAAAAAAAGAGAGGTGGGTTGGTAGGAAACAGTTTTTCAGTTCTATTTGGAAATATGTTCTAACTTTGATGGAGAAAAAAAAGTCTTTCTGCCTTCCTATGTTGACTATATAGAGTATATGTATTCTCTACGAAGCTACTAAGTTCTCAAGATCTTTTTAGGCTAATGAAAGCCGAGGCAGAACCCCTAATTAGCACGAAGCCCAAGCATAGGCACTGGAAAGTTTAGGAAAACTGCTGTTATCCCGGCTCTTGGAAAACACAGCCAGGTGCGAACCCCTCAGGGTGTAACACACACACAGCAAGGGTCCCCTGACGGGAGGGAGGAGCCGTTAACGGTCACCCCCACAGCTTACCGCTCGCGCATGCGCTCCCCCACCGCCGCCGCGTGTCAAGAAGCTCCCCCCTCAGCCCCACTGCTTATAAGCCGCCAGCCGCTGATTGACTTCTGGACTGACCAATAGCACGACGGCGACGGCACGGCGCAGCCAATAGTAAGACGAAAGCGGCGCGTGGGCGGGACCAGGTATATCCCTATGCGGGGGCGGCGGTGGGCGGGGCGCGCGCCCTGCCCGCCCTCTAATGGCGGCCGCCGCGCTGCTGGCGCCACTCGCGCTGCTCGCCCTGCTGCGGGCGCTGCTCTGCCCCTGCCCCTGCCGCGGGGCCCCGGCCTCCCCCCCGGCCGTGACCGCCCGGCTGGCGGCGAAATGGCCGCTGACTCCGCTGCTGCTGGAGGCGAGGTGCGTGCAGCCCCCTCGCTGCCTTCCTCCGCTGCCGGGCGTCGGGACGGGGACCGGGACGGGAGCGGCGCTGGCTGCGGGGCGGGAGGCGGGGGGAGCCGGGGCAGCGTGGGGTAAAAGCAGCTTCATTTCCAGACAGCTAACTCGCTGCTGCCTCACGAGTGAAGTAACGGTGGGTAAAGGCTTGACTAAAGGCGTGGGGCTGCGGTAGTAAAGGGTGCCTTCAGAAAAGGCGCTGTTAATTAGCGATTCCTAATTCAAAGCACAAAGTCAAAATGCTATTTTTTCCTCTTACACACTTCTGGCCCCTCAGCCAGTTCGGTTTACAATTGTGCTCGGTTTTGCATTTCAACGTGTTTGCTGCTGTAACCCAAGGGGTGGCAAGCTTCCAAAGTGAAGATCAGGGAAGGATAAGCTGGGGATAGCGAGGTTATCTTCTGGGCAGGCCTGAGGGGCAATAAGAACAACAAAATGGGAAAGTGATAACGTTAAGTGGGGAAAAATACGGTATTTGGAATAAAGCAAACCTTACCTTTCACGCTTGTAATGGTTAACCTGTCTTTGAAAGTGTACCAAAGAACAGGGATTTCCCCTGCATATCGAAATAAACATTGTCACTGATTTAAAAAAAAAGTCTGTAATTTAATTAAAATGATAATCTGACGCTGTGTTCTTATTTGTACATTTAGATTTGTACATCATTTAATAAAGTTTGTGTGCTTAACTACGTTTATACATAACTGTATATTGGTATACACATGGAAAAATAAAATGAAAAGCTGCTTGTGTTTATTAGTAGTCTCTTTGCTTTATAACTGTTGAGTTCAGGTTGGTAGTGGTTTTGTTTAATATCATTTAACCAAAATTACATGAGTATTTGTATTTCATACTGCAGAGATCTGAGGTGTTATCATTAAATACTTAACACTTTATTGCTTTTTTGTTGTTGTTTTTGTTGTTACTTTAAAACAATTGAGGATTTTTACTGTGGTACATCTTTGGGCAAAGTCAACCTATGGACAATTCATTTTTATTTTTTAAACAGTGAATTTATTGCAGAAGATGGTAATGAGAAGTTTTGGCAGTTCTTGGAAACTGTACGCGAATTAACAATTTATAAACAAGGAGGTAAGTTAAACAGCATGCTAGTTCTAATATATCTTACACTTTACACTATTTTTAAATGTCAAGCTAACACATCAGCTAGTTCCTGTCAGGTAAAGCCTAACTCTTCCACTATTGCTTGCTGGGTAACTTTCTTTCAGAAAGTTTCAGCGTATTTTCTCCCAGGCGATCTATATGCAGGGCTACTTTAAAAATAAAGAAGACAAGATGGACTGAACTGCTCTTTGAGCATGGGACAGAAATGTAAAGATTAAAGATACCTTCCTATAAGATCCATCAAGAGAAGTTGGATATTCAGACAGGATTTTGTGTATGAAAGATATTTAAAGAGGAGAGAATCCCACAAAACTCAAATGAGTATGGTAGCTGAAGGAAAAAATGAAAATACCAAGAATGTTTAATACTTGTAGGTGACATTGAGATGGTTTATTAGCAGCTATACTAAGTGTCTTACAATAATACCACTGGCAAAATAGGGTAAGAAATCGTGCATGACTAGACAACAGAACATTAGATTGCTAGAAGTCTGGAAATAAATCCAGTGAACTAAACATAAATGTAAATGAGCCATCCCAGAAAGTGCCCTGGAAAGCAGTTTCATAGAAATTAGAAGAATTAAAAATGAAAAATTTAGATATTTGCCAGATCGTTCAACAGGTTGGTCAATATTAAAGTGATTTGTAAGGTTAATTAATGGACAGGGTGAAAAGGGTTCAAAATGACCTAAGGATAGAACCATAGAATCATTAAGGTTGGAAAAGCCCTCCAAGATCATCTGGTCCAACCATCCCCCTACCACCAATGTCACCCACCAAACCATGTCCCCAAACACCACGTCCAGCCTCTCCTTGAACACCCCCAGGGACGGTGACCCCACCACCTCCCTGGGCAACCCGTCCCAGTGCCTGACTGCTCCTTCTGAGCAGAAATGTCTCCTCATTGCCAACCTGAACCTCCCCTGGAGCAACTTGAGGCTATTCCCTCCAGTCCTACCACTAGTTACCTGTGAGAAGAGGCCGACCCCCAGCTCCCCACAGCTTCCTTTCAGGTAGCTGCAGAGAGCAATGAGGTCTCCCCTGAGCCTTCTCCAGACCAAACACCCCCAGTTCCCTCAGCCACATCCTCACAGGCCTGGTGCTCCAGGCCCTTCACCAGCTTCGTAGCCCTTCTCTGGACACATTCCAAGGCCTCAGTGTTCTTGTAGTGAGGTGCCCAAAACTGAACACAGTACTTGAGGCACTTGTTTCATTTGCTCTTCAAAATAGTAGCATTTGTTAGGCATGATTGTGAGGGCCTATATCACTTGGACCTGCCATTAGGAGAGGTCTTAACTAAATTGAATGTTAATGTTAGCAGTCAAAGGCTGACAAGTTGTATGAAGACCATGCCAGTAATGTCAGTGAGATGACAAAAATCATGCTCAGAATACAATATATATGGGAGGGAGAAGGAGCTTAAGGTACAACACATGTTGTACCTTAAGTATGATTGACAATATGAATCAAAAAGAGTTTGTTACGTCACTGTGGATGGGTCAGTGAGAGCATTATTTGAGTGCTTAGCAATGCTCAAAGAAGCTGATAGACTTCGAAAATGATGAGGAAAGGAACAGAGACCAGCATGGTAAACAACACTTTGTTGCTTATGATTGCATGATGTGCTTTTGTGTAGAGTAGAACATGATGTTCTACTTTCTTTTCTCACTGCCCTTCCCCTCTTACCCTTCATTTTTGCAGAAAGCTTCTAGTAGAAGTAGATGATGTACAAAGAACTGTGATTGTAGGTGTGGGATGTAAACTGGAAAGGGAAAAAAATAATTATTCAGTGAGGTAGTGAAAATGGGATAGTCAGAAGTTAGAAGTATAAGCAAAAACAGAGAGAATCGCTGAGGGCAGTGAGCCTTCAAAGCTGTTCTGTGCAAGGGCATGAGGACACAGAAAATGGAAATAAGGTCAGCCTGACCTCTGGCTGTCTCCTGGGGGCCTTTTTATGGCAAGTATTGGAACTAATGGTTTTTAATGTGTTTATCATTGCTCCGGACAGTGCTGTGGATTACACCTTCCACAAGATTGTGGATGGTGCAAACCTGGGAGAAATCAAGAAGCTGGAGGCCCGAGCTGTCATTAGAGAGGCCTCGGCAGGCTGGAGAGATGGGCCTGCAGAAATACCGGGAAGTTCAGCAAAGGCACTTAAGGATTCCTGCACGTGGGCTGGAATAACCTCAGCAACAGTGCAAGTGGGGCACTGGCTGACTAGAAAGCAGTTCTTGAGAACCAGCTGGATATCTTTGTCAACACTGCATTGTGTTGCGTTCTTGTGCCTGTGAAAGCCAGCTACGTACTGTGCTGAGTTAGCAGGAGTGTAGCCAGCCAGCTAACAAAAGTGATTATTTAACTGTAATAGCACTTGCAAGACTGCCTCTGTAGTAATGGGCCAGTTTGGGCCATTACACTAAAAACATTGTCATCCTGGAGCAAGTCTAGGAGAGGATCACCACAGTGGTTGGGGAACTGGGGCAGACTTAAAGAGGAGGGGTGAGAGATGGGTTTCATTCATCCTGAAGAGAAGGGTAAGGAGAGATCTCATATCCTCAGCTGCCTAACAGCAGGGTACGCAGGAGGATTAGATGATGGTAGTGGGGAACCTTAAGAATGTACTAAAATACTTATTTAAGTAAGCATATAAAACTATTGGTAAGTGTATATTTGTTATTACGATCAACAAACTTGTATGTTTATAGTGCAGGAAAGTTTAAAGTTCTGGCACCAGGTGTGGGTTTCCTAAAAGTTAATTCACAGTTGAGGTAGTATAATAAACCAGTGCTTTTTCTGAATGGGGGGGAGGGAGGAAAGTTACAATTTTAGAGGAAAAGAAAGTGGTTATTTAATGACCAAATCACATCAGTATTGATTCTTCCAACTTAAAAAGGGTCTTACTGAAATCAATATCCTAAGTGTGAAACAGAAATATTATGAGTATCATATGTATCCAGCAATAATTAAGACACTTTCAGTAGAGAAGTCTGCATTAGGCATCTGGTATAAAATGGTCAGTTCCAGTAAAGAATATTAATACTGAGACACTGGAGTGGCACAGGGAGAGCTACAGTAGTATACCTCTGAGGAGAAGTTTGTTCTCTGGATGTTACAGAACAAGCTCTTTCTTATCTGTTACACGTCAAAAGACATAGAGGAATATTCACAATGCAACAAAAACTGAGCAAATTAAAGCAGATGACTCAAAAAGGGTTGGTTGGGGTGAATGATTTTTCAGTTGTACACTTGATGATATCAAAACTAGGTAGGATGGATGATAATACGTTGATTTCAAACAGAAGAAAATTTCTAGAAGCTAAAGGAATCCTAGATTTCAAGCTGAAAAGCTGGGTTTATAGAAGATTTGGATAGTAGATTTATATCCCAATGTACTGTTGAGTATTTCAGAAGAGTCACAAAGTATTAGAGAAGCCAAGAGACAATTGAAAAGTATCAAGTATGGTGGCTTTTTTAAATCATTGCTTGGATGATTTCAAACCTGTTGCTTATCAGTCCGTGAAATCTGTGGTTTTAAATTTGGAATAATCAAATCAGCATCAGTTGTTAATTTGTTCGTTTAAGTATTTAGTCGTAGCAAATTTGGTCTATAAATAGTCTGTTTAGCTGTCATGTCTGTAGAAATTAAACAAATTTGGTGGGAACAATGTATGTGGAATTTGCTACATCATTTCATCATTGAGATCATCAGCTATGAAAAACATCAAAAAAAGGATGATTATGGGATATGCTATATTAAATTAGAGAGAGGTCTTCAGGTAGCATGGACAACATTCTGCATGTTTACTTAACATGCAATATGTTTGCCTCTCGTCTTGTAGAAAATTCGGAAATGGGAGTGATGCTGTTTGGGGCTGCATGTAATAAAGAACTCAAAGCTGTGAAAATATTAAAAAACAGCAGAGTTACAAAATACTTAAATTGCAGTTTAAACTTTGTGCTGTTTTCATATCTCAAAAGGTTAATTTAGGAATACAGAGTGAAGGTAAGGAGCTAGTTCCCTGCTGACAAATAATAACTTGAGTGTTTACTGTCTTCCTAAGTGGTTTAGTTTGTGTGTTGAATGTTCAGCTACCTTGTAAATACTAAACAAAGAAAAACCCACAGACATTAATAAGGAAACTGTTTTCTCCAAAAGAATAGAACAATATATTACATATAAACAACAATCATGCAAATTATCTGTTGCAGATATAGAAGGTTAATCATTGCACACTGTATTAGATCACCATTACTCAACACTAAATCAGATAAGTATTTTAATGCCCATATCAACCATATAAATTCAAGAGGAAATAACACAGTCATGGCATTTTTCTATAATAACCATGCAATAAAGTACTCCATATATACTGGTGTCTTTCATGAATGTCACAGGGGTTTGACAGGCCAATGATGCTGGAACTGCTGTTACCTGAGTTCTCCAGTTCCCTGACTAATCTATAGATATAGATATACACATGTATAAATTTGGAACAATCCCCGAACTCCAGTCCCTCAAAACAATATGCCTATCACCCTGTACTCTTCTGACTTAATTATGTCCATTATAGATACTCTTTGTGCCTCCTGTGCCTCAGTACTTTCAATTCTCCTGTGGGGCACCAGCATATATTCAGATTACTTCTGTGGTGTGCGTGCTCACTTGCATGGAGTCTGAGGAGCTATGATAAAGACCTTTGCTTTCCTTTTGTGACCATCCTGCTCTTCTCCCTCTTTTTAAAATATTTTTAATCTACTTGTGATATGAGATACATCTAGAGATTGTGGATAATAAATGTAGATGAATATGAGTCTACTTCTAAGCTTCAGTTGTTGTTCAGTTCAGTTCAGTTTGACTATAGGAGTTTAGAGAGCTATTCAACTGACAATTTTAGGCACGTTTAGAGCAACCTAAATAGCTTTTCATGTTTTGTTGGCTGCTAGACTATATTGGCTGGGGTGGCAGTTTACAGACATATAGCTTGTACGCATGCATTTAGATGTTTCAAATCGGGAGCTGTATCCCATCGATGTCATCTCATTTAGTTATTTTTTAATCAACTTGGTTAATGAATTTAATGGTAATATGCCATCATGAAACATTTTATGACCAAAACATCTGTTTCTCCTTGGTTGCCTCTAACATTCTAAAAATTTATCATGGCTTCTACTTTTTAGCAGAGAGCGTTGTTAAAAACGTGCCTGAAGGGTAAGCAGTTGTCAAGTATCAAGGAGCAAATACTATGTGAAAATAGGTTGAAGTACATAATAAACTTAAAAAAATGGGTTTTGCGTGAGATGGATCATATAGCTGTTGATGTGGATTAATTTATCTTGCTGAAAGTTAAAGAGCTAAGACTGTAGTCTGAATAAAGCCAGCAGTTTTAGTATAAATGTAAGTAGTCCAATTAATTTAATGTTAGACAGGAATGTTTATACACAGTTTACGGGAAGGCATATTCCTGGAAATGTAGTACATGCCCTTTTGTAATCCTATTTTTTTTATTTTTTTTGTGTGTGTAGTGAATAACAGCAAACTGAGTCTTTCGAAATAATTAAATTTTCGGGAGGAAGAAAAGGGAGAAAGAAGATCCTAGCGGTTCTAGGAACAAAAGGGTAGGGGTTGTAAAGAGGAAAGCAAGAGGATAGGAAGTACTTCATCATTGTATATGAAAAGCATTGCCCAATGCTAGGGCAAACAGTAGGTGAAAAGACAATTCAGTAACTCAGACAGTTTTGAATGCCATGGTACCAGGACGTTACTTAAGAAACTTCAGAAATTAAAGGAATAGAGAGACATGAAGACAAGTATTCTACAATACTTGGCCAAGGATACAAGGTAGGAAGGAAACTGCCTAGCAGATATGTGCTATACAAGAATACGAATGAAATCCTGCAAAGAAAATTCAGGGTATCACAGAAGCTACGATTAAAAATGTTTTAATCCTGCTGTTGAACAGGAGCAGTAAAAGACTGGGCAGTCTCTATAGAGTAGAAGGATGTTGTTTAGTGTTTTGGCATCAGAATGGTGAATGCTCAGATGCCAATTTTTTTTCTCCAAGTTGTGTTTTTGTGTTTGTTTTTTTTTTTAATATCCCAGGTTCTGGATTTATTTTTTTTTTAATCCTTCCCAAGGGATCCTTTTCATCAGAACTTGCCAGGCTCAGAAGTTTATTTACATCTAGAGTTGGCCTCAGTTGATGGATAATTCCAAAACCATGGCCTCTAGGGTTATGGTATGTGGTCTAGCGTGGTTCCACTTTGGACCCCTAGAGGGGGGACAATCATTCCACTTTCACAGAAGAAACACTTTTAAATTAAGATGTTGACCAACAACATAGGTAAATTTAAGCTGGACAGCTACAATGGTTTACCCCCTCAACTTGCTTTCTCTTTGCTGCAAATTTTCAACTTTATAGGAGAATATTTGAATTTTAGGTGAAAAAGATCCTGAATCACTGCATTTTACATTCTATTCATGTAAGTAAAATACATGCTGATTACTTAGATTTTTTTTCACCACAGTGTCCATTCTGGACTACTTTGTGCATGTTTCAGCTGTTCCTACTGTGGAAGACCAACCTCTACAACAGCGATGGTGCACAATGTTTGTTATGGTAAAAGCTTTGGTTCCTCAACTTTGTGTTCAAGAATATCATATACAGCAACGTAGAAAACTTGGCCCTGTTCAGACTTTTGATGCATTATTCCTTAAACTCCTTAACAGATACTGGCATTTTTCTCAATTTGATAAAAGAGTAATTAGGCTTCTTCCACTGACATGCCTAAGGAAAGCATGAGAATATTTATGTGCAGCCCAGAAAGTCAACCGTGTCCTGGGCTGCATCAAAAGAAGTGTAGCTAGCAGGCTGAGGAGGTGATTCTTCCCCTTTACTCCACTCCTGGATCCCATATAGAGTACTGTGTTCAGCTCCTGGGCCCCCCCAACATAAAAAGGACATGGGCCTGTTGGCAAGTCCAAGGAAGTCCATGAGGATGTTCAGAGGGCTCATAGAAGACCTTAGAGCAGCCTTCCAATACTTAAATGGGGCCTGCAAGGAAAGATGGGGAAGGACTCTTCATCAGGGAGTGTAGGAACAGGATTAGGTTTAACAGTTTTAAACTGAAAGAGAATAGATTTAGATTAGATATTATAGAGAAATTCTTCACTCTTAGGGTGGTGAGGCCCTGGCACAGGCTGCCCAGAGAAGCTGTGGGTGCCTCATCCCTGGAGGTGCTCAAGGCCAGGCTGGATGGGGCTTTGGGCAGCCTGAGGTGATGGGAGGTGTCCCTGGCCATGGCAGAGGGATTGGAACTAGATGGTCTTTGAGGTCCCTTCCAACCCAAACCATACTGTGATTCTATGGTTTTTCCACCTGAAGAATAAATGGACACTCTTTATTTAACACCACAGTTCTTTATTATAACTTCCATTGTTCCCATACTCCATCCACCTTCCATTCTTACTCAGAGTCCTAATTTTGGCTTTGAGAAGGTGAGATTGCTGGGAGGGGTAGGGGATGGGAAACTGTTTCACTTGTATCCCTTCTCGTACTCTTGTTAATAATGCATTTCCAGGGAAGAAATGGGGTATGTGAGAGTAGACCAAAGAATGTTGCCAGTAGAAGAGCTTTATGGATGTAAACTGAATGATTGGAGTGGTCCAAGACTAAATGTGAGGAAATAATTTTAAAAATAACGCTGGTTGAACATAACCTTAAAAATTTGCATTAAAAGGCTAGCATAAGCTTGAAATATTAAGCTCTGTTCAAGACTTTCCATATGGGACTGCAAAGAGGTATTACTGTATTGAGTAGATTTTTTTATTGCTGAAAATGACTTGATGTTAACCAGTGCTATTCTGCTCACTTTTAATTCATTTGTGTTACATTAGGCCTTGATAATTTTTAGGTAAAGAAAACAATTTGTTGGTGGACAACACTGAAGACTTCTGAACTGCCTGTCAGTGCTAGCATAATATGCAAATACTATGTTAACACAGATAGGTAAGCCACACCATTAGAGGCTAAATACAAAAACTTTGTATTTTTTTTCTTCAACAGATTCAGAGCATTCTTACTACAATTTAATCTTGAAGAAAGCAGGACAATTTTTATCCAATTTGCAAATCAATCTGTTGAAGTTTGCACTTTCCATACGGGCATATTCTCCAACTGTTCAGATGTTTCAGCAGGTGAGTATATTATCTGATATATTTGGTAAATGATTGATGTGGTATTTTGGCTTCAGAGTAAATAATATTTATTACAATTCAGTAATATACATGCAGGTGTTTTTTGTAGTCAACCCTGATACAAATTATAAAAGGTAGGATGTGATGTTTTATAAGCTAGTTTTATTGTGAGGAAAAAATCTTTGTGTTTAATTATTTGGATAGTTGTATATGGATAGTTTGTTCTTTCTTAAAACTCAGCTGTGGGTTGGTTTGTTTGTTTCGCATTGCTTTAAATTTTCCTTTGTGAATTCAGACATTCCCAAAGAAGGAAATTTCTTGTATCTTCAAGACATTTAGATCTGTTATTTGGTGGACTTCTCTTCTCTCTCATTATAGTATTTCAGAAGTTGAAAGATAGAATAGTCAAATACTGATAGCAGCTAAAATTAAAAATGCCTCAGAGTATAGTCTGTGATTTAAGCTTGTGGAGGATATTTCTCAGAACCATTTTATAGAACATAAAGGGACCTGAGATTTCTGGAACATAACTTTATTTGATAGACTAACTCTTACAAAGGTTATAAGGTCTCAATCTTTTAATATTTTCCATTACTATTTTCACATGTACACAACTTTGAATGGGCTTAATTAGAAACAAAACTCAATGGCAGCTGTGGAGTTATTTTAATCAAAGGGATGTGAGTTTAAGTTGAAGTGCAATCAAAGTATTCTGGTTAAGTATAATTGTTGAAATATTAGATTGCAGCTGATGAACCTCCACCAGAAGGCTGCAGTGCATTTGTGGTTATCCATGAGAAGCACACCTGTAAGATTAATGAAATAAAAAAGCTTCTGAAGAAGGCTACTAAGAGGTAAATTTAATGATCTGTTTTAAGAGGAAAAATAGTTTAATAAAGAAGTAAATGTTTTATAGCACATATAGTATTTTGGAATTTTGCATTCTACATACTTGATGTTAACAAGCCCATAAATCCCGGTTTACTGCATATTTAAAGACATACCCATTTAAAGTATACATTATTTTTAAACAGTTACTTTTGGTTTTGAAATATTTTAAACACTTTCTGTTACAGAAATTCATCAATTATGAATCAAAATAGCCTTCTAAAACAAAACCATAGAGCTTTGCTCCTCTAACCCCATGGATAATTTTGTATTTCTTCAATTTTTCTGGTATGGAATAGTGAAGTTTAGAGTGTTCTTTCTGTAACAGCTTACCATTTTATGCATCAGAGTCTGTACTTCAACTGACAGACCTTTCTATGTTGTCAATGCCAATGCATTTGAGGGTTTCCAGAATGTAGGAGTGGAAGAAAAGTCTACCACAGATGGCATAACTTTCTTTACCTTGTGTTAGACTTTAAATCTATCAAGACTTTAAGCAGCTTTTGTCCTGTGGAAACTACCATCTGTCCAGAATGAGTTTGGGTTTTGAGATAAAATATATAGAACCTATCAAAATAACAAACAATAACAGAAATAACGAAAGCAAAATATTTAACCTTTATAAAAACAGAATTATATTTTTTCAAAACCTTCATGTAGGGTTTGTTTTTGTTTTTTGTTTGTTTGTTTTTTCATTTTTTCATCCTGCAATGGTCAAGGTTATCATGATATACATTCGTGTTCATGCCCTCAGCCACTTCACGGAGATAAGTAGAAAGACTACTATGAAAAGATGATTTAGTAGGCCGTAACACTTGGATTTTTCTTTCTATCAAATATAAACTGGGGGAAAAGAATGAAATTTGTCTTTTTGGTGCTGGTTGCCTCTAAAAACAGGCTTATGTTCTATGTGTGTGATTTATGGTATTGTCTAAGTCATTGATATAATTACAACCTACTGAATCATTGTCCTTTACTTAGTCAATAACCAAGGTTTTTGCATAAAGATTTTACTGTCTCATCTGCAGTGTCCCATTTTTAACTGTTATGTTCTGCGTAACAAATGTCTCTCATTTTCTTACATAAATTATTTGTATTATATTTGAGCTTTTTAAATGATTTGAATTCTTCTGGTGATCTATTAAAACATTATGAGACCTTAACATTTTACCACAATGCCTGAATATACTATTCTTCTGTAACAATATACTTCTCCTTTAAAGCGGATTTGGCACATTCTTCTTTCTGGAGATATTTTTCTCAAACTGACATGATTCTGGAAAATCAGGATACTAAACAAAAGAATCATAAAGTATTCAGAATTGAAAGAGTTAGACTGCTACGAATTATTAAATTAATTTTAAAAACTCACAGGAAAACTGAAGTTTTTTGTATTAAATTGTTTTTCTGTTTTGGGTAGTTTTTTTGTGTACAAGTCACATTACAACCTTCAACAAAATCTTTAACAACAAAATCTTGTTAAACTTCCTCTCCTTATACCTAGCCCAAAAATAGATGAGTCACTCCAATATTTACAGTTCCTGGAGCTAGACTTTAAGAAAAATATGTTCCCTACCAAGTAATTGTTCCATATTGCTTTCAATATGGAAACAATAGACTCTGGGTAGCGTATGCTCAGTCACTTGTGCTGGAGACTTATAGCCTAAGTGATACAGGTAGGGCTGTGCTACTTTCTCTCCCTTTTCTGTATGGTGTACATCATGGTATATGGAACAATCTCACTGCTGGTTCCTCTAAATCAGTCATTCTTTTTCTTGTGACTTTCATGGAAAGTGATGTTTTTGGTTTATTAATCTATGCTCCTTCCGTTCTTATTTCAATCTGTTTTCCTTTGTATTTTATTTCGGGGGGTATTGTCTGTTGTGAATCTTCCAATTAAGCCAGGCTTAAGCTAGGCTTTCAGTTGTGTCATTAAGTTCCCAGTATTGAACGGGAACACTAAGAAATATTCTATTTTTAGGGATCATAGTTTCAAATCTCGGTGGCAGAGAAAGAAGAGTCTGCGGCATTATTTTGTGCAGATCCATCAGCTCAGCCTGAGATCCAGGAAGTCTCAGGCAGTTTGGACTCAGGAGAGCCCAAATGGACAAGGTCTGCATGTCAAGATCAAATTTTGCTTCAGCCATTCCTTTCTGCAGCAGCTGCCGTGATTTGGTCTGTTTCAGTTACGTGGCAATGGGCTGCATGGCTCCAGTAGGAAGTAGTTGTAATGGGCTGCTCTCGGGCTGTGGACCATTGAAAGGAAGATCTTGAGTGCTAAAATGGTGGCGATGGCATATCTTGAAAACAACACTTGGATTTCTAGGGCTCTTGCTGCCAAAAGCTGACACCTGATGAGAGTCACACATACTGTTTTGGATCTGCCTAGGCAAGCACATAGCCGCCTTCACTACCCTAGTAACTGGTTAACGAGTGCTGGACTCCACATCTATGTATTGTTTTATCAGTTTTGTCTGCTTAACTGCTGCTTCTTCCCTTTCAGGCAGCCTTCTCACGGAATCACGCATGTCAATAAATGTATTAGCTTTGAGCAGTAAGAGAATCGATTCTTCCTCACTGCTGTTCAGTGTCAAAGCAAAACAGAAAACGGAGGCTTACCTCGGATTAGCAAGGGCTGAATGCTTTAATTATGAATTTCCAGGTGATTATGGTAGCCCAATGCTGTGTTATTTCAATGCAGCACTTAAGTTTTTAGTGAAGCTTGGTCATTATCATGTGAAATGCTTTCTTAGAGGCCGTCAGTATTCAGGAAAGTCACGACAGCAGCTGGTACTTCTTGAGATCATGATTCATTCTCCTAAGTGACTGGTTAAGAAAAGAGATGCTCCCTTGATTCAGGTTTTCAGTGTCCTATAAATGACTGGCAGTTGTCTCTCTGGGTATGAGACGTTTCAGACGTCACATCCCGTATGTAAGCTTTCAGCAGGGGCAAATCTGCATCTGCTCTTGAACTTATTGAAGAATTGTAGGTGTCATCTTTTTCAGGAATCTGAAACATTGTCTGTCCTGTCCCGTGATGAGCATGAGAAAGCTTACCTGATATTTTTGCAACACATGGCTGCATTCACCCAAGTTGATTCTCAAGCCAGGCCCCTCCTTTTGTGTCTGCCTTGCAAATGTGGTCTCCGATTGCATACCTACCAAGCTTACACAGGATGTTGATGTAAAGGCTCTGAGCAAGCTCATACAAATTGTCCCCAGTTTGAGTGAGGGATTGAAGCAGATTAATCCAAAGATCCCTCCCAATGTAAATTATTCCGTGATTTTATATAGAAGATATTCCTAACCTTTGCATCACAGAAGCTGTGGCATGTGGAGTTCTGCTCACAACTTTGCAGTATGACTTTTGAATGAGTGTGTAGCTACAGGGAACACATTTGTGCAGGGTAAGTTGGGTTAGAGTTTCTGAGCTTGCCTTGGAGAGGTTTGGAAAGAGTTTATTGATTCTTCCACTGTGACTATACAAAGGCAACTTTAAAAAATAAATGTACTCGTCAATAATTAGCACCTTGAGAATAGTTGTATTTGCCTGTTACTTTTCCACCTTTTCCCTATTTGTTCAAAAGATGTTTGCAGTCATCTAAGAATTCATTTATTGCAGGTGTAGGAAGCGTCATGGCCTTGAATGAGGAGGGTAGGTGCAATCAAAATTTGCAAAATTAGCTAAATTACACGAGCTTGATGCTGGAAGTGAAGCATAACCCCACTTAGTTTCCATATGTGTGAGCAGCTTTCTCAAACTTCACTGAATATCCCTCTACTGTGCTGTTACTCACCGATTGCTGTGTACATCTCTAACAGATACAGTGTCATTTTATTTGAAAGGTTCTAGCTGTAATTGTTTGTTGCCCAAAATGTCTCTGCTTTTTATTTTGCTGATGTTTCAATTTGATATAATGCACTGAAATTATTTATAGTTGATGCTGATTTTTCATTTTTTGAGACTTTCGTTTGAAAATCGGTTTTGTAAGTCCTTTTGTGAGCAACTGTGGTTATTTTGTGATTATTTTTACATGGCTTGTACACCTCTAGCATATAAGCCCTTACTTGTTTTTCAATTTTGAAGTACAAAAAGTGCCAGTTTTTATTTCACTTTTGCATATATTGTAACACATTTATTTGTTTCTGAAACCAGACCCAGGCCATATCTTTTCAAGGGAGATCATAAATTCCCGACTCTCAAAGAGGATGGCCCAGTGGTTATTCTTTATGCAGAAATAGGTACAAAAGACTTTGTTAAATTCCACAAGATTTTGTCTGAGAAGGCGCAAAAGGAGGAAATTGTTTACGTTCTCCGACATTATGTTCAGGTATGCAGTTCAAGTTAACATTGATTCAATAAACTGTTAGTAGTGTATATTTATTTTTCTTGACACAACATGCGTTATACATTTGTTTTTGAATTTGCCTAAATCGTGTGTTAATATTAATCACAATTATTAATCAATAATCAATAAGTAATATTAATCATAATTAATTATGTGTAAATTTACATAATCTAAGTATAAACTCATGTTCTTTGTAGTACAATAGCATAGGCTGTCACTTTTGTGGCATTTGCATTCCACGGTGTCAGTATTTTAAACATTTAACGTTTAAACATTTTACTGAATGTTTTCCCTAACTTACTCCCTGAAACGTGACAGTGCAAGACACATACCAGTACATGGAGTTATGTTGTCTCCTTGTTTTGATTCTCAGAAGGTTTTTGTAATTCATATTCAAAGTACAGCTCTTAAATAGTGCAGCTAATGCAAGAATAATCTGATGCAGTAAGAGGTTGCTGTGATTTATGTAGACCAGGCATTTCAGGGAAATGAGATTTTTAGTTTGCAGATTAACTTTCAGAGCTGTTTGCTTATGGGAATGAAATAGAGAATTGGAGGAAGTCAGTCTTAAATTCTAAGTTGTAAGGGCTGTAGTTTTTACTGAACTTTCAGTTCTTCTTTTTTGCACTTTTTTTTCCCAACTAAATACCTGTGGTCTCCATGGTCCTTGCTCCTCTCCCATGGAGACTGATTTTCCCTCCATTTTTTCATTAAATGCCAGAAGAGGGAGTATTGAGAGTAAACGAGGTACACAGCCTTTCTGTGGTCTTTTTTTTTTTTTTTTTTTTTTTTTTTCCCAGTACTACTGACACTGCAGCCTCTCTCTGTGTTGAGATTTGCTTAGAAAACCAACAGAGAAAACCTCAATCATGCTGGGATTTTCAGTGGGGGCTGGAGGTGTCTCAATACAAAATAATTCTTGGAAACTGTAAACTAAAGCTGAAAGGCTTTCAAGATATTGTTGCTGCACGTGTACAAATTGCATTTTGGGAAGGGAATTTTTTGCATTTTGGGCAAAATAGGGCATTTTTTTCACATATGAGTAATTACTCTGTTGAATGTCAGACTTCCACTCCAAAGTTAGAAACATTTGATCTTATTAATAAAATTGGCAACGCATTTTTAGCAGTGATACCTTAATAATAATTCTTAATCTTCCTTATAGAAAGTGATTGACTCTTTCAACAAAGCTTTTGGAAGGTATCAGCCTGATGCATACTTTCCTCCTAACATTCTAAAGTCTGGCAAATTTAAAAGGATATAAGAATTGTTTAAAATGTGAATTGTTAAGCATCGGTAATTAATTGTATAGGGTGCTACCAGCTCTGCTGTTCTAATCCTTCTAATATTATGTGAAGGAATTACTATTTTGACAGCCTTTCTGTATTCTACAGGAGATAAAAGAAGTTCTTACTTTCTGTTACACACCTCCTCAGTGGGTTGACAATATGCCTTGCATGACTTTTATTTTGCTTGATGTTGTATTTCATGTTTTGAATCATATATTGAAAGATTAAGTTACTATTGGCATAACATGTTAAAGTTACAGTACTGCGTATTGTAAATCTAAAGTTTTTAAAGTTTTGTTTTTGTTCTGTTAAAATAATATTTTCCAACAGAAACCAAGTTCCAGGAAAATGTATTTATCTGGATATGGTGTAGAACTTGCAATAAAGAGCACAGAATACAAAGCAGTAGATGATACACAGGTTAAAGGTACGTTGTTTTTTACATTTATGGTATCTTATTGGAGTTACTATGAAAATATATAAATATCTTTAGCTATGAAGTCAGTAGTATTTTGAAAGTTGTACTTTATTTTTGCACAAGGAATTCTTGGACATTAAGAACTAAGACATTAAAATGCATGGGATCATTTGTGAACAACTCTGCTTAGAACATAGTTCATTACTTAACCTATAATTATTGTTATCTGTGGCTGTACTTCAGAATGTAAACTATTCTTCTCCTTTCAATAAGTATAAGATTGTTTAACCTTTGTTCTTCAATTATTTTATATTTGTTGGCATCTCTAGTATGGCAGTTATCACAATAACTACACGAGTGTTTTGCGGTTGCTTTTTTTCCTGAATTTGTTTCTAATTTTTCTAATTTTAAAAATAACTTTACATTCTTCTATAGGATCATAAAATTTGTTGCCAGTATATGTTCCTACATGTTGAAATGAGACATACACCACAGAAAATAGAAGCTGTAGCATTCTGACACAGAGAAATTACTTCGTGTGGAGATTTGCAAGATTTAAAGAAACTTATAGTTATCTATGCTTTGGCAAGACTATGGTTTAATAGCCTTGGAGCCCCTTCAAAAATAGTTTTATTTTTTTTAAAGGAAATAAACAAATCTCTCACTTGCATCAAATGCTAGTTGGAGGTTCAAGCACTTTAAAGGCATCATGTTTTTCAAGCATAAATCTGGTATTAGTTGGCTGATAAGAGTTTCCCACTTAATCAAACTGAGAGATGGCTATTTTGGAAAGTGAACTATTTAACCATAGCAATTTATATTGAAATTGTAAACATCAGATGAATTATATTTTAAAAATAATTCCACTGTTGCTAAGTTCTGTAAAGTGATTCATTCTGATGCCAAAATGTGAATGCAAAGATATAAATCTAATTGAAATTACATCTGGGAATGACAACTTTCAGATTGCATATTTCTGTTAACAGTTTTATAATTTATAGGAATTATATAGCAGGATACTTCGGTAACTTTCTTGTGTATTGCTTATATGTGCTGCATGTTCAGGATCAAATGACACACAGAAAGAGGAAGATGACGATGATGAAGAAAGTGATGTCCAAGGATTTCTTTTCCACAAGTTAACGTGAGTTGACATAAGATATAATTAAACTTTTGCATTTTTTTTCTGGAACCTGAACCAAAATTCAAGTCTTTTATAGAAGAAGTGAGATTTATGTTGCAAATGACTATATTTGCTAAACAGTTGCTTATCCATTTCATTTCAATTATTGCTTTTTGATTTCTAATTCTCTTAGAATTTATACAGTTGTGGGGTTTGTTTTTTGTTTGTTTGCTTTTTGTTTGTTTGTTTGTTTTTAAGTAAAAAATTTGCTCTGAGCAACAGCCACAAAAACTTAGATACAAACATGTCAACATGGTATCCTACGGGAAACGGTTGCTGCTATTTCTGTTTTCAGATAATTACAGATCAAAACAAATAGCAAGCCATGCACTGTAGCCACATAAGGTGTTTTCAAGATGAATAGTTACTCATTTCTTGGGTTTAAGGAGCAATATTTTGAGGAAGATATGATTGTTGTTAGTGTCTTCTTAGTTTGTCATTTCTAGAACTGTGTTACAAGTATGTAAAAAGGGAATTTTCTGTCTTTACTTCCCTTTTCATGTGGGTATTCTTTCTTTGAGGAACCTGGATTGTATTTTAATGCCAGAACAACAGTCTTGATATGTGATTTTTTTTCCCTTTTCCGATAAAAGGCAGCATCCCTTTGATGATAGAAATAATCCAACAGCTAAAAATTGTGGGGGGCGGGAGGGGAAGGAATTCCTTGTGAAACTTCCTTGTATCTACAGTGAAATATGAAATATTATGGAAAATAGTCTTAATGTTTTAAATGTCTGTTTTTAGCTGCTGTTTGCTTCTTGTTCTGTATTTCTTGTAGAAGAGTCTTTAAAAGTCTAATGGAAATTGTTTGCTATTGGAGGGTGTCTTGTCTTTCTTTGTCTTGTCTTTGAGGGGAAAGAAGTCTTTCCCCTCAAAACTTCTTTGCCCAATTATCTTTTGGAAAAAGATATCCAAGGTTTTGGGCACTGTGCTCTTCTTCAAGCCTGACCAGTGATTTTTGTGCTCAGCACCTTGATTTTGTCAGTGATGTTAATTTATAAAAAGCGGTCTCTAACTAGGCGTTCTCATTCCATACAAACAATAGCTTGCTTATATATTTCATGGGTAATACAACAAGCTCTGTTATTTTACAGTTACAGTTCATATATAGTATAGTTACTATTTAATTAAGCATGCAATATGCTATAGTAAACTAACTGTAGAGCTTATAACAACTTTAAGTTTACTGCTGTTTACAGCTGCATTGTGTCAATATTATTTAGACTTTGAGTTCATTTATTCCATCAAGATATTTGTGACAGGGTTTAAGATAGATCACTACAAACCAATTGAACTCTTCCTTGCAATTAACAGGCTTTTAGTCCTCACAAATCACCCTTTTCGCATCCCAAATCCTCATTTGTGTTTTGAGAATGAATGAAAAATTTAATTCTTGCTTGATAACATAACGATATAGTGCTACAGCTGTGTGTAATACGCTAGATAAAAGCAGGCATTTCTGGATGTCATTAATTTGTCTTCATTTTTAAAATGTTTTGGTATAGACAGATGCATCCTGATCTGAAAAATAATCTGAAAGAGTTTAAAAAGCATCTAATTGAAACTACTAACAACATGGAACCGCTGAAGGTTTGGGAGTTACAAGGTATGTATTGCATTTTTCTGAATTAGCATGGTACTCTCAGTTTTCCTTTGATGTATCACCATTAAAATAAAAGCTGTTTTAAAAAGAGACATATAGTTTCATAAAAACAATAAAAATCAAGTATTTAAAGAGAACATGTTCGTATCTTCTCCTAGTATTATGTGAGAGAAATTGAAGGAACATTGAAGTCATTTCATATGATGGAGAATCAGAACTAGCTTTATTGATTTTAAAGACGGAAGTTAAATTGCACCGTTTTCTGCCTGATGTGTTATCTAAGATATTAAATTTAGTTTCAGGGTTGTACGTGAGGGGTCAGGCAAAAAAATAATGTTTTGACATGACCATGGAAGAAATACCAGTTAAGACATTTTGCTTTCTTTCATTTATAAATTCTATTTTTTATCAGTGTGGTGGAGTTGACACACATACATTTTTAATATAACGTGAGATAAAAGAACATGCTTTAAAAAACTTTTGTGTAGCAAAGGAGAGCAATACAGAGATGATGATTTCTGAGCAGTGCCTGTGCTGATGACCTACAAGAGGACATTCTGTAGCTGTAGAAGAGAATTATAAATCCGTCTGAAATGGTGATTTTTGCCCTATTATTTCTCAGAATGCACCATGCATTATGATTACGAGGTAGTGTCATTGTAGCACATAAACTATTTCTATCAGACCTCTCCCATGCCGAGTGTGAAAGAAGATGACAGCAAAGCTTAGAGCTTTTTTTTTAATTGAAAGTATGCAAATACTTTTAAAAATGAGAATATTGTGCCCATTTTCGTCATTATTGTTTTATATGTTAATGTAATTGCTCCTAAAAGACATCTTAATATGCCAATGGAAACAATATATTGATAATATTTCATCTTTCTGAATACATTTGCATTTAAAACAAATCAGAAAAGGAAGATTTGGAAGAAATTTTGAAGTGTGAAGCTGTATCTTCCATGAGTGCTATTTTTTTTTTTTTTTTTTTTTCTGTGCTATTTCCCACATTTCTGCTGTCCTGGGTGGGATGCATGTCTTCAACTATGGGTAGCTGTTAGATACCCTAAGGAATCTAACCTCATCCAGGTAGTTAGGCCTGTCCTGTAGGTCTCTGTGCAGATGTTCTGCAGTGGCTCAAATGGTGAGAGGAAAGTTTGCCAAGGTGCTTACTCTGAGGTCCCTAAAATGTCATGACACTTAAGTTTCAGCAACTACATTTTACCTGTACTTCACTGTTAAACAACAACTGAATCAAAAATGATTTGCCTTCATACTAGTGAAGGAGACTGAGCAATCATCTGTTCTCCAGTTTCCTTTCAGGAAGATTCTGTTATGGGGATTGTTAGCCATATGCAGTCTGAAAATGGCTATTTAAGATAATTTTTAGTTTGCTTGCAGTCTTATACCAAAGAACTCCCCTTCAGTTATAGGATTTATTTTGGTTAATAATAATAATAATAATAATAATAATAATAATAATAATAATAATAATAATAATTAATTCCAGAGAAATCTACTGTGCAAATAAAAAGAAAATTCTCTTTTTGTCTGGTTAAAAAGTTCAACATGATCAAATACTACTCTATTGATGTTCAAGCAGAAACAGCAGTGAAGCTTTGATCCCTTTACTGCCTACCTTCAAAAGCCAGTATAAGATCTGTACTTAGTGGTGGTCTTTTCTGTGGTATCAGGGCTATATAAATAGAAATTAAATTGGCTCTGCACCCCAAGCAGCCAGTTCATACAGGTGTTGAAAGTAGTCAAGCACTGGGATGGATGCTGTTTGTTCGGTGCCAAAGGAACTGACAGTACGTGAGTACATTCAGCGCCTTTTCAGGTAGAATCATAGTCATTTGGGTTGGAAAAGACCTCTAAGATCATCTGTTCCAACCTTTAACTCACTACTGACAAGTCCACCATTAAAGCATGCTACTAAGTTCTGGTGCAAGTGTTTTGATGCTTTTAATCCTGACATGACTACTTTCTATTGTTCATTCTCCATGACTAATTATACAGGCTGTGTTAGTAGCTCAGCTACTCTCTAATTTCCTTTAGCCAGCCTCCAAGTAAAAATCTAGCCAAATTTAACTAAAACTCCCTCAGCTATAGGGGCATACTTCTATTAATAAAGTGACCCTAAACACCATTCAAGAATCCAATTTAAGAGCTGTATGTTTTAGATAAGTAATTAGATTTACTATTCATAATGAAGAATGATGTGCAGGGTATCAATTTGGTATTCTCTTTAATAACTCATTCTTTTATCTGTGTGAATAGCCTCTCACTCCCTAGTGCTTCATTAGCTTTCAAAGCATACTTTGAGGTTTGCTTTAAGCTCAGGATCTTCTTTTCCCAAGGTGCCCTACACTGCTGTCTCAGCTGTGTTGAGTACCACAACAGGGAGGTCTGCAAGTGCACATCCCAGACCAGAGATAACCAGGAAGGTACAAAGACATACCCGCTTTCCTCAGTGGGATTTGAAAATTTGTGCTCTAAGCTGTTCAGCATTAGATGGAAATTGCTAGTAATTTTTAAAGACGTATGCTATGGTCTTTTCAGTGCAAGTCCTAAGTGCACAACAGGTGAGCCATCACTATGTGTAGTAACAGTAGCAACTAGGTATTGCCTCACCTGATCACAGCTTATGTGGCTCTGGAAAGAGATGTGAAACACTCTTTCTGAAAACAGTGATCTCATTATTGGAAGCATTGTTTTAAGTATTAAGAAATTTCTAGTTAACAATCCACCTCTCAAACTCACTTTTTTTTTTTTTTTTTTTTTTTCCTAAACAAGATATATCTTATATCAGGCTAACTTGAAATGCACGCTGTCCTCTTTTCTTCGGGCTGCTTTTTAATTCCTGCCTGCTTCAGAAAGATGGTGCAGAGTTCTGCAGGGCAGCAGCCTCAATGACTTTGTGCCTAGCTCTTTTTACTATATGTGGCGTCCACTTTCCTCAAACTGAGTCGTCTGAGGCCTTCAGTTTCTGTTCAGGCATCTCAACTAACTAACAAATAATGGGAAAAAGCATTATTACTCTGAGGCTGTTAGTCACAGTATATCCAAAGTAGATGGAAGCACCTAGTGTATTATTTCCCTTACCTATCAGTGTCAAAATTGTTGTGGTTTTTTTCCCAGTCTTACGTGCTAGGAAGTGTCACACCCAAGTTAGGTACATGAATTATAAAACATCCTTCTATATGCAAAGTTGCTTCATTCTAAGAAAGAGAGTAGAGGGAAAAAAGGATATCCCCTTTAAAAATTGCCCTAGATACTTACAAGAACTGAATTTTCACAGTCAGTCCTTGTTTCAGGAGTCTCAGTATTATGTTCCTGAGAAAATGTTGCAAACTCTTGATGTTTGTACATCTTACCTGCTTAATACAGCCTTCTTAGATTTATTATATCTGCACCCAGAAAATCCTGTGAAGTCCTGGAGCTGGAAGGATCTTTTTCTTAGCTGCAGTTACAGGCTGCTGTGGGTTGGTCTGTGTCTAGGTTTCAGCATCATACACTTGTGATACTAGTACAGTAGCATGTGATTCATTGTCTATTTTTTTTCCATATGTTTTTGTAAAACTTAGAAATTACATGTACAATATGCTCAAGATAGCCAAGCAGAAATTGTATGAGAAGCCCTGATTTTAGTATTTCCAGCTTCTCAAGGGCCTGTCTTTTCAACCTTAATAATGTTACTTCATAATCTTTTATAATGTCTAATTGAGGCATAAAAAAATATAATGTGTGTGTATGGAAAGGTTTTCTGGTTGTAGGCACTATTGATATTTCCAAACTGTTTTTTTTTTTCAGATCTTAGTTTTCAAGCAGCTGCTCGAATTATGTCTACCCCTGCTTATGATGCCTTAAAGGTGATGAAAGACATAGCTCAGAACTTCCCAATAAGAGCCAGGTATGATATTTATACTTGTTTTTCAAATACTGTGTTTATGTTTGTGTTTGAATTTAATGACAATAATACAGATTTACAGCCAAATCCTGCAGTCAGATATTCATGTTTTACAGCTCACTAGATGGATTCCAGACAATTTAATTGAGTAGATAATAACTCCTGGGAGAGCTCATGATTGGTCTCTTAAATGTTTCCCATCTGATGCATGAGATGCCATGAAGGCATCCTAATCCTTCAGGCACTTATTATTGAAAACCTAGTCCTCTGGGCTTTTCTGGAATTATATTTTCCCAGGTGCAAAGTTCTGTTGAATTAATAGCAAATCTACTTGCAGTCAAAAGAGGCAAAATTTTGTTAATTTCATAGGGGATCTACACAAACTAGCTCAAAGCACAACACTGCTGGTAAGATACAACTGTGGCTACTGTATGTTAGGGTTCTTACTGGGGAAGATCTGTCTCCCATAACAGATCAGTTAACAGAATATCAAGGTAAATGCTAAGTAAATTAATAACATTTCCCTTTGTACTAATATTAAAGATTGCCCTTCCTGTAAGCCAATTGTACTGCAATTGAGAAATGTTTTCCTTTACATTTAATAAGTTCTTCACGTAATCCTATCAGCAGTATTTGCTTGAATTACTGAATTAAATATGATGCTAAATATGGTTCTTAACTCAGTGTGCTTTCATATTCTACAACTCTTGTTTAATTATCGTTATGTTTCATTATCATCTCTGATTATCTGTTAGTGAAAATCAACACTGTAATGGAAAAACTGCATTTTGTTTCAAGAAAGAAAAAAAGTTTTAAAATGCCTGAAACATAATTATTATTAAATGATAAGGTACAAGTTTACACTTAGATTAGCAATCAGAAAATACATCTTTTTATTACAAAATAATGGAAATGTACATAATGTTGAACTGCAAAGCCAGTTCTGTTCTTTAAATGACAGGAAAAAAAGTCATTTCAAAGTATTCCAGGTGACATTTAAGTCACTGATTTCAAAAGTCATTAAGTTGTTACATCCTACTCCAATTCCTGACATGCAGTTGTGGCACTAGAGCAGAATTTACAAATATTTTATTTTTATTTTTCTGGTTAAAAGTATAGGAAGACTTTAAAACTACTAAAAGAGGAGTTGTAGTTCCTGCTCTGCATAATTTCTTCTGTTATTTTTAACATGGGACATTACAAATATTTAAATAATTTTAAAAGTTCGTAGGTCTGCATTCACAAGAATTTTAAACCAAAGGGCCATTGTCTAAAAATGATATGCAACATGTATTTCCCCAGTAATCTAATCACACTTAACCTGTAGAATCAGAAATACTAGTTAAAAATAAAACTAAAAATAAAAAGGGAGATGAAAATATATTACTTAATTACCTTAGATAGATAACTGAGTATTATAATAATACTGTTTCAGAACCGTTTACATTTAGATATGAAAGCAACCATTTTTTCATTATGCAAATTTTGGTTTGAAAATGCTGTATAAATATCTAGAACTATAGTTATGAAAATAAAAATTAAATATATCCTCCTTAAGAATTGAAGGATTCTTTAGATCATAACAAATTAATATAGCATTCCTCTGGGAGTTTCTTTCACTTCATAGTTTATTACCTACATTTTTGTGTCATAGTATTTTCATTTGAAAAGGTTAGTCTGAGGGGGATTTTACAAAATGTCATCAGATGTAGACACTGTAACAACTAATATATTTCATGTTGACATTTTGATAATATTTTATAAGATATTTTTCAGCTTTGATTTTTTATAAATGGTGGTCATGAATATATGCTATGTAGGAATGCAGAAGTAAGTATTATAATACTCAAGTTTTTTGCTATTCATTCATAATTCATGAGCGTTAACATTATGAACATGTGCAAGATTTCCTTTTTTTCCCTGATATGCAGTACTGTATAGCTACGTGTTCTTTCACGTAAGAATTAAGATGCATATATTATCTGATAGAAAATATTTCAACCTTAGAGGCATGCGAGAACATTCCTGTGACATGTAGAACGATCATTAGAATCCATTTACTTTCAGATGGTAAAACTTTTCTGGTTGGTGAGTCCTTATCAGTGACTATTTTGAAAAACAATGCATAAAACTTAGTGAAGCTCTGAACAGATGACTGAACTCAAAACACACAAATGTCTTTCACAAGTACTTTTACTTGCTACCTCAAGTTCATAGGGTGTTCTTCTCGATGACTGGCCAAGACAGAATGACTGAGGCTGGAAGGCACCTCTGGAGGCCATCTGGTCCAACCCCTGCTACAGCAGGGCCACCCAGAGCAGGTTGCCCAGGACCATGTCCAGGTGGCTTTTGAAGATCTCTAAGGAGATCTCCACCACCATTCAGGACAACTTGTGCCAGTGCTCCATCACCCACACAGCACACAAGTGCTGCCTGATGTCCAGCAGGAGCCTCCTGTGTTCCAGGTTGTGCCATTGCCTCTTGATGTGGTATTGTCCCTTACACTTACCACACTTTCTCCCTAAAATCTTGCAAGAATCCTGCAACATGAACTGTCATATACAGCTGAGGAGCTGGTTAATGTTTCTAAACATAGAATCATAGAATATCCTGAGTTGGAAGGGACCCTTAAGGATCATCAAGTCCAACTCTTGACACCGCACAGGTCTACCCAAAAGTTCAGACCATGTGACTAAGTGCACAGTCCAATCTCTTCTTAAATTCAGTCAGGCTCGGTGCAGTGACCACTTCCCTGGGGAGCCTGTTCCAGTGTGCATATTGGTTTGTTTACTATAAAAATAATTAGCAGTAAAGTTGATCTTGCGCTGGCCATTATTTTACTTCCTTGTTAATGTTTGGCCCGCTTTGTCTTGTCCTTTCTGCTTTTTATTATTTTCACATTCATCTTTTATGTTTCTCCTTTTTATCTTTGTAGTTTTTATCATCAGTTTATGCAGATGAAGCACTGATTCTGAGAGTTGCAGACCCTACTAAAAATTATGTTGAATTTAGCAAAATAAAAGTTATAAGCAAGTCATTAAGCTTGTCCACTGGTGATTACTGATAATAATGCATCTGATCTATTTTGTAGCACTGTCTTTGAGATCACAGTTTGAGTTTCAGCTTTCCCATTTTGAGCCAATTTTGAGCTAAGGAAAATACACCAAGTATAGGCTTGTTTAAATACAGCTCCTTCTTGACCCTCTCTTGCCATTTCATTGCATGCTCTGAAATCATGCACTGCTTTGCAGTGACAAAAATAACCTGCCAGAATATGTACAGGGGGTGGATGGAAAAAGGTATTTACATTAAGAAGGAGAAGCTGTGATGAATTTTGTAATATTTATAAACAAAGCTTGGAGATCATGTTGTTTGCACTTAACAAAAAGTCCCTTTGATAACCTGGAAAACGTGAATATTTGTTTAAAGTAAACAGATTTTGCATCTTATTTCTGACATACTGTGAAAAGTATGTGGAATTTATTAGCAAGGTCTATTCTAAGCCATTTTGCTTTTGGGAGGGAAGTGAATGGCTATGTTATTAAATAGCTATTTTACTGCCATAATATTTGAAGTTGAGTTAGTAGATAATTCTTAGTTTGTTTAGTTAACTTCCAGGTTTAAGATGACTTCAATTTTTCTTTGTCCCATACAGATTTGCTAAAACACATATAATTATAATCGTTTTTCTTTGGTGAAAAAATGTGGACAATAGAGTATTTATTTTGGCATTCGTTGGGGGAATCAGATTTAGGGTAGTATAGTTAGGGGTTTCATAAAGCATGGTGAAATTAATTTGCCTCTGGGTGTATTTTACCCAAGCCTAATAGTTATAAACTTTACATACAAGACATTGTGGCAGATGAAGGTAAAATAGTCAAAATAGTCTTTTTACAATGTTCTTGAAAAGTAAAAATGATAAATCAATGGATTATCACTTAAAAGGTAGAATGACTAAGGAAACTGACTTCAAAAGCATCAAATTGTGTCCTTGGCCACCTGTGCTCTAAGGTTGAATAGCATAGAGGTATTAACATCAACTTAAAAGATACAGTTACGATGTTTATTTAGGCAATAGTTTAGATATTCAAACAACTTCCTTTTTTTGTAATATACATGCTAATTTCCAGAAAAGCAAGAGGAAAAATTGAGAGTTGTAAAAAAAAATAATAATAAAAATAAATGCTGATAATATTTCTTCAACAAAACTTAACATAAACTTGAAATTTAGGTTTACTAGAGTACTAGAAAAGATATTTGTTTTGAAAATAAAACATTTATGACACTATGCATTACTCTCTAAGTCTTACTTATAGCATTTTCAATTACAGTGCATTAGATACCATATTAAAATAATACGTTTCAAATTGTTTAATATAGTTTTAAAAATACAGTGGTTGAGTGATACCAATATTTCATTTTTACAGATCGTTGACCAGAGTGCCAGTAGACAAGCAAATGAGAAATGAAATAGAAGAAAATCAGAAGGTTTGTTTTATTTCTTCCAGTACCCATTTCGGTTACTGTCATATTACAGAGTTCGGAGATTTGTAATAGTGCAGCAGCTTTCACATGGTTTCTTTCAGAGCAAAATGGTTAATGTTTTTTGTTTGCTTGTTTTATTTTGTTTTATTTTTTGCTGTTCTTGGTACTTTTCTCTTTCCCTCTTTTTGCTTTACAGAATTAGGCAAGAAAAAACTATTGTTCTGGAGTGTTGTGTTCAGTCTTAAATAGTATACTGTGAAAGCAAGATAACAGTTAATCTTTTATAGAGCTTGGTGTTGAATGTAGGCCTGCTGTTTATGTTATGGTCAGGACATGCTAGTTTTGGGCTTTCCATTTTACCAGAATCATGCATGCAACTCTTCTGCAAGATATTTTGAACATTGTGTATAGTAGGTAGATTTATTTTCATCCTTGCTGCATTGCATCTTTTGTGCTTAGTATCACATGAAGCGGCGTTGCTCTTGTGTTTTTGGCTGGTCACTTCAACCAGTGCTAAAGTGTCACTTTGCACTGTAGAGATTTCCTGACAAATGCATTTTCTGTCTGAGCTCAGAGATTGAATTTGTTGTTTCACTTAAGTGTTAAATATTAGCTACTGTGCTTTTAGGACTGGTCTCCTGAAATGGCAGGTCGAAGATCAGCATCATTGTGTTTTTAAATGAATCTATTAAGATCTATTTGTGTCTATATCACTAGACCATGTAAATGTTCCTTTGACATGAATAGTACTTCCATGGCATTGTCCTCAATCTTCCTTTAGATTAGTATTTATTACCCAGTTTTTAGTTGCCATTGCTGTTGGCGTGACAGATATTGCCAATGTCTGTGCTCGAGTAGTAGGCCTTCCTACAAGTGGCTGTTTCCTGTCAAAGAGGAAGTGTAGTGAGCAAACCCTGTAGCTGGTTTTGAAAAATCTGACTTCTGGCACGTGCAGGTTAAGTTCTGAGTAGGCAGCATTCTCCTGATTTTCAGTCTGCGACTCATGCGTTTGTCAGAATATGTATTTTTGTATGATGCTAAGACTGACCAACCACTACTGTGATGGGGTTTCTTACTTTTTTACTTAAAGCACTCTTGTACTTTTTTAACATCTCTGTGTATCATTTTGCTTTATATCCATTCTGGTCTTTGTCTTGCCAAGACTACTGTCTCTAGGGGAATGCCTTTCCAGTTTCCTCCACCTTCCAAAAAAGTGAAAATGAACCATGTCCCTGTTGTGCTGTGAAGCCCACTGATGCAGTCTTCTCATAAGGAGCCTCCACTCCAGCTACATTTCACATTAATGTGTTAGAGCTCTCCACCATGCAAAACTAATGTAAGACTTTCTGGTCTTAAGTATTCCTGCCCAAATAGTGGCAGACTCAAGCGTTGCACAAACAATTGTGTCAGTAGATGGTAGTGGTTTTGTCAACAGATGATTGCACATGGGATCGGTGCATTGAAAATACGATTCGCATATCCCAGCAGATCACCTTGGGCCCTTCAGCTTTCTTTTGTGCTAGGTGCTTGTTTGGTTCTTGAGTAGATGATGCACTTCAGTGTTTTTGCAGAGATCTCTGAATGCACTGTGGAGACTTCTTGCTTCTTGCTCTGGTGAGAAGTGCCATGGTTTCTCCACAAGGCAGTGAATCAATATCTGTACCCTGCTTCATTGCTTTCTGTATACATCTAAGAAATACATTTTTCTATATCTCATTGTTGTTAAGCTTGTAGTCAGGACAAAACAAAACAGCTCTGATGATCATAGTTTCTCCAGAGTATATGAGTGTTAAAATCAGGTCCTTCCTTGTTGCTTGGTATGGTCTTTAAAATATCTTGCTTCAATTAAAGCTCTGTAAACACAAAAAACAAAAACAACTTCTTAAGCAAAAACTACTCTGCTCCAAAACACATAAAAAGTATATCAGGAATTAAAATGGCTATTATTACAAAAGATAAGGACTAGGCAAAATAATGAAGACTTGGATTGAAATAAAGATACCTGCATTTAGGCACATCCGTATATGTATCTAAACTCCTCTTAAAAAAATGAAGCTGTAGTCCATGTACATCAAAAACAATTTTTCTCCCTCAGTGGTTGTTCTGTGGGATGTGACTGAGTTGCCTAAACCTGGATTTCTGATGTCATTTGCCATGTCAGGGGGTATCCGTAATAGCCACACAGGTCTGGTGAACACGGCCATGGGGACATCCATTCCCTTCTGCCTGATTTGTATTTTCCAGGTCAGAAGCCTTATCCTGAGACTTTTCAGTGCCTCAAATGACATTGGATATCTTTGTGGTTGGTCAGCTGAACCACTGGCATGATTCCATAGACTGGATTGAATGCATTAACTATAACACGATTTAAGGCACCTAAATTTAAGTTTCATATACTATATCCTACAGGTCTTTAGACAGCTAAAAACCAAAATCTGTTGAATAAAAGTAGGGAAACTTCCTGAACACTGCTGCTAGAGCACAATAAATTGGCATGTGCATTCTTGAACTGCAGTGCATCCATCTAGCAGCAGGAGAGATATGATCTCATGCTGTGTGTAGCTGAGTGATTCCCTCTCAAGATAATGAAAGTTGAATAGGAAATGTAACGGGAGGAAATAAAGGTATTAAAAGTTGAAAGGCATGTGATGATTTAGATGTAATGAGTTGATATCCAACTAAAAAATAGACAAAGAACTGCTATGGGTAAAACAAAAAAGAAAATCTCATTAAACACATCTCAAAACTTCCAGTGCAATAATTTGCTGACAGTTTAGCAACAAAATACTGTGTGAGTATTATTAGCAGTAAATTCTAGTCTTAGGTGTCTAAATACTGCTTCCATCAAAGTTGTTAAGGCAAATGGATGAACTTCTGAATAATCAAATGCCTATTACCAAAGATGTGTAATGTGTCTCAGCTCTGAATCAGCCCAGTTTTTGTCCTACAGTACCAAAGGATTTGTAAACATGTAGAATCCCATTGCAATACCTGTTGGCTGATTCTTTTATCTTTGTTCTTGCATTTGTTTCAGTTAGCATCAATTCTTGTATGACCTATATCAGGCAGTTGCAATCTTATCAGCATCTCTTTTTTTGAGTATCTGGGCTTATAGGGATGACCAGTAAGCTTTCAGTCACGGTATGAGATCTCTTAGCCTAAACGGTGATTTCAGGGCTTCAGGGAAAGGGCCTGTTCTCACTGCCTGGCTTTTCTCACAAGATCTGAGTAAGGGCCCTGAAAGATGCTAGTAAGATTTTGCAAGGCTGGAATTCTGCTTATATTTGCTGTTCACTCCCTGAGTCAAGTGGTATTAATGGGGAATTTTCTGCAGTCACAGCACTTTGTGGTACAACCGTGGTATTAAAATCATGGTCAGAGTTAGATTCGCTAACTACAGGAATATTTCAGGTCTATCCAGGACTTTGCTTCTCTGCTTAGTGCAGAGTGGAAGTGAGACTTTGGGAGGGTATTTAATTTTATGTGAAGCTAGGAAAAATGTAAATGTCAGACACCAGCTACTACTTCTCGGTCTTGTTTTAATGGTTGCATAAGCTTTACAGCTTTCAATATTTTCCTGATTTTTCTCTCATTAGTTCAGAGGCAATCTCATAAGCGAAGTCATACACACAGCCCGAGTTGCTTGCTTTAAGTGTGCTTTTGTTGAAACTGCATTTTTTGTTCACTGTTTTGTTCAATAAGCGAGAATTAAATGAGAAAAAAAAAGTCTCTTTTATTTTGTTTGTTTGTTTTGTGTGTGTGTTTTGTTTTTTTTTTTTTTCCTTGCATACTTACAACGCTTTCTAGTCCTCTGTTGGGAATTAAGACAGATCTGGAAATCTGACAGCTCCTCATGGTGTTAGTTGGAATAAACTGCTGTTCTTGCTCCTGTTACTTATCTTGCTACAGCCACTGTCGATAGTTTGAACAGTGTGGTGCCTCACTGCTCTCTGAGAAAAAATGATAAGGCAGTCCTTACTCACTAAATACTTCCTTCATCTTGTGTTTGTTTGATTTTTGTGGTTTTTCTCTTTGCAAAGCAGGGATATGCTGTCCCTTTCTGATTTACGGTCTTTTCAAGATCTCTTTGTTAAATGAGATTGTATGTTTCTATCCTGTCTTTTCTACCTTCCCTGAAGAATTGCTACTGAACATTTTTGGAATTGTGCAAGATTTTTAGGTATTAAGAAAGCTAGTGAAGGACGTGTTGGTCCTCCATTTACTTTTTGTTTGGACATTAAAGTATTTGCAGGAGAAATGTTGTGGGGGTACTTTTTCAAAAAATTATGAGCCATCATTTGGTATTTGTGTGTATTTTCACTTTCTGTTGGCAGACACTGAGAATGTGCCATTGTCTATACCTTGTACACTGGGAGGGCTTATACAACTGTTTTAATTGACAGTGTGTTAACACCTGTAGAAGTATGCTTTCAATATTTTTACTAATAACATTGAGATAAGAGAAGAAATTATACTGAAGAGATTTGATGTGTCTGTTTTGTAGGATTGCATACAGTTTTGTATATGTGTGTGCATATGTATGTTAGTGTTTACACATGTCTAAATAAGATAGCAATGCTTTTTATTTTTAAGCATCTTCATGAAACACTTGGAATCCAACCCGGAGAAGCACGTTTATTTCTAAATGGCCTTCATATTGACCTAGATTTTCATGATCCATTTAGGTAAGAGGGTATGTTTGGCTTGAAAATTACAGAATTACTAATAATTCTGGAGCTGTGCTCATGGTGATAGATAATCTAATCTGTTGCATTTTGGGGGCCAGGAGGTATTTCAATAGAGAGAATATTGCTTTACAGTCATTTTGCTTTGTATATGAAAATTGCAGAAGTAGTTGAAACCACAATTTTTTTCTTGGATTATGTGTTCTATAATTTACTTACAATTTTATATCTTACCATGTAAAATTAATTTTGAAACAGAAGGAATCCAACGCGTGTATACAAAGGTAGGAAGAACACTTCAGAAAAAGCAAATTAAGTGCTCTCTCATCTTTATTTCATAAGAATTACAAAAAAATTAGGGGCGTTAAATTTAGTTTAAAGATACCTTGGATAATTTTAGGCATGTTAGTGAGTCTGTACCTGGTCACCTTTTCTGATGAGTTCTGTTATTATATTCTAATATGCTTTTTTTCTATAAGAAAACTTCTTCCAGTTTCTGTAATTACAGTATAATTATATTGCCTGTGATTTGCCTCTTCTTTGCAAGAACTCATAAAAACTGTGGACATTTACCATTCCTCTGCATGTTGTGAACAACGAGACAGACATGACTACTTCAGAATCATGTTGGTGGCATGCAAACTGTCAATAAGTCTGCGATGCTAAGGCTGAAGTTTTTTTATGTTCTTGATTTGTCAGTCTACCATTTCTATTTTTTATTTTTCTATTCCATGTCATCTCTTGTCCTTTGATGACGATCCTAAACATTTTTGGTTCTAGTGTTTATAGTTTTGAGGTTTTTGCTACATGTTTTTCTCAGAGTTTTGAGATGGAGTCAATTGCGTCTTTTTTGGTAATGATGCAAATATTAATAGGTACTTTAAAATGATAATGCTAAATTTAATTTCAATAGGATTTAGAAGAAACTTTTTGAAATAGAGAAAACTCAGAATGAAGGAAAACAGAAATAAAGACGTTTGTAAAATCTATTGTGTTCTAACGGGCAAATACTTCAGGCTTGCTTCCATTAATAACATCGAATTTTCAGAATGTAACAAATGAGTCCTGTTGAGGAATCTGGGAAATATCTTTCTTCACATGATCTGAGAGGTATAGCTCTGTACTTCCTCCCTGCCATTTTCGGTGTTCTGCCATAATGCAGATATAGGGTTTGTCTGTGTCTCCATCACTTGTTACTACACTTATCTACACTCATCTATGTTGATCTACACTCTTTTTGGATTCCTGCCTCAGCCAGGGCAATGCAACAAGCAGCCTTCCCCTCTGCTGTCCTGCCACATCTTTTTAAAGATGAAGTTCCTTCATGTAAAATAAAAGTGAATAAACCAAAATTGTATAATGTGTTAGAATCCTGGTTTGAAATACATTGTGAATAAATACTTGTAGTGTTATGAATATATTTTATTTTAGACGTTTGACTTTAGGAGAAAGTAAGAATGATTTTTAATACTAAAACTAATCTTTGCCTTAACAGTTTTTGAAATATTTTTCCTTGTTATGCCATGACAAGATTTCATAGATAGACATTTTGCTTTCTTGAAAAAGTATCTTAGAGACTCTTAAAGTGGATGGAAAAGTAATGCATGGCCTTCATGAACTTGGAATCAAAGAGGAGACCCTGAGTAAATTTATGAGATTGCATATACATCCGGCAGATGACAGTTATGCACTAGACATTCGCCATTCTTCGATAATAGTGAGTATTTAAACATTTATTTTTTTTAATATTGCAGATTTGTTAACTCTGTGTATGAGACAGTTTAATACTATAGCATATGGAGTATAGTTGAAATAAGAGGCATAAAAATGTGTCAATAAACAGTGTAAGATACTTTGGAGAATGGTATTCCTTCAGAGTATTTTAGGAATAATTTTCTCTAGTATATATCTTACTAAAATTTTAAGGTGTAGGATGTTTAAACGAAAAGAAGAATGAGTCTAAGAGTAGTTGCAAATCATAGTTGTAGAATTTGACTTTGAAGCAACTAGTCACAGAATCACAGAATTGTAGGGGTTGGAAGGGACCTCGAGAAATCATCGGGTCTCCAGCCCCCCTCTGCCATAGCAGGTTCCTCAGAGCAGGCTGCCCAGGTAGGCGTCCAGTCGGGCCTTGGATATCTCCAGGGAAGGAGACTCCACAACCTCCCTGGGCAGCCTGTCCCAGTGCTCCGTCACCCTCACCGTGAAGAAGTTCTTTCGCATGTTGGTGCGGAACTTCCTGTGCTCCATCTTGTGGCCATTGCCTCTTGTCCTGTCCCCACAAACCACTGAAAAGAGGTTGGCCAAATCCCTCTATATCCCACACTTAAGATATTTGTAAACAGTAAGATCCCCTCTCAGGCTTCTCTTCTCCAGGCTGAACAGACCCGGGTCTCTCAGCCTTTCCTCATACGGAAGATACTCCAGGCCCCGTATCATCTTTGTGGCCCTCCGCTGGACTCTTTCCAGGAGTTCCCTGTCTTTTTTGTACTGGGGAGCCCAGAACTGGACACAGTACTCATAATCACAAAATCACAGAATAGTTGAGGTTGGAAGGGACCTCCGGAGATCATCTAGTCCAAACTTCTGGCTCAAGCAGGGTCTCAGAGAGCACGTTGCACAAGATTGTGTCAAGGTGGCTTATCTCCAGTGAAGGAGACTGTTCAGCCTATCTGGGCGGCCTGTTCCAGTGCTCAGTCACCCTCACAATAAAGAAGTTTCTCCTCATGTTCGGATGGAACCTCCTGTGTTTCAGTTTGTGCCCATTGCCTCTTGTCCTATTGGTGGGTACCACTGAGGAGAGTCTGGCCCCATCTTCTGACATCCTCCCTTCAGAAAGTTAGAGATATTGGTCAGAAACCCCTGAGCCTCCTCTTCTCCAGGCTGAACAATCCCAGCTCCCTCAGCCTGTCCTCATATGAGAAATGTTTCAGTCCCTTGATCATTTTAATAGCTCTTCGCTGGACTCACTCCATGTCTCCCATGGCCTGGAGAGAGAGAGTGATTTTGCTTATATTATGCAAGACTGCAGACAGTACTTTAAAAGTAGGATAAGTGAATTATGGAGAACTTACACGTCTTGTTTTCCGTTGTCCAATGACTCTGCTTTTTTCCCTTGTTTTTCAAAGTTCTTAGTTGTCAAAACAAAGGTTATATGCATATGGAAAAGGCACTAAAAGACTAATTTTCTTCACCTGCAAGAAGCATGTGTCTCTCTCCTGTTTGCCAATTATAGATAGCTTGCACAGAAAACAGTGTAAGAACAGTACACAGTGATAAATATTAATATGAAAGAAAAAGAAAAAAGGAAAACTTATAAAATTGTATTTTTGACAACACATAAAAATTGACTGTGATGGACCATCTATTAATTACTGAGTTATTCTGATATGTCTTAAGTGCTGCTGGAGCTGATAGATAAATACTGTACGTCTTTCAAAGTGGCTATGCTATGTTACACATGTATCTGTGTGGTAAGTTGTTATGATCTTTGTATTGTGAAAGTATTTTCCACACTTGAAAAAATGTTTTTATTCACATTTTGATACAGAAAACAAAAGCTTTTTTCCTTTTCCTTTCATAATTATTTCTGTCATGTGCTGAAAAAACAAACAAAAAAAATACCTGAACATTGTGACTGAAAAGAAAAAAAATATATTAATTTTAGAAGCTGTTTTCTGTTACTAATTAAAAAAGAAATAGAACTTTTTCGTGTTTCCAGGTTTTCTGTGTGTTTTAAAATAGCTTTATTTATACATACATAGTTTATCCACTAGTTAATGTGTGTTTTTTAAATAGTTGGCTTTTTTTGTTGTAGTGGATTAATGACATAGAAAAAGACCACAGCTATAGCACATGGCCTGCAAGCTATCAGGAACTGCTAAAACCTACATTTCCTGGCGTTATACAGCAGATCAGACGCAATTTATATAATTTGGTAAGTTTAGATAACGTTTTTTTTTTGCATAATGTATGTATCAATATGTGCACACAGTTTATTGAAAAATACACATTCTGTATTTACTGTTGCATTACAGTTTTGTGTTTTCTTTGTGGGTCTACCAACAGCAGTGAGAATCTTTTTGTTTCATAAGTCACATGTGATTACTAGCCTGATTTCTAGAACTATTGTTTCAGTCTTTTATCTATTGAGTGTAGCTGATTCTTGGTGAAGTGGTTTATTTCTATGAAATGTTCCCAGAATTATAATTAATTTTAAATTTTACATTTTACACAGAGTTTCTTGGTAAACCAGACTATTTTCTAGTCATGATGTAAATATACATACATCAGTACATTGTTCTGTATATTTGGCCACGTAATGGAAGGATAATAGTAGACAAAGACAATGGAAATTACCAGTACTATATCATCAAATTAAATTCTTCAAAATGTAGAAGTGAAGGGACATAAGTGAAAACCCTGAAACTAGAGTTCTAAAGCCTATTGACTGTAACAGCTGAATAATCCTTATAACAACAAGAAACTATTTTTGCAGCTGATTGATATCTCAGGACAGTTAACTTGTGAATGTCAAACTGAGATCAGTTAATTCAGTGATTCTTTATTGTAGATGCTTCCATTAAAAGCAGTTTTTTAATTCCCTCTTTATTTCTTGGTTTTCAGGCTTTGCAAGCAAGTCTTGCAAATCTTCTTAATTTTTGTTAACCTGTGTTTATGCCAGGCAACTGACTGTATTATAAATTAGCCTCTTAGTTTATTGGAATCCTTCATAGAGTTACCATTAGGATTGGTGAAGTAACACCACTCTTAAGATTCAGGGACAAAAGACAAAGATGGAAATGTTGCACAAGCAGGCCACCAACTTTTAGAGGAAAGGAGGAACGTGTGCTTCGTTTCAAGACTATTTTAGAAGATGTTGCCAGTTTCATGGAAGATTCACCACTGACTTAGGTTTCCTTCTCAAGCAATTAGATTGCTTTTATGTATCACCAAAGAATACAGTTGGAAATGCAAAATAATGAAAGTTCTGCTTCTACTGCCTTGATATACAGTTTAGGAGATGAAAAGAATGCATGGGGTTAGCACTGAAGAATACAGGAAAAAAGGTGTTCCAGCCCTATAAGGAAAATATGTTGAAATTCTTCTGATTTATTGGATACCATGATAATGCTTTTTAACCTCTCTGACAAGAAAATGATGTAAATGACATTCGGTAGGCAATATTGTTACAGATTGACAGAGGAATGCAACTTTTTTATCTTTTTGAGTAAAGAGGAAAATAAATCATGAGCTACTTCTACATGATGAGTAAAGCCCCACTGAGTTAATTTTTTGATAAATGCTAGTGTCCAATGGGTGCTTATCTAGGAAGAATATAAAATATAATTTCTTTCAAAATAGCTCAAAATGAATATTGTTCTGGAGAATGAGGGGAAGCTCTGATGGTACAGTTATGTCACCTTCCTTGTGCATTACTGTAATAATTTGACCTGCATGACAACACAGACTGGTTTTCCAGAGGATGTTTGCGGTGTGCACTGCAAATAAAAGTTTATCCTCACTGATTGAACAAATACTCAGTATTTCATTTTTTTTACTCCCCGTATTGTTGGCTTTCTTAGTTTTATGCTATACAATATCTGACTTTTTTTTGCCCAGAGCTTTACTGTTCCCTTCCTTGCTGCATATAGATGATTCACAATTATTAGTAAGTTTTCTTCATAGACAACTACTGAGTGAAGGTCATGGTAACTGTTCTTGTTTTAGAAGTGGTGAGCTGAGGTACAGAAAGCATACTAATTATGAATGTCTTGTAGTCTAATTTTTCCTCTATATGTAGCATTTAGTATCTCTTAGTAAGTTAAGGAAGCAGCTATTGCTGTTCTAAATTAAAATAATTACAAAAGGCAGTTGAATGAAGTTCAATGCATAAAAAAACAACCAAGATACAAACAATATATAACTAAAATATGCATGCTTGCAATGAAGCAAAAGGTATGTATAATGTGAAGTAGATTGCATATGTGTTCAAAGTTAAATGTTGGTATAGATTTATATAAAAGCTTTATTATAGAAATCGACAACATATCATTTAACTATAATCCGAGGGGGAGGGAGTGTTCCAAATTTTAAAATTATTCTGCTGCATTTCAGCTACTCTAACAAAATTGTGATCCAAGGGACTTGAATGCAAAGCTGAATAAATAAGGTACCAATGTCATAATTAAATCTGCATAAGTATAATCTACCCATGCAGACAAATCACAGTTTTGGATTCTGTGCATGCCTGAAAGATCTGATTTTACACTCCAAGCTACAACAAGTGAGACAGTGAATACAAGGATATGTGAGACAGGAAAGAATTATTTCCCAGTGCTCCATTTTTTAAATACAGTTTTATGTCAACATATTCTGTTTACTTCTTTTAGTTTGGTTTTCTTGACAGTAGAGACTTAATTGCAAGTAGTAATAGAAAAATTAGCACTAGATCTTTTTTAAATAGATAACTTCAATTAAAATAGATAAAATAGTGGCACAGTTTTTCAAAGGAGAGTTTACAGTTGGTTTGAAGTTTAATAAACAGTTAAATCCTGTTGCTCGGTATTTGGTCTAAATCCATTAATTCTGAAGGTTTTTTCATTCATACTAATCATGTTTTCTTACAATGAACGTTCTAGGAAAGTGAAAACAGTTGGGGTATACAGCTCAGAAAGAGGCATAAAGACAAAATATTGTCTCTATAATGTATTTTCTCTTATTAGGTTCTTTTTGTTGACCCAGTCCAAGAAGATACAGATGATTATATGAAATTGGCAGAACTATTCTATCATCATAATGTACCACTTCGGTAAGGAAAATCTGAAAGTATTGAAGGAAAGTCTTAAAAGAAAGCTGCTTTCCTTTTTTCTTTCTCATCTTTTATTCTGCTAAGCAAAGAAATGAATTCAGAGGAAGTTTAATGTAACAACATTCTAATAAGCCATATTTTTTGACCACTTGTGTTAAGCTTGCTAGAGTATTAAGTATTCTTAAGCAAGTAGGTTGTAAAGGATAGCATACCTGATTGAGTGGAAAATAAACTGTAAAATTCTGATTTAAAGTTACTTTCTTAAATAGTCCTACTGGATGCCTATGTGAAGTTGCATTATAAGCAAAATATTCTGTAAGCAGACACACAGTTAGTAAAACATGATTTGAGGGTATTTTGTATTTTATTTTTTTGAATTGAGTTTGCTTTACTTAATTTTGTTGTTAAAAAACTCTTTAAAGTGAGATTAACCTCAACAAATTTTGAATTTCTAGAAATTAGTCATGGGAGTCTGAACTAGCAGTCACTTGAGAGAAAGAGACACTTGTGAAGAAGAATCCAGTTGTTCTGAGATATCTACTTTATGAGAAAATGAATTGTTCTTCAGAGTATCTGTTTTACAGGTTATAAAAGAGAAGAGTATCCGACCTAGATCCAAGGTTCAGCAAGATGAACTCCATGTTAAATATTTAAAATCTTCCCATGAAATGGCTTGCTGTTTCCCCAGTAAATTACAGGAGTTACCTTTAAATTTTTTGCAGGATTTTTAAATTTGAGTTTCCTTTATTTATTTTTTTTTTTGCAGTTCCTATTATTATTATTCAGTGACAAAAAAGTAAAGGAGAATAGATATTAGTTATCCGTGCATTTTCTCTCTATGTGGGAGACAACACTACTTCAGCCCTTGAGGAAAATATATCAGAGAATCTGATTTGCCTTTTCTGATATGTAATAGCATAAGAGCAGCCAAACTGAGTCAGACTAAAGGTCCATTTAGGTCAGTCTGTCACGGGCTTAAGGAACTTTGCAATGGGCTTAAGGAAGCTACCTATGTAAAATAAAAAGAACAGGTTAACTAGATCCTTTGCCTAAGTATTTTCATAGCCTTCAGGCATTTGGAGATCAAAGGGTTCCAGATTTGGTTTCTAACTATTCAGCAACAATAATTGATTTCTCTTCCATAGACCTTTCTGCTTTCTCCTTGAATTCATGTAAATTTTACCACCCACAGTATCTCTGCCAAACATTTTCACATTCGACTTATGTGGTACATGAAGAACTACTTGATTTGTTTTGAGCCAGACTTCCACTAGCTTCATTTACTGATTCCATGTTTTTTATAACCAAAAGAGACTCAACAGTTTCTCCCATTCTCTAGATGCCATTTATGATCTTACAGAGATCTACGATATTCTACCACAGTTGTTTCTTTCCCTAGGCTACGAGTTATTATTTGAAAGCTGTTCTGAAGGTTCTTTTGTTGTCTTAGGTGTCCTTCCCTGAACTATCTTAGTGTTAACATAACTTTGCTGAGAGCAACAGCCCGTACACACTATTGAAGATGTGGACAAACCATGGGGTCTCTACTCTTCTATAATGTTTTGTTTTGTTGACTGTTCCTACTATACCTAGCTGACACAAGATTTTGGAAGAGTTATTTACAGTAATGATAGATGTAAAAAAATGGAAGAAGCAGTTTATTGTAGAACATGATGCATCTTTATGTGTTAATCATTATTTACATCTTTTTAGAAAATGTGCTGTATTTCTTACTTCCCTCTGTTCTTGTGATTTGATGCAGTCCTAATTATGACCTGAACATTCATCTAAGCAATATTACACTGACATAACACATGTATTATTGTTAGATTAGAAATATCTGATGTGCAGTGGCTATTCAAATGAAAACCTGGCTTCCTAAATCATGAAAGTTGTTGAATTTTTGCATATAAATATAGAGGTCTTCTGAAATGTGGACCCAGTATTGCAGATTCTCATGTTCTTGTAGCAGCTCTCAGGTACCATGAGATCAGTAGATCTCTCACGTGCTTGTAGCAGCAATGATGGAGCTGTATGCTATATGGAAGTAATTCCAAAATGCACAGAAATGAATGAAATTACAAAATGCACAAGCAGAAGCCAGCTTTGAGTCTGTGTGCTTCTCCTTTAGAAACTCCTTTGTGATTCCTCTGTTCTGTCTAATTCTCCTCTTTTTGATAGCTGGCATGATTTTCCAGCTCTCTACCAATCTCTCTGTGTTCAGAACATTATCCAGCGCTGCTATTTGTGTAGTCAGGGATCAGCAGCAGTTTATCCAGCTGTGTTTCCTAAACGGCTGCAGTTGTGTAAGGCAGTCAGCACATTGAGCAGTTTTGGTTGCAGTTGTCAGGGAGAGGCATGCATACCTGTACATTTGCTAAAAAGTAAATACAGAAGAGAACAAAGCTGAACAGACACTTCCAGAGGGATTTTTCATGGAGCAGTTTTTCTGGGGCACTGTTGGTTTTGTCTTGGGAGAAGTGATAGCTACTAGTCGAGGATTTTTCTGCAAATCCAGTGTGAGTAGCATTAGCTATTCAGGATGATTGAAGGCTGTGTTCTGGGAAACTGCACAAGGTGGATCTGAGCTGTAAAAGCAGCAGAATATGTACATAAAATCTCTATTTTTATCTAAATTTCTGATTCTTAAAAAAACATGATTTTGGTCGTTGTTTTGGTTTAATCCTGGCAGACAACTCAGCACCGCACAGCCATTCACCCACTCTCCCCATGTGGGGATAGAAGAGAGAATCAGAAAGGTAAAAGTGCAAGTATTCATGGGTTGAGATAAGGACAGCTTACTAGGTAAAGCAAAAGCTGCACATGCAAGCCAGGCAGAATCAGGAATTCATTCAATCCTTCCCATGAGCAGGCAGGTTCTCAGCCACTTCCAGGAAAGCAGGGCTCATCACAAGTAACAGTTTTTTGAAAGACAAACACCATCGCTCTGAATATTCACCTGCCTTCTTTACCCCAGCTCCTATTGCTGAGGATTGCATCATATGCTATGGGACATCCCTCTGGGCAGCCTGGGCCAGCTGTCCTGGCTGTGTCCCCTCCCAGCTCCTGGTGCACCCCCAGCCTCCTCGCTGGCAGGGCAGCACGAGAAGCTGAAAAGTCCTTGTCTCTGTGTAAGCACTGCTTCAAAATAACTAAAATATCAGTGTGTTATCTTAGGTATTTTCATCAAAAATCCAAAACAGTGAATCTGTACAAAGAAAATCAACTCTTCCACATGCAAAACCAGGACAGTCATCTTCTTCCCATTCTTCACTCCCGTTACACGTGCAGGCTTAGTGTTGGAGCGCAGGGGGTGGGTTGGGGGTACCTGTTCTTCCAATAAAAAGTACTGATACCAGACAGTGAAAGGTTTGCAAATACTTAGGAGGAGTCTGATGACTTTGCTCTCACAAAATTTCAGGTGACTGACAGCATCCCCCTTCCTATTCACCTTCTAATGCACACCACTGTGTTCATACATTTCTCCTTTTTGGAAATCTAAATGATCTAACTATGGCTGTACACATGCTACATCACTTGAGACTGGAAAATTTGCCCTTGAAATTTCTCTACTCTTTCTCCTCCTTACCTATTTTTTTGTGAAGTGGCATGCAAGATGGAGCTTGTCTACTCTCTTTCTTTCCCTGTCAGAAAATGGCTTAATGTTTTCTGGTCCAGGTCAATTTGCCAGTCCAACAGAAGGATCTCTCTTGGACTTCTCCTATGCCAAAAAGTCAAGCCATTGAGGTGGTGATGGCAGGAACATGAAGAGTGTCATAACCTGCAGACAAATAAGGAGAAAAAAGGTTATGAGTAAATCCTAATGACTCACAGAAATACTAATTACTGTGAGATTTAAATGGAACAAAAGGCATATCCAAACCCAGTACGTTTTCAGTAGCCTAAGCATAGTCTGGGAGATCTGATGAAGACTGCATAGCAGGTGTCCTGAGCATCACCACAGAGAGTCATGACAACACATCCTAGACACAGAAATTGTTTAAGGCTATGTGCTGGACAGATTACTTGAGTGAAAACATCTTGTTCTTTTAGGTCAGTTCTCAAATGTGTATGAAATTGATATTGTTTTAAAATGGCTGATCTTTTTCTGTTCCTTTATAGAATTGGATTTGTTTTTGTTTTAAATACAAAAGAAGATATTGATGGAAATGAAGATGCTGGAATAGCTCTTTGGAGAATGTTTAACTACATTGCAGAGGAATCTGACACCTCTCAAGCCTTTACCTCCATAATTAATGTTAGTGTCTTTCACAAGAAATCATTTTTTAAATTTACTTGTCTACATGCTTAGGATATTGCTGCTGAGTGTCAACATGGTACATTTGCATTTGCTTTACATGGAAACGATGTATTAAAAGTATATAGCATTAATTTACTGTAGAACGATTAGCAGAAATATTTTCCTTGTCTGGAAACCAACTTATTCTTGTCATTTTAACTATCAACAGGCTTTCTTCGAGAACATAAAAAGGTAGACGTATATCTTATATAGGTGGAGAAATAGAAAAATTATTTGGAAAATCTTTGTAGAAATGTGGAAAAATGTTTCTCTATTATTTTTGTAAAAGTCATGTATCTGCCTTTGTGTTCTGTGTCTCTTGGAGTACAAGCATTTTAAACATACTCTGGCAGTTTTATAAGGTTTGAAAAACCTTGGTTATTCTGTGTAGGAAGTGAAACAGACTGAGTTCTTTCTTTTGGTCTTGCTTGGGCTGTTCATGGGTGTCAAAAGTATTCCAGATTTGCAGCTTAACAAACGTGTCTGGTTTTCTGTGTGAGAGAATGTAGGTTCACATAAAGAACAGAATTTCAGAGATAAGAGATGAATGGAGGGAAGTAAAGTGAACAGTCTATGTGAAAACTGCAAGCAAAATAGAGAATGTGATATTAATACATAAAATTTTTATACAGTTTGTTTTCTTTTATTCGGTGCCTAGAAACTAATGTCATGGACAAACTCAAAAAGTTTAAAATAAAAAGGACTGAAGTAGCAAGGAGTACTTTGGAAAAGAAATATAAATCCACAAGTGTTAGGATCTGATATACATTCATGACTACTATCTACAACCAGATTACAAGATATCATTTTACTGTACTTTTAAAATTTTGTTGTTTTTCTATTTACTTTGTTTCATAATACAAAAAGGAGGGGATAATAAATACAGTTAAAAGACAAAAACAAGATACAGTATATCAATCAGATACAGTTTTGAGATATTCAGAGCTATAGAGATAAATGTACTGTACTGATTTCATTTGAAAAGGAATTAGAATAATTTCTTCATTCAGATTTATTTTATATGAAAAGTAATATGAAAGTAATAAAATTTCATGCTATGAAATCAAATAGCATTGGTAAGAAAAAAGTGTCATTCTAGGAAAAGGCATCAGTTACTTATTCAGGCTTGGATTCATCCCATATAAATTCAGATTATCATTGTAGGAAGAAATATCACTGATTTAGGCTTGGATTCACCCCATATAGGTTCAGGGAACTAACCATGGTTAGGCAGTCTATATTAAGAATTCAGATCCCTTCTCCAATCAGTGGAGAAATATAACATTTCACATTCAGCTCACATAAGTGTATTTCCTTTGCCACTTCAGATTTAGACTAAAAGTATAATAGTAGTTTAATCAGAATAGTGCTCCAATGAAAAAATGTGCATATGTGTGATGGTGGTAATTACTAAAGGAATATAAAGATTGTGGTGTAGTAATAAAAGCAATGTAATATTATACCAATATAAAAATTACTAGAACACTACAAAAATGGGAATTTTTAACGTTTTTATTTACTTTCCTGAATTTTATTATTACTCTTTTTTTTTTTTTTTCTAATTTTTTACAGGTGTATCACGAAGTGAAAGATGGAAATGTTCTAACAGTTAATCATGTGAAAAAAGTTCTTAGAAATGAATACCCCTATGCTGATGTTCAGAGCATCCTAGGTGTTCATTCTGAATATGATGAAGGGAGGAAGGTAAGCTGAAAGCAAAATGGTAAGAAATACTGCAGTACAGTTAAGTTCCTGCATTTCCTAAGCTGAAAGGTTACTAAATATTAAAGCAAGTAAAAACAGTATCTTTAAGTTAAATTTTTCTTCTTAAGTTAAATTTTTCTTCTTAAGTTAAATTTTTCTTCAGCAATTATTCAATTACTAGTGGAAATGCTGAAAGAGTTTCTGTTTTACAGCTCTCACTATTAAAATTTACTGCTGCCAATTGCTTTCAGGAGCACAAGTTTATTTCTAATAAGCATGGTGAAGGGGCTCTGTCACACTTCAGAAATTGTTTACCTGTATGTTCTTGCCTGAGGAGCAGAAGCCTGTCCTCTATGCAAATCATTGTTTCCTTTAATTGTGCTTTCTGGTTACAGTTTCCTTTGGGAAAGTCAGCAGTGTATTTTGATTTAAAGAGAAGACGTTTTATCAATAGTTGATTATATTGATGATTTTCTGCTGAAAAATGATAAAAGTACTGTTTTTCTTCATGTATCTTCAGCCCTGCTGTGTACAAAAATGTGTGTTTCTGACACATGCCATCCACTTTAATTATTTCCTTTTACATTTCTTTGTATAACGTGTATTATATCCAGTCAAAAAGGTACATCTGGGTAGCAAAAAAAGGCGCTGTTTGCCTTGTACTGGTTGTTCCTTACAACACGGACATGCACAGAGTGTTCCATATAGGATCACAGAATATCTTTGTTTGGAAGAGACCTTAAAGATCACCCAGCTCCAAACCCCTGCCATGGACAGGGACACCTCCCACCAGACCAAGTTGGCCAAGGCCCCATACACCGTGGCCTTGAAAGGCAGTTTGAATCTCTTCTAGAAAGAGCTGTCTCTGCTTAGTGAATGAAAGTTTCTCATGGAGAATATTAGAGGAAGAAAGATAGATTTAGACCCATCAAGACCCATCAAGGTCTAAGCCCCCTCTACAAGCGCCCTATTTGCTTTTTTTAACTAAGAATATTAAGCAAAATAAAATACTATTTTTCAGCAAGATGATAAAGCAAAAGTTTAAAAACCCATATAGAGATCAATAAATTGTTTTGCCCTTCTGTTTGCGAACTGACTCCAATATGTCCTGTTTGTTTTCCACATATTTCCTGTTTTGTCCCCACTATTTGTGAGAATGTGTGACAGTGAATAGTACTTGGAGATTAGAGTTCATTGTCTCTTGACATTAGTTTCATTTTTTGCTACAGTTAACCACAGTCCATTTAATTCTGTGATATTTCTGATATGATCAGGCAGGAGCAACCTTTTATAAGAAGACCGGCCTGGGTCCATTGCCTCAAGCTCTGTTTAATGGTGTGCCCTTTAACAGAGAAGAGATGGATGCTGCAGAGTTAGAGACAGTTATTCTTCAGAAGATTATTGATGCCACTGGGTTCTTCCAGAGGGCAGTGTTCATGGTATGTTTAAAATTTCAGAACGAAAACAAGATGAAATATTTGGCAGTGGATTGTTTGAGTCATGTTTATAAATTGTATTATTTATAATGAAATGGTTTGAAATTAATAATATGACAATTGGAACTACGTTGTTATTTTATTTTATTTTTATTGTTATTAATTTGCGGTCATGATTTTGAAACAGTTTATTTAGATCATACAGATTTAAGGAATAACTAAGCATACACAAATCATACGGACTCATACAGAAACTGAGAGTGTGTTGTAGTTGTTAATTGAAAAATGTGCATATGGTACTTTGAAATACTGTGTGATATTTATACATTTTTGACCAGAAGTTGTCCATAACTTTTAGATAAGCTTTAAGCTCAATTGAAAGATGGTATAAATACTTGGTCCTTGTTTGTCTTGGAACTATAGGAGTACTGATTTATTTATGTGTTATCTTCCTACAGGGTTTGTTAAACGATCATATAAATGCAATAGATTTTCTTATGGATCAGAAAAATGTAGTTCCCCGTATAAACCCCACTATTCTTGGAGCAGAAAGAAGATACATCCATTTCAGATCCACATCTGGTAACTATTTTTCTCAGATTGACTGTTACTTACTATTTTTCTTTTTTTACATCTAACATATCCTGTTTTACATTTTGCAGTTCCATTTGATGTGCAGGACTTCTCTACCTTCTCCTTTTTGGACTCACAAGATAAAAGTGCTGTAATTTCAGACAACATGAAGTATTTAACAAGAAAGGGTATATTTATTTTGCATATGGGTTGTATGTTATATATATGTCTATGTTGTATACATGTATTATGTATATGCTCCTTTCAGGGGCCAAATCATACCATAATATTATAAAGGTAAATTATAAAAATATGGTAATTATTTCAGATTTGGTAGAAATCAGATGATTGTCATTAAGTCATTTTAAAAGGCCTGCTGCTGAAGCATCAGGAACTGGAAAAGTTCCAGACATCTGCATACCTGTGCACGTGTACACACACCACACACATATGCATAGACACATACCCACTTACCAGTTTCTGGGAAATCTCCCTATCTTCTTATCAGAAGAAATTTACCCACTTGTTAGTTAGGTGACTGGTTGTTTTTGTTTCATAGACATGAAGCTAAAAAGTTTTTGAAAGACTTCTGCAGTTTCTAAAGCAGACTCGGTTTTCATACTGGTATGGTTTTACTTGAAGATGATATAGAGAGTATATTAAGTTTTCAAATTGTTCTTAGTTGCAGTATTATAAAGTGAAGACTCTGAATTCTTTATAATATCTATATCAGAATTAGGCACTCCTACAGTTGAAGGGATAATTGATTTTAATTTCTATTCGCTAACATATAGTTTGTTTTTCCTCTAGTTGCATTATTTAATTTTGATCTTTGAAGCTTTTTCTGTAGAAAAGGAAAAAATACATATACCAATGGATTATCACTCATTTTATACATGTTATCATGATAAAACTCATGCTTTTTTGTACTTAAAATATTTGTGATGTAATACACTTGAATTGCATATGCAGGTACTTTCCCTCTGAGTTAGAAGAAATTCTGGGGGCATAAAACTGCACAGAATTTTGCATTAGTCTATGTCATGTTAACATCTTGGAGTAGACAGTTAACCACTGCTGATTTACGTCATCCCATCTAGGGACAGATGATCCAGTTAGTGAAGTTCTATTCTTTCAGTAATTATTATGTGGTGCTAAAATGGTTTTCATTTATTCCACTATCAGAAAAAGTATATTTAACATTTCTTAAGAATAAAATTCAACTCTAACTCTATTTGATTCTCCATCTACAGCCAGAGGTACATACAAAGCTAGCTGTCAAATTATAAATGCTTTTCAGTCTGTTGGCTCAGCGCAAAGATTCAGATCTCTTGTGTAAAACCCATAAACTGTAAGCTGGAATCTACATTTCAGATCTCTGTCACCAGTGTGTTTTTCCAGACTTCAACAAAGCTGAACCACAACTTCTTCCTAGAATCTCACTAGAACCTTGTAAAATTCCAGTCTAAGCATATCACCTTTTAGGGAACATATGATACACCTGAGACTGATACACTTCTGAAGACAATTTTGCAGATTTTTTCGTGAACCATTGCCCTTCTATGAAGAGCAAAGAACAAGAGACTATAGACCAGGAAAAAGAAAAAAAATTCTGAATATACAGCTATATGATAGTTTGTTTTCTTTGAGCTGTATAGGATATACTCACATTTGTGTCCAGAAATAATTTTTACCCTGCTTGAAGGACTCTCCCTTTGCTCTTGGGGAATGTAGGTAACCAAACTCATGCTTTCTTGTAACTACTTATTTTCATGTCTGGCTTTACGACCAAACACCATCAAATGTTCATGAGAAACCTCTGACAAAGCAGTTTTTGTTAAATGGAACTAGTTTATTATTTAGAGACACTGTGTTTCCATCTACAAGAACAGATCACCTATTTTAGCAGCTCTCTCATATTAACAGGATAAAGTACCTCCTAAGAATTTTATTTCAAATCAGAAGGCAAAAGATACTGATGTGGCAAAAATTAGACCTACAGTTGAAGTCAGCAGTCAAATATACACAAACTTCAAAGTCTTGAGCAGATTCATTATTTATTATTCATGAGAAGATTCTCCAGAGTGTAAAGCAGGATTATCTTTAATTTTCAGATGAAGATGCATTATATGCTGTTACTGTCTGGGTTATTGCTGATTTTGATAAGCCAGCTGGGAGACGACTGCTTTCTAACGCCTTGAAACACCTGGTGAGCTTCCAGCAGTTTTTATTTTAAAAAATGTATTTTTAATTATTATGAATATGTTCTTACCAACATTGTGCGCATTCAAAAATTATATTCTTAAATGGTCTCAGGTCAGGTTCAGACTTAGGAGACTGTGGATTTGTTTTGATCTACTCTCTTGTGGTTCTGACATCTTACGGGCCTATAAATAATTATTTGGTTCATGGACTTCTGAAGCAGGAGACAAACTATGCTGTTGTGCATTAAAAGGGTGAATTTCATCCCAATTACAGGCGTTCTTCCTGTGATCAGGGAAGGTAGGTCACATGAACCATTATGCAGTGCTCTCCTTTATCATATGGCACGGTCATGGCCATGAAGTGACTGTTTTTTCCCATGCTATTTGTATACTTCTGAGTCGGACTAAAAGTTTATTATATTTAATATACTGATAATTACTTTTGTAATTATTTGTAGGAGAATCGTTTACAAGTTTACTTCTTTTTAAGTTCTTTGGTATTAATAATAGGGTTTAAAGCATAAAAGCAAATGCCATGTGAGTGTAAATTACAAAAAGCTCAATTTGGGGGTGTTTAGAAGAGTAATTATAGACTGACACTGGGAAAATACCTAGATTTACTTAACAGGAGTGAAACTGGAAACACCTTAAGGAAACTGTAAAGTTGATATATTACAGGGAGTGTGTGATACCAAGTATGTCCTAAAAAGACACTTAAACTGCAGAGATGAATATTCATTGCAAGTCTCTGTTAAAGAAAAACCTTTCATTTATCTGACTGCTAGATCTGCAGCTCAACACTGACAGACATATTCCTTCTGTAGTTTCACATCCTTCCCTCTTCAGTGAGGAAAACATAGCATAGTTCCTAACTCTAGGAGGTGAGAACTGTCTGGGCAAATCCCCATGTGATAGTAGCAATTTAGGAAGATCACTAGAAAAGCTTTTCTGAACAAGGTTTGTTGCATCTTCTATGAAATAGCAGTTTAATTGATTATCTTCATTCTTATTCATAGATTTGATATGGATAAACCTCATTGCCCTCTCTATGGCTTGGTCTAGTAATTAGACAAAAAGAAAAAAACACTGTTTTTTCAAAGTCCATTAATTTGCATATAGATAATCTACCCATTTCCACTCCCTTTCATCTCTTGGGTCTGGGTCTAGAAAAGCAGAATTTCCATTAGATGTAGAAGTGGCATAAACACTTGTGCATGAAGTGTGCAAGGTTTCTGTGAGGGGAAGTGGTCAAAGGAAATTCAATTTAACTACATGTATTCCAGCTAATATATAATAGTATTATTTTGAATACTACTAGTATATTTTAACTTAATTTGAGAAAACTGGAGATGTCTTGGCTGGCTGAGACCTCTCCAGTATCTCAGCACCCTTACTGCTCTGGGGAGGCAAAGCCAGGAACAGCAGTCCAAGTGCAGCCCCACAAGCACCAAGTAGAGGGGAAGAATAACTTGCCTTAGCTGACTTTTTGCCCATATCCTAATGTAGCATATTATGCAGCTTGTCCTCTTTCCAGTGAGAACACAGGGAGGTTTAGGTTGGTTATGAGGAAGAACTTCTTTACTGAAAGGGTTGTTAGGCATTGGAACGGGCTGCCCAGGGCAGTGGTTGAATCACCATCCCTGGAGGTCTTTAAAAGACGTTTAGATGTAGAGCTTAGGGATATGGGTTAGTGGAGGACTGGTTAGTGTTAGGTCAGAGGTTGGACTCAGTGATCTTGGAGGCCTCTTCCAACCTAGATGATTCTGTAACACCCTTCTCAGTTTAAAGAACATATTTTCAGGCTTTTCAAAAAAGTGTTTAAAAAAAGCCAACCCACTTTTATTAAGAGCTGCAGTTTAAATTCTGCAGTTTAAGTATGTTGAATACCACTGATTTCATCCCTTAGTGTTGTATTCTTTATTGCGATAGAGTCCATTTACCTTTTCTTCATTTAGTGACACTATTTGGTCCTATCCAAGAATCATCAATCTCTCATACTAAGATTTAAGTGTCATCACTGATTTTAGCAAGTGAAAGAGTTTCCTGCTGATTAAGATTAAAGTGATAAGTGGATAAATTTTCTTGTATCTATTATATGCTCAGTTTGATATTTTTTGGAAAAAAAAAGGAAAAGCACATCTACAAAAACAATCCTGAAATCTGTAAATGAATACTTGTATATGTACTTTGTTAAAAATGCACCTCTGCAGAATGCTCAAAGTAATTATTCTGTCAAAAAAAAAATCTTTATTTAAAATGTATTATAAATCCTTACTAATAGCATTTTTGCTGCTAGTTGAAGTTTTGAATTAGGCATTCATGTGTATTTTCTGAAGACAAATAGCTGCAAAAAAATAAATACAAAGATATTTCACAGAGCTACAATAAATATGCATACATTAGGTATCAGCAGATGTAAATGTAAAATTGTGTATTATTCTGTATTTTTCTTTGCAGAAAACAAGCAGTCATACACGAGTTGGAATTTTGAACAATCCTTCATCAAAAATAAAGGAAGATAACACAGCCATTGCAAGAGGAATTTTGGCAGCTTTTCTAACACAAAACAACAGCAGCTTAAAAAGTTTCCTAAATAAACTCACTAAGGAAGAGACAGCAAAATCCCTTGCTGCTGGAACTAAAATTGTTAAATTCCTTGTCCCGGTGAGTGCAAACTAAATTGGGTACTTTATTTTTTATTGTACATATTTTTTATTCTAAGGAGACGCAGTTGAGAGGAACAGTGTTTGGCCAAATGCTATGAAGTTTTTAACACACAGTTTCTGGGCCAGCAGATTTGGAATATTTGACAATCTTTAAGTGATGAAGAATAGACAATTTCTCTAAAGTAAAGAAAGAAAATGTAAAAGTACTGAAAAATATAGAGTATTGATAGCAAATTATTGAGACCAAAATAGTTTATTTTTTAATTATTATTTTAAAGCTCACTCTTCATTAAAATTACTGTTTCAATGTTTGTCAAGAATTAAGACTTCAGAAATAACTGTTTTTACCTGTTGTGGTTGTGAACAGTAAAAGGTGCAGACTGAAGCAGTTGAGATTAATGAGTATTGTATACTTCTAGCCAACTCTTTTTGGTATGTTTCTGTGAAAATACATTGGTTTAAAATATAGTTGTTGCTGACTTTGCATATAGAATAAATCTGAGTTACTAAATATCTGCTGCAAATTTCAGTTTTGGTTTCAGAAGAAGCTGTAAAATTTAGTATTTTTAAATAAGATTTGGAAGACTAGGAGAACTCTGGCACCATTTTTACAAAATGAATTAGTTAATTGTTTTTGATCGTACTCTTATCATTTAGTAAATTTTGAAAGACATAGAAGTAGCTAATTAGGCAGTGTATGCGTTATTATTTCTGTTTTGGTTTTTATTTTGTTATGTAAATTGTTTCTGAATTAATCTGTTTACTTGGTGTGCATACTTCTAACTGGGAAATATATATCAGTACAGTTTAGTGTAGCAGGATAATTTTGACAGCATCAAAACCTGCTGCATCGTTGTAAGCATGGCAAAGTTCCAGCATTTTTTTCCACTTTAAACATTGATTTGTCATGTGTCTTGCTCAATGTTGTTGACTTCCCTAAAACATGTGTCAGTTGTATTGATTTAACATATTTAAATGATAGCTTTTAGAGTAATATGAATTTTTATACTTTTTTTTTTCCTAAAGGAAAAGAGGAACTGCATTCTTGAGAATGCTGTTTTTCCTTCAACTGTGCTCTGGATCTTAGGAAAAGTATTTACCTTCAGGCATAGCTTTCCTCTCATGGTTGTTAACAGTTGTTCAAGGGCGAAGAACAGCACACTATCTAGTTGGGAGACTGTGGCTCCATATCAATAGCATATACTTAAACTGAATCTGAGGTGGCTTTATTTTGATTTTTGGTTACCGTGTAACTTGCAGAAAGTCTTTGCTTACTTCAGCTGTTACAATATTTATTTTTGCTGAACCATTTCACTGTCTCATACTTTGTCTTTGCTTTAGGGCATGGATGATGATACTTTTGAGAAGAAGTACAACACTTTAGGAGTGGATATAATTAAAACCCACCAGATGTTCTGCCAGGAGGTTCTTAAGCTGCTTCCTGGGCAAATGGCTGTTATGAGCAATGGCAAGGTAAGAAGTTGTCATCTCTCAGTCTTTTTGTAGTTACTTTTTATTTCTCAGAACTTCAGTTTCAGGCTAAAGAAAATGCATGATAATAATTTCTCACTTTTTTCAGCTTGTTGGCAGAGAATGGTATGAAAGTTTGCCTTGTTTATTTTCTATTTTGCTTTCCTCCTAATTTGTTTATTAGCTCAATTCCATGTGTACTCATGTCATTTCCACAGCTATTTCAGAGAAACTCTGATGAAATGATAGACAAAATTCTTTAAATAGGCTAGCATTTGATGTATTATTAATGATGTTTAAGACTAAATTTTGATCCTGAAGTTACATATTTCACATACTTGGTGTAGGATAAACTAAATTAAGTTACATTGACTAGAGTGGTATTTTCAAGCTCTTCTCTTTTAGGAAAGAAGCCAACTGTTTATAAACATAACATTGTTCTATAGTCTTAGTATTCAAATAAAAGCGTAATAGTTTTGTTCTTTCAATTTATAGTATGTATATTCTGAAACCAATAGGCATTACTACAGTTTGGCTATAGATGAACTGTGATTGAAAATAAAATTTCGGGTTTAATATTTGGTATTTGCTAATGACATTCAATACCTTACATTATAAATACAACTTACACAAACTACTCTTTGAGTTAAGTCTTCTATTAATTGTTCCACCGTTAGAAAGAAGTAGGGATAATATGCTGGCATTTCACTTCTGGAAGCTCTTAATCTGTACTTAGCTACTCTTGTTGTGTCCTAAATGGTTTCTACTGAAATAATACTAATGAAACCACATAAACTCTTTTTATTGATGAAGAACAAAAGAATTGTGTTGTTTTTTTCTGTCTTAATAATAATAATAAAACTAAATTTGCAATGTTATTTTATAAACGAAAGGTTATTACTGATTTCCTTGCCTAAAAAAGCTCAATTAATGTCCTATAGTAAGTGCTGAGGAAATGCTTTGCTGAAAGTGTGTTTTCACGTTAGAAGATTACTTTTTAAAAATGCATGCGATATCCTTCATTTGTATCTTTGCTATTTCATCATTGGAGTTTTGTGTTTATGAGCAAAGAATTTTTTTTCTAATTGGGACTTCTTCAAAAGTAGCATGGTGTTTCATAATCACACTGTGTTTTTCTCTATTTCATGCATCATTAGTACTAATAAAAGATTCAAAAGTGGAATTGAGTTAGATGACCTCTCATTTCTAGGAAACAGTTGAATTTTGAGAGAGAGGCTGTCAGTGCCAAGATTACATCCTGACATTCTACATCCTGGAAACACTATCCCCTCTTGAAAGCTGGGTCAGTTTAGCCTGGTAGACTATGAGTAAGAAATTCCAATAACATCCTCAAATCAATTTTCTAGGACTTTCTTTTGCTTCAGACACCCAAAAAAAAAAAAAAAGTTATGTTTCTAGTCTCTGGTATCCTGCATTCATTGTCCTTTGCTCTTGTATTACTTTTTATCCATTCATCCTCATCTGAGAAGCCTTGAGAAGTTAAGGTTGTGTTCACAGAATTAAACATCTAAAGAGTGTGGTAGGAAGACAGTAGTTTGAATTTCAGTCTAAAACAATGTACCAAACAGAGCTTTTTCTTAAACTTAGATCTATTATTTCTGAACAGTGTACGCCTTGACATAGGTATGTATAATGAAAAATGTAATGGATATTTCCACTGCAACTGTTCTTTGTGAGTTAGCTGTAAAAACCTAATCCTGTATAGTTACTATACAGTCTAGTACTATATAGTTAATAATAATGATGTATATAGGGCTAGGAGTTTGCCTAGTGGATGTTTTGCATTCATTTAAAATATTAATATATTTTTGTTTACAAAAGAAACATGATTAGGAAATTCTATGCTTATTAATATCATTTTTTCTCCAAGATACTGGGTCCTTTAGATAAAGATGAATTCTATGCAGAAGACTTTAATTTGTTAGAAAAAATAACGTACAGTACCTCAGCAGAGAAGATTAAAGCTATTGTCAAAGAAATGGGAATCAGCACTAAAAGGTAAAATTATTTCAGATTTTGAGTCTTTATTGTCCAAACGTATGATAAAGTGCTTTGTTTACTGACAGTAACAAATTAGTAATCCTTTTGCATGTGGAATATGAACAAAAATTCAAATATTTGGTCATACTACTCTTCATACTGTATACTCACATATATACTGTATCTGCACTTAGCTGAAGTGTTTGTTGTTTCTATGCTGTATTTCTATACCATAGAGACATATTCTATGCTAGCTATTTGCTGTCCTCTCACTTAGCATGTGAGTACGTCTGTGCAGACGATTTTAAGGGTCCTTCATTTTCTTTTTTGCATTTTTGTTACATACTTGGTATACTTACCTATTCAAGCAATTGATGTTTTCAGACAATACTGTTTTCTAGAGGAAATGTCATATCCACTGAATTTTGTATCACCTTTATGCTTGGCCAATTATGCTTTGCAACATATAGTTTATATATGTAATAGAAAACTACATGTTGGTTTTCAGTTGCATGTCATTTATCCTGCCACTGACAACCTCTTTGGTACCTCCTTGTTACAATGCAGAGCAGAAAAAAAGGCCCCGTGTTTCTCAAGAGGCATGCACCTCTTTGTCATTGGTTGTGTGTGTGAGGCTAAGGCCTAAGAGATCACTGCTTATCCAAAGAATCTTATCCTCTCCAACCTGTCTCATAATGTGTTTAGTTCTGCTAAATCACTCCAAATACTTTATCTACATTCTACTTACAGCCAAGAGATGAGTACAGCTAGCTGTAAACAATTCCTACTAGCTTTTGGTTACTTGAATAAAAAATAATAAGCTCAATAAAATCCAGTGTATCTTAAAAACACAGTAATAAGTGAGTATTGATATTTGAAGTAAGAAATTGCATTGTCTTTGGGAATCATTAGAAAAGGAGCCCGTAGTGGCGTGGACAAATGTGGTGCTCTGACACCCTGCTAGACAGTATTCACACATCTGTTGACTGAAGAAGTAAGTATAAAGATGACTTCCAGACAGCCTCTAATCTAAGCATCCAATTTGCATACAAAGAAGAGAGCACGATTATGTTATTTTACAAGCCAAACTGTGGAGAAATATTTATTGATTTTTTGTGTCTGAGCATCATTTCTGCTATCTGGAAGGACTGGCACAACTGAGAGAGTACCTACCGGAAGAAAAAATCACGAAGAAGTAGAATTATCAAGGAGATAAGTAGTGAAAGGCAAAACATATTTAATCAAATATTAAGACTCAGTGACACTGAAAGAGAACTGCTGAGATTTTTAAGGAGATTCCAAGAAGAAATAAAAAAAAAATGTTGCCAGTAAACTAAAAACTTTCTTCACTTATGTATGTTCCTACATGTTGTTACAAAGGAAAAAAAAAAAAAAAAGATAGAGTTCTACATATCAGCAGATTGTACTATGCAAACTGTGACACTGAATGTAAATTCTGCTGATGGTGCATTGCTTCATTTTAAGAAACATACAATTCCCAAAGTCTAAGGTTGTAGTGGTTCTTTGTCACTGTCATACCAAGTGTTTTACTCAAAGCTACAAAATCTCTAGGTGATAATCCTTTAGAATCCAAGTTTGGGATGTGGGCTTTTAAGATATTCCTTAGGTAGATAGACTAAAATGCAAAAGCTTTACTCCTTTTCTAATGAAAATCATTGTGACTTACATGTGTTTTATTTAATATAGTGGCAGTGATTTCATTATGAAAATAGATGCACTACTGTCATCGTTGCCTAAAACAGAGGTGAGGCAAGATGCTGAATTACTCAAGGAACAGCACAGGTGAGTTCTGTCTGTCATGGTAATGGACCCACAGTATTGTCCTATTAAAATTATAATATACTGATAGTTACATTCAGTTTTTGGAAACTTCAATAAGCATTCCAGTTTTACAAGTTTTTGATTGTATGAACAATCTGTTCGTCTGATCTAGTGTAATGCATTTTTTACCTGTCTTTTAATAGATTAATTAGTAATACCTAATGGTTTTCCAGGCTTAGCCGTTATTGAAGAAAGAGTGATTACAACAGGTGTGAATAGAAGCACTTATCTGGTTAGAAAACTTGGAGTCCATACTTCACATTTATCAAATGTAATAAGTAATTGCACAGATCAGAAGTAAATGAAGCCCCCATTAATTTTCATTAATGTGGAACTACGATATGAGCTTATTCAGTTGTTAGCCCTGAGTACTCTTGGCAAGGCTAATGCACACATGTAAAACAATTTGTGGATTACCAGCATCACTCTTGACTCCTGTTCTTAGCTTGACCCTAAAATACAATAAGATTAGACTCTAAAATACAACCAGATTACATTCAAATGCAAATTGATTTGGCTCAATGGCACCTAATTCCTTAAAAAAAACCTGAGCAGACTGTCTTGAGCAGACAGATTTACACTTGCCAGGCTCATACTAGTGTCATTAGTGTACTTACATATGTTGAATCCTTGTTTTTCTGATCCTAGATTTAAAAAGTGAATATGCTACAAGCACCTTCTTTTGTTGTCATTGTTATTGAGACCTAAAATACTAGGATGTACCTCTATGAATCCTGTCTTTGTGATGGATGCTGACAGTAGCCATTTTTAATTTAAGCATAGCTGGGGCAAGCTTTCTGGAGCAAAGGCAGGCACATTCTTTAAAAGACATGTGCTCGAAAACCACTATCAAAATTAAAATTAGGGTAACATTATTTCCAAATCCTTACTTGTTTCTATTTGCAAAACTGTTCCAGCATGCTGTGCTGCTGTGCTTGCCCTGCCTCTACTAGTTGTTGGAAAGACAAACAGTGATATCAGTAGCCTATTTTAAGTGGCTAATGCCTTTTCCAAGGTTTTACTAATAATGTGGAGACCTGTACTGGAGGGAGTATGACCTCGCTAACACTAATCGCATTTCTAAGTAAACTTTTTCTCGAAAACCATTTTCTGTATTTACAGCACATTATTTTTTTCTCAGTGAGGTTTACTATTTTTTCCTTCCTGTACAACCAGATTAGTTTAACCACAGTCTCCTTGACTTCTAATGAAACTAAATTATCTTCTGTAATGCATAAAACTAATCCGTCTTATCAACTTTCACATTTTTCAGTTGCACTGTTCTTTTAAAAATGTGTCACCATTGGCACTTGTCAAATCTGATAGTTGTAGATATCAGTAAAGAAAGAGTAAATGTCACTGAAGGAAATTGAAAGGAAATGAAGGCCCTTTTTTGAGTTTTGCTCTCCGTTTTTCTTTTATTTTGTTGATTTTGTAAATAAGCATATATTTAACTGATAACCAGTATGGAACTATGTAGATTAATGCCAAATTTTAATTGCTGTTCATGTTTGGCTTTTCTAGTGATATCACAGGGGACAAAAGTGATTACTGAGGAAATGAGGAAAATATCTTCATAAGCAGTGAAATCTGAAGTAGCTCTTATATTACAGATTTGTGCCTAAAAATGTTTGTTATTTCTATAAACTGAATTTGGAGTTTTCACTTATTTATTAATTGTTTTTTGCTTTTTTTTTTAACAGCGTAGTAAAAGTCGATCCCCAAGAGAATGAACCATTCTATGATGTCATTGCTATTGTTGATCCATTGACAAGAGAAGCACAGAAGATGGCTCATTTATTGATTGTAAGATGGTGGTCATTTCTTTTAATTTGCATATTTGCAGTTTAATTTGTACTAAACCTCTTATTTTCATGTAAAGTGTAGTAAGGAGGTAAACCGAATTTAGGTATTTTTTAAATATCTACTTGGTTATTTAAATTAATACTAAAAAGTTGGGGATGATCTAATTCATCATTGTAAGTACCTTATTTGCAATTAAAATTGAGATGCCCTATGAACCAGTCCTCTTAGAAGTGAGTCCATAAATGCTTTTTACAGTCAATAGAAAGAAAGGAGGAGTATGCGTAATGTAGAGGGAGAGGATCTCCCATCTCAAAATCTTACAAGGCATATGCTTCTTTCCATTATGCCGAACCACCTTAGTTTTCCAATGTACCTAAATGAGGTGGTCTAAATCTGACCCGTAATATCATCATAAGAAGATTGGACTATAAACCTTTCAGCTCTTGGAAGGGTATTTCTCCATTGATTAATGTTACCAGGTATATCTAGAAGTCTTCCATTGTGTGTAGCTATTGATCATCTAAAGAGAGACTGTCCTAAAAACATAGCTCATGAAATGATTTTCTTCTTTCACTAGCTGCAGAATATCACTCTGCCTCAGGTTCCTTTATAGTTTCCCATAAAAATGTAAATTTTGTCTTCTTTTTATGGTCCGTTAGAATTCTGAAGCCCTTTACTTGATTTTTGCTGCATCCTGTTTTATCTTTTTCTCTGCAGTAATTATGGAAGTTTCATAAATTCTTACATCACTTTTTCCCCCCCATTTTCATACCCTTTTATGCCTTTTGTGTAGAATGGTGAGGCATCCAGTCACTCTCCGTACATAATGGTGAAACAAAGTAAGAAATCTAAAAATTTCATGAAAATTCTCATACCGCAGGCTTCTGTTTGTTTTGAGAATCTTAAATACTAGTTGTTTTTTTTTTCTCTAGAATCAGATCTTTCATTTCACCATTCCCTATTAAAATGAAATGTTGATCCTACCAAATGAAAACGTTTTGGTTTTGGAATTGACGGGAAATTCTCTCCATTCAGCCAGAAGTTCATTTTCTAGTAAGTTGCCTCAAGGTCTTTTTAGCTGTGATCAGAAGCCTTCATTTCTCTTAGTGCAGCAAATTCCCTAATGAACAATATCTTCCTTAATGCACGTCTAGGCAAATGACTCCCATGGTGTACCAATCTGTTCAGCCATCATAGATGCTACTTGATTCATAGGACCTCTAGTCTTACTCAGCTTGCCAACCTTTCAGAGAGAATAATGGAATGCTATTGAAACTAAGCAAATCAGAAATATTTTAATGCAGATGAAACTTACTTTCAAATGATTTTTTTAAATTAAAAATAAATTAACTTGATTTTTTTTCTTTTGATTTGTATTATCTTGAAAGGCTACCAATGTAGAAATATTCATGAAGAATTTTTGACAAAGCATGCTTACGTATACAGTAAGCCCCAAACTCAAAGTTTCTGAATGGATGCCTCTCTGATTATGTTGTTATATATAGGCTGAGAAAGTTGGAACTGTTCATCCTGGAGAAGAGGAAGTTCAGGAGGGATCTCGTCAATGTATACAAATACCTGAAGGGGAGGGTGCGAAGAGGGCAGAGCCAGGCTCTTTTTAGAGGTACCCAGTGCCAGGACAAGATGCAATGGGCACAAACTGGCACCCAGGAGGCTCCCTCTGAACACCAGGCAGCATTTCTGTGCTGTGCGGGTGTCAGAGCACTGGCACAGGTTGCCCGGAGAGGCTGCAGGGTCTCCTCCTTGGAGACCTTCAGAAGCCACCTGGAGGTGGTCCTGGGCAGCCTGCTCTGGGTGGCCCTGCTGGAGCAGGGGTTGGACCAGGTGGCCTCCAGAGGTGCCTTCCAGCCTCAGCCATCCTGTGATCCTGTGATATAGATGACATAAATACTGTAAGCTTTCAGTACCAGAATATATTTATATTTAAAGAATCTTTTTTTTGAGTGACAGAAGTGGACTAGTGCCCAGTATTTTGGGATGGTACCTATTCATGATGCAAAATTTATGTAGCAACTGCCACAGCAAGGAGCATGATTCTTCCCTCAATCATTGTTGAATGTGTCACACTTTAATTTTTTGCTCTGATGAAAACTTGCTATTATATTACTTTTGTCCCTTATTAGTCATTTCAAATACGAGTTTTGGTAATATTTTTTGAAATATAAATGATAAACTACTCATATTAAATGGCACTGAAATTGAGAAGGTATAAACAGCTATAGGTAAGCAGTAAAATAACTTTACTGCTTAGTATCAAAAAATGGCAATTCAAGGCCAGGGGCAAGGTATGAGTTGGAGCATGACTGAGTTAGAGCAGAGTCAGGGCTTCTGTCTGTTGTTGTTGTTTGTTTTTTTTAATATATATCAGATTGTATCATAAGAACTTCTCTGTATCCTCTCCAGAGGGAGTCAGGTAGAACTTCAGAATTTTCCATAGAAATAGTGTTTTGCCTTTTTTAAAAAGTTTTGTCACAGACTTCAACATCAAATATTAGCATACAAGGCGACAGTCAGTGTCTATAGTAGATTTTTAAATACCAGTGTTAACTTCACCAGGGTTGGACCACATCAGTTCTCAGCAGAGTACATGGAGCAACTAACTAGTCCTAACTTATGAAGGTGGTCCCAAAGGTGATGTGAAAAAAGTAGAAATTGCTTCTTCTAAAAATGAAGACAAAATTGAATGTTTTTTTTCTCATGGTTCACCAAAAACAGCTGAAAAAATATGTTACATATTCTGTTTGTTCAGAGCCACTGAACAAAATACCCGTCTCCTAGCTTAACTGCTTGGCTCCAGCAGTATGAACTGCTAAGATCCTACTACTTTTTTTTTTTTTCTTCTTCAAGTAATAGTAGCTACTGAATTCAAAGACCTCAAAAACATGAAGTGAAAAATCCACCCTTTTTTCCTGTCAATTATTTTTTACCTTTTTTTTTTTTTTTTCATTTGTTCATTCTTTCTTCAGGGAGAAACTCTTATTCCATTCCAAAAGTGAGGAGAAATCTCCAAAGGGAGCCTCTTCTGATAATCAAGTCTGATTTCCTATATAACATGGGTCATGGGACCTCTTCTGATCAATTAGCATTTGAAATAGATATTTTTTCTTTAATCTAATCCTAATTTAAATATTGCTAAGTGGTTAGGTGCCTATCACAGTTCTTACTGAGCTTTTCCAGTGTTAATTAATCTGACTATTAAACTCAAACTTGGAATTGCAGGTTTTAATTTAGCTCCATGCTTTATATGTTCATCTTCTCTTCATTTTGTCAGCTCTATTGCAGATTCTATTGTAGGAGATTGTTTTCAGTGTAGATGTCTCATGTTATGGTGATGTTTGCACACAGTTCCAAGTGATTAGTTGAATAATCATGGTTTAGCGAGTTAATGCTTTTTGGATGAGTTGTGGTAACTGATGGTAAGTGTTTGAAAAGTGACTGCACATACAAAAGAAAATTTGGGCTTGAATCATTTTCAAGACATGTTTACTAAAATAATTCAGCTATTTGCTACAGTATGAAATACTTTCAGAACAAAATTCCCAGGCTGCTCTTTGCATTTTCTTAATTAAAGTAAGCAGACTGAATTCATTGAATAACTTGCCATATCAGAGGCTTTCCAATTTCCTCTTATTCATTGACCAGAGAAGAATTTTCCTCAGTTATTTGCTGCTTAACATTACTCTTAATGTTATGAATTACTACTCTTGAGGTATGAATATATGGATGGAATATGGTTATATACCTCTGCTTTTTAAAAGCACATATTAGGCAATACCTATAATAAATCTTAAACCTTATTTTGCCCTGAAATTCTTCCTCAAGCTTCCTCTGTCTAAGGAAAGAGTTACTTGAGCTTCTTTCATGCTAGAATAATTTGTTAATCTTAAAAGCTTTATGAGGATTTGAATAAATACAAGTAGCATTGCTCTTCAGGTTCTCATTTCCTGGTTCTTCACTTATTCTCACCCTTATGCCATTCCCTAGTCATCATTTTTTGCTCAATAGTGTTTTCGGTGACGGTATTCAGGTGAGGCAAAGGATGAGAATGACAAACGGTGAGCAATGTTTCAGCTATGCAAAGTTGTAGCACTGTAGTAAAGAATATGCAGCTATGGGTTGAACTGAGGAAAGAAAAATACTGTTAATAATAAAAGAGAGATTTAAGGATGGTCATTGTCTTGCTTTGTTCCTAATTTACTTACCATTATACTAATTTTAGCCTTAGTGGTATCAGTATTTAAACTTGGTTTTAATATCTTATTTGCTTTTCTGATAATATCCATCAGGGTAGCCACAGTTGCTTTATACTTTCAAATAAGCACTTCTGATCAGAAACCACGTAAGTGAAGATAACTTGGTAAAGATTTTTAAGAGTGCTTTAAAGATATTAAATATTTTGTTAATTTTAAACAAAATAGATTGCTCACAAAGAACAAAATCTTGTTCTAGTATTATAGCTCCTGTATAACAACATCCAGAAGACTAGTATTTTAGAAATGAATAGGTGAATAAACTGAGAAAGAAGTAGAAATGACTTTAAATAACTTGAATGTTTTGAAATTGATTGAGTAGCTTAGTATACCATTAATCTATTACTGACAATATTAGAAGAGTTTTATGAACTTTACTGTATTCACCGATTTACTGTGTACAGCAATTTTAGTAAGACTGAAGGTCATTGTTTTAAGATTGGTTATTGGATCAAAGGCAGATGTTGTACTTACTTTAAAGGGCTTTAAAATCTTCCAGAAAACACAGTATGAGAAAAGTGATACTATAATTTACTCATTCATTGGAAAATAAGGATAGCTGCTTTTTAAAAATCCGTATCACTGGTAGAAAACATTAACATTTTGACTATCAAGAATATTGTGTGCTAAATCATTCACTTTTCAAAAAGGTCAAGTCTTTATTTGCAATAACTGACAACATCCCGTAATATACAGATATATTTAGAACTTTAAAATGTTTGAAATTTCTACTGAAGCTTGAGAAATGACAGGATGCCACAAGGATAGTTTTGGCTTATTTTCAAAGTTTGATGATTATCAAGAACCATTTTTTACGCAGATTTTTTTTTCTGTAGGTACTCAAAGACATTGTCAATATGAAACTCAGGTTGTTTTTGAACTGCAGATCTAAGCTGTCAGAAGTGCCACTGAAGAGGTGAGTAGTTCATAACTTTTCTTACAAGTATATGATCTCACTTGAATTAAGGAAAAAAAGCCTTAATTGTACATATTCCATTGAGAAAGTAAAAGTGGGTGATGTATATGGTTTCTTCTGTTGCATTAATTATTTTTTTGAATAAAAGTTGAATGTTGCTGAAGTAATTGTCTAGAAAAATTTCTAATTCTAAGAAATCAAACATTGCATAACAGAGGAGTGATCTAGTCCCTCAAATACCCCTGTCATAAACAATCCCTGTAGAAGTCAGCAGAGAGTCTTTCATGCCTGTGGACGCTTGTAGAGATTATCTACCTAACTTGGTCACATCTTGATTTTTACAGATTCAGTACACTAAATTTAAAGATAAAACTTGTCTGAGTAATGTACAGTCTATACTGGCGAATTCATTTTAATTCATTAAGGACCCAGAAAGCTTTAAATTGAATTTTCTCTTAACTGGCTATAAAGAGTAGGGTTCACCAATTCAGTTACAGACATTTACACTGAAGTGAACTCCCCAGAGAGGACTTCTTTCCTTCTAAGAGACACATTTAACTATTGCTGTCCATCCCTTTGGCAGAAATTTTGCCTATAATCTTGTAATCAATGAGAGCTGATGATAGTGTCTACCCTTTATCCAGTAGACTAGAGAATGAATTAATTGTCCACAAGACAGAAGGCCTTAGTTTCTATTCAGCTTCAGAGAAAATGAATGCACATCTCTTATATTGCAAGAGTGTGACTTCGGAGTAACTTGTGTGAACATTGTTGTGATCACTTTTAAAGCTAGCCACTTTGCAGGTTTTGGAGCTTGGGAAAGGTGAGAAGAAGAAGTGTTCTGGGACCTGCCCTGAGGACAGGTTGTGTTTTTCTCACAGCAGTGTTTTTATTTGAAAAGCCTCCATGTACAGCCTAGTCCAAATACTTTGTGGGAAAACTCCATTCTTCTTACCTTTTTACTTTTTTAAAAAAAAACAACTGTCATAGTAATTAAATGTTTTGTGTTTTTTTCCATATGAAGTAATAATAGCTTGCTACTTTCATTATGATGGAGAAAGATGGAGATCTTCAGTGCTCATCTTTCTCTGTTCTGATTCTTCTCATTTGCTTGGATATCACTAGAGGGAGGGAGGGAGGGAGGGAGGGACATTGGAAGAACATTGTATCTGCAACTCAGCCTTCATACTTAGTTAACATGGAGCGCTTTTTTTAACACTTCTTTTTCAACAGCTTCTATCGTTTTGTTCTGGAACCAGAATTAATGTATGGGATCAACAAACACCTTCCTTCTGAACCTGTGGCAAAATTCTTAGAATTGCCAGAATCGCTGCTTTTGACTCTAAACATGATCACTCCTGAAAGCTGGTTGGTTGAAGCAGTAAACAGTTCCTGTGATCTTGATAACATTCATTTACAGGATGTAAGTAATTATTTGTAAACATTATAAAACTTGTATTGGACCTTTAACCTCAAGAGGGAAAAGGAATCACAGAATCACAGAATTTCTAGGTTGGAAGAGACCTCAAGATCATCGAGTCCAACCTCTGACCTAAAATGAAATCTTGTGAGATTTTTGTCTCTGTTTTCCAGAAGTGCTTTCTGTGCTAATTGATAATTTGGTCAGTATTTTACTATTTTTATTTTCATTGTCTGTTTTTCCACATTCTCCCTTTCTCTCTCCCTCTTTTTTTTTTCTCTCTCTCTCAAAGAAGAGTCTTTAAAGAAATCAGTGAAAAGAAACACAGAATGCATAATACAAATAAAAGTACTTTATCTGCTATGTTGAGCTTTTAATGTTTATGGAAGTATGCAGGTTTTTTGAGATTAAAAAAAAAAAAAACAACACCTAAAAAAGGGATTCTGTGTGTTGTGTTATTTTTCTATTTCTCTTTACTTTTTTATTATGTATTTTTGGTAGAAATAGGATTAACCTGATTATATCTTAAAGTAAACCTGAGTATATTGCTGCTTATTAATATAGATAAAAACATAGATTTTAATATTTAACCCATTTTTAGTTTAGATTTTTTTTTAATTATGTGAATTTGGAAGGTGTATCATAAAAGTGAAGTTTGGGATTTATCTTACCAAAGCTGAGATGTCTCAGCTTTCCCAATAGTCTATGGAGAGAAGGTTCTTCTAAATTTGTCCTTTTTATCTTGGATACCGATTTTAACATTGAGAGAAGTTCCCTCTGGAGGAGCCTTTCTCTTATTTTTGACAGTTGAAGTTAGGTGAGATAAATCCCAAACAACATGCTTGTCATTGTAAAATGTTACTTTTTCCACATAGTTAAGTGATGTAATCTAGTAAAACATTCCTTTCACAGATAAAAGGGACTGTTACAGCAGAATATGAACTGGAATACATATTGCTTGAAGGACATTGCTTTGATGTGACAACTGGACAACCTCCTCGAGGGTTACAGTTCACCCTGGGCACAAAAAATAATCCTGTCATGGTTGATACTATTGTGATGGCCAACTTGGTAAGTATTAAGTACAAAACAGTCATGCAAAACCAATTGCACACTCCTCGTGAGTATTCTGTATGAGATTTTTGTTCTTAATAGAGAAATCCATTGTTGTTCTAAATGGAGAAATCCATTTCTCTGTGTTGCAAAATTATCGATGTTAAAAGTAACAGCAGTATCCTGGAGTTGAGACCATCCACAAAAGATATGCATCTCTGATTTACCCAGCTTTTTCCTCACACTGTTAAAATCCAATATAGATTTTAGTTTAGCTTAATTTTAGACCCTTACCTGAAGTGCCTAATGTTGGAGTCTCATTGTCTTAAGTAAATAGTAGGAGGTAGATATCCTCAGATGAAGATTCCACCAATAAACATAAGGTACAAATCACTTTCTGATTAAAATAACCATTTTTGTTAAAAAATGATCCAAGCAAAGAAGGCTCCTATTTTAGTTCAGTTAAGTGCTTAAAGCCTTTGTGGACAAATCCACACCTCAGAATTCCTCTGGTCACCTGAATTATTTCTATTGGCATCAGTTTGTAGAGCAGAAGATCTTGTGATTCCTGAAGTGAAAGACTTACTTTGTCTTGTCTAAGCTAATTTGATAGAGAAAGATCAAAACTTCAGTGAATAAGATCTGTCACCTATCTGCCATTCTCAGTTCTCTGTGAAAATTGTATCACAAAGAATGAAATGCTTAATAAACTGTGAATCTTTGACTTTTACACAAGTACTGAAAACTTTCTCAACAGCAGAAGGTGTTCAACATGATGAAGCTTCCATGTTTGTTTCCAAAGCTTGTTTCATCTGTCTTTCACACAGTGATGCCTGTATGCAATATTCCTAAATTGGAAAAGAGTTGTGTTGACTTTAAAGTTGTTACAAACAAAAAAATTTAATTTCAAAGAAGCTTTTCTGCTTAGAGTCTATTTAATAATTCATGTCTTTACTGCTCACTTACTGTTTTAGATGAAGATTTTATATATGCTTCAAATTCAGCTAGAAACAAACAGAACACATTAATATGGACATACAGGAAAGGTGATACTATGCCATATTACATGCAGGATTAGGGTATCAGTAGGTAGTGTTTATCGACCTTGGCTGCAGTACCAAATGTTCTGTAGTCGATTTTTGGGTATTTACATGGTTGATTATGAAACACTGACAGAACAATTGCCTGTCTTTTTACTTTTTCATAGGGGTATTTTCAGCTGAAAGCAAATCCAGGTGCTTGGACACTGAGATTGCGTAAAGGGAAATCTGAAGAGATTTATCAGGTGTTTTCGTAAGTATTAATCTGTCCTTAGGAAACAAATGGATCTGCTAAAGTTCAACATATTTTGAAAAGATCTGACAGTACTGAAGAAAAATGAACAAAAATAAAATGAAAAAGTAGAACAGGAACCAAATGATGATTCAAAGTTTATAACAGATGCCTTAATTCCTGATAGTGGAAGGGGAAGAAATTATAAAACATAAAAACTAAATTTGAAAGTGTTCTTTTTCTGGGTGATTTTTCATAAAATCGAGTTTACTACCTACTAATTTTACTGCACACCTGCAAAGCTAAGTAGCAAAATAAAGAAGTGTTTCATATAATCCCTTTGAGGATGATCTAGAATTGCATGTATACACTGAGAGGCTGGAAATAAAGTGGACTGTGTATGATAGATTATACTGTATTCCTAATATTTTAAATACTGTTATAATTTTTTTACTTCTGTCTGGAATCACATTTTCCAAAGCTGCTCAACCAGATTTGATTTATCTGTGACATTTTATCCATGCTTCTAGTCCAATACTGTTTTTAATCTTCCAATACTTCTGAGTAGAGGTGTCTATTGAATGATTGTAGTTTAATTTCAGACTACTTATTCTGCGATGGTGTTTTTCTACTTTCTGCTTCTTGCATTTCTGAAAAGACTGTTGAGATATTTTGTCTTAAGCATTGATCTTTTTCAATATAAATTTAGTATTAGTTGCTTTCTTATTTTGTTCAGTAAGTTCTCCACTCTGATAAGGCATCTCCTCTTTACATTGAGCTAGGCTGTAATTTAAAATTCGAAATTGCTTTTGTTTCCATAATTGAAAGACAAGATAGAACAGAAGCATTAAATATTCACCAGTGTATAGTTTTCAAAGTTTAAAGGCATGTTTTATTAAGAAAAAGGAACTAATCCACTCTACAGCTTTGTGTGGGATATACCTGACATAAAAAAAAAGTATTTCTCCATAATAAATGTGGATAGATATGTTCATAGTATTATAGGCCTTTCTCTCTTTTTTCTTTATGTTTTTCTAATTTCTGAGCTGAAAATTCTGAGTACAGTTCTTCCTCATGCAGAGGCTCTCCATATATCTCAGTCATCCTTGTTGCTCTTATTTGTGTCTTCTCTAGTTCTGGTCTGTCCTTTTGAATTGGTTGGCCGTAATTAAAGACAGACTTGTGGTGTAATAGCATTGGTAAATTTTTATTGCTTCGTTTTCTATTAAGTACTAATGCCTGATCTCCATTTAGTGCCTTGCTAGCCACTAAACTGGTATTCTACGAAATCTAGTCTCCAAGATCTCTTTCCTGAGAATTAATAGCTAATTTAAAGCTTCTTATAGCTTAATTATCATTAGGTTTCTTTTTTCTTGTGCAGCAATATCCATTAAATTCTATTAGTACATCAGTACTACTACTTTCATTAAATTTCATGTGCCTTTGTATCATTCTCTCGCTGTCAGAAGACTTCCCTGCATTTCTTCAGTGTTTTAGATTTGCATAAGGCCAAAATTCTATTTTAAGCTATAGTATACGTTATAGAAAAATACACAGTTACAGAAAGAAACATGCTTTGGCAATCTGGATTGCCTGTGCCCTGCCATGTTGCCTTTCCAGACGATGTTGGGGTATTTGAAGTCCACCATGAGAACCAGTCTGTGATCACAAGTCGCCTTCCAGCTTTGTCAAGACTTCATCTAATTCCTCTTCCTGATCAGGCAATTTTTACAGACACCCACCACAATATCACTTTAACCTCTCTGATCCTTACATAAACTCTGAATAGATTTATTGCTTCTTCCACGGCAAAGCTCTGTGCATTCAACCCATTACTTTGTGCCAGGTGCAAACCATCTTTTTTGACTTCTCAGCATAAGAAGCCTTTGAATCACTCACATCATGTGAGCTTCTCTGCCATTTTTGTGATCCTAATGAGATCGTAGCTTCATAACTACGAAACTTGTAATTTGTTCTGTTTATATCCCATCTTGCATGCATTCCCGGGCAGGCCCCCAGCCATGCTGCTTTCTCAGGAGAAGCGGGAGAGCCTTCCCTTAAGCACTTCCTCGTTGCTGACATACTTCTAGTTGTTCTTAGTCTTTGGTCAGCATTCCCTGACAAACCTGCTGTAAAGCCATCCTTTACTGTGGCCAAATTATGTATCAGGTAGATCCTACCTCTCCTCAGCAGTCCTTTTCCAATGAAGAAGGTTCAATAGCCATAGATGCCAAAGCCATCCCTGTAACACCAACTGTTTAGCTAGGTAGTTTCCCTGCATATTGTATGTCACAGGATAGATCTGTAGTATATGAGGGCTTCCTCTTGAAGCTTTGGATCCAGTCCATTGTAGAGAAACATCATAGTTTTATTTTACCTTCAGTTCTTGCCTTTTTTTTTTCCTCTCTCCCTGTAATTATGTGGACTAATATAGGTCAATTTTCTCATAAAATATTTATTATTACTTGGAAGTCAGGAACACAGTTCCATATGATGTTTAGTCAACAACTGGTATTATAAAACGAGAAAAACGATGACCATGCTTGCTGTTTTGAGTATTTAGTTAATGCATCAGTTCCAGTGTTACAGGGAGACATGTTAACAGGATATTAAGTTCCTTCTACTTGTTTGCAACTTTCAATTTATTTTGTTTAAGAAATGGCCTACAATCTGTTGAAAAGGCAGAAAAGCTCAGTATTTATCCTAAGAAGGTCACTTAATCTCCACCAACTGTAGCTATGTAAGATGCCAAATTTAATATTCAATTTTTAAAGTATATAAACTGATTTATGAAAGGTATTGTAAAAAAATGTAGTGAGCTGTAGTTGAATTAAAAAATAAAGCAAAGTGAAACAAAACCACTCTACTTTCTAGGTTGGTTCAAAGGAAACTTAAAACATCTGCAGTTTTTTAAGATATTGTTAAAGATTTTCTGTAAGAAGTAATAAAAATGAGCTTTACTGAGCCTGGCTAAGTTATGTATAATTAATACTTTATGACGAATCTAAAAAATAACATTTATTTAATGTAATTAGTACAAGCCATAGACTTAGAATATAACAGCTAAAGTATGTTTGGGGGGTTGTACCGGCATCTCTGATCTGCTTTTAATGATATCAGTATTAATAGTATCAAACTGCTGTCAGTACTCATGAAACTATTTAATAACATGGAATTTTGCCAAGAGTTATTGCAGGATATTCTTTATTCTTGTACATTAATCAGAGCCACTCCTGTTAAACTGTATTTGACCTGTTCTATTGAAGCCTGTACATTATAATGGGAGTTTTAGAGGAAATACAAGATTTTGAAGTCACAGCATGCTTAACTCAGTGCGTATTTTGCTTCTCTCATAGTAACATCTAATATACACGCAAGTAACTTATTTTCCTCTGTGTAAACACACAGCTTTTGAAATTAGCTTGCTTTTTTTTTTTTTTTTTTCTGTCAAATATGACAAGGATCATTATGTAGAAGCAGCCATACTTGTAAATCGGTGTTATCAATAAATTACCGTGAATGTTAGGAAAATTAAAATCAATATATCAGCCACAGTCTGAACTCTACTTGTTATTAGAGCTTGGATTCTGTGATGTCGATAGGGAAACAGGTAGGTATTGCAAGATAATAGTTCATTATAAAGATAGATAGATAGAGCCTCCTGCTGAAAATTTCATTTTTAAAAAGGCAACTGGGTATAATTTATTATATTTTGATGGTATGCAGACTACTTAACTGAGATTTGTATCTTTTGCAATTTGGACAAGGAGTTGTTTGTTCGTTCTGAGATTTGAAAGGGTCTCCATTGAAGTGTTTTTTTCTCCATAGGGAAAGTTATAATGTATTTGTGTTTAAAAGTGTGTAGGTATTTCGAAACAGATCAAGGCTGTGACCTAAATAGTCTGCTGGACATGTTTAGTTTTATTCAATAATTACATAGAAGTGATTTAGTTATTGTTAAATATTTAGTAGTGCCATCAGTATGCAAGGCATTTTGGTAAGATTTACAAACAAAGTTGTGCCTGCCTTCAGTGAGTTTATAAATTACCCTAACAGTGCCAACCGTGTTCATTAACTTTTGGACAAAGCACAAAGTCCTTACTGTATTTGTTAAAGGAGTTCATACATCATCGTCCCAGTTCTTCCAAACCAGGGGTCACATTCAGTGCGTTTTTCTTATGATCACTGATTTGAAATGTACATCGGTTACATTGGTAAAATGGCAACATGCTGAGTATCATGCACAGATACAAGAGGAAAGATCCTCCATAAGATTCAGAACACTCAGTTAAAATTAGAGGAGAGTGTGATGGACTCTCAGTTTTCTGTCAGATAGAAACTTCCTCAAAAGAAGTGAACATTGATAATGTAAATGAGTGACTAGGAGTCAAAATGAAGAGAAGTACTCAGTCGAGAAAAGAAAACAGTGTTACACTAGAAAATATAAAAAATACGAATGGAGAAACAGATAAATTATAGCAAGACGAGCATTAAGTGTAATTAATGGTAACTGTCATTATTTCCAATACATTGTTCATACTGGGACAGAAACTCATCACAATGAGCCCAGTGCGGAGTAAAACAGTTGTGAGCTCAGAAAGGTGGAGTTGACAGTGGGGGATCCAGAGAAGAGATTTGAGGAGACAAAAGTGATGTTAAATTCATGGCCAAACCAAACAGTTTGAGAGTATTTTAAATACTTTGGAAAACTGTCTTCATCAGTGGAGCTGCAGAGATAGCAACAGAACTCATAACATGGAAATTTTGAGGTAAAGGAGTGAATAAAAGAGAAAGTTTTGATTGTGGCAAAGCTAAGGGCAAAAGTAAGACCAGTTAAAATCATGACTGTGCTAGCTGCTGCCATTTCTGCTGTCAACAGAAAGAGTTTGGCTCTTGTTTTACTATTTTAGAGCTTTTTAATTGCAGTACTTACGGTGGAGATCAATGCCCTTTTATATTGAGTGCTGTGATAAGAAGACAGTTCTTGACTGACTGTTCATATATGCAGTATTTTAAAAGTGTGAAAGTAAAACTGAATTGGTGGAAAGGTCAAGATAATTCTGAACATTGTTTTTTTGCAAAAAAATCTATGAAACTTAGTGATCATAGGTTTTAGGGAAGCGTATAAATAAAAAATACAGATAAATATATAAAATCCTATCACTTTTAGGTAAGTAAAATGAAACAGATTGAAGAAAAAAAAAAGGAGGGGGTAGCAGATCACTTTCTTAAACCAAGGTTTTGTATGTGTAGCTGTAGCAAGGGGAAACCATATAATGGCATTAAAAGAAAGAAAGGATTGAAGGAAAAATATATGGAGACATAAGAGGTATAAAATTTGAGAATTATGCTATTACACTGCAACACAGAGAGACAGCAACACTTCTCATACTTCTTACTGAGCGGATGAGTGCAGTTTAGAGATGCCTGAATAGCTTTAAATTGATGTTTGGGGGCAAAATGTTCATGTGGTGCATTGCTTAAAGCCCTGTCTGTTACCAAAACCAACCGTTTTTACCAGCCTTACTCGTTCAGCACTGTGATGAAGCTTTCACCAGACCTTTTAAAGTAGATTTATTTTAAAAGTACATTTAGTGCCATCACAAAGCAATTTTCAAGATTTTTTCCATATTTGAGAAATGAAATGTAGTTTAATATTTTAATACAATATGTATCTGTATAATGCATAATAATATATTCAGCTCTAGATTGCTGCGTTTTTTCATTGGTTAATAAAATTTCCTGTAAAAATTCAAATTAAAAAGTGAGGATTAAAACTGAGGGCAATGACTAGGTATGAATAAAGCTCAGGAAGTGTCTGAAGTTAGGATGTAATTAGGTGCAAGTGAAGAAATTTTGTTTCTATAAATACAAGCAATCCTAAACCTTATCCTCTAATTAAACACAAGTGATAATGCATGTTTTAATGAGTTAGTACATTTGCACATTTTTTTTCCCCTCACAGCCATGAAGGAACAGATTCTGTAGCTGACCTGGCTGATGTTATTGTGGTATTAAACAACTTCAGAAGCAAAATTATCAAAGTTCAAGTATGTAAAGAGATATTTTGTCTGCACTATTTCTTTATATATGACTAAAGCTCACATGTCTTAGGCTATATTTAAATGGCACAAATATGCTGGAACATATAATTTAGACTTTGTAAATTTAAATAAGAGAAGGGTACGTAAATTAATCTGGTTAATTTGATAGAGTCAGGTTGTACTAGTTATGTGGGAGATTGTTAAATAGCTATTAAAACAGTACATCTGTCTACATAACATATATAGGATTTAATTCATCTACTTTAAGGTGTCTAAGACTGGTCTGTAGTCTGAATTAGGTGCTGTAAACTCCTTCTCTGCTTAATAGAATGAGAAAGACAGTCCAGAGGACTGACTTCTCATCGCAGCTTAAGACGATTTAAAACAAGGGATGATCACCTCTTGAGGCATCCGGTTCTGCCCTGGGACTGGGGATGGACGTAAAGTCCCTTTGAAGTCCAGATTCCAAAATGGAAGCTAAAATTAGGCATGATGAATTCTGCCCTAAGTTGTCAAATCTGTGTAAATGAAATTACTTTAAATATATATCAAAAATAAAGAAACAGAAGTTACATTATGTAAATAGTATTTTGTTTATGTGTACTTGGTATGTCCTATCTTAATATCAGAGAAGCAGAGAGAACTATATTAACATAAATAGAAAGAAGTATTAAAAAATTATTTATTTCCTGAGTTTCTTCCCCAGTTCTCTAATTGAAAGTTTCCAGAACCTTAAGAAAACAAGTAACATTCTGGAGGGTGAGGAGACTGCCTTTAAACTACAGAGAAGGGGTAAAGGGTGCCAGCCTGCTTTAAATAGGAAAAATATTTTATATGAAAAGTGGTGCATTTTAGAACCACTTCAGTGATATCTAGGATATGGCTTCAGCACCATTAGTTAAAAGGACACTTAGTGTGAAGAGAAGTCTGCAAGTGTTAATTTGACAGTGTAAACATGAGAAACTGCTATGGTTGTAATAATATATTCAAACACCTAGTTTTGGAAGGTGTTTGGATTTCAGAAATATATATTTTTAATCAAGGAATATTATATATATATATATGTATATATATATAAATTAAATATATATATATATATATATATATATATTAATCAAGGAAATCAATATTTTTTAACCAAGGTCAGCAAACAAAATGAGTTTGGCACCTTATTTAGTATCTGAATAAGACAACAGAAATGGCTTAAGTTTTACAGGAGAGTGTTTCAGACACGGATTTGTCACCTTCCCCTCGTGAAGGGATTATGAGAATCAGGTTTCCCTTCAATACACGGTGCACCACCCTGCTACTCTTCTGTCCACTAATGTCTGTATCACAAAATCACACCTTTATCTTCTGTCCGGGAGGAAAATGAGCTGTGATACTTTGCTTCTTGTTACAATATGTTCTGTACATAGTTTGAAAGTATGAAATGACATTTTTTACAGTCCAGTTTAACACAGTTCAGTAACTATTTTGCTGAAGTAGGAATTGGTAAGATGTTAGTCAGGCTCACCAGTAAGTCCACCATTGTTTGATAGCATAATTGAAGTAGAAATTATTATCAACTAACTTCCCAAATAACATAAATTCATTTATCTTACGTGACTAGGTACAGAAAAAGCCTGATAAAGTGAATGAAGATCTCCTTACTGATGGAATAACAGAAAAAGGAAATTTGGAATCAGTTACAAGGTAATAAATAAATTGTTTATATTTTAACTCTGCCAGGATGTGTTTATTATTCCTCATACTGTAAGCGTTCCTTAGTTGATAGTGATACAAACATGTGAAAAGACCTGATGTCTCCCCAAGGGATTTATAATATAAATTAAAAGGGGGAAAGAGACAAGTTATGATGTCTTGTACATCTCTTTATTTCCTTTTTAATCCTTTCTTTCCATTTCTAGTTCCTGCTCATTTTCTCCGTCAATGTTATTATTGTTTTGCTGTGGCAGGGAATCAATCTCAATATGTGTAATGTGTTACTCATCAGTATCAACCTGAACATCAAAAAGCAGGCTATGATTCTATTTCTCTGCTGCTAGACAAAATTTATGAAAGCCCATGAAGTCTGTTTAAATGTGTCAATGAAATACCTCTTTAGGTTTGACTTTTGTAAATAGTTGTAATAAACTTTTCTGCAACCCCTCACCCAATAAAGTTCTTAGTTGATCTTCCCATTGATTCAAAGTTGTAGCTCAGGAGCATGAGCTCAAGTCTTGCAGTTTGTCTGCCGGCTTCTTCCAACCTAGAAACTTCTCATATATCCTTCCTCTTTAGTATGGAAAAAAGTCACAAACACTGTTTGGGACTAGGACCTTTGTGTTTGACTGAAAAAAATTGAGACTACAGTTGTTCCATCATTTGTCCTGAGTGAGTATGAGGTGTTCTTCCCAAAAGATTTTGGTATCATAGGGATGTGCAGAAGAAATAAAAACATAAGGGTATTCAGCTACTGTAGGATGAGTATGTCTTTTGTGTGTTTTCTGACTTGTGATTATTTACAATCTCAATGGTAATGTAGTAGTATTTTCTTTATGCTTATATAATAATTCAATTATTTTCTTAGTTTTTCAGAAGAAATTCCACCAGAAGAGAAGGAAAAGAAAAGTGATATTCTTAATATATTTTCAGTCGCTTCAGGCCATTTATATGAACGTTTTTTAAGGTAAGTAAAGGTTCAAAAAATTTAAGCAGCATAAAGAAGCTGACAAGGTGGTATGTTTTAGCCTAGCAGGCAGCTCAGCACCACACAGCCACTCACTCACACCCTCACCAGTGAGATGGGGGAGAGAGTCATAAAGGTAAAAGTGTGAGAACTGCTGGGTTGAAATAAAGACAGTTTAATAGGTAGAGCAAAAACTGCACATCCAAGCAAAGCGAAACAAGGAATCCATTCATTACTTCCAAACAGCAGGCAGGTGTTCAGCTACTTCCAGGAAAGCAATGCTCGTCATGAATAACAACAGTTACTTTGGAAGGTGAACACCTTAACTCCAAATGTCCCCCCCCCTTACTCCTTTGTCCCAGATTTATTGATGAGTGTGACACCACATGGTATGGGATATATCTTCGGCCAGCTTGGGCCAGCTGTCCTGGCTGTGTCCCCTCCCAGCTCCTGGTGCACCCCCAGCCTCCTCACTGACAGGGCAGCATTAGAGGCTATAAAGTGGCTCTGTGCAAGCACTGCTCTGCAACAGCTAAAACATCAGTGTGCTATCACCACTCTTTTCATCAAAAATTCAAAACACAGCACTCTACCAGCTACTGTGAAGAAAATTAACTGCATCCCAGCTAGTATCAAGACATAAGGCATAAAGAAGGACCAACTTCATCTCTGAGAACAAAGTATAGATGTTTAAAAATATCGCTGTTCTTTGAAGAAAGAAAAATGTTCTCCGTGCCTTTCATGAGTGCATGTGCTAGGTGCGAACAAAAAGGATGAAGTTCAGACTCTCTTTTTGAAGACATAGCAGCAGTGACTTATTAGAAGTTGTATCTATCCACGTTAAGTCCAAACTATGGATCCTTCTGTGTGCATATGTGACTTCTATTTAATATCTCAGTGGACATGGATTATTCAATAAGCAATGATTGCTTTGAATGAATTCTTAGTTTGGCTTAATCTGTTTACCACTATTTCTCTGTTACTTTTCTTATTTCCATGAGTCATGCTTGTTTACAGATGTCAGATCTAGTGATTTTCATTTCCTGAATGGCAATTGCACAATTCTGTCATGCATATCTTTTTGGAAAGTAGTATTTTGTATGTATTAACTATTATTTCTTAGTAGTCAGACAGAATTTAAATGTCTGCATTTCTTTCCTTCAGACTTCAAGAGCCTTCATAAAAGGAAAGACTTGTTTACTGTAAAGGAGAGAAAATTAATTTTTAAATATTTTGCATGCTTCTTTAATGTACTGTAAGGTTTATTACTCCATGATTTTTAAAGTAGACTTGACATCTTCACACGCTTCACAAGTTATTGCTTATCTGTCTGGTTTCACCAAACAAATGTGAATTACAAAGAATGGAACCCAAAATAAGGATTTCACTTTTTTCACATACCTGAACTTTTTTTTTCTTCTTTTTAGAGTTATCAAGGGTTTTCTGAACAGGATCTTAGCTTGAACCATGCTTTCTCTTTCTCACTGGTTTTCTTTTCAGCAACCAATTAAACTCAATATATTCTAAAATAAATAATCTCAGTAGCCTAGTTAACATTAGGGATTAATCGTTATTCTAATTTATTGTCAGGCTCCTCTTTCACGGTAAAACTTGTTAACAGATCCACTTTTGAAACTTTTTTCTAATACTGCTTGTTCAGGATAGATCAAATACATCTATCTCAAAGTGGTCTCGAACGTGTGCTTTTTAAAGCTTTTTTATAGATATGTTATAGATAATAGATATAAATTTCCACTTAAGCTGGGTTAAGAAAAGTTACAATTAGAAAGTTTCAGCACCGTTCAGGTGCAGTTGAAATATAATGACCTGTGTATATCGGTTTGCTCATTATAGGCTTTTATTTCCACAGAATTATGATGCTTTCTGTTCTACGTCATACAAAAACACCAGTTAAATTTTGGTTTCTGAAAAACTATCTCTCCCCAACATTTAAGGTAGGAGAAACATCTTTCTTTAAAATTTTAAATACTTACAAAAATTGTTACAATTGAGAAAATATATAATTAAAATTTAAATTTGTGGTTGGAAGTGACGTCAAGTGTAAGTTTCTTCTTTTCTGGAACCCCAAACCCAGTGATAGATTACAGTTCATTATCTTCTGATATCTATGAGCCTGGAATAAACGCTTTTTATATTTGTAGAGCTGAGGATACTTCTAGAATTAAAGAAACATTTAAAAATAATAATTTATGTGATCAGTAAGGTCAACAGAGCTACAACTGTGTCAAGTCTTTGTGTGTCACATAAACTTAAAGTTTTTGGATCTTCTTCTAGGATGTTATTCCTCACATGGCGAAAAAGTACGGATTCAAGTACGAATTAGTACAGTATAAATGGCCTCGCTGGCTTTATCAGCAGACAGAAAAGCAACGAATTATCTGGGGCTACAAAATCCTTTTTCTGGATGTTCTTTTCCCTTTGGCTGTAGATAAAGTAATATTTGTTGATGCTGACCAGGTAAGAAAAAATAAAACTGTATAAATGTATGAGGAATTTGTTTTGGTTTAAATTGATCCAGTTTGATTCCCTGTGGCCATTCCGTCCAAATGTTGGTCTCATAGGACTGTTGCTGTTGCTGTACAAACAGAACCAGTAGTGTTGCAGAACATGAAACAAAACAACGTCACTTGTCTTTAGTTGTGTAGAAACTAAGAGTCTCATCAGAGTGAGTTGCTGAAAATTCCCTCTAATGTCCATGGAGAAACAAAGGCACCTGGAGAGATAGGTGTGATCTTAAAGGTGCATTTCATTAAGGGCTTATTGGAATGATTCAATTCCTGGGCTGATTGTCTTCTCCACTGGCTGTGGAAGGGGTCTGAGGTGATTACTTCAGACTATTTGACCAACAGACTAATTTTTGAGATGAATTCTGTCTCTTTTGTTACTGAATTTGCATTCAGTCTTTCACTCAGAAATGAGTATTGTATAATTTAATGAAAGGTAGCATGCTTCAATATCAGATAGGATATTGAAGAGTCTGTCACATGGTTATTAAAAATCTCAGAAAAAATATTGTCTATTTTGATGCTTTTCCAAAGCTTGGGATAAATTAAATTCAGATGTAGCAATGCAGACTGCAGCTTTCTGCCATTTCATCTGTATAATGTATTTTTATTGGTTTTCTGTCCTAACTACTGTAAGGATTTCTCTGCACTCTAAAGTAGAAGAAATTTTTTACCACTGATAAATTAGGTTGGTGGGGTTTGATGAAAGAGTGGTCAATTAGTAAAGAAAGAACATTTGTAAAATGGACTTGTAACCTATTTTTAAAAGTACATTGCTGTGAGGTACAAAGATTTTCAAATGATGCCTTAATTTTTGAGTGTCCAAGCTAATATAACAGATAAGAATAATTTTTTAGAAGGGAGATTCTCAATAGATTTTCAAAGTTATTCTACTGTATTAAGGGAGTTTAATAGGGGGCAATCAGAACAGAGGCCCATAAATTAAAATTAATTTGTTTTATTTAATTTACTTTTTCAATGTGTACCATAGTTGTCCACAGAATACACATAGATTTTTTCTTGAACTAGAATTAGGTGAATATAATTCCAATGGAATACTTTATTTACACTGTATTGTTCTAGTGTCACAGTTTTATTAAAAAAATAAACTTTGGTCAGTTTGCTGACATAACTACCCTCATATGCACACGTTAAAAACACTCTTAAGTAATAAAATGCTTTTATTCTTATTTAGATTGTGAGAAGTGACCTGAAAGAACTCAGAGATCTAGATCTAAAGGGAGCTCCTTATGGATACACGCCGTTCTGTGACAGCCGTAAGGAAATGGATGGGTACCGTTTCTGGAAATCAGGGTACTGGGCATCGCATCTTGGGAAAAGGAAATACCATATTAGGTAGGAGAAATTCTACATATTTTAATGCAGTTTGCAGAAATGATTCATATCTAGGTCTTGGTAGTGAACAATGAAGTGTTCACAAGCAGTTGCCTTACAGTCATTCTCAGCAAGAGATGAATTTTTCTAAATTCAGATGATACATTGATTTCACCTTTTTTTTTTATTGTAACTTCAGCTATTAAAATAATATCATCTTAGCATCTGAATAGTTTTTGCTTTCTTGTTACTTTTTAAATTAATGTTATCAAAAACACCATGAAACTGCAAGTCTTGATTCATATTTTTTTTTCTTTGTAGTGCCTTATATGTTGTGGATCTTAAGAAGTTCAGAAAGATTGCAGCAGGAGATAGGCTTCGGGGCCAGTACCAAGCTCTTAGCCAAGATCCAAACAGTCTGTCAAATCTAGATCAGGTATATTTAGGTTTAAGCAATTAAGTTTTTCTTTATCTTTCTCAGTATGCATGGAATAACTTTTTATCTCAATGCATGTTATATAGATGTCCTGGTTTCAGTTAGCACAGAATTAATTTTCTTCCTAGTAGCTGGTGGAATGCTGTGTTTTGACTTAGGATGAGAAGAGTGCTGATAACACCCCGATGCTTTAATTGTTGCAGAGCAGTGCTTATACTAAGCCAAGGACATCTCAGCCTTTTGCTCTGTCCTGCCAACGGGCAGGCTGGGGGTGCAGTAAGAGCTGGGAGGGGACAGACCCCGGACAGGTGACCCAAACTAGCCAAAGGGGTATTCCATACCATCTGACGTCATGCTAAACAATATATAGGGGTGGCTAGCCGGGGGGAGGGGGCCGGACTGCTCGGGGTTAGGCTGGGCATCGGTCAGCGAGTGGTGAGCAATTGCATTGTGCATCACTTGTTTGTACATATTATTATTATTTCCCTATTATCACCATATTATTATTATTGTTATTATTGTTATTATTATTTTGTTATTATTATTTTCCTGTCTTATTAAACTGTCTTTATCTCAACTCACGGGCTTCACTTTCCATTTCTCTCCCCCGTCCCAGAGAGGGAGGGGGGAGGGTGAGCGAACGGCTGCGTGGTGTTTAGCTGCCGGCCGGGTTAAACCACGACAATAATTCTGAAACTATTTGCCTTTTTTGCTGTTGCAGAACATTTTTTTGGTGTCCATATGAGCACAGTTCAGAAAACGTAACAAAGTGATCATTACTTTAAAAAATGGTTTGATATGAAGAAAGGAAGGAAAAAAATAGCAGAGGGAACAAGTGTATTGCACTGCTTGCCTTTATATCTGTACTTGTTCTATGTACACTTGTGTGTTTTCTTAATTATAATCTTCTGTTCTGATAATGGTAATTACAGTCTTACCTAGCAGGTTTTTTAATTTTTATTTTCCAATTAATGTTAATTTAGTTTACTTAATCTAAGTGCTAATGCAGTCTTGTGGTTGCTGAGTCACCCTGGGTTGACCGGGGTCTTCATTTATGTAACTCCACCAATTTTTAAAGCTAGGTGAGATAAGTGAGTGTGCAAATCACAAGCGTGTAAGTACATTGTAGTCTCTCTCCTTTCTACTCCATTTAACAATTTTGTAAATTCACAACTTTAAGAGTTACTGTATTAAATTAGGAATCGTGATTTCATTTTAAGAGTCAGAGAGGCACAACAGAAAAACAACCTCTTTTCTCTTGAAATTGAGATAACGATAAAACATTTATTTGATCTTCCTAACATTCGTAGAATTGAAGTTTTTCAAAAAAGGAAACATTTAAATTAATGTTAAAATGTCTTGACACAGCATACTTCTATTTTAGTAGTTAGCTAGTGTAGTTTTTCCATGCTAATGACTATATTTGAATTAAATTACATGCTTTTTGTAACACAGCTGTATGTACTATTTTATTCTGTCACATTTAGCAATGTGTATTGGCAAATAAGACATGACTAATACTTACTTGAGTACTGACGTTTATTTTTTAACTGTTATGTAGGGGTTGTGCATGTGAAGGAGCTTATGAATGGATCTACCAATTACACTTATTATTTTTAACCATGGTCAGAGCACCCGTACTATAAGACTGCCTGGGATTCTTCTCTTTTGTAAATGCTATTGGCTACATTCAGCAAAATATTGGTTCAGTGCTTTCATTTTGATGAGAGTATTTGAATATACAATAAATGTGAAAAAAAATACAATTTTAAGTTAAGTAAGAAAGTTTAATCGCTTTTCCTTTTCATACTTAAGTTTCTGGAATCTGTCTTCCTAAAAGAAGGCTAACTTTACAGTAGTGTCATAATCCTGGGTTATGTGCTTTTGAGCATTTTTTGCAAATCAGAGGAATGGAAATATGGTTAAGACGCTTTAATAAATGCACATAGTGTAATTCTCCTAGGAGTACTTAGCATATGGCATGTGCTATCTGAACTGTAAGTGTCAGACAGCAGTATAAGTTATGTCAAACTAAGGAAAGACAGATAAGTCTTTGTAAGTACACAACAAAAATACTTGAGAAGTAAGAGGTGGACATTTTGAATGAAAATTTCAAAATGAAATTTTGAATCTACTTGAAAAAGAGTCAGATGAGCACATAGAAGGAGACCTAAGAACAACTTGCAGAAGTGGTATCAGACAAAAGATATTCTGTGGAATCTCTTCTGAGTAACTGTAGTTACCTCAAAACTCAGTTCTAATTTATGATTCTACAAACTTTTATAGGATCTTCCCAATAATATGATTCATCAAGTAGCTATTAAGTCTCTCCCTCAAGAATGGCTTTGGTGTGAAACCTGGTGTGATGATGAATCCAAGAAAAAGGCTAAAACAATAGACTTGGTAAGTTGGTTTTGAGTTAAATTAGTTTTATAGATTTAAAAAAAATATATTACAATTTTTGTGCCTTTTGATATATGCGTATGTGATATCACGGAGCCAGCCTTGCTGGAAGGTATTGGAACATGAGTTTCCTCTTGACAAATGCCTGAATACATACAACTTTCCTCCGTTCCTCCAAGAGCTATCCTGTATGCTCTGTACCAAATGTGCTAATGTTGAAGCTGAAAACTGTACTGAAAATTAAGTGCTGCCATCATAACTGGATAGGATCAGTTGTTTTCACTCCTGTACATGTATTTTTGTGTCTTTTCAGTTAAAATAAGTTGTGGTTTTTTTTTTTTTTTGTGTACTAAACTACACTAAAAAGTAAGAGATTGAAATATAAGTTACTAGACTATCTTTGAATCCTCTGTATCACGTCACTTTTTATTATGGTTTATAGTTTTATTATTTTGTGAAAGTAAATGTTTTATTTTCTAGATAACACTAGAGGAAGCATCACAAACTTAATAGATAACAGTTTTAATTTCAATGTGCTAATGTATACCTTGTATACCCCATGTATCTTTGTCTAGATATTAGTAGTCTTCTGGTAGCTAAGTCTCTACTATCCATATGGTCAGGAACACACAGAAAAAAATGAATTATTTACAATAAAATGTTTTAAACTAGTTAAAGGGGAGTAATTTACAATTTGTTTTCTGTGATTTTTTTTATGATTATCCAAGTAACTGACCTTGCATATTTTGTCTTTCAAAGGACTCCTAAATGCTAACAAGATTATTGTTAGGTACGAGATAAGTGAGCGCAAAGAAATATGTTTGAGCCTTCAGATATTTCTGTGGGCTGCTTTATATAAAATATCAGAATCTTAACCAGATATTTAAACTGAATCGTGATAAGAAAATATGGTAAATAGCAGTTCTCTGCAAAGTAGTAGGATTATTTTTTGCATAAATAACTTTTTATTATGCTTTACTATATTAATGTCAAGTTTCATTATTTGCTGCAAAGTAGTTTTTGTCTGAAGTTAAACTTATTTTTCACTTTGAAGTGAAAATTTTTCACTTATGAAACATTCAGATTATTGTACTAATCAACGTATGAATACATAGCAATAATGTGCGTTCTGCTGTATATTGTCAGTGACGCTGAGGAGCTGATCACTTAGAATTCCTTGGAGAGGTGCTGTTTTCACATTGGCTTTCTTTACATCTAATATGTTTCAAACTTTCAGTGTAACAATCCCCAAACCAAAGAACCAAAACTAAAGGCTGCTGCCCGGATTGTTCCTGAATGGGTTGAATATGACACTGAAATACGGAAGTTAATAGAGCAAATTGAAAAAGAGAAGAAAAAGCAAACATCGTTCGTTCAAAAAGGTAACTTACATGCATATTCATCTGGTAATTCTTTAAAATAATCTATTTGAAATGAAGGGTGGGATCAAAAGGCACATATATTGTGTTGTTGTAGTTTTCCCTTCAAGAAATTTTGCACTTGGAGTGAGAGTCACCCCACCTATGCTCCCCTCCTTTCAGATTTTACGCATCCTCTCCATGAATTTCCATATCACTGTCTCCTTGTCCAGTACATTTCTCCATCTTCAGACTGTAGTTTACAAGTTTCCCTGCCACTATCAGTCTCCAGTCTTGAGTCGGAGAACAAATGCCCTTTTTTAGTATAAAGGATGCTTAGTAGTTTTTATTCTTTGTGAAGGCTTATGGTCAACTTTTAGCAAGGCTCTAAAAATGAAGTGCATGTTGTTGAGTTGACTCTCTTAGCAGTAAATAGACAATAAAGAGCTTTCTCCACGTTTTACAAAACCAATGATTAAGTTTCTATGTAATGGTGATACGATTTTTTTCCTTGGTTACAGGTTTGAAGCATGATGAACTTTAGCATCACCTGTAAAAATCAATGGTGACAGTGCAATAGTCTTCTGCTAAAGACTGAGTGGAAGTTTCGAAAGCTGCATTGGCACTATTGTTAACATTCTTCAATGTGAAGTGAAATATTTTATAACTTATGGTGTTATTTAAAAATGTTAAATGAAATGTAAAGAACAGAAGAGACAAATCAACAGGTACTTGCTTTTATTTAAACCAGTGTAGAGTCTCTTTCCTTGTTTCTTTGTTTTTCTTTTCCTTCTCTAAAAGACAGTTTGCCCAGAGAATTTTACACTATAAACTATGATGTGTTCAACTCCTCAAAGATTTACCTTGTCAGCAGCTGGGGGGAGCAGTATTAAATATGTATATGAAAACTGTTTTGTGCGTATTACATGCATTGAGTAAATGTATTTAAGTATAAAGAATTTTGGTTATATATCCATAGTTTTGTCCTTGAAGAAATGCTGTGGTCACAAGAAAAATTATCTTTGTAGCAAAGACATGATACAAAAAATAGCCTGAACAATTTAGACCGCAGGAATCTAAATCGACTTCGAAGCTTACTGAAGCAAGGAATGTAATTACTCATTTTTTATACAGGATTGCTGCACTTTTACTACTAACTTGAAATAAACCATTTTTGATTCTTAAGGTCCTTTTGGTCACTTAAGTAGTATGCTTTAAGATTCCATTTTGTGTTTTTTGGTTAAGATAACTTTTCCAACCAGCCTGCATTGAATCAGAAGGTCAGTATCTGAAAGATGTTTCCACTCAGTTTTATCATTATTTTGTTCAGAAATTAAAATAATAAAATACTTGATTAATTTTGACTGTTGGTGTCTACTGTAATTTTATAAATACGTACTCACAAAAACTGTTGCTCTAATGGGCTACTGATATTCTGATCTCCAGAAACTGCAGTGAAAAATTCTTGCAATGCACATTTGAAAATAGAAATTTTGTTTCTTAACCTAGTACCTTCAGTATGTGCTCTGTTGCTTAGCTTGTGCTGATGTTCAAAATAGACTGGATGAGACCACAAATTCTTATAAGAAGAGCTTAATAAAGTATTTCAATCTAAATGCTTGTAATTATAAAAGATAATGTACTTTGCACTAAGTGGGTAAATCAATCATCAGTTGCACATTTCCATACCAGCAAATAAGTGAATGAATGGAAAGAATAATGAAGCATATTTTGCATGCAGTCATCGTTCTCAGGTGTAGCTTATTTGAAAGCACTTCCTCTAAGAGCAGGTATTTATAATCATGCTTTGCTGACATTTTTAAAGTCTTAGTGATATGAGACATGCAATTTTTTTACAGGCTTTTATTTCTTACGTTGTATTACCTTTGTGCATTTTGAAATAACAGTTTTAACATATCATATGCAGATCTTAAAAGGTCTGTTGTGGGCATTTGCTTTGTATGAAGTATTCAATTAAATATTTCCTGTACAATCCAGTAGTAATAATCCATTAATACTAATTTCAGTTCTCTTTAGTTATCCAATTTCACTGCAATATTTGTTTTGTTACACTTGTTCTCATAACAAGCACCATAATACTTCAGAATACCAGGCAGCAAGTTGAACGTGTTGGAACATCGTAGAACACAATTGAGTAAATTGGTATTTTTAGAGCATATGTGGACTGCTATACGACCTAATTATGCAGAGCTACTATAAGCTCAGTGTGTAACGAGGAAACAATGGATACTCCATATATTAAGGGAAAAAAATTAGTCACCTGCTTCCCTTTTTTAGCTTATCCTGACATCCTGATACTTCAGTCCGCATCACCATTTCACACCGATGTGAACGTCAGCTCGGAAGCTGGAGTTCCTTACCTTTAAGGAGCCTTGGTTCTCTTTCATTATGATCATCTGCGTGGGCAATTTCTGTTATGCAGTGCATTGGATAATTTATGCCCTGATTTCTTGCTCATTACACCTGTATCGTCCTGTTCTTTTTAAAATTGGTTTACTTCTGTATGTTTTTTTATAAAAGAAATAGCTCTTTAAATACTATTTTCTTAAGATTACTTAAATGATTAGAATATAATTTCTCAGAAATGTAATTTGCTGAAGATATTTTGAAGATTTAAAAGTTCTCTTGCCATTTTCTTTGATGTTGTCTTTGTTTGTAAAAAAGTGTTTAACAGATTTTTTTTTTCCCAGCACGTTATAATATTTTCAGAAAAAGCTGTTTTCTGAAATAAGCTGTTTATAAAACAGAGAGGCCCAGCAACTATATGAACTACTTTTTGAAAGTCTCTTTAAAGCAGCACTTTGAATCGTTACCATATTGTTACATTTTTAATACTAAAACAGTGGATTGTAAATGTTGTACAAAATATTGAAGGTGGCACTGGAGAAAAAACAAAACAAAACAAAAAAAAAAAAAAAAACAATTGTTTTCTCTTCCCCTATTTTGCATTATACAGTGAACATTAAATGCCTGGTTAATACATCCACTTTCAAACCTGTGTGCTCTGCACGATGAAAGGGAAGAAAATGCATCCTCTGTTACAGGTGTATTACCAAAACCTGGTTCAAATCAGTAAATAAGCGTAGTAATATCGACTGATGGTGAGCCATTGAAATGTAGAGCTTGTTCAATTTATATTCATATTACTATTCCGGTGTCTTTTCTAGGTCTTATTCTTGTTAATGTGAACTAGTAAGTTTAAGAGAAAATGAACTGACCAGGCAGCAGTGCAGCGTTGTTGAAAGGACAGAGCCTTAGGACTGAAAATATTTGTCAATAACGTTTCTTTTTACCTTTTTCCTAAATCAAGCACTTGCATTCACATCAAGATGTTATCTTTCCAAGCTCAATAGATTAACTCTATGGTAGTCTACCTAGACTTCAGCAAGGCCTTTGATGTGGACTCCTGTCGTATTCTCCTGCGGAAGCTGGCAGCCCATGGCTCCGACAGGTACAGTCTCTGCTGGGTTAAAAACTGACTGCATGGCCAGACACAGAGAGTGGCGGTGAATGGAGTGAAATCCAGCTGGTGACCGGTCATCAGTGGTGTTCCCCAGGGGTCGGTGTTGGGGCCCATCCTCTTTAATATCTTTCTTAATTGATGACGGGGATGAGGGAATTGAGTGCACCCTCAGTAAGTTTGCAGATGACACCAGGTTGGTGAAAGTGTCAGTCTGACGGAGAGTAGGAAGGCCTGGCAGTGTGCCCAGGTGGCCAAGAAGGCCAACGGCACCCTGGCTTGTGTCAGGAGTAGTGCAGCCAGCAGGACCAGGGAGGTGATCGTCCCCCTGTGCTCTGCTCTGGTGAGGCTGCACCTCGAGTGCTGTGTTCAGTTTTGGGCCCCTCAGTACAAGAAGGACACTGAGGCCCTGGAGTGTGTCCAGAGAAGGGCTACGAAGCTGGTGAAGGGCCTGGAGCACCAGGCCTGTGAGGAGTGGCTGAGGGAACTGGGGGTGTTTAGTCTGGAGAAGAGGAGGCTCAGGGGAGACCTCATTGCTCTCTGCAGCTACCTGAAAGGAAGCTGTGGGGAGCTGGGGGTCGGCCTCTCCTCACATGTAACTAGTGATAGGACTGGAGGGAATGGCCTTGAGTTGCTCCAGGGGAGGTTCAGGTTGGCAATGAGGAGACATTTCTGCTCAGAAAGAGCAGTCAGGCACTGGGACGGGTTGCCCAGGGAGGCGGTGGAGTCACCGTCCCTGGGGGTGTTCAAGGAGAGGCTGGACGTGGTGCTTGGGGACATGGCTTAGTGGGTGACACTGGTGGTAGGGGATGGTTGGACCAGGAGATCTCAGAGGTCTCTTCTAACCTTTATGATTCTATAATTCTTCTTTCTTCTTATACTTTGTTGTTATGTTTTGTTCTTTATTCAAAACCTGACTTTAAGTATACACAGGAAAAGTTGAGCCAAACTATTGAAACATTTCCTGACAGGGTAAGAATATCTAATTTTGTTTTATCGGATCAAATTCTTAATCGGTTTAGCCCAGCATCACGTCTCTAACACATTAACACCCTGCCCTGAAAATGCCTCATGCCACGTGCAGGCTGATCTGATTCCCAGCACAGTTTGCTAATCCTGAAAAGGTTAGGCCTGGGATGCCATCTAGAATGCATTGTTTTATTTCTAGTGTCTCTTTTTTAGGATTTACATTTACAGTGACTTATTGTCTCCTTTGTCACCATGAGGCTACTCCTTGAAGCCCATGCTGGAGGCTGGTTTTGGCTCCTGATACTTGGAGCATTGCCCCTGGTGCCTGTTTAACTCAGAGTGACAAAAAGGCCCCTGCAGCTGGGGGGGGGAGGGTCTGTGCCCTGCTCCTCTCAATCCCTTAGCCTCTTACACTGATGCTCACATTAGCTAATGTTTCCTTCTGAATTTCAGGCATATCTGAGGCATGTCCAACAGCTTTCTGACATTTCCCAGCCTGCTGTGATGGAAGTCTCAATTTGGTTTGTGAATTCCCCGCCTGAAGGTGAGAATGGAGAAGTTACAGCCATCATCAGCATCGCTGTACCCAAATTTCTCTCCCCTGATGGAGAGCTCGGTCCTTTTGTGTTTGAGTCCTCACTCCTGTGAATGAAACATCCTGGCAGCCTCTCATCAGAGGGTGCCAAGTCCCAAAATGGATGCCATATAAATAGCTTCCTCCAGTTACACTCTTCCACGCATTCCTCTTGTACCAGATTTTCGGCTCTGATGACTGCAAAATGTAGATGTGCAGATGGCTCAGAAAGTGCCTTTTACTAAACACAGAACTTTATTTATATTCAATAGCTTAAAACCAGAATCAATCAACACTGCACTTGTTTTTTTTAAACCTGAAGACATACATGGAAAAGCCATTAATAGAAATTGTGGAAGCTGGCTTTTATTATTAGATGATTATTTTGTACCTTTACCAGAGATGATGGGTCTATGCAGATGAAGATATATAAAAAGACAGGCATAAAAAGGCTTAAAAAGACAGATGCTGAGATGCAGTAAGGTATCATCTGACGTAAAACCTGTCCTCTCAAAGAAGCCTCCCAAAAACCTCTTCTCCCACTCTGTAACCTGCACTCACTTTCACAGATCTGGCTGTTGCGTGCCAAATCATTTTCAACTCCATCACCTTAGCTCTCACAGCTATGTACCTGTCCATGCTTTTCACCATGTACAGCGTCTTATGTATTTATACAGTGAAGTTGGTTCCAACTACAGAAATAACAAGCACATTTTGGTGGCTGATAGGAGCTCTCTTGCTTATTTGCACTTACTTATTTGCAGTCACCTCTGTCATATGTACACTTCGGATGACTGCACGTTGGACTCTTCCCAGCTGTCACGGGTACAGCTCTGCTTTAGTTCTTACATTGCTGCATAGGGGTCATGCTGGTGACTAGATCAAGCCCTTGGTGGTTGTGTTATGGCATCGCCTACACACTTCGGTTTTCTTTGAAGCCATGGATGGACTTGAAGCTCTACTGGAGCGCTTTGCTCCAGCTTCTACAGAGCAACTCTGCTGCTGCTGCTTTCCAGCCAGCCTTAGAAGAGCTACTAAGTAGAATGAGGTGGCTGTGGCAGCCAAGACCTACCACAGAAGCATGAGGATTGGCATTACTACAGCAATTAAAACATCATCTGAACCCAGTCTTGTTGTAAATCACAGCTGCATCCAAGATTCTCCTGGCAGAACCACTGTAAATTCTAAAAAGTTTTGGTTGTAAAGGAGGGACTCCATATAAACCAGTTTTTTGGTTAACTTATTGTGTGAGTTATCATGGTTATGCATTCAGGATGCATTATGCATTCAGGATGCATCCTTCTACTTCTGGTTTCCGCTCCCCAGCCACTTGCTGCAGATCCACTTGTGCCGGCCACGAGTTGTACAAATCCCACCCTCCCTGCAGGAGCATCTCTGCCCTGACCCAGACTCTGCCAGGAGCAGGGACTGTTTCAGCCTCTCTGTATGGTGTGAACATGGAGGTGACGTTTGGGGAGGCATCTCAAAACAGATTGCAGAACACCACCGTTCTCATAGAGGGCTTCTCGGAAAGAACCACACACACACCACGGTGCTTTCTTGTCATCATAAATATCTTTATTGTGAAAAATACCATAAAATAATTCCCGCAGTTCTAGAAAAAACAGTTCTTGCTTTTTAGACTTATGATTTATATAAAGACATTTTAATCACTTGAGACATTTGATAAATCTCTGGCTAACTTTACTTATCCTTCTTACAACACAGAACTGCTACTTTGAATTTTGCAGTGGGCAAAAGAAAAAGATTCTCCCATTTTTAACTTCATGGATAAAATTATGCATTACAGAGCAAACAAAAAATACCTTACGATAAGGCACTTTTAAATACAACTAACCCGCTATGCTGTACTGGCTGATGTCCAGCAAAGCTCCTACAAATCACAGCCCTAAACAGAAGAATAATTCTTATTCCAAACACTGGTCTGGAAACTGAAATAACAACAAGCTCTTATGTTGAAAATTACCTTTAAGCTAACAGATTTTCCACGCATGTCACAAGTTTGAGCTCTTAAGTTTATAATTCACTCGGAATCTGTTTGAATACTGATCCATGAACACATCAGTATTAAGCACACCTCAAGTAAAATGCATCCCCCCTTTAGTTTAAAACGAGTCGGAAACTAGTTCATAAAAACTGCAAGACAGGATTCAGCATGGAAAGTCTGCATCTACACGTAGGCCAATCGCCGTAATGCTGCTTCATGCACAACTCGGGCTTCACGAACTACCAAGACATTTACTTCAATGTTCAGTTGCTGAACATTATTGCACTACAGACACCCATTATAAATAAAAAAGGCAAGTTCAGTTTCCTTGTACATAGCTTGCACCATTGACAGTGTGTCACCAGCACTTGGTTTTTCTGTAATTGCATCACGAACTGCATCACTGTAGCTGGAAATCCTTGAAATATAAGTTTTTTAAGAAAACAAAAACAATTTCATTTTTTGTGTTTTCAGAAGTACCTTAAAGCCAGCATCTGCTCCTTTAAGAAGTGGTAACATTTACATGGTCCAACAGCTGCTGAGTATCAGAAAGCCTTATTCTTGATCAAGTTTTTTTCCTTTATTTTCAAGGCACTCTTCCACAGAAGGAATCTCTGAACAGCATTCAAGCATGAATCTTCCACTGCCTAGATTCAAGCTGTTTTCCCCTCCCCTCCAGACACATGATCTTCCCCTTCCCATTCATCATAAGAATTAAACATAATCCTTTTTGTTCCCGACTGCTTCTCGTATACCCATTTGTCCACTGCCTTAGAAAGCAGTGAATATGCACGGCTCTAACATCAATGCCTTGTGTGAATAATTCACTTATGAGGGGCCGTCTGATTCCTTCCCTAAAGGGAAAAAGGAAACTGCACGCTTCTCAGCCATAGTTTTTAAAACAGAGGATGGGAAGAGAGAAGGACAAAAAGCTGCAGAAGGGTAGTCTTTTAAAACGCAGCATTTTTAGCACTTCTCTGGCACACGAACTTAGCTGTCTGGAATTTACTGTGACTTGTTGAAGCTGACCACCACCCCTGAATGTCCAAAATTACAGCATTTTGCTCACAGTGGTCGTTCAACAGCATTTCAGAACCAGCCCCTCCTGTAGCGAGCAAGGCGATGCCAAAATGTTTCTGCAGAGCCCTGCCTGCACAGGACAAGTGACCGTGGACACAGGAGAGCGCTGGCAGCAACCAGCAGGGCTGGAGCCCTGGGGGTCCGAGGGGAACCACACTGACCTTAGAAGGGCACAGCCAGCATCTGCAGCATCTTCTGCAGGGTTTAAAGAACATTTCAGACAGGTCAAAAGCAGAAGCCAACTTCCAGGAGTCATTCGGCTTGGAAAATACCTGATGCTGGGGTTTCACAGGCTGCTGGGGTGTGTTTGTACCAAAAGCTGTCAGGAACCACCACACGCGCTCCTCAGCTTGAAGACAAATCTCTGCCGACCAAACACTGACCTCTAAATCACTGCTGAAAAATCTGCGAGGCCTTGTGGCTTGGTAAAAATTGTGTTTGTGAAGTACTTGAGGCAGGAGACAAGTTATACTTCAAAATCCCTTGCAGATGGAAGGCTTTATTTGCTTTGACCGTGGCTGCATTCTAATAAAGTGGGTGCTGGTGAAACTTGCCAGTAGCTTCGGTGTATTCAGCTACAGAACGAGGAGACTTCATCTCTTGTAGCAGCTCCAGCCCTGGCAATGCCCCTCAGCTCACACAGCTCCATCAGCGCACGAGCCCAGCTTGAGCCGCGGGCATATGGGAAGAATAAACCCGAAATGAAGTTGCATTAAATGGGGAAGACTCCAGTTCGTATTTTATTCCTGCAGTTCTCACACTCGCCTCACAACCTGGGTCGACCGAGTTTTACAAGTACAGAGAAGAACCAAACTGCTGCGCAGCTGGGGGAATGTCACATCACACTGCTTTGCTCAGATCTCAAGCAGATACTTTGTTAAAGTGCAAACTACTCAGAAATGATACCTAAAACATTCCAAATCACAGAAACAGTCTTCAGAAAAAAATAACCACCAAACAGGTGTATTGTGTGTTTTGTTGTTTTGTTTTTTTTTCCTCCAACTTCCATATTTGACAATTGCTGCCAAGGAAATCATCTCAATTTCAGGTTAACGAGTAAAGTGAACAGACATTTTCAGACATTGTTACTTACAAGTGATCTTCTTTAAAAGATTGTTCAGGCTCACTCAGCCTCCTCGCTCTGCCTATGGCACCGCCATCAGTAATATAATACAACAGGTGGTCGCTGGGGTTTCCTTTAAACAACACTGAGAAAGGGATCGTCCTAACGATGTGATAACGTAGAGACTACCGCAACTACCCGCTCCACGTTTATTAGGCCCGGATTCAGAGCAATATTTACATGCATTTTTACCTTTAAGCATATAATCGAGTCCTAAAGATGCGTTTAAGTGTTGCCCTGAATAGCCTCTTCCTGTTTTCTCCACCCAAAGGAATGAACAAATGTCTCCTGTGCATCCACAACAAACACAGGGGCTGTAACAAAACCCTTGCTCAACCTCCCCCCCACCAGCATAAGCTCGTCAAGCTTGCCACAAAGCAAACCCTTTGAGCACTAGAAGAGAGAAGGAGCTTTCTTCTAGTGCCGTAAGACTCTGGGATAAGGACAACATTAGAAATTAAGATTTTGGGGTCTGGTACTGAGAGAGTTTTTATTTTCTTTGAACGAATTAAGTAAAAAACAGCAGCAGCCACCCGAAAACAGTCCTGGCTCTAACTGAAGTGAAATTTGAATGTAAATGGTCCTCCTCCCGAGCCAAAGGGGTTGAATCCTTGCCACGTGTTCCAGTTCCTGTGGAAAGGGTTGCCCCCACCCTGCTGACTCTCCGCGTCCAGTGGGTCCTCTCCTGCATCAAATTTCCGCCTCATTTCTGAAAGAAGAAAAAACAAGGTGGAACAGTGGCACTGCAGGCAGGACAGCAACGCAACAGTGTCTTTGAAGACCAAAAAAGTTGTTTGGAACCACCCCTAAAACAGAGAACTGCTGTTATCACTTATATTGGCAGCATTTGGAGGAACCTGTTTAATTCCTTCTGAGTTTCTCAAAGCTCTCCAGGACACTGGCAGAGGAGAAAAGCCTCCAGCCCTGTGAGAACCCTGTACTAAGGCCTTCAAATAAATCATTTAGTTTAACACAAGGCAAGCCAGTACCTGGCTGTCCAGCAGAACACGCTGGAATTTCAAAAGTCAACACTTGGAGCAGCTGAGTCCCACCATTTCTCAAAAATGGTTAAGGGGAGAGCAGAAAAAGGGAACCTGATATGTTTGTTAAAAATGCAGCAAGTGTCAGATATAAGGTCCCAAAAAAGGTCATAAAGTAAAGTAACTTCATAAGAGCAAGCCTTACCCGGGTCAGTAAGAACTTCCTTAGCAGCTGCTATATCAATGAATTTTTTCTCTGCTTTCTTCTTTTCTTCCTCGCTCTGGAAGTTGTCAGGGTGCCACTGGGACGCCAGCTTTCTGTACGCTTTTATGATCTCCTGCTTTCTGGCGTTTCTGGATGGATAAAGTTATAGGTTACTTATAAGCCTTCTAAGTGTGCATGTGCCACACTCCTCAATCTACTCGTTTATTTTAAACACTGGAAAAGTAATTAAGGGCATCAAGAGAATTATGAGATCCTATTTAACCTTCTTAAGGTGATGTTGGACATCCATACAAATACAGAGGAAGGAGGCTGTAGCTTTAAAGACTCCTCTTTGTTTCACTATCTATTTACTCTCTTTGGAAAGGTGCTACTACAGCAGTAGAGTTCCTAGTCTGAAGGATTCACAGTAAGGTGAGACAAAAAGCACAGAGCAGGGATTGAATTAGTTCTCAGTTAGGAAGATGACCGATAGTGGTTCAGAACTGAACATTTGTTTGGTTCTCTTTACAAAGAGCAGCTGTCAGGTTTTCTAGGCAGAAGCATTTCAGATACCTCTTTCATTCAGTCCTTTCAAACTCTCCTGATCCATCATCACATCTGCTACAATTTTATTTTTCTTGCTTTAAGTAATTCTTCCCAGTCCTTATTTCTTCCCCTGGTCATTCACCTTACTTTCGATCATCCATACCAAAGATTTCTTGCCAAGGCATTTACTTCCTTCATTCCCAGTGGTAGTTTCTACTCTGTCTTTCTCAATAAGTTTTAAACAAATGCCACTTAAAAGCTGAACACTGCTCACCTAGTGCAGTAGAAAAGTGAAGGTAGTAAGACATGAACAAAAAATAAGCAGCAGAACAAATGCAAGCGATCAGCTTGCTAACATATTATAGTTTAATAGCATCCACGTCATCGTCTCAGATATGAATGTCTCACCTTTTTACTCCTAAAATTTTATAGTAATCTCTCTTCTGTGATTGCTTCAACATCCGCTGGGCTCGTTCGAGCCCCTCCCGAATCTGCTGGTCATTTTCACTGTTGGCTTGAGCAGTTTCGTAGTCTTTAATAGCTTTGTGAAAGAAGAAAATGGAAAAAGCATGACATAACTCCTCACAAACTTCAACAAGAACTCAAACACTCCGCAAAACTGAAGTTTTGCCGTTACCACTTATAAACAGAGGAACTTGAACTTGCCAAATGTGCTTTTTGCAAATTAGAAAACGCTAGGGCAGAGGAGGTTCTCGTTCACATATAAATGAGGTACTTTTCTTTCTTTAGATTCACTGCACTTTTTGGAAAGGGAGGAGAAGAGAGGTTGTTAGCAGCCAGTCAGAACGCTCTTCGAGATGCTAGAGTCCTAGGGACAAACATAACGAGCAGCCAGACTGGGACAGAAGAGGAATGGAGAAGTTTCAGTGTGCAGTAACTGAAGAGCCAGCTGCACAGCGTTAGTCCCATACATTGCTGTGCATTTGCCATTGTACACAATCTTTACATTAAGGTTCCTTCTCCCAGCACGTGCACTCAACCCAACAGAAAGCAGAAAGTCTCTTTAACAACAAGGACGCCAGATTTCACATTACCAAGTAAATGCATGTATGCAACACCACAATTATGACACTTAGTGAAAGACAAATATTCTCTTTTGATGCCTCAATATCAATATACTCCGCAGACAGCTTCATTTTAAGCTTTGGGTGTTCTGTCGTTGTGTCCCCCCACTACCCTAAAAGGCACTCTTTCATCCCTAGCAAATGCAACTCTTGAAATAAAAGCAGGAGAGCAGGAACACTGCACTCGTGAATATTGAGATCTCATTTCTAGACCTTTTTGACGTACACCATATTATTATTGGAAGTGGTACCCCAATGCTTAAGACGCCAATTTTAAGCATTCTTTGATACCGAGATTTATCAAGGGAGGCAACTGTTGAAGCCCTTAATGAGCCTACTCTTCTTTCACTGCCGTAATCCTCCAAGTCTCATCTGCAGATCCAAGTCTCCCAGGTTTCTCGAGTCAGACAAAGCACTCGCAGCAGATTATTTCCAAGCAGATGCTATTTCTCAGCAGGTGTTACATTTGTTTTCCACTGTTTCTGAGCAAGACAGCAGGAAGTGCTAATGAATCCGTGCTATTCAGACATCTGATTCCACCGCAATCTTGTTTTGGTTATTGAAAAAAAAAAAGATAATCCAAGCAGCATTTCCAGTGCCCCAACAATTTCATGTTCTGTTACAAGCAAAACTGAATTTCTGCTCATTTTCACATCACCGGATGCTGTTACTTGCTGCTGGAACAAAACATCCTGCTTCTGGACGAGACTTAACAATTACACTAATGCACGTGCCTAATAGATACTGCTGGAACTGATAGAAATGAAAGTGGAGCAATTTTGTTATGCTGTTTTATCACCCCAAGACTTTTTCTCTCTCTACAGCATGCCCCACAGCTGGCAACGACGCTGCTTAAGGGGCAAATATTTCAGAGCTGAGCTCTGTCCACACGTGAGGGGTGGGACCAGGCGCTTTTGGAGCAGGGTGACAGCTTCCTGATGACAAAAATAGTTAGGAGAGCAGGAGACTTGCTACTAATTCCAGGTATGCTGAGTGAGGTATTTAATCAGCTGCTCTCAGCCACTGTTTCTAAAAGCACTGATGCCTCCCGAGCTTACACAAGAATCACCCTTTCTTCTGACTGGCCTGCTGCTTCAGACCAACTCTGTCAGAGCAGTAACTGAAGCTGTAATGCTCACAGGAACAGGGCCTGCCTCCTGCACCATAGCAGGGTGAGGAGATGAAACGTGTCCTGAGCAATTCTGCAGCAGCAAATGCTTCTCCTTCCTCTCTGGAAGAACTTGTGCTGGATACTCGATAGACTAACAGACTCCTGTACTTACAGGGAGGTGCCAGGAAAGGATTCATTACACATCTGTCTTCACAGACAAGCCCTGGATCCCGTGTGATTATGAAGTAATTAAAGGCATTTAATGGGAATCAGGGCTCAGCTATACATCCTCAAGTGCATCTTGAGCATTTGACAATGATCTCCTTCAAAGTTTTCAATGATAAGCACTTGGAGATTTCCTGTCCTTAAACAGGACGTAGGTGCCTCCCGCTTGGGGTTTCATTCAGGGGAGAATCAATTTCCCACTTTAAATATGAGGCTGGGATTTTAATTACTCAACTGCTCCCTACAGCAGGGAGAAGTCAGCCCTCACTTCACAGCAGCTGAAGCTGAAGAGTGGGGGAAGCGTTGTATAAAGGTCCTTAGATGTTCTCAGAAACACTGCTGTCTTCCACCCTTTCTTACAAGGAGGGGGATTTGCCAGCCTCAGCAGCAAAGGCCCAGGACTAGGTCACTTCTGGAGCACCAAGTCTACAAGGCTGCCTGAAGCCATTCCAGTCCTCCTTACACCTTGTTTTCAAGCGTTTGAGTCAAGAAGATCAAGAAAAAATAAAATAGATCTCACTTGTGACATTTACTTCAAGAGGTGAGCAATATCATCTGATTCATTTCCTCAGACAAAAATCTGAGCATGCCATTGCTGGGAGCTGCTGTCTCCATGTTTAAACTGAGTGGTTTTTGGTTCAGTCATGAAGCTGAAGCCCCAGTACCAGAACACAGAAAAGGGAAGTTGTTCTAGGAGAATTAAAATTAATGGAGCTGGTTTTCCAGCAGATTTAAAGCCTGTGAGTCCTCTCCTTTATTGCATTTCACTGAAGCAGCCCAAGGCTTCCTAAACTGCTGCATGAGTGAGCACAGCAACAGACAGATTGCTCAAGTCTCTTTCTTAAGCCCAGTTCCTCGTGGAAGTGAGATTTGCTAAATTAAATTTTGAAGATTTTTATAGTGCACGAGCACTTAGTACTCTTCAGGAAGCTGCAAAACAACATAGTGGTGTACTTAGACACCGATTACTCAGTCCCTGTTTTCCAAGGCTGCGTATGCACCGAGCACCAGCCCCGTGGTTCTTGGTCTTCTGGGAGAGGAGGAATGGCCAGCGGGTCCAGCACAACCCCAAAAACATCCCTGGCTGGAAGATGTGGGGTGATGGCACATGGGTGTGTTTTGGGGGAGGCAGCACTTGAAGATTCATCCTTCCCTTTTGTTGCTTCCCTGCTCTACAGAACAAGAAATGCAGTGTCAAGAACAGAATCAGTTTACTGCTCTTGGCAGCATTACAGAGACCCAGGGAGGTGAAACAGTGGCCTCCCCTCCTCTACTCTGAGCACACACTAAGGTACAGGACAGCCTTGTTTCATTCTGTTATCTAAGGACATTCAAAGGAAGCTCCTAAAATGGGCTTACATGACCTAACCATAATTACCTTTTGTCTATAAACGCTGCTCTGGCACTACTGTTTATATAAAACGTGTTTAAGTCTGAATAAGCTGAACGCTCTCAGAAAGGATCCTGAACACAGCCCACTGTTGTAAAGAACACTCTAGCTAAAACAAGTGCACACCACTTATACTAATCAAGACAAAATTAACAGCAGATATTTTTGTAAATGTGCTACTACCAGTGCTGATTAGGGATAACAACATAGTGTGGAATCAAAAGTGCATGTTAAAAATTTCTGAAACACTAACTGCATTTTAAGTGCCCACCAAAAGGCAGGGACAAGATGTATACAACCCTACCTTCTTCGTACAGGTCTTCCAGCAAATAAGCTTCTGCTCTGTCTTTCAGGGCGTTCACGTTGGTTGGTTCCAGTTGCAGAACTTCTGTACAAACTTTTATGGCTTCTGTAGCCTGCTGATTCTAAAGAGGAGAAAGGAAAATCAAGTTCATGGGTGGAGTTCTTTGTTTTGCTTTTACAGAAATTTGGAGAGGCAAGTGGAAGCAAGAATTACCTTGGACAAACAGTGACAGATCCTTTCTTTGGCACGAGTAGCGTAAATTGGGACATCTCGCTCAGTTTTCATAACAGAGTCATATTTGTTGATAGCATCTTCATACCTGTTTTAATTACAGAGCACACTATTACGAAATGTAATAACTACTTTGGGCTGCTGCAACTTATTTGCAGATGTTGAAATCTTAAAATCCAGATTTTCCCATCCTCCAAACAACGTACCTTGGCTGTAAAGGTTTCAAAGGCATGATGGGAGGCAACACTGAAAAAACTTTCAACCACTTCAAGCATTATATTCCTGCTCCCTCTCCTGTGCTTCAAAACAGAAGAGCAGGCACCGTGCCTAGCAGGCTTTTGTAGAACACCATGACTGCATTCCCAGAGAGCATACCAACAAGAGTGTCTAGATTTGCTTCCTGCCCAATATCCCATTCAGCACTTCCAAAAAAAAAAAAAAAGCTTCTCTAGTTTTGACATTCGAGATGGACTAAGTCTGTCCTGGCATGAGCACCATCCTAATTGCCTTTTGTGGTGCCAAAAAAAAACAACTTATGCCAGTTTGAACCAGGAAGTTGTTTTCTCCCTATATTCTTTTCAGCAAGCCACGTAGCAAAATGTATTTTTGCTGTGAAGGTTCAAAGATGCTCAAGTTCTACAGTTAATAAGAAATAGACTTGAATGCTCACCTAGGTATGCAACTGTGTGATTGAACTCAGGGGCTGCTACAAGCTAGAAAAAATTCAAGCTCTCGGAAGAGTCCCTGAAAATGTGCTGATACTGAATTAAAGAGAAAACTAAAGTTAGAAGAGCCCGAGTGGACTGCTGACTTAATAAAACAGCCTTCAGTTGTGCTGATTCACTTCTCCTGACGCACTTCCTTTTAAAGAGCCACCCTGACAACGTTTAATGACTTGCTAGGGCTTCTTACAGTTGGATGTTGCACACTTGGGAAGGTATAAGACTGAAATGAAGCAAGAAGTAACAGAATAGAGAAGCATTACACAATGTACATAAAGAAGACCTAGCAGCCAGATCCACTTCAGCTTTCAAGGCACCACAGGAGCGCTTGGTGTCTTTAGTCTGAAGATTACATCCTCCAATACCTGAGAGTTAACAAATATTATCCCTACCTTGGTCTTAATACCTGCTCCATAAAGTATGCAAAGAGAAGACAGTGGTATCAAAAAGGATTCAGAATTGACAACGAGTCAATATTTATTTTAATTGTAATTTGAGAGCTGTGCTCAGTTATCCACTTCAACTGACAGATGCAAAAAGCATTACTTAATCAGCTCCTCAGTCAATAATTAGTTGGTGCCTTGGTAGTGATTTGAACGTACGACAATGAACACTTACCTGCCTTCTCTGATGAATTCTTCTGCTGACTCAATCTGCTTGTTGAGTTTCTTTACTTGCTTATAGAGAGAGAAACATTGCTTATGGTCTTGGTCAAGTTTCAGGCACTCCCGGACTTCACTTTTCACAGGGAGAAGGAAATAAGAGAAAACACCACACGTTATGGAATCTCATCTAGAGACACAACACAGCATCTATAACCTGTCCAAAGCAACAGTTGACTTCTTTACACAATCCTTCCCTTTATTCAAAAATTAAAGTGAGTGAAAAAATATCTTCCAGAAGATACAGGGATATTTGTCTTTTGATGTTTTTAATTATTTTTTACTGCTAAATATGCCAAAATTTAAAAGCATTACATTAGTAACTGAGTGAAACAGTAAAAGAAAAACACACTCTGGAAATTTCATTGCATTCAGCAGTTAGACAATTGTAGTTTTCCTTTAACTTAGGTATATTAAAAAAATATGTCTAAGGTGTAAGCATATTTTATGCTGCCTGGAACAGACAAAACTCAGGTGAGGCCCAAGGCTCCACTTGATAGAGTTATCTGCCAAACCTGAGCCAGACTTCTCACTGTGAGGACCATTTAATGAGACTCTGATTAAGACCCATACCTTTTAAACTAGGAAAAGGTCTTAAACAAGCAAAAACCTCCAGAATCCAGTCACAAATTAATAAAATTTATGTATAACTAATACATACACATAACTATACATTAAAAATGAGTCATCACAGCACAACCATAGTGTTATTTTCGGAACACGATCAAAAAACCTTGTTTTGTTCCTAAGCACAGACAAAACCATTCCTTTGAAAATCATTAAGCTTGTTATGGGAAGAGAAAAAAATGGAAGACAAGATTAATCACCCAGCAAATCTAAGAGCTATGGAGCTAGTACATCTTCGGACTCAAAAAAATGATATCAGGAAAGAATAAAGAACCTTATTCTTTAATTCTGGTACTATTCTGTTCCTCAGACAGCTCTCAAGTGCACTTCTTGAAATCACTAGGCTAAGTGATGGTCATCTACCAAAAGTCACCATGAAAATATGCTGTGAGCTCCAGAGTGCTCATGTTCTGGAAGAGGGATGTCTAAGGCAAACATATCAGCTATTTGGTGTTCACCACATTTAACATACAGAAATAATTGTTTGCCAGATGTAAAACCTATTTGTGTTACTATATTCACACATAACATTTCCATCCTTTGTCAAATGCTGCCAAGAAACAAACTGGGGCTGAAAACAGCCCAAGTCTTTTTCAGCCTCACGTCTTACTGAAAGGATTCTGGTCCACAATGGTGTTGCAAGGAGTATGAAGATGCAACAAATGCGTCTGAGATCACAGAAACCACTTGTGTGTGGAAATTAATTATATCATTTGTCCATCTGAGCACAAGGAATATGAAGTTAGCAGTTTGGACTGGGCAACCCCAGGGCTCAACTCAAACATTTTTTTGTTTTCACTGTGAACTTAATTTGAAAGTAGGTTCAAAGTTTAAAAAATACAAGTCTCCAAGTTTAGAGAACCACTTTCTTCCAGGACAGAGAAATATAACAACAGCAGCAAATGTAAGCAACTTCTTTTTTCTACTCTATGGCATCTAAACAAGAATAAAAATTGCTCAGGCAGCACTGATGGCTGCTCTGCCAAGAATAAACATGATGTCTTCACAGTTCTTAGCTTCTGGAAAGGAGTTTCCCTTATCAGGTCCAGCCCAGAGTTGCTACTTCATCCAAAAACAAAAAGACAACAGATATTTCATGGTTTATCATGCCCTACATCAGCACATTTTGTCTCAATTCTTATAATTACAGCAAACAGTGAAATTACCTGAGTGATAATTCATGGTCCCCAAGCTGATAATATATCCTGCTTATTTTATAGAAGGCTTCAGTGTTATCGTTCTTTAATTTGGCAGCGGCTTTCAAGTCACTAATGGCTTTGCTTGGCTCCCCTTCCTTTATATAACACTCAGCTCGAAGTTCCCGCAGCTCTGCATCCCAAACACAAACCTTGAGAAATCAAAATTAAAGCTTGACTTTGGTCCATAACACCTCACTTCTGCCCCTCCCCAACAAAACACAAACCCCATTATGTTTCATTTTGCCAACTGCAGTAGCATAAGGTTCGAGCTGCATGCAGGGCACACGAAATTAGCATCTCTGCTTCCTGCTGGATGCTGCGATGCACCTGCCCAAACGGAAAACAAAGGCCTGAAGAATTTGTAAGTGATTCAGTGAGCTCATGCAGGAAGATGAATTAAATCTCCTGGCACTGCTTAAACAGAGACAGTCTGCTAAGCCTCCAGGGAAGGGTACCAGAACCATAAATTATTGTATCTTCCCAAAAGAACAGGAGTAAATGAACAGCAAGGACCGAGCTGTCAGCTGTCCTCTAGGAAGAAGCATGTGAGTAAGTTTCAGCAAAGCAAGATTTGACCTCAATATCTGGATTTTGAAGATTTATACAGAGGTAACAGCGTCACAGTATGGCAAGAATAATTACTCAAAAGGAATTGCCTATCATAATTCATTTTGTAGAATTTCTTCTGGGTCTTATCCTTTGTTTTTAAACCATGGTTTTAGAGAACACAGCTATACACATTTTTTACTTGGTGGTGGTCTTAAGCATTTGTTACTTCGTTTTCTCAAGACAAGGAAGTACCTGCTTCACAGTGATGATCCACCCTTTATGTAACTTTATATTTAGCACGCACAAACTGCCTATGTATTAGCAAAAGAAGATTTAGATGCAAACCACCTATCCCTCCTGTATTTGGGTTGGAGAACAACTCCCCCCTCCCCCTCAGGAATACTGAGCTGTGGAAAAAGCAGATGATGATCCGAAAGTTGCCCCACAGCAAAAGCTTGGTTGAAGACTTAGCTTTAACCATCACAATGATTTCTTTTTTTAAATTATTTTGTTGCAGGTAGTGCTCACTCAGCATTCTGCGCTCTCCAGCCTCAGCACGGATTCGTGGTGCTCAGCAAAACCACACCAATTACACCATGTGTTTGCACATTAGCGAGGAAGTTATTGAACCAAAATACATCGGACAGGAGCTCTTCCCTTTTCCTGCATCGTTTTACTTCACACTTACTGCCAAGATTTCATCAAGAAGAGAGATCGCAGCTTCATAATCCTCTTGCTGGTAGGCAGATAATGCTTGGGAATGCAGGCGCTGTAGCTCATCAGATTTTGTCAGCTGAGTCTGAGCATCTTTTTCCTCATTATTGCTGGGATTGGATTTGAGCTGCAAACATTAACAAGAAGAGAGGCTGAACTGCCTGTTCCAGAATCTCTTTTTGGTAATCATACCACGGAGAACTGACTAAAGCTGCAAATAAAGTAAAATGAGTTTTATAATTCCAGAAGTGTTTCCAACTCTGAATTCCGGAGACATTTTTAGCTTTCATACGAGATGTCAGAAGTTCGAGAGCTCCTAATTCCTCCCCTCACCCTGCTTGATCACTCACCACTGGACACATCATACGCAGCAATTCCTCTCCTGGACCAGGATTTTTATTTTAATCAAAACTTGCACTACCTTGTATTTTATACACAGACCATCAACTAAAATTACCAAGCCCTCAAAGTCATCCAATACTTTTTCTCTCCTCCTTTACCCTTGAAGTTACCCTTTCCCTTCTTCTAATCAGAGAGCCCTTCAAACGCTCACACTTTGTGCTTAAGTCTCTAACGTAATTCAGCATCAGCCCTCAGAACTCCTTTAACAAAATTTCCCAATTCTCATTATCTAAGCATATAAAAGAGAAAAGCCTTGACGCAACATGAAAAGCACGACCAGGTCCCACACCTCTGTCTTCAATTCTTCATTTGAAGTCTTTCTGACCCTTTATGAAGTTGTTTCATTTTACTGGCAGAAATCAAGTTGTACTTAGACCCAAAAATTCTCCTTTATCCCCCTCCACACTCTATCCCAGCAAGAGAAAGGGATGCGATAAAAGAGTTTTGTTCTTGGTAAGTTGACTCTTACTATATGTTTCAAAAAGCTTTTCTTCTGGTTATCACAGAGATTCTGCCTACAAACCCTTGCTGTTTTGCATCCTCATTCTCCCTCAAATCTGGAGCTCGCAACAGAGGCAAATTTCTGCATCTGCAATTTAAGAAGTTCCAAGAACACAAACCTCTCCCAGGTCCTGACCTCTTTAGTTCCAGCTGACAGGCTTAACTTTCTCCCTTGATTTCTCAGTGTCATCTTCTTTCAAAAATTAAGAACTCCTTCTACAGACGAGCTTTTTCCATTTCAACTTACCTCACGGTAACTGCACTCCTTAGACACACGATGTTTCTTGTAATTTATTTGGAGAACAGCATCAGTGGAATATGAGAAGCAATTTTACAATCATGCAGACAAATCAGATTGTAATAAAGACCATTTGAGTGAAACATCTGAGGTAATTTTAGTACAAACTGGCATGTCAAAGCAAAGGGAAACCTCTCAAGCTATCATTCAAAATTAAGCTGTTAAGTTTTTGTGTTCCATGTATCATGAAAATAGTTAATTATTAAGAGTTTGAGTGTAGAGTGTATTATTATCATGTTTTAATCAGTAATGTTATTTACAGGTTAAAAAAGGCCTCTTCATTAAGCTCCAAGAGAAAAAGCTGGAAGTGTAATGCAGTTGTTTGACACTGTCATTTTGCTTTACTTGAAGTTTTTCCTGTCCTTTTGCCCAGCGATCAGAAGCCTGTTACACCACTGCTGATAACAATTCACTTCTCGATTACTCCTCTGCACCCTTCATCACCCTGCACCAACTCAAAGCTCTGCTCTGCACAGGGCAGCTGGACGAGCACGCTGCTAGCGGTGAAGATGCTCCAGAACGCAGCCACTGCTCTCCAGCACAGCATCCTTGGCAGTCCTGGAGTTTTACTGCATTCAGATGGCAATGCTAGATGAGTTGCAGTTGCAGCAACAAGCATCAGCCATCTGTTACAGCAGCTTTTGCTCACTACTGAAAAAAAATCAACTTGCAACTAATTCCTTTAGAGAAAAGGAGAAGCCAGCATACGGGAATGGCTTTGTTATTGTCAGTAGTTCTTTATTACAGATTTACCACTGTAAGTGCTGCTTTATTTGGTTGTCTAACCTCAGTAGAGGGGAGAAACGTCATTGGGCAAAGAAAACCTGCCTTTTGCCCCTAGATGAGCAAAGTTAAACAAAAGGATCAGCCACAAGCAATTTATCAAGCAAGACTTTAAAAGCATTTGCATGGGTGCCTCTCTTCTTCACTGTCCGCGAGGAGGCTGGCTTCCACAGAACTTCATCTCAAGGACTCGACTCAAAACTTCAGCATTACCTTCCTGCGCTCAGGGCAATAGGGAAAAGCCTATCAGGAATTCAGGTCCTCAACCCCAGCATTTTCCTTGTTTTTCCGTGCTTCTGACTATAACAACAACAGCAAATTGAGTAGGCTTGTGAAAAACTTTTTTGGGGGAGGCAGGGACCTCTTTTGTTTGTTTTATCAAAGCTCAAGGCATCCACACACTACAGAAGAGACAGGAAAGGTCTGTGCTGGCAGAGCAACATATGAGGTAACAGCTATGATGTTAGATGGAAAAAGGCAGTAAGTGTTTAAATACCTTTTACTCAGGAAGCTGCAGATGATCGTGTTACCACAGAGCAACGTATGTGGAAACAATCCACTGCTAATGTAATCTGCTTAAGAGAAATTCAAAACACCCAACGCAAGTTTGCTGAGTGACTTTGATCAGGTTAAGTTGTGCCAGGAGATGGTCTCCTTCACCTCAACACAAAATGCTGGCCAACCAGCCACGGAAAAGTATTGTTCAGTGCATTTTGCAACAACCAGAGGCTTCACTAGATTAGAAAAAAAAGGATCTGCAAAAATGCAGTGCTCAGTCACTTAGTTTTGGCTGACATCTAGTGGAACTGCAAGTGGAAACTTCAGTTTCCAGGTTTTAAGTGCCTGTGCTACTCTGTCTCCCTCGGAAGCATATTGAGGGCACATCAGTTTGGAGGTATTTATTGCAACAAAATGCAACTGTGAACACTTCAAATCCTATTCTTTTCCTGACTGTAATATATTTGATAACTTTTTCCCTTTCACACTTTCCAACAGGCTAGGCAGAAGTGACAGAAGTTCTGTCCTAAAAATCCTTCCAGTTTTTGCATCTCCTACACAGTAACCCGGATGCTTGTCATTCTCTAGGACATCAGCAGGGCCATAAACGATATTACAAGGAACATCCAAAGGGCAGCCAAAGCTTCAATCACTTTTGTATCCTTTCCAGAAGGCCTTCATCAACCAAAGTAAAGCATTATCCCCTTATTTTCACTGAAAATCACATGCTTCAAGATAAATAAATATTCCAGGGCTTTCATGGATAGATTTGAGTGTTGATGTGCCACAAACCCACCCTGCTTACTGCTATTGCTTGGGAACTGCTCACCAGAACAGAAGGAACTTGACATATTAACTTGACATATGACCATTTAACCAAAATTAGAGTGGAGAAATTAATGCTATTAAATACTGTGAACAATAACTTTGTTTTCAATTTTTTCACCCAAGGACTTCTGCTTTATCCCTGCTTCATCCTGGGCACTCAAGAAGACAAGAACGAGACCCTCCTGTTGACATCCATGAGCAGTTTTATTACCCTCCAGGCGTTAGATTTCCATGCTGATAGCTGAGTTATAAGGGGAAAGCCACTTTTCTAAAGAGCAAGGAGGATCCTGTGTGGCTATACAAGAAGAGGCTGGTGCTTGTATGAACCTCATCAGCTTGGTGCACTTGTTGGACAAAAGGAAGTGTTGCTGTAAACATTGTGTTGCTTCACACATCAAGGATAAGCCTTAATCACCCCCTCTGTCCAAACCCAGTGATTAACTTCAGCGAACAGGGAAGGACAGTGTGGAAAAATGAAAACCAAAAGCAACCTATGAAAGGATGGCCCTAAGGCTGGGGTCTCGAGAGGCTCTGCTCCTAAAAGTAGCAAACCCACTCCTCCAGCCAGACATTCCCACTGCCACAAATGCTCCTCAGCCAGCCAGGGACATCTTGGGTAGTAGAAGAGAAAAGATAAATAGAAGGGAGATATCCAAAGGGAAGAACTGCTCTGCTCAGCAACCAGGTAACTTTAAAGAGGTTTAGGGTCCTCAGGAAACTTCCCCACATACTTTAAAACTGCATAGAAAGAATTTAAAGGCTTTTTTTCCTCTCCACAAGTACACATTCAAGTATAGGTTTCCTATTTTACTGGCAGAAAGTTTTCAGTGATTCTTTTAAGATGTACAGAGAACTGTTGCTGCTACAGGCTGGGAAGTTTACCTGTCACCCTGCTGTTTCTGAGATTTTTCTTCCTCCCTCTGTCTTACTGTCCAGACATTTCTTTCAAGGAGCACAACTCCAAGCAAGAATGGAGGAATGGCAGGAAGAAAACAGGCATTTCAGCACTTCTACTGGGATTTGACAAACTTCTGAAATACGCGATGAGAACACAGCATTTGCAGGCAGCTCGTTACAGCTTGCAGCTTCTGGTAGGCAGGGAAAGCAACACTGACTGTTAATGCAAACATCATATAGGGTAGTGCAAACTGCCTTCCTCCTACAAGCCTGTCTTTGAGCAGTTCATCCTAAAACACTCTCCTTAGTTTCTACACCTTGATCTGGTTTCTCCAGCTCAGAAGTAGAAAACATTTTAAAAATCTGATCCCCTGCCTTAAAATCAACAGCTGACCACCAAACAAAAACAAATCAGTGAAAACACAAGATAACATCTATTGTCATTCAAGGGAACACAATCTACTTCAAAGAAGGCTTTCTTCTGAAAGCCTTCTCATCCAGAAAACTGTTTTCTCAGGAAAAAATAACACTGAAGGTAAAAACCTTGCAAAATTAACCTCCTTCTGGTTCATTTTTATAGGTGTATAGATGTCCTCAATCATCTACATAAATGCTCTGCAAATCTGCACCATAAAGAAAGCAGGTGTTTTTCTCCACATTAAGACTTCCCTTGCAGTGAAGAAGTGGAATAGATGGTGAGAAGGTGCTGTATTTCAACATCTTTACATGATATTTAACTTCTGCTTGCAGAAATGCATGATCAGACCATGACACAGCTACTGTGACTGCTTGCAGGCTTCAAGAATGTGTACAACAAATGTCGGATAGCCAAAGTTGCACCGTAAATTAAATCCAGGTTTGGACACCTTCATTTGCTGCTCTGGGGTGTGCTTACCCTGACTGACAGCAGCTTGGCTGGTAGCTATCCAGCCAACAGATTAAAATGCTGGACAGCTATCAGGTCCTCATCTACGTTCACAGCCAAGGAGCAGAATTTGAGATTATATACTCAGCTCACAGGTAAAACATGCAATTTTAGGTATTCAAGACCAAAACTGAGTCTTTGCCTAAAAGCTACTGAGACCCCACTAGCACTTCTTTGCATCTGCCCTAGAAATAGGACTTTTCATTTCAGCCTACAACTTACTCCTTTGAGGTTCTTGACAGCTGATTTATGATATGAGTCAGTTTCTTAGTGACTACTGTTTACCTTTCCTGTGTTGCTTTTGGTAGCTAAGATACAGAGTTTAAAACATTCAAGTCTTAAAATAATTTAGAAGCCACTTCATTTCTAACAGCCTTCCTCCTTTTCTCCCATCCTCTCATGTATATATAATTTATTCACACAGTGGATAAGTTTTTAATCTATTATGAAGGATTGCTTTAGTATCTTCTTACCTTGCTCGAGTACACTGTAACTACTTGCTGCAATCACTAAGGAAGTGCATAAGCAATGTCGTTCACAGAACCAAGGGAACTGGCACTAAAATTTACAACCAATATGGTATCTAAGTTAACCACTGAGAAGAAACTCTGTTTCTTCTGTCCTACTCCAGATTTAAAGCTCAACTGAAGACTGAAACAGTTTGACTGAACAAAGGCAGCAATCTTTTTATTTTCAGAATTTCAGCTGGTTTAGAAAAAAAGCCAAGTTATTTAACAGTTGACTGGAGAAGCATTTCCATATGCAGTATTGAGCAATACTCAGGGAGCCAGTAACTGTGGAGAGATGCGGACACAAGCTCAGAACCAACTCTGCCATCCCATAGCTGCTACTGCAGCAGCTGTCCTGTTAACCAGAGCTGCACGACGTTCTCCCACAGAGCAAAAAGCAGGGCAGCAGTGCAGCCAGACATGCAGCTGCAGACCGCAGGCTCACCCCTGAGAAACTTCCTGAGGAAGCAGCAGCAAGAGGCCAGGATAAACCACTGCTGTTTTGCTGCAAACACAGCACTAACTGCTGAATTTGTAATTGCAGCAGTCACTCCTCTGGTTTTGTCTCACATACTCACAAGTAACATTTCCTTTAAGCATCTCTAAGCTGCAACACAGAGCTGCTTTCTCCATCTCACACGACAAAGAAAGCCAACACGACAGCACCAGTTACACTTGCAAATTCTATTTGTTTTGGTATAAAGGACAGGCAAGCTGTTCAAACTAGAAAATATTGAAGAGAAAACAAATACAAGAATTAATCTTATTTACCCTCCTGCTTATAGAAAATTTGTGAAACCGAGGAAAATGAGTTCCACATGTTATCTGAGGATGAAGTGGATTTTGTTCTAGAGTTTATTTTCGCAGCATGAGACTGAAATAACTGAAATAAAAAACGACCTACGTGAGTTTTAGGTGAGTAATAGCCAACTACAGCTGCGTGGTAACTCAAAGCACTTTTTGATAACAGAAAGTATTTTCAACACTTTCACAAAGGCTGGAGAATTCCTTCACAGATAAAGAGATGCAGATGTATGCCACTGAGTTAATTGATTTTAGCATCACAGTGACTGAACTAAGAGGCCAGGATCTCTCTGCAATCAGTGGAAAGAGAGCCTGATCCATGCAGCCTACAGTCATTTCCCATTGTCTCCTGAAAATGGTGATGGAAATCAGTGTTCAACTGTGTACTGAGTCCCATGCCACCTTTCTGAACCAAGACTGCTCTCTAGTACAGGTGTCATCAGGGAGAGATCACAGTGTTAGGCACGCACACAAAACCAAGACTTTACAGAGTGCTGTGCTACTTCACACAACGCCTTATTTCAACTTCACTTCTCCAGCCCAACTTTATTGTTTGTTCATACGAAGCAGCCTCACTACAACACCTTTAAAGGACAGGGAAGATTTGAACTTTGGTATCCACACGCATTCTCTAGAGCATCAGAGCTGAGATGAGACCTGGGCTCAGAAGCCAACTTAAAACCAGAAACCGTTCTTCAATTCAGGTAAGTTGGAGAACTTACCACGTTTTTAAAGTCATCCTCTGCTTCATCAAACTTCCCTTGCTTGAGCAGTAATTGTCCTCGCTGTAATCTTGCCTGAAATTAAAGAGAAGACAGTTTCTTTCAGTTTACACATGGGTCTTCAGGAAATTATGAAAGTGAACTTGTTTCCTTTAGCAGAAAAAACGTTTCTTTTTACTACAAGCTAACAAGCTGAATAAGAAATAACACCACCTGCTCTTTGTCTTCCTAATGTTCTTAAGAGGGCTCTGACAGTAAAGAATTACTTTACACCATAATGGAGGACCAAAGCATAGACATATATGTTTTTTTTATAAACAACTGTAGTCCTAAACATAATTGAAAAGAACACATTTGAGATGTTGCACAAAATGAAGTGAATGTTTACCTTACTCCATTGTCCTGATTATATGTGGTCATAGATTTTAAAAAAATGATTTTTAAAACTCTAATATTGGGTTCTCTCATTAAACTTTTAGAGCAATAGAAGCTATGTAAGATGACAAACGAGTGATTTGTAAGATTTTGATTGAAAAATCTTACAAATTTGTGAAGAAGAGAAGCCTCAGCTCAGCTGCTGGTCAGGAGGGCAGAAGAGGCATCCGCTCCCTCACAGCCTTGGTGAGAGGGGAACAACCACAACAGAGAAGAAAAACACTTGGTACAAGCCCATGAGGAACATGCACTGAATAAAACCATTAGCTACCAGAGGAACAATCCAGACTGTGCTCAGAGTGCTTGCAAATTCTAGCACATACCCCTCTGCTATTATTTTATCCTATTTAAAGTTTTGTGTGATGACGTATTTTCTATTTCTCTTTAGCAAAACCTGAAAACCAGCCTCCTTTGAAGTATTTTTTGTATCCACTCAAACAGTTTCCAATCCCAGCAATACTTACGGATGTGAAGTCCTGCTTTAATTCCACCACTTTACTTAAGTCGCGAATTGCTGCTTTAGATTTCCCCATGGCTAAGTACACTGTGGCTCTTCTGTAATAAGCAATGTAGTTATCAGAGTCTCCCTCTGCAAGCGAATGAACAGGAATCAGAACTATCTCCGAGCAACTGAACCTCTGGGTGCAGCTCAACTCTAATGACTAAAAATATATTACCTGAGTTGTAAGCCACTGGAAAAGACAAATTTGCATTTATCAATAAAACATTTGTTCCGAGTAATTTGTAATGCGGTTTAATTATTTAACAATGGAGATTAGAGAAGCACAGTACATTGCTAATAATTAAGACTTTGGAAGAAGAAATATGTACATCTTTTTAGCCTTGTGCAGGAAAAAAGCAGTCCCTGCGTACTTACCCTTTATCTCAAACTGCAGGCCCGCATTTGAGAGCACGTTAATTCATTATTCTCCTTCCCAGCCCCTGTCCATCACTCAGAATGCAAACAAATAATCCCCAAACGAGCAATATGCTAGTCCAACGTCATTACAGATGCATAAACCCTTCCTATCATCCATTTAGACAGCAGCAACTTCTTTCTAATATTAAAGTGGGCACCAACACCCCCTCTTAATGGGGGACAAAACCAGGTGCTACACCAAAACCTGCAGCCTAACTTCAAGGCCACCACATTTCATGGTGTCTGCTGCTCAGACTTCCAAGATCCTCCAATTTTAACACTCTATATGGATACCCCTACACGAGGCAAACCTGTTTTCAGAAGCTTGTTTTCTCCTTCATATTCTCCTCAGTTACTCTTGAGGTTCTTAGGAAAAGGTAATTTAGAGCTCCCACACAACCACACACAGTGTAAGACAGACTATTTACTGCCCAATTAATTATATGTATGAAAATCCAGGATTTGTATACAAGAACACCCACATCTGAGGAACAACACAAGGACGTCTCTTCCACGCCTCATCAGAGGCTGAAGTTCAACTTGAAAATAAATGAAACAATGAAGTATTGCCCAAAATCTTAATGCAGGTCAACAGCTTCACAGCTGGCCACCCCCAACACCTAAGTGCTAGGTTAAATCTCTTTGGAAAAAGGTATCTGCACTCTTTTTCCACAATCTCTTGGCTGTGGAAACACTGATGTCTAGCACTGGGTTATGATATTATTGAAAATCAACCTCCATGCTGTATGCACCTTGATGTCCATAATCCTAGTGTACAAGTAAATTCAAGTATTACTACCTTTAAGAGCAGGAAACAACCTAGTATTAAGTCTTACTGCACATAACTCAATGCAAACAAATCAAAAGATGAAGTTCAGGAATGTTATTCCTACACAGAGGAAGAAAGAATATAGTAAACAGAAAGCGTATTTCAGCATCAGATAATCATCCTGACTGTCAGAAGTAACAGAAAGCAACGTCAGTCAGCATTTACCCAGAGAGGTAAACCTCGCAGAGGTACCACCAAATAGAATTGAGGAGTTAAAAATAAAACAGAAGAAATGGATGGGATCTTTATACCCAACCAATCATAAAGGAATAAGCCACGCTGCTAACGTTAGCTCTGCTCAGATCCCACGGGAGCACTTGTGCAGCAACACAAGAGGCAAAAGGATGAAGAGACCATCCCCACAGGAGGAGGTTCTTCCAGGACACTGCAAAAGAGGCTCCCTCCACCCCAAGAGGAGCTGATCTTATAAAAGGAGGAGAAAACACTAATAGCCCGGAACCAGCCGTATTTCAATTACATTTTATTTTTAGGCCAGCGCATAAATAGAAGTGTCTCAGCAGTGCAAATCATTACTGCGTAACAACTCAGTGTTACTACTCTCACAGGGAAAATACTGCACTTGCATACACACACACGTTATAACAAAAAAAAGAACAACAAAAACGTGTAATTGAAGAACTGCAGTGTTAATGGACGCTGCTCTTCACTGCTGCAATCTGCCTCTGTGTTTCAATTCAAGGACTTGAACCACCAGCCTTCCTTTAACATTCATACAAGCAGCATTTAACTTCTCAGGCTGGTGCAAATGCAGAACACCAAAATAGGAACTCGCTCGCTTGCTGAGTGTAAGAGTGGGAGACAGTGAATGTACCCTTCACTACCCTTTCAATGTACCCAACTTACAGCATCATTTCCATTGTGGTATTGCCCACTGCAAGACTGAAAAAATAAAGTGAGACTTTTTATTTTAAGGTGTTGAAGAAGAACGAGTGGATAAACCCAGCCTTTCAAAGCCAAAGATAAACTCTGATCTTGACGGGATTAGGTACAGGGAGCACCTCATCAAATGGTGCTGCAGTCAAATGTAACTGCTGCCATATAACTGGCTCGCAGAACAGCAGCGACAGCACGTTCATGTATTGTGCAGTCCATTTAACAGCTTCTTTTATTAAAACCAAAGCATAAATATTCTATGGCAGCTCTCCTGGCTCCTGCTGAAGTCCAAGCAGCTGCATGAAGGTGCCCCAACTTTGGTGACTCACGGACTTGCAAGAAAACAGGCTAAGTAATGAAGCAAACGCTAGCATAAATACATAAATAAGGCAGAAACGTTTATTGCAGATGTCACTTTCTTCAATTACATACCTATAGCCGCATGGAAGTGAGACAAAGCATCTGCTAGCTGTCCAGCAGCCAGTAACTTCTTTCCCATTTCAAGTTGCTTTTCTACGTCAGCATTTATTCCACATTCAGCTCCTTGAATGAAAACAAGAGTGATGTTCTGAATGGCCAGCTTATTATAACAAATACATACAATAATAGTACAACATAAACATTGGTACTGATACAGAAGCAGAGGTGATGATTTTTCATATGACAACAACTTGCAGCCTAAGGAACTCTCAGCATGCCCTCCCCTCCCCAAAAGGATGTCAGAGTGAAACTCTGACCCTACTGATACCTGAGGACTCTACTAAGAGCTCTTGGCCACTTCAGGGACTGGTTATTTACCATATTTGTCTCTCATCTTTATCATTTCCAAGGCAAAATGTTTCCAGAGAGTAAGTTTTGATATAAACAACTATAATTCTCTTTCCATTTAAGAAGTAATATGAAATTTGTATTTGAGTGGTGTGTTTCAGAAGGGATGGGTTTTAGCTCAAAACTGACGAACTGCTGCTGGTCAACCTCCAGGGAAAGAAGACTGCCAAGACTGCTGATTTTAAGTCCTTGCTGTACATATATGAAGTCAGCAATGGTGTTTTTTTTTATTTGTACTGCTTCCAGCATTCTTTAAATCACAACAATTTCATTATGACTTGTCAATTTGTGACTTAAAGCATGCACACGATGAACAGCTTTCTGACAGCATCCATTATGCACAAATTTAAGCAAGGTCAATACATTAAAATCTTAAATACACTACCCTCAGAAAACAATGAGCTACAGTTACAAGGAAGCAATTTCTTTTACTCAGGTTTTGTACTGAAATCATCAGAAGTGAACTCAAGAGGGACTCTTCATCAGGGAGTATAGCAATAAGACAAGGAATAATGTTTTTAAGCATAGAATGCAGGTTTAGATCAGATATAAAGAAGTTCTTCACTGTGAGGGCGGTGAGGCGCTGGCACAGGCTGCCCAGAGAAGCTGTGGGTGCCCCATCCCTGGAGGTGCTCAAGGCCAGGCTGGATGGGGCTGTGGGCAGCCTGGGCTGGGGGGAGGTGTCCCTGCACATGGCAGGGGGGTGGGACTATGATCCTATGAATTCAATACAAAAATTGAGTAGCACTTTGAAGTTGGTTCTTAGTCTGAAGCGTTACACTACCCAGGCACATTAAAGGAAAGCATATCAGAACTTCTCACCCCGAGAGGTGATTAAACAACAAAGTAGTATTTCTAATGAAGGAACAGTAACTTCTGATCACCAAGGCATCAACTTTTAGGAGTTTTTAGCATCCAAAATCTTGTTTTTTTCCCTTCCCACTCCTTAATGCAGTTCATAACTTCCAGTTCCACATCGTAAGAAAGTTGGGCTGTCTCTACTAAAAAAAATGACAAAAATGTCCTCTGTATCCACTGGAAAAACTTCTACCTCTTGAAAAAAAACCATCGGTGACAAATCAAGTAGTTGGATCCAAAGGCTTCAATTCAATGGTTTGCATTATATCTGCCACACAAACAAATTTCCTTTTTACAATCAATGGAAATAATTATAAAATAACCCCCAAGTTTTCTTTTTTTGTTTGCTGTTTAACTAGAGGGAATTAAAACAGTAATATTTCTCATACAGTCCATTTGGGGAACTTATTAAAAATGCATTTTAAGATCCATTCTGGGTGTGCACAACACTGAATAAATATAAACAGCTTCACTGACAATATCACAGAAGCATTTCTTGACAGGTTTCTCACATGCAGTATTCAGTATCTTTCATGTGAATTTCTCTTTTACAGGGAAAAAAAAATGGACACTTGCCTTTTTTCCTAGCTCAAAGTTTTGATCACTGAGTCATCCAATGTCCTTTAAAAGGCCAAAACAAACAGTAAGGCACAAACAAAAAAACACACGCCCTTGGAAAAAGTCCAATTCCCCCTGGCTTTGGGAGCATGGTAGCAACAAATCAGATGTCAACCGCAAGCAGGCTGAAATATTTAACATGAAAAAACAAAATTTACCCCAAAAAATGAAACAACAGAAGACCCATGAGCTTCGTGCCCCCTGCCTCTCCCCACATATGAATATCTGAAGTCTCTCAGAAGTTGTGAGACGTGAGGTTGGATGCTGTAAGGGGGCTGTAGGTTACTGAGGCACTTTCTGCTCACCAAAACACAGCATTCAAGTTTCACAGCGTCTCCAGTTCCTCGCAGAGCATCCACATTTCACATTCAGTCACATCAGCACTGCTCTAAGAATAGCTTCCACTACAGGACGTGCCTAGAGCGCCCTGCTTGTGCGTTATGCTCGTAAGGCACAGCAGCCACACAACGCATCTGGCAGGAGAGCTTTTTCCTTGAAAATACCGAAGATGGCACCAGCAAATAAAGGAAACGAGTGAAGTGACTGTTAGGGGTTACTGAGCAGGAAAAACTTGACCCTACCTGTTTCTGAACATCACGAATCAGTGAGGGATCTCCAGGAGCAGCCAGTGTCACCATGAGCTACCGAGGAGTGCACAGACCTGATGGCCGGGCAGTTTGCTCACAAACACAGCACTTAACTTTTTGGCAGCAGGCAGACAGCAGCTCCAAAGCAACCACCCCGTGGCAGACAGCCAAGGGCTGCCAGCACAGACACAGGAGTTCTGCACAACATTTTTGGGTACCTACTCCCTGACCCAAGAGCAGAGAGTCCACAGACCTGCTCTGGAGAGAAACCAGGTGCTCCTGCTTTCCTGCTCCGGGCGCTGACACCCTACAGGAAGACAAACAGGTGTAGCCGACCTGTCCTTCCAGTTAAATACACGCACTTCAAACAGCTGAGAGCTTCCTGGTAGGGTTTCTGGCCCTCTAACTCCAGAACTGCTTCACGGTTTTACACTTATCCATACGCTCCTATTTTCTTCCCTGAAGAATTTTCAACTTTTTTTAATTTCATGACCAAGCTGGGTCACAGGACTGTGAAAATAAGACAGTGCACCAGAAACACAAGTTTCACTGTCACGTTCTTCCAAGCAGAAACATGCACGCCACTAAACTTAATCAAAGGGAGCTGAACTTTTATTTTTAAACTGAGTCCAGTGGTTGTTTTGTCACGTGAAGGGGCAGTCCTGCTTTTGGGATGGTTCTGATTAGTATGGCCCTTCTGTAAGTGTGTCAGCATGCTTTGCAGCGATAAGAACGAACAAAGGAAGAAGTGGAGATGCAATCGCAGCTTCAGGGCTGATCAAAAAAGCTCACAAGCGGCCTCAGGGCACAGCAAAACCTTCCCCTCCCCACATCCAGTTGACATATGTCCAATTTCCATCCACGCAGTTTTACTCCCTCAGTTTGCAAACAAAGTTCATAAATAAAACAAAGCTTGGAAACCAAAAAGACAAGAGAAAACTCCTTTCTTCCTCACAAAACTTGGGGAGAAACGAAAAAACCTTCCCAAACTCAGGGCAGAAACATATGGGATAGGAGTGAGGAGGTTACTGGGCTGACAGTAACGAATTGAGCACCACATACTTAAAATCATTTCTTCTTGTTCTCCTTATTACCTTTCCCTCAGGGTGAAGAAGGGAAAGAGGAACAATATTTCCCTATCCTCCCCAGTTGCCTCTTTTTGCCTGTTTGTGTGGGTGAGCAGCCACGAAGGGGAAGCGTTCCCAAGAGGCAGTCTGTGCCAGACGGGAGCTCTTCGGCAGAAGTCAGGGAGTTCAAGGGGAAAGGATTCAGGAAACAGGACAGGAAGGGATGAACTGCAACTTCCCACGACACCACGTATCCCAAAACATTTCTGACTGAACGCGTTTACTGGCCTGAAATAACTCACATCCACAGATATCGACTGTAAGGTACAAAGGTCACGCAGGCTGTCACTGATCCATGAACCAGATGGCACAAGGCAGACTTTTACAAGCAAGGCAGCAAGATGCAAATGGAAACACGAATAATGTTTAAAGTAGCACGAAATCCCTAAACCCCTTCAGTACATTTTCTGGAAAATGAACTCAGGAATTAAAACATGAGTAAAATATAGGTAAATTCGGTAAGTGACGGGTGTTGGTTCCGGGCCTTAATTTAGTACTTCACTCCAGAATATCTCTATTAAGTTGACATGAAGAAGACACACCCCCGTTTAGTAACGTGACTTCAGTTATTCTACAGAGGCACTGACCCGTGCAGTTGAGCCAGGCTGGCACCACCAAACGCAGAGCCCCCAGCCTGTCACAACCGCTGTTTCTCCCCTGACTGTGCCAGAGCAGCCATCCAAGGAGGTAACTCTGAAGGCGCCGCCCGGCCCCGGCGGTTGCATAACGGGGCCTGGGCGCTGCCGGGGCGCACACCCGGCGCCGGGAGGGAGGCGCAGCCAAACCGCCCCGACCCCCTCAGGCAGCGCCGGGGAAGGCCCGGAGGGTCGCTAAGGCCCGGGGGTGAATCGCTGCTCACCGTGGTGCCGCAGGTCGAGGAGCACGATGAGGAAGGGCAGCGCGGGGCCCAGCCGCCCGGCGGAGGCGGCGGCGCACACCATGACCGCCCCACGCCCGCCGCGACACTGCCGGCCGAGCCCCGGCCGCGCGGCTCTTGGTGCTGCGGGGAGGGTCGTGGGCGCCGCTGATTGGCCCGGCGCGGGGCAGCGCCGCCGCCGATTGGCCCGCGAGGCGGAAGCGGCGCCGGGGTGGGGTGGGGAGGTGAGGCCGGTGGTGGCGGCGCGCGTGCGCGCTGGGGGTGGGGCGGCTTATGGCTGGCGGCCGCACGCCCCGGCTGCCCTAATCGCGGCGGCGCATGCGCGGTGAGGCGGAGCGACGCCGCTGCGGGTGGAGGGTTCCCTGACCTGAAATGGCCGCCGCCAGGAGTTCAATAAAGCCCTTCAGTTCCTCTCCCTGCCGCCCCCTCATCGCTCTCTCATGGGGCGGAGGCTTCGTGCCCGTACCCAGCCATAAACACGGAGGCAGCGCCTCTCCTCTTAATTCTAGAGTTCAACCTACCCCTTCTGCCGTTCCTGTGTCACAACCTTATATTATCTTGTTTTTCACTGAGGTGCAGCACAGCCAAAACCATCAGCTTTTGCCCAAACCGCCAGGCATGCCGAAATTATTCAGGGGATTCACCAAACTGCCCCAAAAACGGTGATGTGACCTACCAGAGCGCAGCATTCTCACGCTAAAAGTTCATACGTGACCTATAAACTTGTCATGGTCTTAGCAGAGATAGGGTTAATTTTCTTCATAAAGGCTTGTGTGATGCTGTGTTCTGGATTTTTGATTAAAATAGCAGCAATAACACATATTTTTGGTTGCTGCAGAGCAGTGCTTGGGTAGAGCCAGCTTCTCACACTGCCCTGCCAGCAAGGAGGCTGCGGGTGCACCAGGACAGCCAGGGCAGCTGGCCAGAGGGATGTCCCACAGCGTGTGGTGCCATGCTCAGCAGTAAAAGTTAGGGTACAGGAGGAAGAAGACAGAGGCATTCAGAGCGATGGCCTTTGTCTTGCCAAGAAACTTGATGAGCCCTGCCTTCATGAGCACCTGCCTGCCGATGGGAGGCAGCAAATGGACTCATTTGGCTCTGCTTGTGCACGTGACTTTTGCTTTACCTGTTAAAATGTCTTTTCCTCAACCTATGAATTCTCACAATTTAACCTTTCCAATTGTCTCATCCTCTTGAGAAGGGTGAGTGAGCAACTCTGTGGTGCTGAGCTTCCTGCTGGGGCTAAAGCACAACAGCCGCACACTGAAAGCAAAACCTTTGTAAGACAGGTTGCCATCTAACCAGCATGTGTTTGGAGACGTCTTTTTTTTTTTTTTTTTTTTTTTTTTTTTTTTTTTTCTCATTACTAAAATACATGCATTCTTATTTACCACAGAAAAGCTAATAGTGTGTGTGCATAGACATTTGTTTTAAGTTATCTGCTGTGTATTGTTGAATAAAAACTTCATATTAGGGACATATTATATAATGTTACATGCCATCAATGTTAAAAAAAATAATCATCGTATTCTCATTAGAAGTCTGCCAAGCAAGTAACAACATTGAAGTTCAGAGTCTGATTCAGCAATCACATAAATTTCTTTTTTCTTTCTGCAGGTACATTCACATTACCCTTTTCACCCTACGTGATAAAATTCACAAGAAGGAAGATCTGATCTTAGAAGATCAGAATGAAAAATGAAAAGTCAGTTAGCCCTCTTCAACATTTCGTTCAGAAGATGATGCTTCAAAAGTGTCACCTTGAAATTTGACCTGCAGAAAGTACTCAGAAATAAGAACTCGCAATAATAGAAGTGATAGATGTGAAATGAAGACTTGTGTGTCAGGTACGCCCTACTTCTGTACAGCGTGGTAGGTACACCCTGCTCCTTACTGGGCATATGACTTGTTCAGACTTATAAGCCTCTGTAGGTGTCAGTGTAATCACTCCTTGAACCAGCTCATTAACAATGGAGCCTCAGGAAGAGCTCACTTCAGGAAACAACCCGATAAGGCATCTGAGCTTCACTACGAGTCAATCAGGACTACAATATGACTACGAGTCCATCATGACTACAATATGACTATGATAAAGATCTAATAAATATGAAAGGAAAAGCCATCACGGCATCATTGCTATCTACAGAACGCTGTGAAGTCTGATGCTGTCTCACTCTTCTGTTGAGGGTTGAGAGGGAGGATTGCACAACCTGATTCCTAAACAGATTGGCGGAAGACCTGAATCCTGGAAAATTACTGACCAAAAGCCTTATAATCCTATAAATAGGGATCCCAAACAAGAACTCTTTGAGCACTCCAGGGACCACAGCAGGCTGCACTCTCAATCTCTCCCTGAACTGGGACACTTCTCAGGGTACCCCTGAGGGGATGTGCATCTCAGAGCTGACTCCTTGAGGAACAATCTCATCTGTGGACCAATGCTGACATGGAAGTAGGGTGAGTAATTCACTCTAAGGGGGAGTTTCGGAAGCATGCGACTGGATTTAGAGCTCCCCCCTGGACCCTACACTAAGGCTCGGGTGACCCTTGCCATTCAGGAACCTTTAAGTCACTGTTGCTATTGTAGCAAGTTTCTTTAGATCACCATGTTAACTGACTGATACTTAGATGCTGATTAAGTGCTGTTAAAATCTTATGATCTAACCTTGTTATTTGCTGTAGAGATATATAATAAATCCTTAACTGCTGCAACATCAGAGTTGTGTAAAATCTAATTCTGCAACATGACGTTCTGAAGATGTCAGCATGAGGAAGAACATGACAACCCTAGCACTATGGGTAAGATGAAATAAAAAGGCTGAAACTGAAGAATATAATCACTGTTACATTATTTTACCTGAGAGGGGGGAAAAAAAAAAAAAAAAAAAAAAAAAAAAAAAAAAAAGTATTAGATCAAAGCCAGATAAAATGAATATGACAGGGCAATTTATACTTCCAGCCCCCTAAGATAACAATATATAATATCAAGGGTGAATGCCTACTCAACAGGCCCTTAATGTTAAATGAGATACGGAAAAAAAAAAAAAAAAAAAGAAATCTGGAGAAAACTCTGTACTTTATACTAGGATTCCAGGCATGAAGGTTCAAGCATCAAGTCCCTTAAAGCAAGATGAAAGTATGATGATGAATGTATTGAATGTGATTTTAAGTAGATGCTTGACAAGTATATATTTGAAGGTCAATATTTCAGGCTGACATAGTAATGTAAAGAACGGTGTATAACACTACAAAGTAACATGCTCAAAGGGAAAGCATTGTTCATTGTCCCTCTGTGATAGAAATGTTGTCAGGTACACAGATGCCAACACAGTAATTCTTGAAAGAGACTGCAAACCATGAAGGTGCATTCTTGATGATCATCCGCCCCAAAACATATATAATTTCAATACTAAGTATAAGCTTGGAAGAAAAAAGTTCTACACATATTCTGGTGAGCAATTTCAGAAGCAGACAAGATGCAGAGAAGGAGAAAGACTTTGAAATCACAAATGTGTATGACATGCCAACATTATTTTTTTGAATTTCAAAAATAGAAAAGCAACGCAGCTGTAATGCAATAAGTACTTCAAAAGGATTAATCAGAATTAGGCTCGTGCCAGAAACATGTTTCTTCCTCAGTCCTGAGTTTTGGAGGGAATGAGTGGATGGAGAAGATTACACCACGTTCAGACAGAAAGCCAAGGAATTTTCCTGGAGTTGCTGCTGGTGATACATGTGGTAACAGCAGAGGGCGTCCATTAGCAAGGAATGACTTTTTATGCTCTTCATCGCTTCTTAAAGGGATTGGTGAACTCAATGTGGGGACTAACATATATATGGTGGATATTGTTAAGGCTTTATTAACTGAGAAACCTGCATATATATATATAAATATATACATAAAAGGCCCTATGTATGTGTATATATATGTATATATTGTATATATATATACACAGGAAAGACAATAACAGTGGGAAGTCTGGATTAGACACAACAGCACACAAGGTACTGGAGGGACCCTGCTCATTATCAATAGGTTTGGCGACAGGTTTTAATTAATAATCGTGTTTCCAGAAACACTTAATCAAATAAAAACATTGCCTGATGTAGGCAAAGAAGCAGTACAGCAGACTATTATGCTATGTGCACAGTCTAGCATGCAAATATAGGAGGAGGTGAGAGGGGATGGTAACTGAGATGCTGTTTTCAGGGCTTCTTGTAAGAGAAGACCTCTCAGACCTTACACCTTATTTTTTGTCTCATCTTTCTACATCCCCGTCAGCAATTTAGCTGTGTTGGAGCTAAACAGAATAGCACTGTACATCTATTTGAGCAGTTCTTTTTACATTTGGATTAGTATTTAAAAGAGGTGGCTTTAGAGAAATGCATTATTTATGGGCTCCTTTTGCAGTAAATGGAAGCAGAAGGGCTCCTACAGGCTGTGGTTCAGGATGAGCACTTAATTTAAGTTCTTTAAAATTGTACTTGGAAAAAACTTATCTTCATCCATAGACTTGAAAGGGGACGCGAGGGACCATTAGGGTAAGGTTAGCCTCTGTTAATGCTTTCCCCTCCATGCTGCCCTAACGAAATTCCACAAATATGTTTTTGTCCCATCTGTGATGGGAGAACCATTAGAACTGCTTGTTCCAAGGCTGAGCTACAACCTTGTGTTAGAAGCTCTGTAAATGTACTAGTTACTACCTGCTGCTATAAATATGCTTTATGTAGGCCTTGAGTCTGCTTTATTCACTAAGCTATATTGCTATGGTTAATTATCAACAGGGGTGTAGGACAGAAGTTGAAAAAGGGGAATTAGACATCAGTGCTTCCTTACAGTTAAATTTATTTTAAATGTATTTTAATCAGGGGAATTATAGTATGTCTGTAATTTTACTTACTAGCTATGGTAGCAACAGCAAACTCCAAACATCTCCTAACGTAGTCACTGCCTCCTGCCTAACTTAACCTTCTCGTGTTAAACAGGGAAGGGGATAATAGTAACCCCACATTACACTTTACCTTGACATCTTTGTTTCCCACTCAGAATTAGAAGAATAACAGATACTTTTGTGGGCTTTATTTTGAACAAGAAATATTCCAGAAACAATTCAACCTTATTTAAAATTGAAACAATTAAACTTAAGCAGTATTTTTCAGGTGTTTTAATTTCAAAGAAAAAAATCACTTTTGTTAGTTTTGAGAGGGCGAAGGATTAACAGAAGGCAACCTATACGACATATTACAACCCCTTTTAAAGCATTTTTTATTTTCGTATCTTAAGGCGTAGAACGCTTTAAAATAAAAAGGCTACTCTGAAATTAAAAGTGAAGAAATTTTGCTTTGAACGTTAAAGTATATTGATACTTCTACACTATATTTGATCGTAGCTATATTTCAGAAGTGCTGTATTTCTGAAATAAAACAACATTTTGAATATATATTGAATATTTTAACATTAATGAACTCTCTTTTTATTTTATTTTATTTTATTGAAACGACTTAGGAAATTCATCCTATTTTCATAACTAGTTTTGATTTCCTTGAAACAGTTATTGGTTTACCTGTCATTTATTACAAATATTTTTTCAAGCTCAACTCCCAGTTTCAAATCTACATGATAGCTCCAAACTATTTTAAGCGTTTCTCTTGAACATCTCCTCGATTTTAACAAATGTAGAAAATACCAGTGACAAAGTACGGTGCTATCAGTTGAGGTGTTAATTCCTAACTTACGTCCTGCCAAAACACCCAGGTCTGCAGAGCTCACAATTCTGAGAATTTTTACTACAATGTTAAAGTGTGTAAATGTGCAACCTTACCTCTGCCTGCTCCACAGACACCCCCATACTCCCAGGATATGCATACTCTTTGATCCTATGAAGTGAGAGTTTCCTGGGCTAATTAAGCAATTATTGAACCCATTCTGCAAAAGAACACCACTTCTGCAAATTCTTACAAGCATGTAAGCCACAGATGTGTGACGCCATCTAGCATCACCTTTCACTTGCCCATCTTTGCGTCAGCAAACTTCATTTATCTTCTAACTGGTAATAACCCAAATGGAAACAAAATTCTTACATTGCATGTAATGATGGCCTGAGGAAACGAGGTACAGAGTTATCACTCCTCTGACCAGATATCCAGAGGTCATGCAAAGATCATCTACATATACTGCCCCTCCTCACACTCATAGCCTTGGTCCTACTTACCTTTTTAGCCGTTCAATATAGCAATAGGTAAGTGCAACACAATAGGTAAATAAAAATAAAAAAATAAAATAAAAAAGAGGATGTATACAAGCAGAGAATATCTGTTCATTCTTCACTTTCTTGCTTTCAGAAATCAGAATTTTGCTGAACCCAGGTTTCTGAAAAGTCCTAAGGGAGCAAACTGGGCATGCCCTTAGATTGCGAATATCATGAGTGAAAACATTTGGAAAAAAAGAAAGGGGAAACAGATTGCCCTTTCATGCTTTTTGGCTGAAGTTCTAAGGTGGTGGTTCATTTTCCTTTTTCGTACAGTTTATTTCTTACTCACAAAAATGATGAAGAGTCCCAGTCACAGAAAACTGTAACCTAGTTGCTAAGAAAAAAATGAATGCTAATGCATGCCATTAAAAATTCACCCAGCAGTTGCTAGGTGTCGTAAGTCCTTCATTCGGTTTCAGTGTTTATTGACCTTTCTATTGCTCCTATTATATCCGATTTCTAGGTACAAACAAGTTAAATACCACAGAAGTCATATGATAGACAGCGGATGTTTTTCTGAGTGCAAATCTGAGCTGGATTTACCGGAGCTCACTGAGTGAACCCCATTTGTTGGAACAAGGACACCTGCCTTGCCTTGTGCTGCAGACAACCTGGAAGCACAGCAAACACAATTCAGTGTAGTGTCCCAGGATGACCAACAGGGCTACAGGGTATGCTGACAGCATAGCAACACATGTAGTGAGCCAGGCTGAAGTTCTCATCACTCCTTACCTCACAGAGGCATGCGGCATGTGCCCTGAAACTCTCGGCCATATGAAAATTATGACAGGTCAAGAAAGTATCCGTGTGATAAAACCATTATGCACTTTCTCTTTTAAATACCTGTAATTACCTTATTGTACACATACTGAGAAAAAAGTTAATGGGAGGGCAAAAAGTCATCAGAAAGGAAACAGTAATTGCAGCAAAGAAGGAACTTCAAAACGCTGTTCTTGGCATATGACTTAGGTGTTACTGCAAATACAAAAGTCAGGAAACTATTCCAGTAATATCTATGTTTAAAGTAGATAAAACTCTCAATCAGTGTGTTTGCAGACGTTTCGTTAGAGTTAACTTGAATTCCCTCCATGTCTGGCAGAAAGGAAGATAAATGAATTGTATTAGCTGTTTCGGTAAAATCCAGCTAGACTTGTTAGATGAAGACAAACCTTTAAGAGAAACTGTTTTATTTCAGGAGAAGAAGATTTAGTCAGAGAAAAGTACACAAACCTGCAAATGAAATTTGTTAAACTACATGGGGCAGTGTCTCTTTGAGCTACTTGATCATAGCGGGTGTTGTGTTTTGGGACTGTGGAGGAGGCACAGGACTCTTTCTGACAGAGGAGACGGGAGAGTGGCTCATCCTACCTTTCTTTTCTTTTATATGCTTTGTTTTCCAGTGATGAGAGTATGTGTTTAAGACTGAAAGAATGGAAATACTATAGCCACTAATGTTGGAAAATGTGCAGCAGAGGGAGTTGGCAGGAAGGAAAAGATTAAATAAACTAAGAATGTGGCCAGATTCATTATTATACCTGTATCATGCTACTCGAGTCAACTTTTGCCAAAGTTAATGATTACTGGCATGCGTCACTCCAAGATCACTGTAAGAGAAAAATTACTGAAGAGTCTGTTTCGCAGTTCACAAGACAATTTTTCCACTGTCCTCTCAAATTAAAACATCTTGCAGAACACGTACGGTGTCCTCCTCCATCCCACAAAACATGCGGATAATTTTTTTCACTCGACACGTTGCCTCAGGGCCCCGGGGGCACCACAAGGCCTCTCTGTCCCTGCCCAGCCTCCTCTGCACAGGGCCTGGGACCCCACGTCACCCTCGCCAGCTCGTCAGTCCCAGCCCCAGCGAGGCCACAGCAGGGCTGGTTTCCAGCTCCATGTTGCATAGTCCTGCCTAGAAATGGCCCCACTGAGCTGGGCCCAGCTGTGGGCCTACATCCCAGCCCAGTCTCAGCCCATCCCAATACCCAGAGAGGTTCACGGGGCCCTGGGCTGGGTGTCCCCAGCTTCCCAGCTCTTGGTGGGGTTGTGGGACTGGTCCTGGCTGCTGGGCCCTCCTTTTTTGGACACCCTGGGGAGCAGGAGGCAGAGCTGAGCCGTGACAAACTGCCCTGCTAGCCAGCACATCTCCCAGGTAGACATGGCCAAGATGCCATCGTTTCCCCCCTCACAATCAGAACAATCTCCCCTCTCTGTGTTCTCCAGTTGCAGATAGCAAGGCTCTGCGAGCCTGCCTCACAAATACCTTGCTCCAATCACAGAATACGAGATTTACTTCTTGCACTTTAAATCACTTTGCTGATCCCATTTTAATCCTTCAATTCTTAGCTGTCCTCACCAGCTACCCCATTAGAAAAAAAAAAAAATTTTTTTTTTTTTTTTCTGCTTCCTAGAAAGTTCAGTTCTTCCCTTTTCCTGAAGTTTTCCTTTTTCCTGAACTGTATTAAGAAATAGCATAGTCAGCATTGCACTATGTCAACAAAACATGAAAAACCCTCCTAGAACAGTGGATAATACAAAATAGTTTCATAAAACCCTCATGCACACAAACTACCTTTAGAGGGTTCTGTTAAGCGCCAGTCCTCTACATTAAGTAGATGGCGACAGAAGTAATGTAGACTTAACTACATCAATGTAGACGTTAAGTCTACATTATTTGATAAAGTCAAACCACTAACTGGGCATTATCTTTAGTTAAACAGTCCCAGTTAACAGCTGTTTACCAGTTCCAGTTGCCCGTAGAAGACTGGTGTATGGTAGTGAGCAACAATGAGATACTGTCTAGAATAAGGAAAGCATGTAAAATTTGAAGTGTGAAAGCACTGGGTAAAAGAAACTGTGAATATAAGAACTGCAAGGGGAAGAAAAGGTTTTGAGTAAGGACTCCAGAATCATTGAATCATTGAATCATTGAATCATAGAATCATTAAGGTTGGAAAAGACCTCCAAGATCAGCTAGTCCAACCATCCAACTACCACCAACATTGCCCACTAAATCATGTCCCTAAGCACCACATCTACCCTTTCCTTAAACACCTCCAGGGATGGTGACTCCACCACCTCCCTGGGCAACCCATCCCAATGCCTGACTGCTCTTTCTGAGCAGAAATGTCTCCTCATTGCCAACCTGAACCTCTCCTGGTGCAACTTGAGGCCATTCCCTCTAGTCCTATCAGTCGTTATCTGGGAGATAAGGCCAACCCCCAGCTCCCCACAGCTTCCTTTCAGGTAGCTGCAGAGAGCAATGAGGCCTCCCCTGAGTCTCTTCTTTTCCAGACTAAACACCCCCAGTTCCCTCAGCTGCTCCTCACAGGCCTTGTGCTCCAGGCCCTTCACCAGCTTCGTAGTCCTTCTCTGGACATACTCCAGGGCCTCAATGCACTTCTTGTACCGAGGGGCCCAAAGCTGAACACAGTACTCGAGGTGCAGCCTCACCAAAGCAGAGCACAGGGGGACGATCACCTCCCTGGTCCTGCTGGCTGCACTATTGCTGACACAAGCCAGGGTGCCGTTGGCCTTCTTGGCCACCTGGGCACACTGCTGGGTCATGTTCAGGTGAGCATCAGTCAGCACCCACAGATCCTTTTCCTCTGCACAGCTTTCCAGCCACTCTGCCCAAGCCTGTAGCACTGCATGGGGTTGTTGTGGCCGAAGTGGCCACACTTATCCATGTTGAACCTCATCCCATTGGCCTCTGCCCATCCTGTCCAGGTCCCCCTGCAGGGCCTTCCTACTCTCCATCTGACTGACACTTTCACCAACTTGGTGTCATCTGCAAACGTCCTGAGGGTGCACTCAATTCCCTCATCCAAGTCCTCAATAAAAATACTGAAGAGGATGGGCCCCAAAACTGAACCCCGGGAAACACCACTCCTTCTGAGTCACCAGCTGGTTTCAAGAAAGTCTTAAATGGCTTAGCCCAAATTTTAGCTCTCCCCAAACCTGATTCAGCTATCATCTATAACTCTTAAAAGAAGGTTGGAAGCTAACTAGAGAAGCCAGTATTTCACTGTCTCCTAGGCATCTAAGGAAAAAAAAAAAATCACTTTTTCTGAAAGCGCCCAAAGCATCCTGTCTTCCAGAAATGAGCTGCTTGGAGTCCTCTTCTGTGCTTCATGGTGTGCACAAGCCAGGGATATCCCTCAGCTAGTTCACCCGAGGAGCATATCCCATGTGTGTTCTCACAGTGTGACTGTTAATTTGCCCAGCAAAAATCTAACAGTGACTGATGAACTTCAGAAGAAGGCCAGTGGAGAAAGTTCATCATCTCTCAAGGCAGAAATTCAGAGGCTACATCACTTGTGCCACTGGGTATCAGTTGACACCTTTGTGGCAGATGGAGGTGCATTCTTGACCCCTCTCTTGATGGAGAGGAAACCATGAGAGACAGCACAACAGTGACTTAACCCATGAAGTGTGAGAAATAAGAACATTTTACCCCGGAAAATCTTTAGCAGGAATAGAGGTGTTATGTGCATCATGCAGTATATGTGTAACGAATGGATGAAACATAAAGAGTACTGGTATGTAAGTATTGCACAGCGGGCCAAAGCACAGATTAAATCCACAGCAGAACTGACGTGTTCCAGACATGTTGGATTTATGGTAATTGCTCACCACTGTGTGTGCATGATCAGTAATCACCCGTCTGTCTGCTCCAGCCAGACTGCTGGCTGCCATAAGCTTCTTGCATCGAATCAGACAGATGGGCAAATGCTAAGATGTTCTCAGTCCTCTGCTAGCAAATCCATGCACATTTTAGGAGAGTACCTTCATCACCAAGCGGTTTGATACAAGTTGAGGAAGGAATGGTAACGAGGGCATAAAGACTACTCACTCTTGCCAAGTGTGTAGCAGACAGGGTGATGTCCCTACCCTCACGGAACAGAGAACTTCCTTCTAGCTCTTGTTGCAAGGGCTGATTTTGTATTTTGTATTAAACAGATACTAGAATAAGCAAACAAGATCCAAGTATATCCGCATCCTTCATGCACACCTCCCCTAATCAATTGACACGAATCTCAAACATTTTCTCACCCAGTCAATATTTATGTGACGTTAACAACAGTTTTGACAAGAGAGACTTAGAAGGCACGCTGAACAGGCTGTTGTGTTACTGCTGCAGCACTTCCAGAAGGGCATGGGGTATAAAACTTCTTGGGCACAGAAGGGACTAAAAATGCACTTTTTGCTTTCTTTTGCTTCTTTTCTTTTTTCTTCAGCCATTCCCGTAATGTTCATCAATGTGTTATTACGTTTTTGCTGCTAGGCCTGGACCACAGAGGCTGTGACTGTGACATTGCCTAGCTGCAGAGGAAGGAAAACTCCTCAAACAAAGGTTTGCAAAAAAAATTTGAAAACAAAAATCACTCTCTTCTGTATTGGTGTTACGATTTACCGTGCAAAAGCCTTGGTGTCTTCCTCTGGCAATGCCTGCATGAGCAATTGGTGCAGCCCAATACAAACAGCAGATCTCCTGAAGCAAAAGTCAGTAATGGGGACCAGAATTCCACATTTTACACATGTTCAGGTTTCATGTCAGATTACATCTATCCTGATCCTACAGACTGAAGGCCTGTTAGTGACTGGAGCACACTGAGGCAACCTTAGGACATTAAATATTGAGGCATGGGCAGGTGCAGCTCCTGTTGCACCCCATCCTTAGGGGATTTGGGAGGGAGTGGGGAGGCTGCTTTGGCCAGGGCATGGAGCTTGCCTCAGGGCCTGCAGGCCCATGGGGTGACACATCACCTTCCCCCGGGGACCTGGCCAGGGTCCCTGGCTTTATCCCTAGTGTAGACAAGCGTCATCGAGGAGAGCATGTCTTAACTAACACAGCCTCCTTGGGACTACCCTTTTTGGTCTCTGCAGTAAAGACCAACACTTCTAAAGGAGATGAGCAGAATATTTTCTTGCTGCTTTGAGAGTCAGAGCACTGCAAAGTTCAGTGATACGCCAGGCAGATTGTAATTCATGTAAATAAATGATGTTTAATGAATTTCTTTGAAGACAGCAATTACTCATGGAAAACAAGGTGGCAAAAATTCCTTCCCTGCAGGAGAAGACAGCCGTGTTGGACTGCAATATTACAAATACCACATGGTATATGCAAGCTTAAATGACTTGGGAACTGATCCCCAGTGCACTTTGTAGGCATGAGCCACCATATGCATACGTTAAGTTATATTGCTGCTGAAAATCAGAGCAAAGAACTTCTCCTTTCCTGTGGACTAACGCTACATTTTGTCAAAATCTTCTTTCAGCCCATCTGTAGAAGTCTTTCTGAATTTAAAAAACATCATGGCAAGTGATGGAAGATCCTCAGGGAAGGTGCAGTGAACCTTAAGTATTGCAGTAAAGTGTGGCCAGCAGGCTTAAGGTTAAGTGTCCAAAAAGCAAGCAGTAGTGCCAAGTGTTTTGGAAGATTGCCTTCCACGGTGGCTTGAGCCAACAAGCAGGAGGGCTCGCTGTCCTTCATTCATGTTATCAACTTCACTGTTCTAAGGTGAAAAATATACTGAAATTCACTTTGTAGACTATGAAACTTTTTGGTGGGCCAAGGTATATACTTGGAAAAGATGATTTTCAACCTTTTTCCAAAAGTGGAGAAGACAAAAGATGTAACTTTTCTTTATACAGAGAAAGCAAGAAAGAAGTCCTCATGTTTCTCTGGGTATGAAAAGGAAGGAACATCCTTCATTTTTCCCTTTGTGAAGGAGTGGATGTAGAGGTGAAGAATTGGACAGTCTGGTAATACTTGTGATCCTGAAGTGGGTGTGTGACCCTTCCTGAGACTGATCTGGGTCTCTCTGATGTTGGCTGGGGTTAGGCTTTGGTAGCTGAGGCTGAAGGGCTGAAGGAAGCAAAGGTCCATATTTTTGGTGCACGAGCCTGCTCTCCGCCCATGTTTCTCGTAGGAGGAATGGGCTTGTGCAGCCCTGCTTGCCTCCTGACATGGAGTCAGGATACAGCCAGAGTGCGTGTAGAGACAGCTTGTGGTGGGTACCCTACAGCAACTCTGTCCCGTGACCATCAGGTGGATGTATGTACTCAACCTTTGTCTGCAAAGATGAGGGGAGGCTGGGTTTGCAGGAATATCTAGTGTGTTTTATTAGATTGATTCATATATATGGGAAAAGTGAACAAGCTTGTGGGCACAACAAACAACTGTATTAACCTTTAGAACATCCTCAGAGGTCCCTTGTGAACAACATTACTGTGACTCTATTATATAGGATGTAGAGAAACCTACGGGATGGGGTGTGTGATCACGTAGGTGTTGTGTGGATATTCCTGGGGAGGTACATAATGGGGATGAGAGACTGAAGTGTGTGTAGAAGGGATTGAAAAGACTGAAGAAATGGTAACAGGCAGAGTGGGTTTTTGGAGAAGAGTAGTAGAGATGAGCAAGGAAATGGGATCATTTCGCATGATGGAGGAGACTATTTCTGCTTGGGGACAGTGCTTGAAGCAACTAACCACACACTGCGGCTCAGGGCACGCACCCGCACCATGGGGGCACCAGCTGAGGCTTTTGGGGTGCGGAGCAGCGCACTAAAGGGAGCGGGGCGGCGGGACGGGGCGGGGGCGGTGCTGTGGCGGGCGGGGGGCCATGGCGGCGGGCGGGGCCGCGCCTCGCTCCATTTTCTTCCCTTCCCTCCCCTTTTTTCCCCCCTCTCCCGCTCCGCGCAGGCCCGGGCCGCGGCTGCCGTAGCAACGCGGAGGACGCCGGAGCCCGAGGGCCGGGGCCTGAGGGCCGGAGCCCGGCCATGGTGAGCAGCGGGGCGGTGTGTGGAGGGAGGAAGGGAGGGGAGGAGGGGGTGGAAGCGGCCGTCCCGCCGCCATCTCAGCGCCTCTCTCCGCCCCGCAGCCCTTCACGGAGCGCGGCTACTGCCCGGCGGCGGCGGTGGGGGGAGCCGAGCCGCCGCTGTTCACCGCCTTCCAGTTCCGAGGGCGCCTGGAGGGCCCGGACTGGCGTCGCCTGAGCGCCGTGGACGTGGGGCGGGTGTGCCGGGAGGGCGACGTGGCCGCCCTGCAGGAGCACCTGGAGCACGTCACCTTCTGCAGCGCCGAGCGGGAGCGCTGCCCGCACTGCCAGGCGCCCGCCGACCCGCTGCTGCTCAAGCTGCTGCGCCTGGCCCAGCTGTGCACCGAGTACCTGCTGCACTCGCAGGAGTACCTCAGCGCCCAGCTGCGGGGGCTGGAGGACGCCCTGCGGGACGCCCTGGCCCAGAGGGACCGGCTGGGAGAAGAGGTGGCCCGCCGGGCACAGGAGGTGAAGGCGCTGAAGGAGGAGTGCCGCCGGAGGAAGAAGATGATCGGCACCCAGCAGATGATGCTGGAGGCCCGGGCCAGCTACCACCAGGTGAGGGGAGAGGAGACGGCCACCTGCAGCTTGCTGGCTGCCAGCCCGGCGGAGCAGCCACGTGCCGTGTCCCCTGGTCGTGGCCTCGCTTGGCACACATCAAGTGTCATATAAACATGCACCCAACCACCCGCAAAACCCGTGAGGAAAGCACGTGTGGCTGGCGTTCATTGCCTCCATGCGTCCACCTGATGGTCACAGGACAGAGTTGCTGTGGGGTACACACCACAAGCTGTCCCTACACACACTCTGGCTGTGTCCTGACTCCATGTCAGGAGGCAAGCAGGGCTGCACAGGCCCGTTCCTCCTACAAGAAATGTGGGCTCATGCACCAAAAATATGGACCTTTGGTGGGGAGCAATGGGTGTCTGGTACTGAGCACCCACATCTTCCTCACAGTCATGAAAAGTAGGAAGTTGCAAGAAAAGAGATCACTTTAAACAGGTCTAATTCTCACAGTAAATGCTGCTATACTACATTTGGAAGTAGCTGTGTAGACGTCCCTGGGTCTAGAACAAAATAAGTTCAGTAATTTATTCTTTAAAATACCACCTTTGTGCAGGGAAGGGAGAAACTGTTTTCTTACGGGGCACAGAAGTGGTTGTGGGAAGTGTCTTTGCTCAGAAGGTCAAAAATAAAACTTTGCTAGTTTGATGACTTTGATACTTTAGAATTATAGACTGGTTTGTGTTGGAAGAGACCTTAAACATCACACAGTTCCATCTCCCTGCCATGGGCAGGGACACCACCCACCAGCCCAGGTTGTCCAAAGCCCCATCCAGCCTTTCCTTTAGCACCTTCAGTCAGAAAACACACAGGGCAAGTACATCAGCATCAGTGCGAAGTAGCCTGCTTGCCAGTTGTCACTTCCCTGCAGTAATGTTCTCCAGGCACAAAGTTTCTGCCTGTGTGTGTGACTCAGAAGTGACTCAGGCGTGATGGTAAAGAATACCAGTGGGTTAGCTCATCCCTAACTCCAAAACAATCTGTTCCTGTAGGAGCTTTCCCAAGAACCTTAGTAGATTGCCATTTTTACTCCGTATCATGACACAGTCGTTTTTGGAGGGGCTTTTGAGCTCTGGTTGTAGTAACTTGATTTGAAAATGTGTCAGCTTCAGCAGGTATCAGGACTGCAGATTCTAGCTTAAAATGTAGTCTGAATTCTTGGAGTGGTGAGGCCCTGGCACAGGCTGCCCAGAGAAGCTGTGGGTGCCCCATCCCTGGAGGTGCTCAAGGCCAGGCTGGATGGGGCTTTGGGCAGCCTGGGCTGGTGGGAGGTGTCCTTGCCCGTGGCAGGGGGGTGGGACTGGGTGATGTTTAAAGTCCCTTCCAACCCAAACCATTCTGTGATTCTATAGTATCAATGTCATCAAACGAATTCTTTCTAGGATTTGTAAACGCAGGGCAGCAGACTGTTCAGTAAACTACAAGCTTATGTTATTTATTTGTGCCATGGTTTTGGCATACCCGCAGTGTCAAATAAAAGGGGGTTTGCTGGTGTTCTTCAGAGGGTAGTTTGGGCTTCATCTCCTTAGTCTTGGCTGTTTTGCAAACAAGCCTGTTAATAGCTATTCACATTTTTATTTATTTATTTATCTTTAAGAGGTGGCATGCTGTATCTGATGTAACTGTGTTTTGGAATTCAAAGGTAATGGCTGTTATCCACCAACAATGTAAGTTCAACCATAAAATACTACCCTAAAATGAGCGCTACCTAAACGTCATAAATTTATGACCGCCTTGCCAACACCTTTGTCTTTATTTAATTTCTTAGTATTACATGTTTTCACTTCTTGATGTTTTGTACAGCAATGTGATGTACTCACTCACAGTGTCCCCATAGAGTGTACATGGTGTCTAACACTCTAAGTAGCTGCAGGAATAAGGTCACATAATCCAAACCCTGGATATCCCCTGTGTTAGCCCTGTTTCCTGCAGTAAGAGCTTTCTTCCCCTACCAGCAAGTCAAACTGACGTGAAGTTTGTGCTTGAATGGATAACATTATTTCACAGCCAATTTAATTCCATAAGTGTTGTGCAATCTGTTACACTGGAAGCTCCCTCTTGGTTGGCAGCAGTGCTTTGCTGCCATGCTCTGTCTTTGCTTTGGCTTTACGCTAGCACTGATTTGCTTGGGTTTTATCCTTGCGTTTGTCTGACAAAATTTGTCTTCATAATTCATGACTCTAGTGTTTGCTGGAGGACACAGATTTAAAAGCCTATCTAACTATCAGTGGCAGTATTTTAAATATTAGATGACATCTGGGAATTTGGTTATGATGGCAAGATCTTCAGTATGTTAAGTCAGTTTTTAACTGTTTATTTACATTCATGTCACAGTGAGGAGGAAAAGGGGCTGAGTATTTGTGGGCTGTTAAAATATATTTATTTGGGGGGGAGAAAATAAAAGTCTGGGAGAGAGCAAGCAACCCTACCTAAAGCATTTATGGGTTTTCATTTATAGTATTGCCAGTACATTCCAAAATCTATGGATGTGGCTCCTGTTCTTGCACTGTCCATTTATTTCTAGTATTCTGAACACTAGTGGGATATACATTATATCACATATACAGTGAAAAAACATCTTTTACAACAGTCGGGATCTAAATTTGACTTAAAATGGGGTTGCAAAGCAGAAACTGTCATGTGAACCATTGAAACAGAGGACAAGTTATAATGAACTTGTATATAAAGTTTTTTTCAGATGAATTTTGCGATCAAGTAACTTAGCACAGTTGGATATGAAGCTGATGAAGCATTTTCCTGAGAGATCCTTGGCTTTTATTACACCGTGTTAGCGTTATTAGAACCTCAAACCTTAGAAGTATTTGACTTCTTCGCATATATCTTCCATGTGGTTATTTAATTTTTTTTAAACTCAATTCCTTTTTGCTGTATGGGAAAGTAATGATGAGACAAGAGGACAAAACTAAGAACAGTCTGCATTGAGATTTTCAGTATAAAAAGGAAGAAGGCATGTAGGAGGCATTTAGGGGCATTTGAGTAAAGAGGAAAGAAGGGATGCCATCCAAAGGGACCTGGACAAGCTTGAGAAGTGGGCCCGTGTTGAACTTCATGAGGTTCAACAAGGCTGAGGGCAAGGTGAGCGCCCTTACCTAGGTAAGGGCAATCCCAGACATGAGCACAGGCTGGATGGAGAGCTCATTGAGAGTGGCCAACAGGTCAAGAGAGGGGATTGTTCCCTTCTGCTCTGCCCTTGTGAGACCTCAATTGGAGCCCTGCTTACAGGTCTGTGGCCCCAAGCACAAGAAGGACATGGGGCTGTTAGAGCAGGTCCAGAGGAGGGCCACGAAGTTGATCAGAGGGCTGGAGCACCTCTCCTATGAAGAAAAACAGAGCTGGAGCTTTCAGCCTAAAGAAGAGAAGGCTCTTGGGAGACCTCATTGCAGCTTTTCAATGCTTGCAGAGGGCTTCTAAACAAGATGCAGAGCAATTCTGCTCAGGCAGATAATGGCAGGACAAGGGGTATGGTTTTAAACTAAAAGAGGGGAGATTTTGATCAGAGGTTAGAGGAAATTTCACTGTGAGTGTGGTGAGGCACTGGCACAGGTTGCCCAGAGAAGCTGTGGGTGCCCCATCCCTGGAGGTGTTCAGGGATGGACAAGGCCCTGGGCAGCCTGGTCTAGTGGGAGGTGTCTCTGCCCATGGCAGGGGGGCTGGAACTGGGTGGTCTTACGGTCCCTTCCAACACAAGCTGTTTTATGGATAGCTAGCATAAATATATGAACAACTTTACAGAAATGTGGCACAGTGAGAATTTTAGCCATTTTTCTTGTGAAATGGAATTTATTAAAGGTGCCTACTTTTGGTATCTGGGCAAAATAATACAGTCTGTTAAAAGCCTGAACTGCTATACTTACCAAATAGGTGTTACTACTAATAACTGAAATGTTATCTATTTCTACAGTGTCAACTCTGTGAAAAGGCTTTTATGAACTATTCCTTTTTACAAAGTCACATGCAAAGGCGTCATCCGGAAGAATCTCAGATTGGTATGTACTTCAGTATAATCACGGAAATTAAGAGGCATCGTTAAGAAACGTATAAATATATTGAGGATTTGTGGTCCAGGATTTTTTCACACTGAGAATGATTTTTCACATTGCATTTCTGTATGGCAGATGCCAGTTTGTGTGAACACAAGCAACGCTGACTGACGAAACGTATTCAGTGAAATACGTCTCAGTCTGGAAAATACTTAACAAAACATATTCCACGTTTACACTGCCTTTTCAAACTAGAATTCCCGCTGAATACTTCAGTCAGTAGCAGAGTTCAGAGCATAGTTTTTTTCTTTAGGTATATGTGCTATAAAGGTGTGGGTAAAAATGATTAAGGTACAGTAAAGAAAATAGATTTTGTGAATATATGTGAATTACTAGAGTAGAAATAATCCAATTTACCTGACATCCGTTTGAATTGGGATCAGATGCTCCTGGACTAAACTAACTGTAAAATATAGTAAGAAAAAGAAACTGTCAAGACTGATCGAGGTTCATGTATCTATGTTCATTTTGGTTGCTGTGCCACTTAATATATTTTCTTTTGTCTCTCTTCATTGGAAAAAAAAAGTTTCAAAAACATTTCTCTCAAAGTTTGCTTCATTCATCCCTAAATTCTCTCCTTCCTGTTAGGCTGTGTGCCTCTGATTTACTGCCAAGGCTTAACAGGTATTGACAAAGGGCAATGATTGGAAAAGAGGAAGAAGAAGATCAGCTGGGAGGAGGAAGAGAGGGAAGAATCTAGCAAGCTATGCACTGCAGTTCATAAGGCAAATAAAACAATGGAGCAGTGAAAGGAGTGTATTTAAGCATCCCAGGGAGCGTTAATATATTGGAAGAAGAAAGAAGTTCTTGTGCACATTACGCTTGATTAAAAATAGATAATGGAAGTATCTGCAGAACCAGTTGAGCTAAATATCACATAAAGAATTAGTCATTCCAGATAACTTCTGTAATGAGTCTTCCATTTATGCAGAATAAATTATACCTAACAGAATTGATCAATTGAGGTTATTAGTCCTTCATGCATCCTTCTTTGAGCCTGTGTTGCTTAGATTCCTGTGGTATGCTTTGCGATTAGATAATACAGTAATTTCTCTTGTAAACAACCCATAAACTACTTCACGTGGCAGTAAAACCGGTATTTTTCAGTCTTTGAGGACAATGTTAGCAGTCCAGAGAACATAAGTATTTAAAAATATCTTTGGTAAATAATTTTACCATTAATTAATCATGGTAGTGGGAAGGGAAGTGGCGTAAGAATCACAGTTCATGAAGATGTTACTGAAACACTGTAGAAAAACATATACAGTAAGCATCGTATTTCCAGAAATTACAAGCAATGTTTTTAAATATTTATTTATTTTTTTTCCCTAGCAGAACAAAAGAGGAAAGCTAAGACAGACAAACTGCAGGATGAGATTGATAAACTGAAGGAGCAGTTGCAGCTCACCAAGTCCCAGTTAGAGGCTGAACAGCAAGCTAATATGGTCAGGTTTTCTAAGGTAATGGGTACTATTTAATGTGAACCTCTCAAAAGAAGTAGTACTTTGGACCCTGCTTGCTCGTTTAGTAACTAGAACAGAACAAAAATGTGTCTACAGCTTGCCTGGCAGCAATGCTGCTTGGGCATTAGAGCATAGCAACCCCTCTGCACACCCCTGTGATTTTAGAACATTCCCTTTCCCCTTACATTTTGTTTTAGGCATATTTTAAATGAATACTTAAGAGAACACTTCTGTTAGCACTTGCCAGTTCATAAGGTAAGTGTGGCCTGTTATTGAAGCAGATAGAATTGGTCTTGCTGTGGTGAAATAGAAGCTATTTTTGACATGATATTTTGTGATGATTAAACGTTTCTTAGATATGACTGGTTTTATATATGATTTAGTAAGCTAAGTACCATTTCTTCTTTGCTGTGAAGAGCTTTAGTAACACGGGATAAAACAATTTAAGGAAGAGAGATTAAGAAGAAACAAGACAAACTGTATATTTCTGCCTATCTTTGTGGGATTTAAAGACCAGAGAGTCAAAGCAAACATAGTCTTAGCTATGGCTGTGTGAATAAAAACAAAACAAAACAAATCTTAAACCAGAATGATCTTAAAGCAGTAATTATCTGTTTCTAATTACAGGCAAGGCTTTATTTAGAATGATACTGAATTGTGTGGCTGTACTTCCTGGCTTGTCAAAAGAAACAAAGAATCTCTAAGTTATCTGTTTGTTCTTTTCAGCTTGATAAGTTCAAATCATCTCACAGTTTTCATTTCAGTTCAAGTAAATAAAATAGGATAATTCCCTATCAAAATGGGGATTGACTTTTTTTTTTTTTAAGGGGGGGGGAAGGGCTTTGTGATCCACTTTGAGGAGGGAATTTTTGACACGCAAGACCAGATACTTCTAATGATCAAGTTAAATGCTAATCCTGGTATTACAGTTTGCCCCATATCACACTCGAAAGCAGCATTTTGTGGTTGTTAATGTAACTCGTGGGAACCTTCTCTTAATAGATCACCCAATATTCCAAACTTAAATGGCTTTCCTTGCAGAGTTCAAGGGCCTTTAAACATAAAACCCATTGTGCAGTTTGAAAAGAAGCACATTTTGAATTTAAAGGGAATAAACAAAACGTTGCTATCATTTAATTATTTTCTCCCTTGATTTCAGAGGAAAAGCCAATCTTCCGTAAAATATTCAGTGTTTCCTTTCCTGAACACAGCTTCAGGCTCTCCTTTATTCACTCCTTCTCTTGGAACCACGTAGCTTCCTTTTTTGTTTTGTTTCATTTTTTTTTAGCCTTTTTTTTTACCATTTTCAAAAGTACTTTAATATCTAAATGAAGAGTGTGGATAGAGTCTCACCTGGGAGTGCAAACAGTGTCAGAATAATGAGTCTTGGCCCAATGTGGACATCTTCTAGGTATTCTTCTCATTCATTCTGTACCTTGCTTTTCAGAGGTACATCTATAAGTATATTTTTCCTGCACCTAAAGCATCACTCATATGATGTGGGACTTAGTGTTCATAGCTGCTAAGATTTTTTAGTACCTTAGGGGCCTATTTTGAAGTCACTTATTAACTGAGCCTCCTAATTACAAGGAGACTGCCTGGAATATCCTGGAGCTACAAACTTAATTGTTACACAAGGCTTTTGAAACTTCTGTATTTTTCTGTGGTGTTGAGGAGGATAAAAATGTGAAGTGTGACTGGTTGCAGATTGTCTGCTATGACTTGACAATTCATGTATCATTGTGTCCAGTGGATAGTGGAGAAGGTCTGAGCTGAGAGGATACAGAAGATCCTGTTCTTAAGTGTACAGTGATCAGTTTTGCCAAAAAGTATGTATATTTTGGGCAACAAACTGCAGGGTTTTGCAGAAATTCAGGATTGTACAAAAATGCTTGCTTAGTTAATGAGATGGTAAATGAAATTTAACAGATGAAGTGCAGCAAATACATATGGGGAAAAAAAATCTAACTTCCTCTATGAAAAGGTGAGTCCTGAGCTAGAGTGTTGTTGTTGAAGTGCAAGCTCTTAAGACTGTGATAGATAGTTCCAGGGAAATTCAGCCCAGTGATGAGTAGCAACAACAAAACTGAATTAAATATTGCATATTGTTATGAAAAATCAATGTTCAATTCTGTGGTGTAGCCACAGCTTAAGTCTTGTCTGGAGGTCTGAGCCATTCATCTCAAGAAGGGCTCAAGTTTGTAGGACAGAGTTATAAAAGTTACAGCAAAGGGTGACAAGGATGATTGAAGCCTGGAACAGCCTCTGTATTTAGAATGACTTATCATTCTGAGAGTTGTCAGGCCAAAAAAGATGACAGCTTGGTGGGGGGAGAGATTGATGCCTGTAAAGTCATGAGTTATATAGAGTGAATAGGTATCAATCATTCACTCTCTCCTAGTTCAAGACCTCGCATCCATCAAATGAAATTGTCAGGAGACAAATTTGAAACAGAAATGCTTGATTCTTCATGCAATGTGTAGTAGACCAGCTCATTAGCAAAAGACTTTGCAGTCTTCCCTTGTGTCCGTGTCAGCTTTTAGCAACTGCAAGCGTATATGAGAAATCTGTTGAAGGTTACCAAGTTTATAAAGCTGTGTCAGGCGGAGTTGGCAGCTTGGAAACTGTTAATATGCGTGTTTGCTTGCTCTGCTCTTTTCCTTTCCTACATTATACACTCAGGGCTTCTTTAAGAAATGTGATGGTGAACTAGGTGGATCTTTGACATGACCAAATAAGGTAATTCAAAACTTGTTGAAGCTTGCATGTTTTGCTAGCAGAATATATCATCATCCAGAATTCTTCAGAAACTTGTTTTTTTTTTCATGTTTTTTGGTGTCACGTTATTGCCCATTGGAAGTGACTGCTTCTACATACAGTTTGGGTGCTTGAGTTAGTATTTTGCTTGTGGGAAGAATAACAGGTATCGTTTTTAAAATATTTTCAGGAATGTGAACAGCAAAAATCAAAAGAAGAAGAAATTCTCCAGTCATTTCATCAATGGAAAGAAGAAGAAAAAGCAAAATTAGCTGATGAAATAGAAAAAGTAAAGGAGATGTTTATGAAAGAGCTTAAGGAGTTATCTTCAAGAAATTCAACACTAGAAAATGTAAGTGTTTTAAGTTTTCTAACGTTTTAAGGCACAAATCCTTTACAGTAGATGATGAACTTCACAGAACGTTAGGGATTTGAAGGGATCTTGAAAGATAATCTAGTCCAAGCCTTCTGCCAGAGCATAAACTCCTAAATTGCATCACACAGGAACGCATCCAGGCAGATAAATTTTGGATATTTGAAATGTGATGTAGTCACCTGAAAGGTTTTCTTACGAAACTTTAGGAGTAATAGATAACTGTAACTGTATCCTTGTCTACTGGTTTTATCTATGCAACTTCAGTTTTTCAATTAGTTATGCCTTCAGTAACCAGACCATTTTTTTCCTACTCCTACTCTATGAGTGCCTTTTCACAGATGAGTTATGCTGTTGTTATTGCTGTCTGTTGGGCATGCTTTGTACTAATCTCAGAAGTGGCACAGAGGGGCTAATATCTACATTATAGTCCTGACCCTAGAGCTGAATATGTTTTCAGTATAGTCAAAAGAAATGCTTCCCAGAGTTCTGGCTAGAAAGAGAATTATAAAAGTTAGGTCAGAAATCAAATACGCATTGCATTACCAGAGTGCTGGTATTTTGTAGGTGTTAGTTTCCGAGTATATTTGCAGTGTATGTTTATATAAGGTGTATATATTAATAATTACACGACATTTGATAAATGCTGAACTCATGAGAAACGTTAGAAGAACTTGATATGATCTCTGTATAGTTGTATTTAAAGTAAATTTTGTATTAAGTGACAGGTTCGTAAAACAAAAACTTTATATATATTTGGGCCTCAAATGTTTTCTCCTCCTTTTAGCAACTGTTAGCGTTACAAACATCCAATATGCAACAGAAGTCCAATTTAGGGACACTGAAAGACAGCCAAGAATTTGCAGAAGAGAAGTCTCAGAGTCCTCAGGATTATTACAAAGTGGTCAAACTTCTTGAAAAACAGGTAACGCTATATCTTAACGTGTTGCTTTTGACTGCTTATGTTCTTTTTACTTTTGAACATCTCTGAGCTGGATTTTAAATTCATAAGTAAAGTTCTCATCCTTATCAATTTCTGAAGTAGCTTTAGTAAACAGTAGTAGATACAAAAAACAATTTCTGTAATGGAAATCAAGGAATTATATCCCTTATCCTTTGTAATTTATAGTTATGTATTGATATATTTGATTAAAAAAAAAAGAAAAAAAGAATAAGGGAATATCTAGCTTTACCAAATACGGCTTGGTTGAAGTTTGGTTCCAGAAGGCTCTAATAAGCCATTTCTGTCTGCTGATTTGTGAGGCCTCTTACAGGAAATGATGGAAAAATGTGAATTTTCAATTTCCCAAGATGGGAAAAAATACATTAAGAATTTTCTGACCAGATTTGCCAACTGGTGGCTTTTGAGCCACACAAAACTCTCAAACCTGTCATGTTAAGCTTTTGTATCCTACACTCAGGACTCTATCATCTGATCAGCACAACTGCTGGGCTAGTTGGGCAACCAAGTCCTATCTATAGGAAAGACCAAGCCAAGAAGGGCCACACAGGCTGAGATGGCTGCATTGCTCAGAGGCTCACCTGCATGTCCAGGTCATTCATTAAAATAAATAAATAAATGAAAGAGAGTTTTGAGGCCTTTGGGAATACCCACATACCTTTTTACTTTCTTTTTTGACACTTTGTAACATGCATAATATATTTCATGGTTTTAGGGATGTGAAGGTCTTTGTATGCTGCTGGTTTCGTCCAGAAGTTTGGTCCTTTCTGTTCCAAGGGGTGGAAAAATTAGTTAGTTTTACATTATTTTTTATTTCATCAAAGGAAATTCACTTTAAAACTCATTTATTAAGGCTGTTTTCTTATCATTGTTATGCAAAATACATTGTTAATGAGTGTTTGAAATGACAGTATTTGGGAAAAAGCCCTGCCTGTTACTATTACTCTTATTAGTAGTAAACAAGTGTGTTAAAATACTTGTGTATTTCTCAGTCACAGTCACTGTATACAAATCTAGGAGCCAAAACATAGTTTCCAGAACGATTGGTAAGAAAGCCACACTCAGGTGTATAAAACATGCTGATGAATGGTCTGTGTCTAGGGCTACCCAAGTTTTGTATCATCAATAATCTTTTTTTAATACTTGTGCTTTATTTATAAAAAAAATAAACCTGCATATATTGAAGTAGATGTCAATGTGTTATTAACAAAAATTAATATTGTTTTCCTTTATACAGGAAAGTAAATGGACGTCCAGAATACAAGCCCTTCGTCAGGACCATGAGACAGAGAAATCCCTGGTAAGTGGCACAGCAAACCACCTATATTATAAGGAGATAGTTTTCTTACCCTTGCTGTAGTTCTTGATAGGCTGTAATACAATTTTTTGGGATTAATAAGCCTAGATCTCAAGAGTTTGTAGAAGTGTTTCCCCTTAGATACATTTATCTCTGTGTTTCAGTTACGTTATTATCTTGAAGTTTTTCTTAAGGCCAAAGTTGAAAAGGAACTTATCTTTTAAGAATCTGACAGACACCTGAAACTGTATCTCTCTTTTGAAGGGCTCAACTAACGCTGTGAACAGTGTATTATGCAGTGTGTTATGGGGATATGCTAGATAGTTGAGGTACAATTTGCCAACATGTAGCTTTCATCTGCCCTGCACATTCAACTGCCATAGACCTACAGCATGTCTCAGTCTGTTTTTTCTCTTTTCTTTCACTTCCTTGCTTCTTTTTCTGTTGTAGCTTTCAAAATCAGAATCTGTTCGGCTTTTCGACGGAAGAACACCATGGCATTTTGTTTTGCGTTGGCTTACGTATTTTACTATACAAAGCTTTATTCCTCAGTTTTCTTTTCTTTTCTTTTTTCTTTTTTTTTTTTTTTGTGTGTGTGTCTGCGTTTCTTTTTAATCTCTTTCCTGCTTTGTTTCTCTTGCCTCCTTTCCTTTCATTTTCCTTTCATCTGCGCGACCATGTAAGAACTGAGCAGATCATAGTGGTCTGGCCAAAACTTCTCCTCCTTTGGCAAGAAAGCAGTGGGGAGGAACCATGGAACATTCCCCCAAAAGGATGTAGTTAATGATACCCCACATACATGCAAGAATAGAATAAGGGAGGAGCAACGTGAGTATTACTTTTGAGATGGCACACCTAAAATGTTGTTTCCTTTCTTCTACAATCAAAGCTAATATGTTAGGTTTATCATGCAAGTTCACATCTTGTCCCCTTAAAATATCGTTATTTGACACTATAACCAAAACATTTCATATAGTCAAATGCTTTTTCCTGCAATCATGTTTTTAGACAATCTCAGCAATGTGTTTGCATGCCCCTTCCTTTGTATTGGGATTTAGGTAGTGTTCCTCGTACAAATAAAAAGTGATGTAGGCAACTGTTTGTCATACATGCAAGTTGCAATGAAATCACAGGGGACATTACATTTTCGCTGATAAAAAGAGTTAAAAATATTTAAATATACTTGTTTGTTTATTTATATAATATCAGTGTCAATGTATTTTTCCTTTTGCTTGCTTTCTAGCTACTGTCACAGATTGAGAAGCTTAAATCATCAGTGAGAGAAGACCTGAATAAAAATAACACCTTTTACAAGAGGAGGATAGAAGAATTGGGGCAGAGGCTTCAGGAGCAGAATGATCTGATAATTACTCAGAAGAAGCAGGTCTGTTTTGTGAAGCAGTCCTTTTCAGAGAGCATAGGAAACAGAAATGTTTTCCTATATATCTCTGGTTGCATAGTTTAATATTACTAGTTGGTAAGAGTATTGCTGGAGTATTTTTGGCTACACTTTGGAAATAACATTAGTAAATAAGAATAGATCTGGAAAAGAGACACGGGGATGAAAACCAGGAATTAAAATATGATTTAGAATGAAAGATTGAACAAACCAAATGTTTTTAATAAGTTCTACAAAAAGTTAAAAGATTACTAAGTTGCAATCACCAAAGACCTCCACGGATAAAAAAAAAAAAAATTCTGATTGTGAACAGGATTTTGTCTGCTACAAGATGATCATAATGAGTTACAGTGTCTGAAATCTGAAAATACATGACTTGTAGACAAATAGACAAAACTAGAGTAGACAGGAGAGCTGTTTGTACAACTAAAAATAAGTTGTATACTAAGTGTTTCTTTGGAATGGAGCTAAACTCCAAAGAAATGGAATGTGAATTGCTGATGCAGAAACGATTGAAACTGTAAGTGCAGAGGTGGCCCATAAACTGCTCTCCTTTCACTCTAAAGCTTGTATTGTGCACAAAGCAAGAGTGCAACATGAACACATAAGAAAATAGAAATAAGTCCTGAATATCAGGTGTGAATGTAATAAGTTAGGTGTGAATGTAATACAGTTAGGTGTGAATGTGATAAGTATTAAGTAGAATATTTTTCCACAAAAGTATTTTTCTCCCAAGATCATAAACAATAATTTCTGTCATGAAATAGTACTGAAACTAGGTATTTCATACTGAACATGCATTTCTCAATATTGATTGTTTACATTTTTAACTATTCAAATATCTATTTTATATTTTATTTTATTTAGATAAAAGAATTGTCCACAAAATCAGTTGCAAGCTTCAAGCCATGTGATGGTAAGTACAAAAGGTAAAAACAGATTTTGTTTTTGATTTGAGCAGCTTTGCTAAAACAAATGTTACAATTCATTAAAAACTGCAGACATCAGCTTTTCTATTTAAATATTGAAATCAAATCACTACTTGCAATTTATTTCTGTCACAGGGTACCTTACCTGTAATACTGTTTCCATGCCTCTGTTATTTTCCAAAGTTCATGTTTTGCAGCTGTAAGAGCGTGTAATGTACAAAGCTGATGGTTTGAGTAGTGAAGAGGTGTGAAATATAGCATCTTTGTTTCGTATTATATAAAGAACTTTTGACTTTGCTTTATGAAGTGTACTGTAATTTTTTTTGCGCTTCATTGTTATTAGGCTGAAGAACCCACAAAATTACTGAAAGGATAGACAAAATTGATTAATTGATCAGTTAAGATACAGTTGTTTAAAGAAATGTAAGAACTCTAATGATACTTTTTTGTGTAAAGTCTTAACATTTGAAGTTTGTTACATGTAGCTAAACCTGTTAATAGTATTTTGTGATGCAGTCTTGCACCACAAATCTACCTATATTTGATACTGCAGTTGATACTACAATAGTTGATGGCAGCTAGATTAATTCTTAGCCCAGTTTGGAAACCATCCTGCTTTATTAGTAAGGCATTGGCTTGAACTCAACCTTAACAGCAGGGAGTAGGTTAGTTTGAGAAGAAAACACTATTAGTATGGCTGTATGACTTCTCAGTTGGAGGTGGTCATACTCAACCGTGCTGAAGCACAGGTAAGTATAAGACTCTTACAAAAGTGAATTTGCTCCTAGGCCCCAAACTGATCTGAGGAATGTAGAACTGATGTGATAATTCACTCCAAGGCACTCTATACATTGTATAGATAGGGTTCACGTTAATTGATAGGAGGTGTGGAAGAAGTGGAGATAAAAGCCTTGATCAGGGTAGACTTGGCTTTGGGCCAAAGCTTCTTGCCTGCGATACAAAGACAATGTACATTCATGACCAAAAAGATGAGATTACTAGTGAAGATTCCTATTCCAGTTCAGTGATTTGGTTACTAAATTTTTATCCTGCTTGTAGAAGCATTAAAAATATGAAGCATATCCAGAGTTTGTGTTGGGAAGGACTGTTTTTCGCTTGTAAACTATTTGTTTAATTTTTCCCCATTAAAGCAAAAAATCCTGTAATTCCTAAGTATGATTAAATATTGTTGCATTTATGAATCTGTAAGTATCTGTTACTGTTTACTATGATACATTCACTTTTTTTTTTTTTAATTTTATGCTGTTTTAGCAAATACTACTGTTGAGCATCTTGAAGAATCTAAGTCAAGTCTACCAGTGATGCATGGTAAGTTTTTGCAATAGGTCCAGATGCAGTTCTTGCAAATCTAACTCTGTCTTCTCGAATTTGTTATTTGTCAAATCATAGCTGTAAGACTAGTTAAACTAAAGGAAAGTAATTTGAATCACTTTGCACATAACCACGTTGAGAATTCCTATGAAGTAATAGTGAAGGGATACCGCAAAGAAAAAAAAGAAAAAATGAAATAATAATTGTAGAATATTTCCTAGCACATTTATAGAATCAGAGCATTTTAAGGTCACTGAAAGTAATTACGAAGAGGGAAACAATATTGTTTTCTTTTAGAAAGGATGCTCATTTTCTAGATATGTGCATACAGTAGAATTTATATAAGGAAAATATGTGGAGACATTTGTTTTACAAACCTTGAAGTATCGTATTTTCATTGTGACTTATAATGTCAAGGAGGAAAAATATGGCAGAAATAATCAAAATAGACATTCATCCCATCTAGACAGTTCATCCAGAGTCAGCATATGTCAGATCATATGTACATTGTGATATTATTTGATAGCGGGGAGAAAAGAGAATCATTTATTTACATTGTTTTGACTTTGTCAAAATAGTTTTATTTTTTTTGTCATTATGCAAATTATTGGACAGTGTTGTTACCATACCAGTATTCTGTAATCAATTCTTTACTTACATTTTAAGTTGGAAAGTAATATGAAAAATCAACTTTGAGCAAGTAAACCTTAAACCTTACAAACAGTAGTTTAAGTATTTGGAATATTGACATACTAATTGAATATGGGTTTATTATTATTACTTCTCCTAATTTTAAAACCTGTCAAAAGGAGGGAAAAAATGTAGTCTAAGAAAAACATAAAAAATATTACTTTTTAAAGTAAATTTAGAAGGTTCTGAAGAGGCATATGGGAAGAAGGAGCAGAGTACAACAGAAGCTTTACATAACCTGATCAAAAGTGAAAAACTGATTTAAAAACAAGTGATTTCAATATGTTTGTGACAAGAATTATTAAACTACAGAAGAGAGATTTCCATTATATAGTAAAGTTATGTGAATAATACAGGTATTTCCTATCTGTGCTAGGTTACTGTTCATTGCTAGAAGCTTAGTAAGTATAACTTTATGTAGATGAAATGTGTGGTGAACAATCATAATATATTATTAACACAGTATAGATAATAGTATTTTAAATAGTCCAGTATTTTTTTCATTCAAACCAGCTTTCATTTCACCAACTCAGTAGTGCTGGTTCTAGTTAGGAGATCTCACAGCACATACTATGGCTGAATTAAAGAACTGAGTTTTATGAATAATCTTGCTTCTAAGGGATTACACACTAAGCTTTTCAAGCTTTGTTTTTTTTTTTTTTTAGTGCATTCACTCTCATTTCTACTGTGGAGAAAAACCATTCTGTGAACATTCATATATTCTGTACTCTGGCAATTTAAATCTGCTTATTTAGATTTTTTCCTGATTTCTTACCTCTTTGGATGTGAATTTCTTGACACCTTATGAAACTTCCCAAGATAGAAAAGGCTGTTCCTGCCATTGATGTAGAAAAGATTCACTATCACTTTATTATGAAACCTCAAAGAAGGTGTTTCCTTCAGATTCCTGTGCTGATGATTATTTTATTTATCTCTGCAGGTCTCTCTGTCTGTCCCCTTTCTTCCCTTCTGGATTTTTTTAAAACTTACCCTACCTAATTTCTGGATATAAAGGTTAGCAGAAATTATAGTGACTTTCCCGAAACTTTCAGGACTCTTCAAGGGATTGAGTTACATTCTGAATTAAGATATCATGACTGCATCTCATGCTCTTATGGAAATGGAAGTGCTTGCTGGTAACTTCTTTACACAAATTTACTTAGCATAGAGCATCTCTGAAATCAGAAGAACTGTAGTTTTCCTACCAAGCAATACCTGCATATCTAGTAGCTTTCTTTTTCTTTTTTTCCTTGTCTGAAAGAAAATTACTTCTGGGAAAGACTCTTTTATGTGAGCTTAAGTACACTTTTCAAAGTTGCTTGGAAGATTTTGCATCCTGAAATTACTTCTGTACATCTCAAATCTGTGCTGTAAATAGAGTTACAAATTACAAATGAGTTATCTTAGATGTAAAGTGGAGTACTTAACCTGGTGCTTTTGCATTAATGTTGCAAATGTCCTGAAGAGCTAGTAATCTGCCTAGAATGCCATCCTGGCTGACCACTCTTCTTTGAGTTCTGAGCTAGCTGCAGTGTTGTGCAGATATTACTTCAGTCTTTCCAAAGATTACTTCCCTCTCAAGAAAAAGCAACAAATGAATTACAGTACATATTTTTTAAATGGACTTTGGCTCCTATATTGCTCTTGAAATGTTAATACTTATTCAATGTTTAATCATTGGTAGGTCAATAATACTAGGTGGAATTAAAGACAGTAGCTAAAAAGCAAAGATATTAATTAGATTGACTAAATTTTCCTCAGTTGCTTCAGTTATGTCAGGACCGAGTCATAGGTTTTAATGTACAAAGCTGTCTTCTTAGATAGTTAACAGAGAAAAGGGGTACCTTCAGAGTTTGGTTCAGCCGAACTAAGTTCTGAATTGCTCTTTGAAGTTGCCTGTGTCTCTTCATTGACTGTAGAAGGAGTCTGAGATGAGTAGGTTCCTAACTTAGAGGCCTCAGGTAAGTGTCTAAAATTTACCATTTATATGTAAGGATAAATTTAAGAATATTTAATAATATAAATTTATTTAAGAATAAATTTAAGAAGGTTTAAAAGTGATATTTATGCTGCTTATGTGCAGCATATGGCTTCCCATTGATTAGTTAGGAGGAAAACACATTATTTAAAAATGATGGTTGAAATGATGGGAATCAGATTAAGTCTGGCAGCCCCTTGGTTGTGAAATATTGAGCATAAATTAGAAAATGAAAGGAGACTGTAACTGTGGCTTACATTCTTTATTTCTTTAAGAAATACAGCAATTTACAGCAAACAAGTTTTATATTTTGTCTTTGGTCTTCATAGTACACTTGCCAGAGCGCTTACTGTGGGCATTACTCCACTATAGACAAGTTTAACACTGCTGCCTGGGCTAAAAGTACTTTAGCATTTCATAGCTCTGAGTAAATAAACAGGGTTTTTCTTCAGATACTGACTAGTAGACCAGATTCTAATAGTACTAGCAGAATATTGTTTGTTTTTTAATGCTTATTTGTTTTAAACTACTAGATAAGAACAGACAAGTAATATATGGTATGATGGAAACACACACAGTCAGAATTATTGTGGGATGTGTTTTCCTATGCCACCTGCATGGAAAATGTCTTCAAATATTATTTAAAACAGAAATGTAATGATTCTTTCAGAAGAGGTAGTCTGGAGGATGTGGGTAAGTACTTCCATCATTGTGGAGGTCGTTTTAGGGTTGCAGACCTTACTGATGACTATTGATATGGCTGGATTCAGGGATATGTGACACCCAGTGATATATAACTACAGCCAGCTTGCATTAAGGCTGGGGTTGGCAGCTGGCGTTTAGCTAGGTGAAAGTAGGAAAGCTAGGTAGGGGATTTAGCAACGTATCGTTATGAGCCATTTGGTTAGGGTTGGATGTCGGGGAGGACCAAATTAGGTTTGGAGTGAAAGCGGTTCAGGCCAGCAGAAGCTGGTTTATGGCAGGGTCTGCAAAGGGCTGTTATCAGCCAGAGGCATCTGGTTATTGCTGAGCAAGTGTTTTACAAGGATCACTGGGCGTGGGTTAGAATTAGGCTTGGGCAGACGTTGGCCGGCATTGAAGGGCAGGCATTGAAGAGTTATGGTTGAGTTAAGCAGGATCAATTAAGCAACGCAGCAACAGCAGAGCCTGTCTCAATAGGCTGAAGTATGAAGTTGATATTTATCTATTTTATAGTTGAGAAAGGCGTGGATCTGGGAGTCAGGGTTCAAAAGGTGTCAGTGAACAAAGTGTAATTGAGGTTGCATCTGAGCTGCAGGCCTGATGTAACCTCCAGTTCTACCAGCACCCTGCTAGTCCAGAGCAGGGGCACAACGTGCCTCCTTCCTCGCCTCAGCCTCCTGGCACCTATTTCTAGGGAGGCCCAGACACAGTCGGGGCGTTCATTAGCTGTGTTCATGTGGAGAGGGGAACTGAGAAGTGGCTACGAGCTGAGAAGGGAAGGTGGTAGTCTAAGCTCAACACCCAGGCTGGGACTAAAGCTAGGGGTGAGGCCAGCAAGGCTGGATGCCAAATATGTTGTCGTAGAACAATGTCTGCTAGCATCAGCTGAACTAGATTTAGGACTGATAACTGACAGGAAAGTAACTGGCCCTGCTTAAGTCAGAAGTTGCAATGGTTACTTATTTAAGGCTAACGTTGGACTGCGGCCTGGTGAGGTTCTGAGCAGAAAGGTCTGATGAACTCGAGGAGGTTACCATAACTCAGGGTAGTTAGGATTTGGGTTTGCATCCATGGGATATTTTTAGATTGGAAGTTAGCAAACTGCTAATGTGAGTTTTAAGTGGATTGTCTGACTTAAATGATTCCTAACAGTGAGCTGGCTAATATGTAGCTGCTGCTGATTTCAAGGATGAGTGCTAAGGTAAGAGCTGAGATCAGATCGCTGTGATCAGGCTGCTAGAAGAAGCACGTCTCTGGTAAACCTCCCGAGTGTGGCTCCTTAGGGGGGCATGTCTACACCGGTCTGTAAGCCCAGGGAGTGGTGAGCCATGCTGCTTTTTGATGTTTAATAAACATCTCACAGAATATGTATACAGTAAAAAGAAAGGCCTGGTTTCACTGGAAAACTTGGCATTTCCAGATGTCCACTCCCCCATGTCTTAGGCCTTGATCTCCTCTGCCATCATGCAGTCCACAACAGTATTACACGTAGCAGGAATACACATTTGGTTTTGTTCTTGCGACTCTTCTTTTGCTGGTTTTGCCTTCCTATGTTTGCAGTATACTGAGGAAGATACACCTTTATTCCAGTTTAGCAGATTACTTTCAGCTCTAAGTTCTGGGGACTGGGCTTCTCCTTCTTACCTGACAAGGGCTTGTGGTGAGGTGAGCCACCTCCTTTAAGCAGACTGAATTTGAGTAAAGTACAGAGAAAATGAGTATAGATTAAATATAGATTAAATCCAATTACATACCAACTAGATGTGGTCCAGCCAACAAACTCTGAGGCTTGTGCCTATGCAACTGAATTAAATCCCACCAGAGCATCCCTTCAAGCTCTTTCCTCCAAAACAGAGGCACTGCAGACATTTTGCAGTGTTCCCAAACCATTCCTGAGCATTGCTTTGGACGTTGCTACTTGGTGCAGGGCAGCAGTGCATCAGGAACAGCTCTAGGAGTTCAGTAGCATGGAGGATCATATGATAATTTCCCAAGGCATTAATGATGCTCTGGCCACTGTTATCAGGGCCTTACAGACTGAAAGACTGGAAACCTGTTTGTCAATCCATCTCTCAGGGTTTTGCTTTTAGCTGTTTCCATAAAATATACTGACAATAGCATCCTGTTAGCATCATGTGACAGGTAAAAGCAGCATCTTTTAGAACTTATTCAATGCAAATTGTATGGGAGCAAATCTTCAGCCTTGTAACCAGCTTGGAAAAACGTCTCAAGAGACTTTTCTAAGAATATAACTGCAAGTACAGAAAGCAAGGAGAGAGCAGCTACCATAGCGAAGGTTTTACACCACACTTCGTATTCCCTCTTCAGGTGGGAATTATTGGAGGTGTGACATTGTGTCATTTAGCTCCACGTGCTCATTTCGCTGTCATAAACCATCCCACTGCATTCACAGTCACACCCTGTGGTAGAAGAAGTGCTGAAGAGCAGACACCTTTACAGTAATGCCACTTCTTCCCATTCCACCAATACAGCAGAGCAGCCACTGAGAGTGCCAAAGGATCCTTGTGAAGGCTGGGGCAAATATATGTTGGCCCTAAATATTGGCCAATGAATCGTTTTCTCCTATACTGGCAGTAGTTGAATGCTGAAAGTATAGTTCACACATTTCTCTGTTTTATATAAACCCTAGAAGAAGCTCAAGTTCTAGTTTTTATCAAAATAAACTTATCTACAGAAGATGAATATTAACATTTTAAAAACCTTATTTTTTTATTAATCACAGAAGCATTTTTATGCATCTCTCATCTGAAGTCTGTAAAATCATGGAAAAAAAAAGTGTACTCTGGCCTCACTTGTATAAAAACAGTTATTTCTGATGGCCTACAGAATAATAATTTCAATGTGTTTAAGAAGATTTCTTTAGCAGAGGATGTTTCAAGATAGCTTTAAAGCTCATGATACCAAATTGCACTATGTTGAAGTCACTGAATATTTAATAGATTCTGCTGGAAATGTTATCTTTATATATGCATAGGTAAAATTTTCTCTGTTTTGCACATATGGACTCGCTACTAATCCTCTGGATTAATGAGTTAATGCATTTTTTGGTGTGTATCTTTTGAGGATTTCTATACCCATCCATTTCACTTGCTATGTGTAAACTTTTAATATCAAATTGCACATAAACAGTATTTAAAAATACATTTAAAAATGAAAATGCTTCTTATGACAAATGGATGGTTACTAATTTGCTTAATCCTAGGTGGCCTTGTCTTTGTAGATGCTTAAAACCACCCCGCCTGGCCTCTGGACCCCATTCCAGGAGGGCATGGGGTTTTTGATAGCTCTGTGACGTATCAGCCAGCCCTGTGCAGGTGGCGTAAAGCTGATATACCTGAGGTAAAGCAAGACAGCAACATTTAGGCAAATTAATCAGTCCCAAAGTATTTTTTGTACTAGGATCACCTCTACAAATGTTTTCCATCAAGGCAGCACTTGCAGCTATGGAGAGTCATGGTGCATTGGGCTTGTGATTGTCCAGCAGGTTGTCAGCAGTCAGGAAAATTGACATCGGTGTGTTTTTTGCCTTCCTTTCCCCTCTCTGGACCTTGACTTTCTTCTGTCCTGTTTGTCTGGTGTTCCTGTTCTTGTTGTTAGAGCAGGCCCCCTTGGTACATATGCTGGAGCCCATAGAGGAGCTTTCAGAAGAGGAAAAAGGTAATGGTTGATACAGAACCAAACGTAGCTACATGTTTTTCTTGACAATAAAAATGTGAATATTATTTGATGTGTTCAGTGTTTTTCATTGTACTTGAATATGCTTATCTGGCTTGGGTGGGAACATTCCTTGCATGTGTCAATTTCCTTTTGCCATTGGTGCTTGTAAATATTATGATTTCCTTATCCAAGTTTGATACCTTTTTGTGGAGATCTGACTTAACTCTTTAACGCAGGCTTATTCCATATGTCCTGAGGCACCTGAGATAAAGCAGAGCACGAATGATTGATGAGGAATACCCCCTTGCTAGGAAATTCTTGTGGTATAATCTGGTGCTCCTGTAATGTACGCTCACTTCTTTTTCATACTTGGCATAAGCAGGTAAACAGCTCAGCTGCAGGAAGGAAGTTTGTGGTGAAGTGGAGGCTGAAGCTGCCAACTTTTAGAGGTGGACCAAAGATACTTTTGCAAGTAATCTAAGTTATGCCTGCCTCTGAGCAGCCACAGCTCCTGCCAAGGTTGTGCCCGGTGCTGGTAACTGCAGCTCCGTGCTGATTGCTACCAACCCAGCTTTGGCAGCTGGTCCTCTGCTTCATTGGAGGAAAACTTGGGCAAAGCCACACTTACAGGGACAGAACAAAAGGTGTTGGCTCATCGTGCACGGTCATCTGCTGGAGGAAGCTCACAGTACTTGGAAAACCTAATAACTGAAGAGCATAATCTGTGCTGTGCATAAAAATACATATCAGTCTTGAACCTTACAGCCAGTGAATTTAAATTCTGAAGGAATTTGAATACATCTATGCTTTAAGTGAGAAGTTTCCCCAGGGAAAACCCACTGACTACCTGAAGTAAGGACTGCTTACATTTTTGCCGTTCCTTCTGCTCTTTCTCTCGCTTGCCACCTTCCCTCGTGATGGATTGTCTTTGATTCCTCTGCTGCGCCTCAAGGCATGGCCTGCAGTGCGAAAGAAAGCAAGAATGCGGTCTGGAAGGATGGACCCAGATTTTTCTGTCCTGCTTTCAGTGACAGCCAGTTATAAGGGAGAGTGTGAAAAGTCTTGACTCGGCACATTGCTTCATTGGGTAGCTGAGGCAGCAGGCCACACCTAAGGACCCTTGGCACCAAAGCTGTCACATCTGGTAGTGCTGCTTGGTGGTTTTAAACCAAAATCAGTAAGAAAGCAGTTCCTTAAACAGAGCTCTTGGCTCCTGCGAAGAGGATTTGGCTTAAGTTAATTAGCAAGGATTAATACTGTCATTAATTAGGATGATGCTGGATAGTCTTGTTACTCATATTAGTATGAAGTGATTATGAAATAAAAAAATGATTTTAGATAGATCTGCATTATTGGAAGGATTAACATGGGAAAGGGACAAGATGTAAGCTCCTTGGGAGTCTTTCCCTTAAAAGGTGAGATGTCTCCTGCCAGGCTTTTGGGAGGATTTCATGCTACGTGATGGGTCAGGACATCACCCTCTCCTGATCGGCAGTAGTCTGGCAGCCCTACCTTTCTGCACTGGCCAGTACTTCACCTCTCCCAGGATTCAGCCCTTCAGCCAAATGACTTTTAATCCCACCTCTGTCAGGTAACGAGTTGTCCGTACTGTTCCCAAGGACAGATGAGGTTTCAGCCAGATGCCGTCCCCTTCAATACAGGTCTCTCAGCGTGGTAGCTGGACTCGGCCAGTTTGAACTTCCTCGAGTTCTTTCCAGAACCCCTCAGAAGCATCTTCCTCAAAACAACCTAGATCTGTTCTTTGTGTACATTGAGGGGTTTTCTGAGTCTGTTGACCACTGCCAGACAGAAAGAGGTACCGTGGCCCCACTGGTAAGTGTCATTCAGTCAAATTCCCCTCTTGCCAGAGACGTTTTACAGGCAGGTTCCAAGTGGGTTTGCTTTGCTTTGCTCTACTGGATGACTCAATAATGCTTCGGCTTAACTTTAACACCAGTCTTTAATTTCGGGTAAGAATCTGTCTCGATGATCCTTTTTGTCTTGTGTAAGAGTTCGTGTCATTACTGGCACTTAACCTACGGGAAAGAAGTAGAAAGTTCTTCGCCCGCTCTTTAGTGTCTGTGATGTCGTAGATCTGCGTAGAAGAAAACTGAACTTTGTCCTTGAAAGAGTTTTAAAGATAAGTAGTATCAGTTTTGTATTCTGTGAAACTGTCTGCCTCAGGCTACGGTTTTGTTTTTACCAGGATTTCTGAAAGCATTACAACTTTCCAGAGATTTGAGCTCAGTAGGCATTTTTTTTTATCAGAGTTTAGCACGTTGCTTGAAACTCTTCTTGAGAACAAGTTTGCCATTCTCCTGTTCTAACTCCTGCTAGAGTTTAGCTCTGATTTGAGACACCACTTTTAGAGGACTTGGTGATCAGAAGACAGTCTTTCTTTATCAGAGGTTCCAAAGAACAGTTCTAAAAGTTAAGATCTTTGTTGGTAAATATTCAAGCGTATCTTCACAGTGCTTCTGGAACAAGAAAAAACAAGACACAACGGCGAGTACTAGATGCTGAGTTATAGTTTCCAAGTGAGCTGACTTTTATAAGGTAGCCCCTTATTTTAAGAAGAATGCAAGCTCCATGTAGAAAAAAAGTGCACTTGTATGTCTGTGGTGTTTGTAAAATATATGTATATGTATATATAATATATATAAGTATATATATTAATGCAGTTTTAACTGTTTTTGGTATTGTGGATTTTTCAAAAGTCTCTTAAATGCATTTTTTCCATTCTTATTTCAGAAAATGAGAAAGGTGATCGTAAAACAGGTAGAAGTAACCAACAGCTAATAAACGCTTTGAAGACGGATCCTTCTTTAACTAAAGAATTAAGAGTTGTTTTGGAGCAAGCCCTGGAGGAGAAGCTGGAGTCCTTAGGAATTAAAGCAGTGAGATTATTTTCAGTTCTTTAAAAGAGGGGTAACGTTTGTCCCGCTCCTTTGCTATCTTTCACTTCTGTATCACAGCCATCAACCTAGAAAATCAAGTGCTAGATTTCTAACCGTTATAAATCAGTGTAATTCATTAACCTGAGGGAATTTCCATCAAATTACAGCTGTGGATGATTTGCCTACAGCTATGAGCAATGTTTTCACTCTGTTTTTTTTTGTTTTGTTTGTTTTTTCTATGGGTTTTGTAATATTTGAAGTTTAAAAGGATGTATATGGTTATAAGTCCCAGAAACAGTAGCCAGTGTTTACAATCTGATTTATTTCTTTAGGGTGTTCGTGGTATCCCAAGTGATCGTTTAAATAAAATCTTGCGTGCTATTGAATCTGCCAGAGAACACAAACGGAAGCAAGAGCCTGACATGCAACAAATTCGAGAATATCTTGAACGCCAAGTCAGCTTTAGGATTGAAGAGAAATCGTCATATAATAGAACTGTTTCCAGTCCCCATCTTCCTCCAGAAGGTTAATTAATTTATTTTAGTTTTATTACTGTGGTACTTAAGGTTTTATCTAGAAACATTTGGGTGTAGCTGCCTTCATAATTTTTCACATAACTATTCTGTATAGTTAAGGCCAACTAAAGAGTTTCCTTTAAAGAGCTATTAATAATTAATACTAATAAACGTGCTTAATTGCAGAAATTTTAGCTCCTGCATTGGAAAGATATATGGTAACTATGAAAAAAACATATATGCTAACTGCAGAAAAAAATACTTTTTTCCTTTATTCTATAAAACCATAATCTACAGCAGAAACATCTTTAATTTTAGAAAGAAATCAAATATTAATATAAAAATGCCAATCATTGCTTCTGATAATGAGAGAGAACTTCTCTTATAGGTAAACAGAAGTTCAGTCAATCGGCAATTTCCTCATTCGCCGTACCACAAAAGCCAGTGAGACGGTCTTCAACAGCTGTCCGCCCAGCTGAACAAAGAACAGCCATCACTGAGAACACATCGACACCAAAGTAAGAGATGCTGTTCTCACAGTCCTCATACCTCAGGTTAACAGTCCCCTGTGGGTTTGTTTTTTTGGACTGATGTGACTGTTTCATGCCAATACAGTGTAAAAATTGTGGAAACAATTCATATTTTTTTCTACATACACCTCATACTTCTTCAGTTGACTGTCAGCGTTGAAATAACTCGTCTTGTTGTTTTTTAGGTCCGGGAAGCTTTTTGGAAATGGATCTTCCAGAAAGACGTCTAGTATCACGTATGTTTTGTACTGTTATATTTTTGAAGAAAACATTTTTGGTACTTGTAACACAAGAGCTATTGCTAAGTTCGAATTATAAATACTCTTCTGGACTTTACTTCTTCTTACCTCCCTCTCTCCTCATTATTCCATTTGAGTCTGTTGTTATAATCCCTGAAAGACAGCATATTCTCATTTCAGCAGATACGTTCTTTATTGGGAACCAGAGACAGTCAATAAAATCAAAAATCACTGCGTTCCAAGCCAGGTGGAAGCATTTAAAGATTTTGGTGACCTCACCTTTTCAGTTTGTTGATATTTTCTTACTATGATCAAAATTAAACACATTATTCCAGGTCTCATCAGGCACATTACTTTTAATTTTCGGCTTTTGTTTTTTTCTGGGTACCATTTGAGATATAATTCTAAACTCACCAAGACAGAAGTAGGCTGGGTCTGGCTGTTAACATCTAGCAACTCAACAGTTATTGTAACTTGAGAGCGTGTTATGGAAAATTCCTAAATTATTTTCATCAAGCAGAATACCCAGACAGACTTTCTGTGGTGCAAATTCCATGGCCCTGAACTTTGCTCACCCATGAAAGTCTATTGGTGTTTGCTTGGCAAGATTTTTTATGTGTTGGTGTGTTGGTTTTGCAAAGATAGTTCATAGGCGGAAATAATCATGTCTAAGAGCTCTCTTAGATTGAGAGATCTATTGTGATAACTTCTTGAGTTTACTTAGCAGAATTTCTTTCTGAATGGTTTTATTGATAGAGTTTATGGCAGTTCCTGTTGTTTTTGTGTTTTTGTTTTTCCTTCACAAGAAAAATGCACAGGAAAGGAAAATAAAAGAAAGCTTAAATATATGCATGTGTCAGTGCAGGCACTGAAACCCAGTAAGTCCTCAGGATGTGTGTCTTTTTGTGTAGAACTCCGCCATTCAGTTCAGAGGAAGAAGCAGATGAAGATGATATTAAACAGTTGTACATATCATCAGAATTATTGGAAAAGCAGTCAAAAACATCAACCAGCAAAGGCAACGCTTCTCAGATGGCTTCTGACAAAAGTGATATGGATGGGGCAGAGGAAAGTGAAATTGAAGAAATTGAAACACCTACCAAAACCTCAAAAGGTTTTTGCACTACTTTTTATACGCATGTTTTAACAGGCTGTGCATCATTTTGCATTTGCTGATGTTTCTGTGTTAGAAATATAACAAAAGCAGGTTATCTAGTCTTGTGTATGTGTGTATGCAATTTATTAGTTTGGTAGTGTATTTATATTATTATAATACTTAAGGATGTTAGTTAAAATCAGATAAGTATCAAGTTGTATGGCTGCATGCAGAAAAAGAGACAATCTCTCTCTTAGAGAGGCTTCTGTCTGAAAGTGCCTTTCTCAGCCTTCTATTTTGTGGAATATATTTAGGGAGTCAACAATTGTTCTTGAGGCTTTATTGTAACGTTTGCCTTATATAGAGAGAGACAATTTTCATTCATATAATTTTTTTTGAACTTCTAGGAACTGTTATTCAAAAACTGACTGAACAAGTTGAAAAGAGTCTTTCTAACCATGGAAACAAGAGCAAACCAGCTGGGGGGATTAATGTCGCACAAGCATTTATTAAGAAAGAAGAGGTGCAAGAACCAAAGGTATTACTTTTAATAGCCATTATTAAGGGATTGAACTAGATACCTAGTACTTGAATGAGATCTGTTGCCTTTTATTTCATGGTGAAACCATTTGGATGCAAACTTAAGTCTCAAAGACAGTTTTGGAGTTGGATCTAAATAGTCTTTTGGGGGCATCTGCACTGTTTTATATAGGAGTGCTAGAGAGTGAGCTGTGTGGCATGTGACCTCATCATCCATACCCCTTTCTAGATTATACCATGACTATTCTGGCTACCTATAGTGATCCAAAAGTTTGGGAATAACTGATAACACTATCTCCTGTTTCAGCAATAGACTTAGATGCTTTTTTTTACTTTCCTAGTATCTTAGTTTGAGGGAGGAAAACATGAATTTGCTAATAAAGTATTCTGGAGTATTTTTAATTCTTGAGCTCTGTCTGGTATGGAACTCGTGACTGCATTTTAATGAGGGAACAAATTCCACTTCTGAGTGTGGAAATTTGTTCTGCTGCATCTAGTTATCATATGCTGTTCTCAGACTACATCCAATCTATCACTGCTAACTGTCCTTTGAGTATAGCATGTGTTCACAGTCAGAATACTAACACAGCTTATTCTCTGCCCCTCAGGCTTTACTAAAGCCCCAGTCTTCCCCTCAGTGTCAAGTTTTATAATTGGTAAGCCATTTTAGTGCATATTGATCTTTACCTGAACAATTTTTTTATTAAGAACAAAAGTTAATCGAAGTCAGAAGTCAAGAGCAGGTAGGTGCTGTTCATTTCAGTATGCTAGTAGATTGAAGTAGATAGACAGATACTTGTTCTGACATTCAAGAAAATCTATTTTATTAAATAAACAAATAATAGTAACTGAAAATCCTGTTATCCATAACAAAACTGATGTGTTAGGGCTTCCTGACTAACAATTAAATGGGAAAGTTATCAATCCTCCTAGGTGTAGGGACACATCTATTTCAGTTTCCAGAAAAGGGTGGTAGTCTGATCTTGAGCTGTAATGGCTTTTAGTTGCCACTGTAGACACCTAAATTGTCCATTGATTGTGTGAGAGCTGCAAATCACACTGAAGTCAAAACTATCAAATCAGACATGACTATTAAAATGTCATCTGGGGCCTGATGTCACTTTCAAATTCTCTGCAAAGGCAGACGACTTGAGACTGTAAAATAGTCACAGTTACATTTAGGGGATGTTACGTTCAATAACTATCTGTAGGTGGTTGGCCACTGCATTAAGACGTTTTTGGGCTTCAAGAGCAAAGAGCTGTCACAAAACAAGACTTAAAATCTGTGTTTTAAAGATGTGGAATACATTTTTGTTGTAATTTGTTTGAAATACAGAGAATACAAAGTGACATGTTGCAGTATGGGTGTGATGAGTTGGAAATGAGTTTATGAACCCTGCCTAGCAGTTCTAATTGGAGCCATGTATTTTATACTTGATCAAAACTTAGTTCTGGATGAAGTTGCTATTTTTTTTTCAGTATTTTATGCTTTAAAAATCAGTTGAGCTGAGTGAAAGTTTGAGGAAACCTCCTCCAGCATTTCTGAGTGTATGAGACTGACTTTCTCACTGACACACCCTTAAAATGCAAATAATTTAAAACGGCAAGATGGTGAATCCTGGTATGTTAATAATACAGCACAGCAAGCAGATCTGTCAGATTTTGAAAAGCAGTTTGCAACAGTTATGAATGTTAAACATTGAATTATGTTGCAAAATAACTTTCACTCTGGTCTCTTCTTTTGAGACGCACTACCTGGTCCTGCGTGTGGATTTTTCTCTAGTATGTACATAACTTACATCGTTTTCCAGTTGCATCAGAATGTTTCTGCTGTGCAGTGGAAGCACATTCTGTGTGTTACTGTAACATTCAGAGGCTCTGGTGAAATAAGGCTTTTAGCTGTGTGAGAAACCATCTTTATCTTTCCACGGGTAAGCTCTGGAGTAATGGCTGGATTCCTTTGAACCACAACTGATTGGCAAGTAGGGAAATGCTGCAGCTCTTCTTTCAGAAGATGAATGAATGTATTTAGTTCTCAGGCTGATGTGATAAGATTGGCCATGGACTTGCTGCCTTCAGGTTATCTGTTTGATTCGATAATCATCTCGGGAACTCAGGCAAATCCACCACTTAATTAAAAGTGGTCATACTTGTTCATAGTGATGGTGAGTCTTTGGAGAAATATATATTTTAGCTTTGAGCAGCAGGTTTTTCACTTTTATTATTTAATTTTCCCGTGAAATAAATGAATTTTAGATCGAAAATGCAATATTAAATTTTTAGTGTGTATACACAATACTTATATAGCAAACTAAACTGCCACCTTGCATGGTAACAGGTATTTTTTCTATTTTAATGTAAGTAATGTACCTTCTAAAGTAAAAAGGATTTTCCATTTCACTGCAACAACTAATATTCCAGAAAAGAAAACCCTTTTTTAAGAGTTGGAACATATTATGCCACAAAACATAGGTTTCTACCAGTTGTGGATCTGGCCCTTTAACTTTTTGCAGTTCCTGCCTTAAAAAAAAAAAAAAAAAAGCAACCATCTTTAAGCCTTGGAACCAAAGTAACAAATTCATATATATATATTTAATGTATTTACATATATAATTGAAAAATGTGGATGTTAAAACTGGTGACAGATGTCACAAAGGCCATGCACCAGTGCATTTTTCTGCAATAGTTTCACATTGCTGGGCTTACAGGGGAACCTGATCTCAGCAGAACTTGATGCGACAGAGGAAAAAATGCACTCTTTTTTTTTTTTTCTCCTTACTAGCTCACAGAAGTAGATGAAGATGACTGGGATATATCATCTATAGAAGAAGACTTTTTATTGATGAAAAATGATAGCGGTCAGAAGGCATTGACAGCTCAGAAAAATGAGGCAAATGCTGCATCCGTTGTACATGCGTGGGGTCTTCCGAAGAAGAGTGTGCCAAAAGAGGAAGGTAATACATTCATACTTCTAAGTTACAAGTCTTAAGTGCCTGACACACCTAGAGAACTTAAGTATAGTGTATTACACATTGTAAAATACCATATACTGAATAATAAGAAAAAATTGATGTGTTTTTACATACACATACATATGATATGTGTATGTAAACACACATGTGAATACATAGAGATGTCAAGAAGCTTTAATCTGAAATTTTACTATCCGGATTCAAACATGGTCTTAAAAATTGATCATCTAAGACATTTTAATTTTTTTATTTTTAGCCTTTCCCAAATTTGCGGCAATGAGGAATTTTCTTACTCTGTCTTGAGAATAATAATCAGCTCCTAGGTTTGTTCCAGATACCTATCCAAGTGTCCTGCCAGGCTGTGATAATTACTTGAACCACTGGAAAGGAAACAGCCTCAATCTCACAGAGGAGCTTCAAGCTCTAACATTTCAATGTGTTTAAAGATTAAAACTGAATACTTCATATCATTTTTAAAGAGAAAGTAAGTGTCATGTTGACACTACTTGTATACACATATTCTGTGACACAAACAGTCTTTGTATTATCAGCATTTGTAATTTCCTCACTGGTGAAGCCGTGGACTTCAGGAAAAGATGTTTGCTCACATAACATATGATTCTCTCATAGATATAATCAAAATACCCCTAAAATCTGATTAATTTTTCTTGTTATTTTAACAGGCCTTCATGAAGCTGATAATACAAGCACATTAAAAAGCAGCTTAGTCACTGTTACAGATTGGAGTGATTCTTCAGATATTTAATTGCTGTATTCCTGATGGGAGGCACTGCTTTTGGGTTCTGCTGGGGTTGAAAATGTAGTTGAAAGCATTGTGTTTTCTATTTATTTCTCATATTGTTCGTGTAACAACAAGGAATACTGTATACGGAGCTCTTGGGTCTTTCAGTCCTGAATTTGAACAAAAACTTTCATATACACGTCACTTGCACCACTACTTGGAAACAGAGGATTAATTCTTCTTTCTTGTGAAGTCAGTGGTGAAAAATCTTCTTGATTTCACTGAGGTGAAGACTTTGCCTCTGATGTTTACTTTAAAGACTGAGCCTGGTCTTGTAAGAAAGCCTGTTCACTAGTGAACAGAATTTACTGCAGAATATTATTTTTAATATTTTAAATGCATATTTTCTTGTATTTTATCATAAACTTTATAAAAATTGTGAACAGTGTAAATACAGTATTTCCATGTATTAAAATGTTAAGTTTCTTACATGGTTTACAATAAACACCAAAGGAAAAAAAATGGCCTCATGTATAAATATGTTACGACTAAATGCCTCCTAGTTTTTGGTTACTTTTTTTCCTACTGGAGTTGAGTCTTTGTTAACATAAAAGCACAAAAATTGGAAAACAAACAAACAATAAACAACAAACACATCAGCCCGAGGGTCAGTACTTTCCTTACTTTCATTGGGCAAGTACTTTCATGTTTCTGTTTTGTCCGTATTGCCTGCCTTCTTGTAAAGCCACAATCTTATTTTGACTTAAATGAATACAAAAATAAGGTAAAATAAAAGTAATTGTGAATGACTTTCTCACTCTGATGCATTTTAGATTACGTCAGGCACAAACCTGTCTTTTCTATTGTACTGTGCCATTACTAAATAGGACCAGGTACTGTTTGTACTTACACCTTTGTCCTAAAATAGTCAATGCAATGAAACTCCAAGGGTGCATCTGCTCAAACCTCAAGGCAGGCCTGAGTTTGTGCCTAAGTTTAGGGTCTCAGCCTAGAAACTACTCTGTGGTTATTCATAGTCTCTGATTTTATTTATTGACTCATTGTGTAAGTGTTCCCTCGAAACCCATTGCATTTCTAGAGCTAGGCAAAGAAACAGCGCTAGCTGAATTTGTGAACTGCTCTAACGAATTTAAGATTATCCGGACTGGTGCTGTGAAGTACTGCATTTACTTGGTTAGTCCTTTGCCAGGTGCTCATCATCACACGTGCCCTCTCCGTATGCCGTGAGGCTGTCTCTGAACAGCTGCTTTCCTAACAACTGGCCCTGACTCTCCTTTGTACCCGATCAGCCCGTGCTGCTGCTGGCTCCCCAAACTATGGGCTTGTTTTCGCTTTACCCAGGCTCCTGATCTTATACCTGTGGCACTGACTTGACGAATGTATTTTCTTACATCCCTAGCAATGTCAAAAGGAGATAAGAGCCTCGCCCCTGGCAATGTCAAAACAGATAAGAGCCTGCTGATTCCCATTGACTGCCAGCACCTGGCAGTGTGCTCTGAGAGTCCAACGTCACTGCTGATCGGTGGGGAGACATTTTACATATTAACCTGCACAGCGTGACCCTCCTGCGCGGTGCTGAACCCCTTGGAGAAGCGCTTGCAGTGATGCACTTACGGTACCTGTAAGGTGTGCGGTGCCGTTCCCAAAGCAACTGACAGACTGCGCCCGTAAATACCCTATTCATTTTTTATTTTTTATTTTTTTTTAGAAAGCAGCATCGATGCATGATTTGCAGGTATAAACTTTACAACACCAACATCAATCTTTAAAATATCGAATAATAAAATTTACATCAATACGTAAAAAGCTGCGAGTTAGTATCTTAAAAATTCATCCTCTTAGTGGTTATTCCATTGTGTTTTGTTGGGGAGAAATCACCCGGAATGAAACACACAAACTCATTTTCCAAACTGGCTTTTGGGGTCTTGGAACGGGACAATTACACGTAGGCGTTCTTGTCAAAGTGCTTTGGTGGGGTTTTGTCTGGGACGCTGCTGTGAACCTTTGTGCGAGAAGACATCACAGATGCGGCTCCGTTATACGCGTACCCCCTCCTGAAAAGAGAAGAGGAACAACTGTTTACAGCTCATCCCACGGCCAGGGAACATCTCTGCACCCAAGCACTGCAACCTCACAGAGGGAGGAGAAACGTGGGAACCTCGAGCTCCTGCTGGGTGCAGGACACCTTCCTTCTTTCTGGAGCCTTATTCAGGTTTGAGGTTTCCCTTTTCCCTCCAGCATCTCTCTTTGCCATTCCTCTCTACATAAACCTGTATCCCTCGTTCACAGCCAAGTGAATCGGTGCCCGATCGGGTGAAATATTTAGGCTGGGGCAGGCCCTAGATGAACAGCTGCCCCCTCCAGTTCTGCCTGTTCCTTTTCACCCCTCCTTGCTGCTGGAGGTCCCACTGCCACCGCCACCGTCTGGCAGCTCTCTCTCTTTTCATCTGGAGATTTGGGATTAAACCACCGCCTATTCATAACTCTAAGGTGACCTGACTGCTCTTCCTCCATCTGTGAATGCATTTTTTCCCGCTGTAGCAAGTTTATTAAGTATTTGTAACAAGTATTATTACTGAGACATTGTTTTTTCTTAATTACTCAAGGTGGGAAGAAAATTACCCTAAAATCCCATTAATTTCCGTCATGCACACAATCCTTTTCTGGCCTCACTGCAAAGTGTTTCGGAAAAGCAATCAAGCTGCAGAACATAGCAGGTACCAATGCCCTAGGATTGATTTCTGTCAGGAAGTGCAACTCGGGTTTTACCTTGGAGATTTACTGTTTTCAGCTATTGAGAAGCAGAATATACTGCCACCAATTATGCAGAGTGAAGCTCCAGCCCATCCAATGAATAAAGCTGCTCCTAATTCATACCTACAGGAAGTCAATAAATGCGTTTAACAAAGACAGAATGAATTTAACATTTCGTTTTCAGAATAGAAGCACTACATTTTTTGTTCCTCTTTTTTTTTTTTCCATTGACACACACATTTTGCATTGCAAAGCCAGCAGCTCTGTCGTTCTCCCAGGCTCTTTTCATTATTTCCCCGGCACGCGAGAGGCAGACCTGTCCCCGAGGCACGCTTCTGCAGCTTCTCCACGTCTCTTCCCAGTCGGAGGGCTGAAGAAATCTGCGATTCCTCGGCCCTTCTACCCCACATGGCTCCCATCCCCCCGGACCATTTCAGATTTGTTCCCATTGTCTCCTGAGCTGCTCCGTGGCTTTCTATGAGTCCTCCTCCAAGGCTATTGAGGCTGGGGACCTGAGCTGCTGCCTACAACTCTCCTTGTCCTTAGTTCTCCCCTCTGGCTCTCAGCCTGAGCACAACATGAGGTTATTATACATATATATATATGATATGCAATAAATAAATGTCAAGATATGCATCCACACGGAACCACAGACTAAAATCATTAAGGCTGGAAAAGCCCTCCAAGATCATCTGTGCAGCCCCAGTCGTCATTCAAGTGGATCTACTCTATATTAGTTCCAATTTTTATTGATAAGTTTATTGTGAGCTCTGCTGAGGTCGGTCTAACAAAATCTTGGGCTCGACAGCCTTCCTGTGCCTCAGAAGGAGCTTGCAGCTGCGTACTTCTGAGCTAGTTCTGACCATGAACGGCTCCTGTTCTGACATCAGTTGAAATACACAACCTGAATACCAGTAAGCTGTTCTGCAAAACTCCTGTCTTTACGAAGGTGATGCTGTGGAAATGGAAAAATTCCTTGAGGGGGGGTCCAGACACCCAGAAAATGATATAGGGAATTGTAGGGTGAACACTGGCTGGAGAACAAAAAGTCACTTTTCCATGTTTTCGCCCAAAGGTAAAGCACGGAGATTTTTTAAAAGAGACATACTGCAAGAAAAAGCCACATGTAGAAAGAATAATCAGTCTCTAGAAGCTGATAACACCCCCAGTTCAAGTTATTTCTGACTCAGGGACCTCCAAAAAGAGATGGGGACTTCAGAGCTCAGAGATTAGTCACTTGGTGGGGGCTTGCACCTGAGTTGTAACAGCCCTGGGAATGCTCTAACATCTAGACCTCCTTCTCCTGTTCCATTCATGCCATCCTAAGCAGAGGTTTTATTTATCATCCCTTGCTAAAAAAAAAAAGGATCAGATTCCCCCAGACATCCTCCACACCTGACGTGGGATTTAGGGACCCAACCTGCAAATTAAGACGCTGGAAGCCACAGCTCAACTGCCTTTCACCCAGGAAAACTCTGTCTCCAGCCCCTGGTTTGACTTCAAAACCTACCACAGGTAGTTTTATTCCTAATGATGCTAACGTTTCTGTCCAGGTGCTTCAGGTTTCACAAGCCTGAGCAGATTTCTGTCTGTTCGAGATCTGGGATTTATAAAATACTCACGCTGAATCACAGCCCCAAGGTGCCCTTTTAGCAACCTGCAGAGGCGAACCAAGGCATTGAACTCCCAAACGAAGGGGCGTGAGGACCCGTCCTGGTGCCTGCCATCCCGCTACCCTAAGGAGCTGCAGGGCTGGCCTAATTGGTCCTTCCTCCCCACCTACACATACACAAAAGCCTTTGTGATTTACACTGGGGCTTATCAGGAATTTTCAATCGCGTATCAACCTGTGTATGGCTCCCTGGATTTTATCCAATCCAGGGTTTTTTTTTGCAGTTAAGAAGCCAAGCCTACCCCACCATCCAAAATCCATGATATGCCGTATTAAAAACATCCTCCACCTTGACGCCTCTTGAAAAAAATAAACGACTAATAAATGGAGATAGGCTTTTTTAGAAGAAATTTCTCTATTTGCTGTTTTTCCCTTCCCTTTTTATCATTAAAACCCTTACAGGAAACGCAGTCTCCTGCTCTTATCATCCTTGCTTGTCAGGGGAACGAAGCACTGAGGCTAAGAGCAGGTATTTCACTCTAATCAATCCCAGGAGGCAGAATTCAGGGAGACAGGAGGTGTAACATCAGTATAGAAGGAAAATATCCTGGCTGTTACATAGGTCAGGGCCACGAAGCAAACTTTCATGTAAACCAGCTGAAATTTCGCTAGCCAGCTAGATGAACTCCAGGATGCTGGTAATGATCATACCTAACTTCTCAGCGAATCAATACAACTCCCCAGTGGAAATCCATATTCTGAACATCTAATTCTTAAGACTGAGGGAAAAATGAGAACTGGGTTCAAAGCCACATGACAGCAGGACAGCGCAAAGAGGGTCTGTGTGGATGAACTGGGCACAACAGATTCTGGGAAAAAAAGGCTGAGGGGAAACAATTCTCTATGAAAATGGAAGTTAGGTAATTTGGATAAACTAGCTCCATTCATCAGGAAGAATGATCATTATTGAGTTTTGACTGCAGTAAGGGACAAAAAGGATGAAAACTAGAAAAGCTTTTATTAGAAGTAGTAAAGGGACAAAATAGTTTCCTAAGAGAAGCTGGCAAGACAGCAGAACAGAGAGAGGCAAGGATTTTCTACTCTTAGAGGTGTCTGAAGAAAAATGCAGTCAGCTTGGCTGTGAGTACGGAGGCACCCCGTGCTGTCACCGAGCCTCTGCGCGTGTTGCTCCGTGAGGTGGACCAGCACTCATGGAGCTGTTTTAAACCCCTAATGCAACCTATTGTGTGGGAACATAACATCCAGCCTAAGATTTCTAAGCAAGGCTGGCTTTAGAGTGTCCCAGAGGTGACTATCATTCCTCGCTAAGCTACACGTAAATTGAAAACCAGAAGTCTCTCGGGCACCAGCCTCAGGCAGATCTCTGATTCCCCCTGCACCTGTATATATTCAAGGCACCTCTTCCCCATGCAGAAGACCAGAGGGAAATTCTGATAGCCAAAGGGATGCCAAACATCCCGTGTCATTAATTTTCCACTACCAGTATCTCAAACCTCTCTTTGACACCACCCAGATAACTTCAGGAGAAAACATGCACCAAACTGCAAACAGTTGAGGAACCAAAGCAGCGTCCTCTCTCAGTTGAGCCAGTGCCAAATTTCTATAGCATACCAGCAAGGCTCATTAACTGCTTCTGCAATGTATATCAAAGTAAGAGTTCCCAGAAGGCAACAAAATTAATTGCTCCAATGTATTTTATATTCTTTCAGAGAGAAAGTAGTCAAATAACACCTTTATCTTAACCTGACACAAGATCACTGCATGAGCTACATCACATGTCCACCATGTGAAACTCCAATTACAACTTCTAGTATTGCTCTCCACCTTTATCTTTGCAGCAAATATTTCTCATGCCAGCAGTTGTGCTATTCTGGTTGTTCAGGAAAAAGGTAATTTCCGCAGACGAAATGTTTTAATATTAGACCTTTCATTTTTTAAACTGGTTTTCTCATTTGCTCGCGGTAAAACTCTGCTGTGAGGTCTGCCTGCCCTTTTTGCAACAAAACAAGTGTAGGAACACAACGAAGGAAAGGGAATTTTGGCAATGATGAAGCTATTTTTCATTGGGAACATTAAGCCTGATGAATAATTAACTTCTGGCTGTATAGCCAGTCCCCATTTTCTCCACAGTAGCTCACATCCTTGTTGCTTTTGGTGGCCTTTGGATCCTGTCCTCTCCTCCTTACAAAGGAAACTCATATGAGCTTGTTTTCAAGAAAAGAGAAACTGTGTCAGTCCTACTGCAAATGTGGATCCAACTGGTGTTATTTATTCAGGCTGACAGTTTTATATATACCCAGTGCTTGACGTCTTCGGGGATCACCTCAAAGGAAGCTTACATTACAGCCAGTGTTTTCAAACTTGGTGGCTAAAATGCAAATCTAGAATCCGAGGATGGGTTCATGAATTGCTGCCTTGGAAGGTCCTGAGCACTCACACAGCTTTCAGGGGAGTCTTTAGGGATGCTCATTATTTCTGGTTTGGTCCTGCAATTCTATAAACACACACTCCCTTGTATTTAATCACACGTACAGCTGAAGCATTGACATTAGTGCTTTATGATTGCGGGTTATGAAAAATATTTATGATCCAAATTATAGTCATTGAGATTTCAAAAGCTGTCAGCAAAAACAGTCCACAGAACCTGCAGAAATGTCTCTTCAAATGGACTAAAGACTGCACAGTGTTCAACACCTTTATGGAAACCACTGGCTATCGATAGCTTAGAGGAATAATTTTCTTCCTATTGAATTATGTGCCTAATGAGCACCTGTCTTGTGAAATGCCTCCTCTGCATCTTTGACATAAACATAACTCCTGATCAGCCCAGTCTGCTCTGGGACGAGTGCTGTACAGTCCTGCCCAGCCGCGATAAGCCTGGGCACAGAGACCACAGACCCATCACTCTACAGAGAGGTGTTAGCTCATGAAACCTCAGCACACAATTACTACAGTTGGAAAACATGATGAAATATGAATAAATAAAGCCCACTTGCCATTTCTACCCAACAGGAGAATCATCTGCTTTCTGGATACATGAGTTCTGGCACGCAGCATGAAACTTAAGGTCTACTCTTGAAAAACGAAGGGGTATAGGAAAGTACTTACTTTTGTGCAATATAAGAAGGATCAAAGAACTCAGACGTAATCCTGTTTGCATACAGGGAACAACCAGTCATAGAGCACAGCCCTGAAATCAAAATACAAACCGTTCAGTGGAAGCAGCAGAGGAGCTTTGGGCCTGACCCTGACACAGTCACGTGTGGATTTCTGCTGCAAAGCAGCAGCTCTGGCACGACTCCTGAATACACAAACTTAGAGAAATAAGGTATATTTACCAGACAGTATGAAAATCAGTCCAGCTAAACAAGCTATTTTCGCTTTGGTCTGATCAGAACCGCCGACTTTTGTACACTTCATCCCAATCAGCCCAAACACGGAACCGAAGAACCCCAGGCAGACAGCGGAGATCATCAGTCCTCTGCAGGCTTGGATGTAACCTGCAATGAAAAGGGGCAAGGCTAACGTGAGGGCAGTGAACACAACGGGTTTCGCTGCAGCTCCCCTCACCCTGGAAAGCATCTGGCATGAATTAATTACTGCAAACCAAATTCGACCTTGGCTGGTGTAACGCCAACTTATCCCAGAGTGTATACTTCCAGGTGATGGCGCGATGATGCCATGTGAACCCAGTCCCTACAAAACTCGCCGTGTCACCTGGGGCTGCAAAAACAATTGTGGCATTGGCCACAGTGTCCCCAAGAGGCTGCACCCATGGGGTTTTGAAGAGCAGCTCTGTGTGGGACGTGCAGCATCTGCCACAGGCTGCAGAGGCACACAACATCTCGCTGTGCAGATGCCACAATGGCAGCAGGTTGGCAAGGCCTCATCTCTTGTGGATCAGCCCATCAGGCCCTCGCTCTGCAAGGAAGCCAAATATGTGCTCAGCTTCACGGAGAGCAGAGACCCTCGGAGCTGCTGCCACGCCAGACCAGTGCCTCACAGCTGGATTTGGCCACACGTGGTCTTGCCAGGCTGCTCTAAACTGATGCGCCCGAGGGCAGGGCCTTTCCACAGGACACCCGACTGCTTGGCCTCTTCTCCCTTCCTCCTGGGATTAAAACACAGTGATAACCATGTGGCACCATTCACAGGGTGGAACAGTGCCATCTCACACAGCCAAATAACCGTTTTATAGCAAGAAGTTTCTCTCCATAACCCATTACATCTCATTTAAAATGGAAATGCACTTCCATTATTCGTGCCTGCAGTCTTTTCTCCGTGATCTCTGGTGGGTGGAAATGTCGAGAGCTAACCCAGGTTTCCATTGCTTATTACACCCGCTTTTCCAGAATACCAAATAAACAAAAAAGCCCTGCATAAAAGCCCTTAAAATGTAGAAAATTAATTTATTAAAACAGGAACTAGGGGATATCTAATGGAAAAAAGCAAGTAATAGATTCAAAACAAAAAATGTGTTTTTTTTCTTCACACAATAAAGTTGTGGAGCTGCTTTCCACAGGCTACGTGGATGCAAAAGTTCTTGCACAGGTGCAAAAACGGGATAAAACCATTAAAGAGAAATCTCTGCCTGGCTGGCAGGCCCCTGAGCTGCAGATGGCCATCGCAGACGCTTGGCCTTCTTCTGCACTCTTTTCTGGCAGCCACTTTGGCCGCTGCTGGAGGAATACCAGCTCCAGGATGAGCAATTTCTGCTTAAGAACACTTAAAAAAGCAAACAAACAAAATAACTGATTCACAGCTTTGTGTAATGCACAGCACACAAGAAGCAATTTGTAGGACTTAACACCCATGGACATCTTCCATCTACAACATGCTCCTGTAGTCCCCCTGCTGAAGGAAGAATACGCAATGACATAACTGTAACAGCCATAGGACTCTCACGTTGGAATATAAGCATCATTTGGGTCTGCTGATGTGTCTAACACTATAACTAAAATTATTATAATAAGTTGAACTCCTATGGTAGCTGGATGAGCTGCCCACTGGAGACACCTCCCTTTGCCATGGCTGATAAATGAAGCACAGGCTGGCAAGTTCAGAACCGGGTCTCATTACACCTAAGTCTAGACTTCTGATTTTTAGGTACTTAAAAAATCACAATTTTACAACTACAATTTACAATTTTACTTATCTTCCATATCCAATAATATGTCACAGTTTGTATTTTTATACAAATTTATATAATGCGTATAAATTTGTGTATTCTTCTGTTTTTGAAAGAGGATCATGAGGAAACCTTCAGTTCTTACAGAAACACGCCTCAGACACGTTCCCTTGAAGTGTTACTTCAGCATTATTACCATGTTTAAGTCTTGTTTGAACTCAAAAATTAGCCAGCTCTTTGGATACATTTTTTTTTATCTTTTTATCTTTGAATTTCTGCTGTGCTGAGAGTATCTACTGTGACTTTAACGCAGAATATTTTGATAGGCATGGCTGATATTTGTCTTCAGCAATGGTCAGATAACCTAGGATATAACGCCTCTAGTGGAAATGTTTAGTGGCAGGTTGCTGTACCTCAAAACTTTTTGAATCCACATAAAAAGCAATGCTTCCCAATGTTGTAGCAGAAAGGAGACAGCCAAAGCCTTCTCTCCTGCTCTCCTGGGAGCACAATTTAGATAGGAAAAGGCTGCTGTCTGTGGTCTTCTCCACTCAACACTGAAGAGCCTCCAGCCCTGAGCCAGCAGCCACGAAAAGCAGCTCCAGGTAGGTCCCTCTCAGACCCCTAAACACACGAGCAGCATCCCACATATCATCCCGTGGCACCCCAGAGGAGATGCCTTCACCTGAAACATGGCATGACAGAACGGAGAAGCAGCACCACGTCCATGCTACAGGGGCTAACTCGGACCAGATATGAGACAAACCCAGCAGAACTACAGACTGAAGATTTACGGAGCCAAACCTAAGACCACCATCTGCCTAAGCTCTCCTAGGTCCTGTAAAAAACTTTTTTGGGGGGACCTGCAAGAAAACAAAAGGTATGGACACCCTAAAGAGTGAACCACTCTGCAGAGCGCGCAGTCATACATTGTAAGAAGCTTCTTCACCTCTGGTGTTCACCACACTGTACCATCAGCTGAGAAAACCTGGCATTTGTGAGGCATCATTCACCCTATCCCAACAGAGGAACCTACAATAGATCACATTAATTGCACCTCTCTTATTTAGTTATTTATTTATCTCCTGCAGGTGTTATAAAGTGAGCTTAAGGAGCTCCCGCCAGACGGCCATATTGTGGTTACCTCAGATCAGGTGAGGCGACCACCCTTCTAGCCAAACCGGCCAGGGCACAATTTCCTCAACAGCGAAATAAAACTATACTCCCCAACAGATCAGCTGAAATTCCAGCAATAGCTAAAACTTCTGCTTTCGAGTAAAATCCTGTATTTTCACTCCGTCCCCCCCTCATGCCCTCAGGCAAGACCAAAGGACGTCAGTAGGAAGCGGCGTTCAGTAAGATTTCAAAACGTGGCTCTTAGCTCACAAGACACAAATCTGAAGACAGCAGCCTTGTTTTCTCTCATTATTTTTTGCCAGTAGGCCTGGAAAAGTTTGCTCTTCCTACTTTTCCACGTAATGTATTTCCCATAGCAGCCAGGTAAGGCAGGAGATGCAAACTGGCGAGGAAGCTGTTATTTTTGACAGGCCCAATTTATCGATGCTGTTAGGAGTTAATTGGCACATTAAGGTGCTGAACCATGAACATATTTACCCAGAGGTCCTCTAAACTTTTCTTTATGCCTGAACCTCCCAGGAGAAACAGTAAATATTCACCCCAACCCACACAAGCCATGGATGCTAGGAACGACGTGGCTGAAATGCAATTGTTGCTGAAGGTCAATGCGCAGCTTCAAAATAGGCTGAGGGTAGTGAGACAGCAAGAAATGATTAACTCCCTCACCCAGAAATCATTTTCCTTTATAATAGCATGAGCTGGAGCACTGCTCAGCTCTGCTGAATGAGTAACCTTCCCCGCTCAATATTTCACCAAATTCTGCAGGCCAGCCAAGGCGGGACTCGTTGCAGCTCGCCACAGCCATTACCCAACAGGCACCCACTTTTAACACAGGTATCTGAAAAAAAATAACCACAACCTGCACTCATAAGGTGGGAGAGCAGAAGACTCAGCTCTACCAGGCTGACTGGAGCACCAGGAAACAAAAAAGGGTGAAATCAGCCTTAGCACCAAACCCCCAGTCACTTGAACCTAGGTTAGGACTGACCTGGGGAGCGTTTGGCTGCAACATTAATCAAACCTTTGCTTTGCTTCCTGGAAAGCAAGGACGTTCCCTTGCTTACTGAGACTCACAGCGCAGGGAAGTGTATGGGGAAGCTGCCAACTTCTTCCCCCTCTTCCACTGAAGACCCAAAAAAGAATTACATGTGTTTGCATCAGGGTCCGTAAGAAGCTGGTACCTCGTCATGTAGCCGCCGACCACCCAAAGGAAGCTCCAAAGCAACAAAAAGCCGTGCTTTAAACAGACAGGTAGACAAACATGTATTACGCATGAAGTCATGTTTAGCAGCATTCCACGAGAAACCTAGCTCAAGTATTTTTTTTTTAAAACAAATGTGTTTTGTCCTGAATTCAAATTCATCTTGCTATCATCTCGCCTGCCTCACTGCTCTCACGCTTGCCTCTCATGCTCACCTCTAACGCTCTCAAAGAGCTCTGGGGAATGTGTATATTTATGCAGTATATACAATACTCAGAAAAAAAAAACCACCTGCATCCTGCAGTCTGCACCAAGTGTAAAAGGTTACCTTACAGATAGAGCACGAATTCCTTCCGAAAGCACACGCCCATTGCTTTTGTATGTTTTTCTAAGCTCTAACACCCTCTTCCATCCCCTAAGTAAATTCACGTTCAGCTGAGCTCTGTCGCAAGGTCACTGGATCCACCGCTGGAAATACGGTCACGGGCACGTCCTGCCCTGGGGAGGCGTTTCCATCACCAAGTTCCCATCCACGGCCAGGAGCGCACAAAGATAAACCCCAGATGGTTTCAAATCCCACGGACTGCAGTATCATTTTTGCTTGCATATGGATCACAGGGGCGAGCCCTTAATGGGGGCTGGCCAGACTGTGCTGGGGAGGGTTTGGGGGTGCATCATCCCCCCCCCCGCCCACACCGTGCCTGGGGGCCAGGATTTGGCCCCACAGCACTCGGAGACGCCGCTGAGGAAGGCTGATGCCGGGCTTCCTCCCTCTGCTGTCACACAGCCCGGCCGGGAGGGCGGGACGAGGTCCTCTCCAGATGTGTCTTCGGGGTTCAGGAGCTTCCAGGTGCTTCCCTCTGCAGCAGCAACTCACCTCCTGGGGCAGCGCAACCCCACAGATCTTCCAGATCCCAGTCTGGGGGGCTTTATTCCAGATCTGAGTCTTGGGGACTTCACCCTCCAGTAGAGCAGCAGCCTAACAAGAGGCTCGGTGCCTCCGAGGGACCCCAGCGGTGCCGGGACAGCCCTGCCACCCCTCGGGGACACTGGCACAGCCCCCATACCCCCTGCCACCGAGGGGCTGGGGGGGAAAAGGATGCTCCTGGGGTCGGTGCTGCCACACGGGAACGCCTGCCCTCGGAGTGCGGACCTCTCCTGCGTCCTGCCGGCGGCTTAAAGGCTTAATGGCATTAATTTGCTTCCCGATAACATTTATCCCCGCGGCGATAACATTAATCTCTGCCACTGATTGGCTTCGCACTTTCCTCTTCCGAACAGACCTTTCGCTCCCAAATCCACCCTCAGCCTCCCGTGCCCGGCCAGGGCTGTAGGTCCGACTTGAGTTTCGACCCGCACCGCGCTGTTTATTCATTTATCACCCCCCAAAAAAACAACATTTAGTCCCAAAACCCCTACTCACAGCCAGGCGAGCCCTGCTGCACCCCGCAGCTCTCTTAGGGGAGCCGCAAGCAGTGCAGGTGAAGGAGCCGGGTGCTGACACCCGCACAGAAACCTCGATAGGACCCCAAAATTTCCCCTGGCTGCTATGGGGTCGCGCAGCACCGAGCCCCCCACCCCCTGGGGCTGCTCCCACGGCGTGGGGCACCCCCGGGGGGGTCCCTCCCGGCCCGGCTCCCCCCTCCCCGTTCTCCCTGGGGGTTGATTTTTAATTTTGGGGGGGGTTTTCTTTTTTTTTTCGGGGGGGTGTTCGGGCGGCCCTGACCGTCCAGCGCCAGCATGGAGGGGAAGTCCTTGCAGTTGGAGACGCCGGTGGAGTCGGTCACGCAGGTCTTCCAGAGGTTGGCCCAGAAGGTGGCGGTGGTGATGACCGTGCCGTCGATGGTGGACACCTTCCAGTAGTCGGTGGGCAGCGTGGAGGACACCAGCACCCAGCCGGAGATGGTCAGCAGGAAGGCGACGATCTCCGCCGCCGTGCTCGCCATCGGGCCCGCCGGGGCGCACACCCGGGGCGCGGGGACGGGGGCGCGGAGCCGCGGCGGGGGCGCGCCGGGAGGGGCGGGGCGGGGCGGCCGCGGGAGGCGCTGATTGGGCGGCCGCCGGCCCGCCCTGAGCCCGGGACACGCCCCCTCTGGAGGGAGGGGCGGGGCTTGTGTGAGGGGAGGTGGGGGGGAGGCACGGGGGGGGTTCTGCATCTCCCTGTTTGTAGGGGCGGGGGTGCCCATGTGGGGTTATGTGCACCTCCTGTAGGGGATGATGTGTTCCCTGTAGGGTTAGGGGCATCCACTGAAGGGTTAGGTGCACCCCTTGTAAGGGAAGGTGTGCCCTGTGGGCTTAAGTGTACCTCTGTAGGGTTAGATGAATCCACTGAAGGGTTAGGTGCTGCCCCTGAAGGGTTAGGTGTACCCACTGAAGGGTTAGGTGCCCCCCCGTAGGGTTAGGTGCACCCCTGTGGGTTTAGGGGCACCCACTGAAAGTTTAAGGGCACCCCCTGAAGGGTTAGGTGCAACCCCTGTAGGGTTAGGTGTACCCATGTAGGGTTAGGGGCACCCACTGAAAGTTTAGGTGCACCCACTGAAGGGTTAGGTGCACCCCCTGAAGCATTAGGTGCACCCCCTGCAAGGTTAGGTGCATCCCTGTAGGGTTAGGTGAACCCACATAGGGTCAGGGGCACCCCCTTGCAGGGTTAGGTGCACCCCTGTAGCGCTAGGTGAACCCACATAGGGTCAGGGGCACCCCCTTGTAGGGTTAGGTGCACCCACTGAAGGGTTAAGTGCACTCCCTGAAGCATTAGGTGCACCCCCTACAGGGTTAGGTGCACCCATGTAGGGTTAGGGGCACCCACTGAAAGTTTAGATGCACCCACTGAAGGGTTAGGTTCACCCCTGAAGGGTCAGGTGCACCCACTGAAGGCTTAGGGGCACCCTCTTGTAGAGTTAGGTGCACCCCCTGTAGGGTCAGGTGCACCCCTGTAGGGTTAGCTGCACCCCATGAAGGGTTAAATGCATTAACCCCACTGCAAACCCACTCCCCTGTGAGCAGGGACCCTTTGAGCAGGGCTAATTTGCCCTTTCAGACCCGGGTTTGGACCTTCATGCCCCTGCAGACCCATTTTTACCCTAAGAAGCGTGAAGTGCCCTCAGTGTACCTGAGCGCCCGGTTTGGCTGCGGGGCTTTCTCCTGGCTATCCTGCTGCTCCCGAAACGTCTCCGGGGCTATCTGTGTTACTAATCCGGCCCTGACCGTCTCTCTCCTCCAAAATCAATGCAAGATCTCGGGCTCCTGATCCCATCTGCGGTGGTGCAAACCCCAGCTGACATCAGGCGGGGCTGGGCGCTCGCTCTGGGCTGAGGGTGAGCAGGAGCCGCAACCACTCTTCCCCCATGGCATTTTCCTGGCGTTGGCTGCTATCTGAGGGATTAGGAGGTGGAAAACTTTCCTCTCCGGGGTTGTATTCGTGCCCTTCTTACATGAGCTCCTCTCCCCTGTGCAGCAGCAAGCTCCTCGGTCACGCTCGTAGCTCAAACACCTTCAGCTTGGGGCTTTCCAGCCACCACGTCCCCTTTTCTCCTCACTGCTGGCCAAGAACATGGTAGGCAGGTACACATATGCCTGTCAGACCCCTCAACCTCTACCTCTGTTTTTTTGCCACCTAGTTCTGGCTTTCTTAGGTTTAACTTGTGTGGTAGGGTGACAGACTCAGCCTTTGCCTTGTTTCTTCCCCCCATGCTTTGGGACAAGCCCTGACTGTGGGATATTGATAAGTTCTGCAGGCACCCCATGACTGATTCCTCTTCTTTTCTGCACTAAATTGAGAAGAGCATTGCATTAACACAGTTTCATGCTCATTCATTTGCCTGAGTGTGTATTTATCCCCTTGGGAAGAAAGGTGCTCACAACTTTTCCTAAGGAAACCACCCCTTGGGGTTCAGGTTTTGTCTCACTGCATCTCAGGCATAAAAACGCATTGTTGGTTTCGCTATTTTTAATCATTATTACTAAGTGCAAACTGCATCTTCTTACAATCAGAAGCCAACGCTTGGATTTCTACAGTGCACAGAAGTTGTTTTGCTATCTGCAGAAGGGTCCGTCTGAAACGGTAGGGCTGAACTACAGGATATTATTTTAGCTTTTGCAGGATCAAAATCACAAGCAGTCATGATTGCCTCATAAGTCAAACACCCGATGACAACGCCATTTGTTCTCTAGCCAGGATAAGCAGACTAGGGTCGTCATGCCTTTGTCCTGGAGTAATTTTTCTTGTAATTTTACCACGCACAGGTTGGGCAACTTGAGACCGTTTCCTGGCTCTGCTGTGTTATGGCTTTCAAGGTGCCTAGAGCACTTGTGCAGGAGGAAAAAAAAAAAAAAAAAAAAAGATAGAAGAAAGAAAATCAACCCACTTTATTTTTCTAAGGCTGAAGGACAACTTCCTTGTTTGCTAGGATTTTCCTGGGGATTTGAATATCAAAAAGGTACGGCAGCCTCGCAAGGAGCACAGCCAGGCTTGCGTGAGAGTCACACCTCGGCAAGGTCAGACCTGCTGGCGGTGGTAGATTTGGGGAATGCACCTCACATTGGCATACGTGTTAGAGGAGGTGAAGGGGACTGTGAAATGAGGAGACTGGCAGTGCTCTGTGTGGCACAGAACAAAAGCGCCGCCTCAAACAAAGAGCAGATAGCTCCTCTTCTCCAGAGGAGAATAAACAAAGGAAAGCTTCTTGGTTTCCTCTTCTGTGTCACCCTACAAAGCCCATCAGGGCAGGAACATCAGGTAATAAGCACCAGCCCTTGCTCATGTTGGATCACCACCGGCGTTTTTGTTGAGCTATGAGAAATTAAATGAAATTACCGCCCATATTTGTAAACCATCAGGGCAAGAGGGACTGTAAGTGCCGCGGTTCGTCTCTTATGTAAGTAAAAGTAAAAATTAATAGGAAGTGACAAGCCAGAACATTTTAAAGGAGTGAAAAATTGCATTCCAAGAGCCAATAAACTTTCCCCTCTCCCATTCTGTGCGGTGCGTTTGGACATTAGAGACTTTGTTTCTTGACACCAAGATTAATGCAGCATTGCTTTTTTTTTCACCTTTTCTTAATTTTGTTGGGGAAAAAAAAAAAAAAGAAACACCTTGCGTTGTTCCCTGAAAGTTTGTAATACAATGCTTTTAAAAATAGATATAACCTGTTTAACAAACTGAGCAGGAAATTTGAAGAAATGCATCTCCTACTTCACTTGAGGTGCATTCCACCTGGCAGGCAGCACAGCTGCAGCGCTCGGTAGTGCTGAAGCCATCTCCACGTCAAATAAGGTTTCGCTAAATGGGGGCTGATCGCCTTGTAAAGGGAGGAAACTTCCCAACTGATTTTTGGAGCGTGGTCCCGTGCAATGGCATTTAGAAAGGATTCGTGAAATGAAGGGCTGCTGCATCTAATGCACTTCACAAGGGTTTAATCAGGGAGGGGGGCAAATCAATGCCTTTCCAAAGCAGCCCGTTTTCAGAAGCGATGCCTGCAGTGAGCCACAAAGACGCAGGGGCCGAGTCCTGACCAGTGGGGCTGAGCTGCAGCCCAGGCTGGAGCCCGTGGTGTTCCTGCAGTGGGAACACTTTGCCACCCGGCCCATGCCCTGCCCTCGTACAGCGGGGCTGGTCTCTGCCCTTTTCCCAATGCTTGGCAGACCTGGGCACGAGCAGTCCCTCATCTTTCACAGGCACCCACGCGGAAAGCTTCGAGTACAAATGACTACAAAACAAGAACGTGCTTGTGTTTGGAGCTGGGGGTTGGACTGGGTGACCTCTAAGGTCCCGTCCAACCCAAATTACTCTGTTACCCTACAACTGTGTCGTAACAAGCAAATAGGGTAGCACGGGGAGCCCTAATTTGACTTACTGTAGCTGTTGTGAGTGGGGCAGCGGCGCGCCAGTGATTACACATTGCATGTTGTGCACAGAACGGGATTGCTTCAGGACCCTGCCGCCCTGTTATTTAGCCCACGTGCTGAAATTTCGTTTCACGGAAATATGCATCTCAGTTCACAACGGCGGTACATTGGACTACTTTCCCAGCTGTTTACACGGTGAAATTTTTTGCAGTGGTCACTGCTTTTGAAAGTGCGTTGGACAGGCTGAAGAAAACCCAAAGCGGGGAGCATGGCACCAAAGCCCTTAGCTGTGCCCTCATCGTATGCCTCCCAGGTCTCAAGACTTGGGGGCACCACGAGGTGCGGAGGAACACGAAGACCCCTTGCACACAGAGTGAGCAGAGGCACTGTCTGGCACACATGCTCTCATTTCCATCTATATTTTTAAGCCTGGTTTCCCCTGTTTCTTTTTTACATCTCAGATCTCAGTGCTGTCAGCTTTACTTGTGGTTCCCCAAGCTCAACAAGCTTCAATTTGATGTGAAGTCTCTCGTATTCACCAGAGAGCTGCCTCTGCTGCCCCTTCCCACCAGAGGATTTTACCTGCTTCAGCCGAGTGAAGCCTGTCCAGCGTTTATATTTCACATGCACACACCAGGTCAGCAATGAAGTCGAACCAGTGGGATCAAAAGAAGCAGTATCGCTGATGGGTCACATGCGCATTAATTTGAGCCTCAGTTTATCAATTTTTGAATGTCTGTATTGATCGCAAAAAGTCACATTATTTCCTTATTCCCTTTGTTTCAGAGTTGCTTGAGCATGTTGATTTAAGTCAACTTTTAACTCCGCTTTGTCACCATGACCTTTTTTGATCCCGGCCAGTTTGCTCTCAGATTAAGTCACGCTACAGAAGCTGCTTTCCTTCCAGGTTGTGGTTTTTGTGCTCTCGGTTAAATGAAACCACTCGCGGCCACGGGCAGGGAGGACTGGTGTCTAATAAACAGTGGGGCCGGAGAAAGTAAACCACAACTCCCTCCTTGTGACACAGCCCGTTTCTGAGTAAATACGGGGCCACTGTGGGAATCGGGGCGAGGAGCTGGAGGGGGTATGGGACGAGCTTCCTTTCACATAGAGATTATGGTGGGAAGGTGGGAAGCAACCCCTCGCCTTCATGTCTCCCCTTCCTGCCAACTGGAAACCGGGGAAAATTTGGGCTGAGGCTCAGCAGGGCTGGGTGCAAAGACCACGGTGTCACTTGTCACCCCTCGCCTCTGCTCCCCGGTGGCTCTTTTTTTACCTCCTCCCATGGCCTTTGCCATGCCCCGCTCTCACATCATGTGCTGTCATCGCCTCCACCGCTGCCTCCGGTTGCTACCATCCCCCTTGAGCTGAAGCACGTGCTTATCAGCTCTGCCTGTTGTTTTGCTGAGAACCTAGAAGGTTATAAAATCCTTGCGCTCTTGATCATTTTAACTTGTTACTCTTAATAAAGTCACACGACTTCTATCATAGCGCCGTGTTTTTCTAAAGCTGGAGGTATTGCTTAGCTCCTCAGTGAAGACCGCCTGCAAAATAAACGGGGACTCGCTGGGAAGGGAGCACGTGCACGGGTTGTTTGCAGCAAGGGGTCTCCCTATTCCTCCACGTGGTGCCCTCCTGATGACTCTTGGGAGACGGTCTGCCAGAGCCTACCACACGTAGCAAACGAAGCAGCTCTGTTATTTAGGAGAGAGTTCACTTGGATTTCTTATTTTCTCCAGATCATGGTCCAGAGTAGCCAACCACACATTCGCCAAGGACAGCACACAATGTACCCTGCCTGTTCTGTTAATGCTTTCATGCTCCCACGGTGAAGATATTTTCCTTTTATTATACTGCCGTAGTCCTACCTTGCCATTGCGCTTGTAAAGAAATAAACCTTTTTCTACTGATAGTGTATATGATAAAAGATATGCGCTGTGTTTTTCTGGTTTTTGCTTTCTTCAGGTGTCTCTTAACAGCTGACTCTTTCTCTGAATGGATCATTTAATTGCTTGTTTCAGCTTTTTCGTTCATTTTAACTTCATACCAGCTGAACTAGGGCAGAATCACTTTTGAGAGATTTAGCATTACAATTAATTAGTCTTTTTTTTCGTGTCAAAAATTAAGTTCAACATTTAGAAAAGGAGATTTTTTTTCAATAGTTTTGACTTATGTCCAGCTTGTAAATGATGTTTACAGCACTGTACGACGCCTCATGCATATGGTCATTCTTTCTGATTTTGGTGCTCTTCTATTTGAATTTAAATATTGCACTGAACTCTTTTTTCTTTTCTTTTCTTTTTTTTTTTTTTTCTTTTTTCTTTTCAATAAGCAAGGATATACAATGGGAGAAAATAGGGCAATGAAGCAGTCTGTTTACTTTGTGTCAGCTCTGTGAAAAATTAGGGATTTTTTTTTTTTTTGATTGTATGTTTCCCATTGTCTGGTGTGGTTATTTTGTGTGTTATGGCCAAGTATGAATCAGAAAACCTTCCAACAACAAATTCATAGATTTCGGAAGTCTCAGGTCGATTTTGGTTGTAAATCGTTTGAAAAATGGCAGTGAAATAAAAATGCTAGCAGTTGTCAGACAGTGAGAATGGAGACATCAATGCTTATTGTAGTGACTTTTTTTTTTCTTTCTTTCTTTTTTTTTTTTTTTTTCTCCAGCAGGATAGTGCACTATTGTCAAAAATTACTTTCAGTGATGTCTGAGGATTAAGAGTTTATTTGGAAAGATGGCCCAGAGCATTTTTCACGCGGTATTCTGGGAAGTACGGGAAAAACCTGATTCTGTAAAAGAAGGGTAGGATATAATCTGGCACACAGAAGCTACAGGTTTGCTGGACCCATTACAGAACCTGACATAAATGTTACAATTAAAATGCATAGAGTGTTTGGGTGTTGTTTTTTTTTTGCTTGATATACAGTTAATGCACTTTCTTGACCGTAAGTAAAACCTACAGTGACTGGTTTAGGCATAGGCATCGGCGTACGGGTGTCTGCGTGCAGGCTGGAGAGCGGCAGCATGCACTGAAGCCTCATTAAGCTGCCGTCCTGTGCCAGCCATTGTGCCCCAAGTGACAAATCACGTGTCCCGGGCTGTGACAATATTGATTTTGGGATCTCTTTCCTGAACCTGTTTCAGGTTTCTTCCCGTCGAGAATAGGATCCAACCTGAGGCTGGGATCACTGTCAAGCTGCTGTAGTGCCGTGGATGTTGCTCCAAGCCCTTTTGCTGCCTGTGTTTTGCAGAGGTTTTTACTCATGCCTGTCACAGCTGTTTTCCAGCCCTGGCAGGGCTGCAAACACCTCCCCAGGCTGAGGTCTTGCAAGCACGGCCCAAGGCACCCTCCTGCTCCCTCGCAGAGCCAGGCAGCGGCTCTGGCTGAAGCTTCTGGGGGACACTGGCCAAAGCCACCTGCCATGGACATTATGCCCCAGATCTACACAAAGGGGCCAGAGAAGCGAAAGAAAAAAAGCCTTCTGAGGATCGAGTTTGACGTATAGCAAGAAAAAGCCGTGCTTAAAAGAAAGGGAAAGTGCAGTCCTTCCCAGGCCTCACTCCTGGGGCTGCGCCAGGGTGCTGACTTAGCGGTCTCTGCTCACCCCTGCCACCAGCCAAATTTTGTCCTGGGCTCGGATGGCCCTTCCAGGCCTCCCCCCTAACTGCACATGTCGAGTTACAGCAGCAGCAGCTCAGCCTGCAGGCACTATGAGCCCTCACCCTCTGCCCCCCTCCAGCCATGGGATCCATGGCCCATGGCCACACCAGGCCTCGCGCAAGCAGAAACCTATTTGCCTGCTGGGATACGTGGGTGCTGGTGTGTTTCATAGATTTTTCTGCAAGGACCAGGGGCATTCTTGGACTTGCTCCGTGTGGCTGACAGTCGCTTTTCTCAGTTAACAATTTGCTTAGACTCTATGGGGCTGTATGATGCCCCAAGGGTGCTCACGCCCTGGGGTTGGGTGTTGCAGCGACTTTGTGGACGGGAAAGGTTGGGAGGAAAAGCTGGAGGGACTTCTCTCCACAGCTGCCAGCTCTGGGGTTTTGGGTCATTCGAAAGCCACAACAGGCCAGTATCAGTCATCTGTCCGAGCGTGAGGAAAGGCCAGAGGTATATGACTAGTTGCTGCTGCACGGGCAGCCCTCAGTTGTGTATGAATAGACCCCCATTTGGACATTCAGCTAGTTATCTACCCAGTGGTCAGTACGAGGTGGGCAGCTGTAAAATAAAGCACATTACAGCTCATGCTGCAGACCTTGCCCTCCAAACAAAGCTTGGAGAAGCCAATCGGCCACGTTTTCCGAGCAGCTCTGCAAGAGGTCTCTGCTGTTTGTGCTGTCCCTCAAGTCTAGCCCTCTTCTCCAATATGCGTCTCTGCATGCCATTGTCTGTTGGCTTGGGAGGAGGCCTCTGCCAAGTTTTTCAGGCGTGGAGTAAGTCATTCCCTTCTCATTTTTAAAGTGCCATGGTTAATTTCTAATGAGACATGCCTTTGAACTTCTGAACTTTAAACTTACTGGAGGAAGCCCTCTCAAGTAGATCAAAACCTGAAGCGTTGCTTTGAGCAACGATTCGTGCCACACGCTAACGACGTCAAGTCGTTAGTCCTTTATGTGGCACACGCATCATTGAATATATTAGAATAAAGTAGAATAGAATAGAATATTTCAGTTGGAAGGAGCCTTCAAAGATCATCTAGTCCAACTGCAGTATGTATTAATATATATGAGTAAATACAATAAAGTCATTAGACTAGGATGCGTGTCCCTGAGAGCAGAATTTGCCCTGCAGATTACCAAGCAGACTGAAATACAAATCACTGATCTTTACCAAATAAAGTCTGTCACATCATAAAACAAAACGCATGCACATATATGTGTGTTTTTGTATATATTGAAAGTGTGATACACCTTTTTACATCCTTGACCTATATCAAATATCTCAGAATCATAAAGAGAGATTGGGGACTTATCAAAACTGCTATTTCCTTGATATAGGATCAAAATTATTAACCAACAACCCCACCAATTCCTGTTTCAACTTTTCTTAACAATGTTGTATGCATATACAGTTCAATAAGTAAGTATTAGCACTACAGACTCTTAAGGGCAATTCATAAAATAGCAAGAGAGAGAGAGAAAAGGAAGAATTTAGGACAGGCATTGGAGATCAGAGTAATACAGCCTCACCCTTGGTAAAAATAAAAAATATTTTCCTTCTTACAGAAATCCACAACTGGGGACCACAAATGGCACCCAATTATAGGGCTTCCCCTTATCCACAGAATTTTTTTCTGCATTAGACATTCCTACATACCTCTATCTACCACCTGTATGTCCCTAGGATTTTTTTATTACATGGCCAAGTAGGATGGGCATGCAATAATTACAGCAATTAATTAGCCTTATCAGGAATTATCTGGATTTACTGTCAAGCCAGAGAGGTATTTCCTTCTTAGTTTCACCTTAAAATACACTGAACTAAAAATGCTTTTTCTTCTACACTACTGGTGTTCTTGTTAGCAAGAACTTGCTATAGTGTGTTTAATGTTTTAGCAGAGATTTCCCAAATGAGCCATTTGTGAATCGTGGGTCGTTGTCTTTCAGCAGCTCCACTCAAACACTAGGTTATAGAGAGGTTTGACATTCTGACTTGATTTGTTTGTGTAACAGATGGGATTTTTTTTTAATGGGGAAGTAAGCTTCTTGAGTAATCTCTATTTATTTTCAATAATGCTATAGTAGCCTTGAACTTAGGAGGTGTTTCTGAGGTTCTTTTCTGTTTGGTTTCCAGCATTTGATGCTGATTTCACTTTTTTTTTTTTTTTTCCTTCTTTTTTTATGACAGCAGTCACGCCTGGCTAGATAAGATATCTCAAGCCCTTCCTGATATTCAGATGGGCAATAAGCAATAAGGATAGTGTTCAGCATTTCTGTGGGCATGTTCTGTAGCGCTGCAATGCAGTATTTTTCACTTAAGAGTCCCGTCACCGTCAGTGACCTTAGCTCTACTGCCTCAATATGTTTGTAAGCTTGGGGGTACCCAGGGATTTGATTGTAGTTCTGTATAATCTCATGCCCATCATGCATGAATTGGGGGTAATGTTTACTCATCACTACAGCTTGCCAGATTTTGTATTAAAAGGATGAAGTTGCTAACTTATGTAAATTTGCTATAGTCCTTCACTGCCCAGAGTCTTCCTTCAGAAGGGGCAGCTGTTGGTTTGCACAATTATTTCTGCACTGTGCATCCATTGATTTGGGTTTCATTTGAACGATTTCTGCTCATGACCAACTCACAAAACAGTTCACTCCCAAAACCAGTTGCCAATGATTCTTCCTCCATTACGACTCTGAATCCTGATGGGTTTTATTATTATTTTTGAAGTATTGAAGGATGAACACCATAAGAGGTATGTCAGTGAGCGATTTAGTTTAACATGTTAATATCAACATATTTTATGTATTTTAATGTAGGTGTAAAGCAACTGTAAATGCCATTTCTTCAGCTCCCAACCCCTTTTTCTGACACCCATTTCAGTAAAAATCTCTACATTTTGATAGTAAGGGTTGACCTTGTCTTGTGTACTAGCAGGCTTATGGATTTCTCTTAGACTTTCTTTTGTTGTTTCTTAAACTAAGACAATACCACTAAATAATTATTAGCTATCCCTGTTTGCTCAGAGCACTGGTGACGTTAAAATGAGCTTGCGTCCGGGAAACAAGCTTCAGATGGGAAATCCCAGAGAAATGCAAAATATTCCTCACCTTTGTAGGCTGGGACAGAAGGAGGGCACGCTGTGTAACCTCCCCATTTGGCTGGACCATGGCTAGAAACATGACGCTTGTTTTGCACCTGAGTGTGCAGACACCTTCACAGAAATGTTTTTGTGTGATGACTGCTGTGTATATGCTTAAGGGGTAGGGTTACATCTTCCAGCTGAAAACAACTCTTTGCGAATACATAAATCACAGAACTGCCGTGTTTGATGATTGTATCATCTCCAGTTGTAGTGATACAATCTACACAGCGTATACATCTCCGAAATGAGTCATTATTTTGAATGACGACCCATGCTTGTTCGTTTTTTTTTTGTGTGTGAGCAGTTACGAGGAAGGCTTGACAGTAAGGGCTTACTTCAAGCTTTTCAACCCCTCCTCAAGATCTGCTGGTCTGCGGAGTTTAAAGAGCACTGGCAAAGGCCAAGCGAAGTGGTAACAGGGATTGATATTACATAAATAAATAAATAAATTGATATTACATAAATAAATGCAGCTATGGATCTGTGTGATAGAAGGCTTAAGTAACGCTGCGGTCTAACCACAGTGACGCTTCTCTTCCTCTGCCAGACGATTTCATCAAAACTTCCCTCGCACCTCTGCAAGGCACCCTTGATCTCGGTCACTTATTGCGGCAATGATAACAGTCCCACAAATGAAGTAATCAGAACTTTCCATAAGTTCAATTAAACTCACAAAGAATATGATGTAATACGATAATTGGCGTTTGGCAATAAGGACAGTAAGGGTAATCCTCTCCCAGGCTGCCACTGCAGAGCATTACCTGGCCAACACAAGAGGTGGGATTCTCTCAAACTTGTCTACACATTAGGTAGATGTCCAGGCCCCACACAGGTGAGTGAAGCTCCAGGCAATATAGTCCAAGGAGGCTGGAGAGCTACTTGGATGAATAACTAACTATAAGGTGAGCTGGATGAGCTGTGTGCATGAAGTGCCTGCTCCTTTTTACAGACTGTAAAGGGAACCAGGACCGACTAATTCATACATAGCCATCTATATTATAAATGTCACGGGGTGGGAGTTATTACTGTGTTGAATTTCGAATCCCATATTTACAAATGCGGATAGAAAGAGCCTGAAAAGCTTTTGATATGCATAAAGATTGGCTGGCCAGCAAATGTATGTCTTTTGTATTGGTCAATACGATTTTTGCGCCCTCTTCTGGAGAAAATGCTTGGCAAATTGATATAGTTTAAAAAAAAAAAAAAAAAAAGAGAGAGGAGAAAAAGGAAAAAAAAAAAAAAAAAAGACCTCTATACAATGAAGTCCTCTTTTCATTTTCCTACGGCACATTGAACAACTTGTTAGAAATTGACTGCTCCTTGACTTCAGATCACTTACAAGTCCTGGAACAGATGGCTACTGAATTGTGAATTTATCTGCTGATGAGGTTAATAATCGAACTGTGATCTCTCTCAAGTATGACTTTGAAGTGAATCTGCTGAAGCACAGTGAAGGCAAAGATAAATATATATAAAATAGTCCATTGGTATCTGTTCACCTGGAAAATTTGGAGAAAAAAATGACCTGACAAATCAGGATGTGATCTCCGCTATGGCAGTTTTGCAGCAGCATCACTCAATTAGTATCACTGGGATTAAGATTTATGCAGCTCTGAGTGCATGATCAGATCCTATATGCAGCCACAGAAAAGCAAACGGAAGCTATTATTTAATTTGTAAGAAGAAATGTCACTTTTCAGGGCTACATCACAAAACTCATCTCCCTGAACAAGCTGAAATGTGGCAGATGGATAATGCAAGCAAAAGAAATGGTTGGATCTTGGGAGAACGGTAATTTCAGCTATCAGTCAGAGAGGCTATCATAAGAGAGGATGGTGAAAAAAAAAAAAAAGAGAAAGCAGAAGAAATATTTATGTAACCCCAGAAGACAAGGAAGTGTGTGGCACATTGGAATATGCTGGAGATAGGCAGAGGAAACACAGGCATGAAAAGCAGGAGCAAACCCTGAGGAAGACCCTCTCAGCACTTACATCTTGGCACAGTGCTAGGGGGATGCAGCAAAATGAGACGTGTGGTCATTTTGTAAGCAAGACTTACTCTGCATGTGATATGGCTTTGTACATGGAGGGATCCTTGAGGAGTCCCTAACACATGAGCCGTGGTGTCCCTTATGAGCAGCATGTCTGAGCTGCCTACTCATTTCACATGGGATTGGCCTCTCCTAACTTAGCTGTCTGAGGTTTAAGAAACTAGCCTAAGGCACTGGCTCTAAGCAGCCCATCTAGTCACTAGAGAAGGACAGATACTTCCAAAAGATGGTCTATCCCATCAGGCTCATATGGATTGCCTTCTGGAGATGTATCTGTCTTCACTTCTTGCAGGAGCAGTCGCCTCAGACACACCTTTCGGACTGCTAAAATGAGTGGGGCCAGTCCCACCTCCTCAGCAGTACCTAACTGCAGAGGTGGGGCTGTTGAAATCAGGGACTGTCTGTGCTCCTCTGGAAGAGCAACTTTCCAGGCCAGCGATAAACTGGACATGGCTCCAGTCTGTGTCGTCTCCTGCCTGTGGACAGTCACACTTTGGAAGGATTTCTCTCCTCTTAGACGATATCTGCTGAAGCTGTAGTTGGATGAGCCTGGTTTTTGAGTGTTAAAACTAGATACAACCAAAAAAAATCCACTGTCAGGATAAGAAGTGGGTTGGCTTTTATGCACGTGGAAGGGCATGGCCTCAAATTATGGCAGAAACTAGGTATCACACTGCACTTGAACGCAGTGAAAATGTCACGTTGGGAAAGGGGAAGGAATTAACCTTTGTTCATTGTCTTCCCAGGAGCTGCTGGCATTTATCTAATTCGCTGGCCCTGTGTGCCCGAGCACGCAGCTCGTGAAGCATCCTCCTTTACCCAGGCAGGCAGCAGGTGGGAGCAGTGGGCAACAGGGCCATCCTCACAGAAGAAACCCCTCAGATGCGCCAGCCAGGGCGAAGAGCAGCGATACGACGTTAGCTCCCCATCTGCTCCTTCGGGAAAAGGTTGTGTCCGACCGGTCCCTTGGGAAATCCAACATTTGCATTTATGGCGTTATTTATGATAGGGTGAAATTTCACACTGTGTTGCAAGTCATGTGGAATGTGTTTACCTTGGCATTTCCTCTTACTGCCTTCAGCTGAATTGCTGCCGTCTGCTCAGATAGCTGCTGGTGCAGATCTTGTTCAGCCAGTCACCTGCTGCCTTTGGGAGGAAAACCTGACAGGTGCTGCTGCTCGGGGCTCTGCCTTCTCCTGGTGCTCCACAAGTGGAGAGGAAGGGAGGTGGAGGAGGCTTTTTCCACTCAGTGCTTGTGGAATTGGGGCTGATTTGCAGATTCCCTTACAGTGCCAAACCTACTGGGAGTAGGTTTGGACCCGTTCTTGCCATTTGTTAACACTGCTCCGTGTTTTGGTGCGGAGTGGGAGGAGTTTGTCAGAGGTTTCGAGACAAATCTGTCCTGTGCAAAGTAAGGAAATGTCTGCCTAGTTTTTCTGTTCTTTGGCATTCAGTGGGATGGCAGGGAAGCTCCAGTGTGAATAGTTTTGTCTTAAAAATACTGCTTTCCCCAAATAAGATCTACTGCTGCAAATGCTGCCGTGTGAGTGGGCCTTTTTACCAAGTCTTTGTTGTCACTTTTGTTTTCCTTGTGTATTTATTTTTCACATTTCACAGCCCTTGGCCAAGATCACTCATTTCCTCTGAAGTGACTTGTTCAACTTTTCCTCATCTACTTTTCCTTTTCATTTCTTTTTGTTTCCTTATTTATTTATTTATTTATTTATTTGTCTTTCACATGCCTCAGCTGTCTGCGTGTTGCATTGAAGAGTTTTGGATGTTACGGGGAAAATTTTATTTCCTTTATAACAGCGCACCTTGTATTTCAAGGAGAACGATCTGCTACTCTTGAGGATTTGTCTGTCTCAGCTGCATTATAATTGTAAAATGATTGCGAGAGTTTCCTGGACGTGGTGATTCATTCACATTTTGATGAGAGAGAGGAGCACAGGAACAAGCGTGCTGTTAACATCATGAAATGGCCATCTGCCCACCTCTCGTAAGGTCCCATAAAGCTGTCCCTCAGCACCACTTCTGAAGCGAGTTGCCTTCAAAGCACCAATTAATAGCACGTTGCTTCCTGGGAAGGAAATGCGGCTTCGTTCTTGCACAGCCAAGAACCACCTGGGAGACGTTCTGCTGCTTTTGACTTCCCATTATGAAAAACTGAGCCAACACGGTATTGATTTGCTACACCTGCTTATTTTTCTCAGACAACTTATTTCTCTGATGGTAAATTTTAAATGCTGGTTTTATTATTTGGAATTGGTAAATAAGTTTATCAGCCGCCTCACCTCCTAAGCATCAGTATCACTACATTTCAGCACCATTAAAAATAAATCTGTATGTCGATGTTCCTGCTTTCTACTCAAGGGAACAAGGCAAAGCTGCAGAGCAATGCATGTGCTCAAAGCCTGGTGTTCACATTTGGGACAGTACTACAGATTTATTTCCCTCACCTTGAGGACTACACCGAGGCACTTCTGTTAGGAATGTTTCAACTTTGATTGAAGCCCTACCTTTTTCCCAGGTGATGGAGGGGACTCCCACCAGTGGGTGGATGGATAATGTGTGCACCCCTGTGGTACCTAGAGGGTGTGGCTGAAGGGGAAGGCTTGGTGGCCTCAACATCCTAGTGCTTCGGCAGTTCTTGGCTGAAGCACTTGGGATGCTTCAGGTGGCTGAGCTAGTGCCAACTGTTCCTGAGATAATCAAAGTGGGCCTCTCTGAACTTTCTCCTCAAATCTGCTGGATTTTTTTTTACTTTTTTTCCTTGAGTACATGGCACTCTGCTCCCTGGAAACCTTTAACAAAATTAGGCTTTGCACCTCCTTTGCACTCCACGCTTCTGAGATGCAAAGTATCTGGGAACATAACATACAGATTTTACAGCCAGTGCTTTCAGACTATGGAGATAAATTCTTTGTACAAGAAGCTACAGAAAGCACAGTTACCAAATAATCATTAAAGACAGGGCTCTGTAACCATCTGTCAGTGCCACAAATAGGTACCTATTATATATATAGTGCCCTTTCCAGAGGTGGCCATCCGAGCTGCAGGGTGAAGACTTGCAGTGTTAAGATGTGTTTCATCTAGCCCAAACTGTGCAGACTAAAATTTCAGAGGGTAGTTTCTGCTGATTGTCTGGGCTCTGTCTCTATGCAAAAGAGAAACAATAGATGGGGAGGACATCATATCCAAAAATATTTGCTTGAGAGAGGTGGGGTGCATTCCCTCTTTCTTTCTGTAGGCAGGAAGAAGAGTGGAAACATTATTTAATTCTCATTGTCCTCTTTGCCTCCATTTTTAGGACATTTGTGGACTTTCATCTCCTGTAGTGACAACCTGATACCTCCAATCATACAGTACATGAAAGAAGGTAGCCTTTTTTCTTCATGCTTGCAGAGTAGTGATCTACCTGCCCGGGGAGAGATAGCGTTAGTTATTTGCACTTCCTGCCCACAGAGTGGGAGAACTCTCCGAAGAGCTGATCCTTCGTGACTTTGAGGTCTGTCATGTCATCTTTGAGCTTTTCCTGCCAGCAAATCACGCTCTGCACAGTGCTTTCTAATGAACCTAGTTAGTAACCTGTTTAACTCCTTATTCTACTGGACTGAAGTACTGCTGTAGGCAGATTTGGGTCTACAAGTGATCAAATTTTACCAGTTTTACACAACTTCTTTGTTCTTTGTATGAACAACTTCTCCCTAGGAGATTTATCTTACATGCGTTCCTGTTTTAACACAACTTAATGTCCCCCTTAACCCATCAACAGAACATAATGTTTTTTTTTGTAAATAATACCCAACTGTGCGCAGGATATCTCATTTTACTTCATATTGTTCTCTGTTCTCAGAGAAGTCTCTCAGAGGTTTGGACTCTGCAGATACTCTGGACACAGTTCTTGCAGAACTGGTTATGTCTTTTGTTCTGTAGCTGTTCCAAAACACCTTCGGCAACATGTGCTCTTTCACCTATTTTAACAATTTCTTATTTATTAGGTACGAATGCTCAGTTGCTTGTACGAATTACAGCCTGCACTGACATAGCTAAAGGCACTCCTGCCAAAATTGCAGGAAGGCTTATATCCTCCTGCTAACTTTTGCTAAAGCGAGTTGTCCATGACATCATTGTATGTCATTTGGTTTGGTTTGGCTTGGCTTGGATCTCTTCCAGGCCCAAAATGATGGCCCTAAAGCAAAATTATGAATTTTTGATTTTTTTTTTCTCAGTGTTTTCATGTTATGAAAATGAATTTAATTTATTTATTTATTTATTTATTTATTTATTTTTATAGGTACAACTCATGGACATATGTGGGAGAAGGTGTCACCTATTGGTAATGATCCATGGAGTCTGCTGTGCTCAGAATTATAGCCTGGTTTATGGTCTCGTCAAATCAGAGAATCACAGAATGGTTGAGGTAAGAAGGGACTCTGGAGGTCATCTGGTCTAACCCTCCTGCTCAAGCAGTGACACCTACAGTTATCTCCAGCAGAGATCCTGGAAGTGCACTGAATGACAGTGAGGACAATGAAGGGCCTGATGAAGAGCCAACAGCTGTGTGAGCAATTCTATTTCTACCCAGGGCACCTGGAGGCTTCAGGAGCCCAAACAGCTGCCTGCTGCTTTGAGTCACTAGGAGCAAGCTAACACACTAAGAAGGAGCCCTGCTGTTGCTTCATTACTGTCTGATTAGAGCAATTACATTGGACAAAACAACTAAGGAGCATTTTAGAGATCTAAACATATGTGGATAGTGCCATATTAAATGCCCTAAGGCATCCTCCAGTGCCCTGACTGCAGTTGGAGAGTGAGGAAAGTCTCAGATATTTTAAGGACTTTTAAAATTGCCTATGCTTAAACACCTCATTTGATCTCTTTTCTCAAAGTTAAATGAGCCCTGCTCTCAGCTCTGATTTACCTCAGGAATTTAATTGCTCTCCACTCCCCATACAGAGAGAACTGGAGAGAGATACTCAGTTTACCTAAAATCTGATCCCCCACACTGGAGATGTCTATGCAGTGCTGAAGTTGAGCGTAAATGCTGGTTGATGACATTTATTACTCAGATTACAAGTATACTTAGTGATTATCCTATTTTTCACAGTCTACCCAAATAGAAAACCGGCAAACCTTAATCTCCTCCATTATTTTTTTTTTTGGTGTTTTGTTTTGTGTTTGTTTGTATTTTTTTTTCCTTCTCTTAAATAAGCAGACAAAATTACCAGCTCTTCAGCATGCTTCTCCAGCTTGGGCTCATTTTTATCCACAGTGGAAGTCCACTGCCTCCATTAAAGCTCTAAATTTCATGGCACTTAAATCTGAGCCTCACTGCTCCAGGGGAGGTAGCTCTCACATTTTTAAAACCAGAATCTTGACTCCGTGCTGGAAGAGGCTGCAATCTTGTTGATTTTCAGTAGCGTGTATGTTACTTGGTGAAAGAGATGAAGTCAAAGCGTCCATCCTACATTTCTCCATCCTTCGTTATAACCAGGTTTCAAGTCCAGCTGGCTTACTTTGGTATCCCCGGAATTCGCCTTAATCAAACACGACAAGTATGAAATGTAGCACATTAGAGAGCAGTTTCACCTTCTGAGACGAGACATTGCCCAAACTTTACTACACCAGAAAGTTCCCTACCTAGGATCACGTGGAGCTGCAGTAATACTGCCGGTATAGCCGAGAGGTCAAACACCCTTCGAGCAGACGTCTGGGAGTGAGGACAGTCAGGCTCAGGTCTCTGCCCAGGACAAGCCAGTTCAGCTCTGTGGTTCACCTTACTGTACTGTAGGGTACTACTTCAAAACCAGGTATCCTTGAGACTTAATTTCAGATAAACTTATCATGAAAAATTCCACTGGTTGATAAAATTTATCACTTTACTTGAATCTTATTTCTTTTAAGCTCTCTTACAACAACAATAAACAAATAACTTCAAAAGTATTTATTCCTCTACTTTCTAGAGCTCAAACACCTTTCCAGATAAGGAATAGTTCTGGGCATTGATTTCGTATGAAAGACTTGATTTTATGGGCAATAGTATAATTCATTGAATGGCCTTTAGAGGGAAGCAGATCCAAAGAATCCATGGAGAAAGAGGAAAGGATTTTGCAAGAACAGCCTGCGAGATCTAGGGAAACAGAACCAGAGGCTGAGACACTTTGCTTGTTCTCTTGGGCCCTGCTTAGTTCTGGTTCACATTTAAACACTTTTCACATTATTCTAGCCTGAAAGCTCTCATATAGCAAAAGAAGCCGGGGATAAGTTATCTAAATTTGCTTCTGTAAGGAGACCTTGCTGCTTTGTCGCTCTTCCTTTAGCCTTCAAACACTCCCTTGACAACAGGATTTAGGATTTGGGGATGCCAGAGAACCACAGGAGCACAGAGGGCACTGTCTGGGTTAAGTACTCTGCCCTTGCTTGGTCCTCTCCACGTCTGCGTGGCATGTTGGCAGGGCACGAATGCCCCCATGGGACACTGTGCGCCTGTGTGCCACACTTCTGGCAGACCCGAGCTGTTGTTCTATGGGAGGAAAACAGATGTCCTATATATAGCCTGGAATGAAGTCATAAGTCTGAGGCAGTCTTAGAGAGAAGTTCATGCGTTTCCAGCACATGCACTTCTAGATAAAGAAGGTCCAAGCAATTAGCTCCAGCATTGGAGCTCTGACTGAAATTTCTGCAACTTCGTGGCTCAGTTTGGGCCACAGCAACTGTTCTCCCCAAGACAGATTGCTCTGGAGCATGCTCAATCCCAAGCACCAGTCTGGCATGTTTTATTTCATGGTGTAGATGAAGCCTTACAGGCTTCTGGAGAACTTGTAAAGTGGCAGAAACCTGGGAAAGGGCAAACTGTGCCAAAGAAGAAGAAAGACAAAAGCAAAAGCCAAAAGCAAATAACCCAACCCAGAAACAGCAGGGAATTATAAATTCATACACTTCGATTGCTGGATTTTTTTTGGAACATGTAGTCAAGTAAACTATTTGTAAGTACTACTTGTAAGTAAACTACTTGTAAGACAATGAAAAGTCACATAAAAGCCAGTATAGATTAGCAATGTCACACCGATCTTCTTTCCTGACTAGAAGGCCTTCTGAAAAGGAGACCATACTTAAATGTTGTGTACCTTGAGTTTTTTGCACTTAAAAACTTGAGTTTTTTGCAGCATGAAGTTTGACAAAATCACCATAAATTAGTGGCCCCAAATTCACTGAATCATCAGTGGCTTTCTGTCAGCGATGTCCTCAGATGAGGTTTGCAGGGATCTGCCCTGAACGTGCTAGCCTTCAGTGGGTCCTTAACACTGCTAGCAGATACAAACGCTGTTACTGCCTGCAGCGCTACAACACAAGCAATTGAAGCTATGTGCATGGAAAATAAAGTTTTCCCGGTTTTGTTACATGACTTGCAAGGTTATGTTCAAACTTCTGCTCTTCTGCTTCTGGCTTCTGCCTCTCTGAATGCAAATGCTGCCCCAGCCAACACATGCTACCTCGCTGCCCCTTGTCTCTGCCGCAGTTCTCAGGCTTATGAAAGAAGGTGCTAACTGTATTACAAATGAGATATCATGCTCCAGAATTACATAAAACCAGGTTAATTACATCAGTCTTGGTGTATCCCTTTTCGCCGATATTGTTGAGGGAAGCTGTAAGCAGATTAACGAGTGGTGGGTGTAAGTTTAAACTTTAATAACATGTGTTAACGTTCAGGGGTTATGTAAGAATGGTGTTTCAGAACAAAACATGTAAACAACATTTGATAACGTTTTATATGTTGTAGAAACATTACCAGGTTTGTGTACCCCTACTTGTCTTAATCAAAATTGGACTGATCATCCTAGCACGACAATTTCATTTTATTAGCAGTGAGCTTTTGAATCTCTAGAAATATGAATTAAATTCATAGGAAAAAAAAAAAAAAATACAAGAAGGCTCACATTCTCAGGCATTTCAAGGACAAAAAGGATTAGCAAAACTTCTGCTCCTGCCAAGTAAAGTCCAGTTGAAAATGCCAGCATAAAGATCAAGAGGAACGTGAGAAAGAAGAAAAACCTCTGCCTGGATAATGTGACACTTCCCTGTCCTCTTTGTCTATAGGTGAGAAAGATCTTTTCTGCATGCCCAGTAATCTGGATTTGAGTAGTCAATCCTAGCTGTGGCTATTACGGTCTTTCCATTCTTGGTGGCAAGGAAGAAAGATAGATTCTTCAGACAGTAATGAGAAAAGCATTTGGGACAACAGTCAGCATTGTCTGTCAAGCAGAATTAGCCCACTCTTTTTTTATGACTAATCTATTAAATATCTGACCACCTTCCAACCATTCAATTAAAATGACCTACAATTACTAATTCTAGGTATCACTTTTCTAGCATATACTCAAGATTTAGCCTTGGACCCTGGCTACAGCAACAACTGGCCATATAAAAGCTTCTGTTATAATCGCTGTTGGTGAACAATGGTATACGAGTTACTAGCACAGAAGCAGGACGTGAAATTAAAGAAATAGTCTATTTGTTCTTAGATATAACACAGAAGCTCAGATAAGTGGCCGACAAAAATTGTAGCTAAGATAGTTAGGACCGGGCTGGCTCCTACGCTGATGCCTGTTTCCAGTGCTTGTAGATTAATTTCCCCAGATACACAACAAAAGAAGAGCACAGTGAGATACAAGAACTGTTCCAAAGGGGAAGTTCTAAACAGTTTTTTGGTAAATAGTTTTCAAATGATGCAATTTAGAGCACATTATCAATGAAGACTGCCATCTTTATCTTTTCCTCTGTTGTATCAGTTGAAAACATCCTTGAAAATTTTGGAGAGCTTCTGGGACAGCATGGGGCATCTCTACCACTGAGACTTTTTGGCTCCCTGGTTATTATTGGGAATATCTATTATCAGAATTTCAGTCTTAATCTAATTATATTTATGCTCTCTGTGCATATTCTTCTCGGCCTTGGATGTGTTGTTCCAATAGTGTAAAAGTTAGAGACATCTTTCTCCCAGGAAATCTTTGTTGTCTTACGTCCTCCCCTCAAGAAACTCCATTAAAATCCAAACAACCCCTTAGGTTCCTATAGGATCATGCCCTCCACAGCCCCATGGACACTGTGGAGCAGGCAGGGACTGCTGAGCTCCCGGCCACCGCTGCTGTGTAGGCTGCTTCCTACCCGGCAGTCACGTTGCCGCTAACGCTTCTGGCTCCCGTCTTATTCTTGGGTGTGGTCTGACTGGATATTTTGATCCTTTTCTTCAAGACACAGAATAACTATAAACTATAAAACGTTTCAGAAGGAGAGCCAGGGTGCTGCACTTTCTAGATTAGGACAGAAATGATTCCAAACTGGGAAATACTGCGGTGACCGATGGAGAAACTCCCAGCACATTGGAGGAACAGCTTAACAAAGAGCCTACAAGCCCCACCAATCCAAAGGGCTTTTTCCTTTCACTTTTTGTAAAGCAACATGATCAAACAAGCTTGATCTTCTTCCCCCTCCTTCTTCCTCCTCCTTTGTGGCATAAACCTACCCGCTTCTTTTGAAGTTTACTCCCTAGATTATAAACTCTCGGGACACAGTCGGCCTTTCTTTTCTGTGTTTGCACAGTGCCAATTACAAGATGTACTCCTAGAAGCCAATAATAATAATTAATAATAAACATTTGTTCTGGTTTCAGTAGTTCCTGATAAGAGCAAGCCAAGCACAATGCCTGTGTTTGGTTCCTTTGTGGAGCACTGTATGAGCGAGATGTAATCCTGAAAATATGCGAATACAGCAGCTGACCATCAGCTAATTCCGAAATCTTTGTAGTTTTAGGGTAATGGTGGAAGTGGCACAGCCTTTCCAAGGCAAATACAGTATTGATCAACCTGATCATTCAAGAGAAAGAACACAATGTTATTGATGGAGGTAAAATATAGATATGAAATTCAGTAATAAACATGCTACTGTAAAAGGGAAATAACATAAGATAAACTTGACTATTGGCTGGATCGCCTATTCCCAATGAGGCTTCTACTTTTCCATGAGGAAACATGAAGTGTCTCTGCCTTGAGGATATTCCACTAAAGAATTTACGACTGAAGCTTGTTCCATAGTCATCGCTCAGTAGGATTTGATGGGTGTGCACAGAGGTGATGGCCTGTCCCTTCTGTATACACGTGCTGAATGAATGTGCTAAAGGCTGTTACTTTTAGGATTTACACTATTAAGGGACTTACTAAGTATTTTCAGTTTGGGGGAGAGGTGTCTCATGGAAATAAATGCCCAGTGATCATACCTCGCTCAGAGATCTCTCTGTACTGCCTCTTTTAGGAATCCATGCTGCAATCTGAACTGAAATGCACAAGCAGCTCTTTGCTTTAATACTCATGTGCATCAAACACAGGCTGTGGCCAGACCCAATGTGGTGAATGGTCGCTGTGCTGGCAGGAGATGTCTGCCCAGGGCTTGGTGCTTGCAGGGAAGGGGAGAGCCTGACAGCTGTCCTAACAGCACAGCTGCCTGCAGCAGCATTGCTAAGACAGCAGCCTGGAGTTACGCAATGGCAGGCGTGGTTTTTACTTAACCAAAGTCATCTTAAGCCATTCTGTCCTGCGGTGCAGCCACACTCTGTGTTATCACCCAGGCACTTGGCACAGATGTGTTGTTGGAGTTGTATCAGAGTAAGCAGTCGTATCAGAGGCAGCTCCCCAGCTCCTCACAGGGCTCTTTGCCAGAAGGACCTGATCATCAGCTGCACTTGGCACACGGGGCCCTGAAGCAGGACAGAGGTGGCCGCAGTTTCATTGAGCCATGGAATGGTTTGGGTTGGAAGGGACCTTAAAGATCACCCAGCTCCAACCCCCTGCCCTGGGCAGGGACACCTTCCCCCAGCCCAGGCTGCCCACAGCCCCATCCAGCGTGGCCTTGAGCACCTCCAGGGATGGGGCACCCACAGCTTCTCTGGGCAGCCTGTGCCAGGGCCTCACCACCCTCACAGCGAAGAATGTCCTTCCTTACAGCTGATCTAAACCTGCCCTCTCTCAGTTTAAAGCCATTACCCCTAATCCTATCACCACACCCTCTTACAAAAAGTCCCTCCCCAGCTTTCATGACCTTGCACTTGGCCTTGTTGAACCTCATGAGGTGTGCACAGGCCCACCCCTCAAGCCCATCTAGGGCCCTCTGGATGGCATCCCCACCCTGCAGCTTGTCAACTGCACCACACAGCTCGGGAGGGGAATGGCAACACTGGCGTAGGGAAGTGTGTGAGGGGAGAACGGTGAGAGCCATGCCAAAGCTGTGAGACTTGATGTGCTTAGATGCACTCTAGGTAATGAAGAATCAGCCCCTACGTCCCTTCAGGACCACATCCGCTATGCACAAGGCCAGTTAGTCTGGGTACTTATCTAACTTTAGGCACCCAAAGCGTAATATTTTGGTCTGAGATAGCAGCTATTTGACACAAATGTTAACTAGATAAGAGGAGCTTCCTCACAACATTTTAAACTTTCTCAGCCCATTTTAAAAAGTCCTTCTTTGTTCTCACAAACAGCAGCCTGGTTGCGGTGCTGCAGCTGGTGGGCTCCTGTGCCCCGCTTTTCCCTGCCAGCACTTGGGTCCTGTCTAACAGGCATCCCAAGGAGGGGGGTGGGAGCACTGGTTATGGAAGCAGCTTTTAAAAACTATACATGAAAATAGTTGTAAATAGTTATAAATAATTATATATAAACATATATGAAAATAGTTTGTATAATATCAGCTAAATAGAAGGATAATTGGGATAACTATAAAGGTATCACTAATACGTCTTTTATTATTATTTTGGGACAAGAAAAAAATAAAAGAGATCAGGCTATTTGCGTATTTTAGACCTAGTAATGTACTATACTTAGGGCAACATGTTTGGGCAGTCAAGTTGCTGGTATTATACCTCCCCTCCAATTTCTTCGTTATGAAATGTGTTTTCTGTAAATATTTCCTGATGTTTTCCTTTAAAAACTTTTGACAATGCTTTTTTAATAGGATGAAGTTCTGAGGGCTTGATTCAGCCTGAGCCTGGTATAGCTCCATCAGAATTTGTGGCGTTTCCCTGGCATCAACACTGCAGCAAAGTAGGAATGACTCAGGCTTTGAATTTCTTGGATTTTGCCACTAGGTACTTGGAACCAGCATTTCAAAAACTACTTTTAATAGCATCCGGAGATCCCCATTTACTTTCGAAGATACAATCTTCATCGTCACATACTCTGGAACAGCACACTTGCATTCATGTTAGCAGCTTAATTATGCATCAATTACATGGGAGAATTTTAAACCAGATTTGCTGATCCTTTTGTTTCACGGATTTGACTAAAACATTCTGTTTATTTTGGTATCACTTTCACAGCTGGCATGACTGATTTATCTGATGACTAATTTATTTGACTCCAGCCCGAGATATGCTGCCAACACTTCAACAAAGGGCTCCTTTGGACAGGGTTTATATTGTCTCAGTGCATTCCTATTAAATGCTTTATGAAAATGTCCATTGATTCCCCTGAGTGGCCTGCCAACTATATGGCTTTAAACAACTTCACCAGCCTTGATTAACCTTTTGGCCCACGGTAACTACTCCTCCACTGTCCTGGTATCATTCTTTCAAGAAGGATGGCGTTATTTCTGCGTGATGAAAACAAGCTGTGAGAGCCTGGGAGACAGCTTGAGTTTGAGTATGCACATGCGCGCACACAGCATGTTTTATGTAAGGCCATTCCGAAGAATAGGTGGCAGGCTTAGTTTCTGAAATAGCTGCTGTTCTCTGGCATGAGGGAGACCCAGGCTGCCAGCAAATGCCTGTCAGAGGCTTGTTTTCCATACTCATGCCCATCACCACAAGATGGCTAGAGAAGAACGTGGATTTCGCATCCTAGCTGTGTGGAAAAAGAGACAGTGACACACACTTTGCACATCAAGGATAGTTTGGGTCCTGCTCAGTTAAAGGTCTACTCAGTGAAGACCGAATACTGAGGGATGGAAAGGGGGTCCTCAATTTGAGGGGGCATTTTAAGGGCTGCACTACTGTACCCCTGCAGCAGCTCGGGGCGAAGTCTTGCTTCCTTCGAGCAGTCTGCCTGCGACAAGGGAGGGATGTGAAATGTGCAAAAGGTATTGCAGCAGGAAAGGAGGAAATTGCACTTTTGTTTGGACTGAAAGGTGTGGGCACGAATTACATCCACCGGATCTGAGGTAGGGTAGGATTCACCAGCAGGTATCTGCTGAGTCAGGGTGGGAATCAGTCGAATTCAAGTGCCTGAAGAAGCAGGAGAATATTTCCTCGACAGGGAAAAGGGAGAAATATGGGACCTACACCATTCAAGATTATTTATGAGTGAATCTTTGTTCTGTACACAAGATAGTAATCTCATGGCAAATCTCAGCTGTTATAGAGGACATTAAGCTTATTTGAAGCATTGCCTCTCCCTGCCAGCCTTGTTTGACTCTTCCGAGAGCTGGCCATTAGCTGGATGTTTTTGTTCAGATCCTAATCTACATGCTGTTTATATTTGATACAAGGAAGATACGTACAGCTTGAGTACTTCAAGCGTTTTGGCCTGTATTGCCTCCCTGTCTCCTCCAGTTCAGGCTGCTTCAGATACATTAGAAGAATATTTTTTGGCAATGAAAATAGCACAGAGAAATGACATAGGATAAATGTGAGTGTGCTGCCTTTGCTCAGGGCTGCAGATTACTCAGCAATATCTAGGCCAAGTCAAAGGAACAAGTATGTTACACAGAACTATGTGCTCTACAAGCACAGGGGAAAAAGCCTACCCTGAATTCAGACAAAAAGTAGGAAGTGTACATAAAGAAAGTGCAGGAGGATTTAATATTATTAACCAACCTTTGCAGACCAGAAGTCCACCGAAAGACCTCTGTAGACCAAGGGCTACCAACAAGTGGACCTTAGATAACTGATAAATCATCTTTTCTGAACTAAAGCTTTCCAGCTAAGCAGGCTGCAAATGGGAGTCAGAGAGGGAAGAGGAAAGGACATTGCACTTCTGGTGACTTAAACAGACCACAGGGTACAAGGTTGAACTGGTTCAGGTAACCACAGGGTAACAAAATTAAGCTAAGGGTTAGATCTAGTCTGCTTGTAGACAGATGAAAAGGGACAGTTGGTTTTAGGGTACAATGCTGAAATTGATCATCATCTTCATAGCAACTCAGGCCCACCACTTCCTGTGGCATTGCCACTGGATAAGGGGAACTGATTCTTTTCATCCTGTTTGCAGCCACTTTTTACGTATTTGAAGGTTATTTTCGTGCCTACACTCGGTTTAATCTTCTTTAGAGTAAACAATCTTAACTCTTCCAGTCTTTCTTCATAGGTCATGTTTTGTAAACCTTAGCGATTCTGGTTGCTCTTATCTGTGTTATTTCCAAGTGCTCTGCAGCGTGCTTTAAGTGTAGTACCCAAACTGGACACAGTACTGCAGCAGAGGCTCCTGCCTGGGAGCAGAAACACTCTCACATTGTAGACACAGGCAGGCTCTTGCATTTTGATTTGTTTTATTTTATTTTAATTTAATTTTGCAACAGCGTACTATCTATATGACATGCTTTGCCTGACTCCTAACTGAGATGCCCCTGGATATTGGAGTAATCCCTGTTGGTCCAGCTACACAGAACCAAGAGCTAGCCAGAAGCAGGTGGGATTGTTTTTAGTGCTGAGTTTCCATTAAGTTGTTTAGAGAGAAGAAGGTTCATAATTTGAGGTAGAGAAAGGGTTAGATTATACAAACGTTATTTGAGCAACTGCGCTGGGTCAGACATAAGGCTGAACTGATTTACGAGCCTGTCTTTGCTAGTGGCATGAAGGAGACAGTAAGACTGCAAAGATGTTGAGAGAAGAAGAAAAAAAAAGAAACAGGTCCATTTAGAAAATATTGCTATTGGTAGAACTGAGTGAAAGCAGATGTAACCCAGTGAACTTCAGACCTTAAAATAATGCTATTTCTTTCACTTACTGAGAAAAATGAGCAATGCCAGTGAGAAAATCTCTGGCTCTAAAAATCACTTCGCATGACTCATGTATAATAGAAATGAGTGTTTGGAAACAGACTTTTCCTTGTCATTCCTTCTTCTTTTAAAGCAATAACCAAGTGCTAAAAGACTTTTATTTTCTAGTTCTTCTCCCTCTTCAACATTCTTTGGGTTGAAATCTACAAGTTTTTGGAAACGATCTAATTTCTTCTGGTCAAGTGGTTAGCTTTTGCTGAGATTGCAGAGAGCTTGGCCCAATCTCTCCCATATTGACGGTGGGGGCAAAAATGTCACCAGCAGCTCAGGGCAGAGCCTTTGCACCTCACAGGCTCGCTTTTTGCTTTCCAGTAGCTTGTCTGCATGTTACCAGCTAAGAGCAGTGGGGAAGGAGGAGCGGTGATCTGAGTACATGTCCTTGCTAAGACTTCTGCCTCCAGCCTTCCTCCAGACATGATCTCTGCCCTGAGCCCAGGCCAACTCCTCTGCTGTGCTTAGACAGCTCCTCTGGCACCAGCCTGGAGGGGGTGAATGTCCTGGAAATGGTCATGCAGTGCAGGACTTCCTATCTCAGGTGTATCATCACACCCACTGAGCTGAAATCCTGCACCCACAGCGTCAGGGACCCTAAGCACACTGGGGCCCATGTTGGTGCTACTTTGGGGGTGCCTATAAAGGGCTTGCTCGTGGTGGCTAGACACCCTGCAGCAGCCGTGACTGGGGCTCTGCTCTTTCTTCAGACAAAGCTACTGACCTTTTTTGTTTCCAGTGCCTCCTAATGATCTGCTTCCATTAAGCTGATGTATTTTGGGTGGCTGTGGTCTCTTTGCTTTGTCAAGAGCTCCCTCCCTGCCCTCTGGCCCAGCAGTTCCACACTGGGCTGGCTTCCCTCGGCTGCAAGTGTTTTATCTCCTTGCAAATTGTTCCCAAGAATGAGGAGTGGGGCGAGTCTGGAGATGTACTTGCACACTCAGATCTTGCTGGTTGATTGCAAATCCTAGCAGATGGCTGAGAAAACCCGGCTGTGCCTTCATCTGCCCTGGGACTTCCCCTAAGCCTCCCCAGTAACCTCAGCAAGCACCACGCTGCACCGCAGCTAGCGAGTGACCTGAGAAAGTGATCAAACATTTGCATATTACTGCAAACATAAAAATAATAATAAAAACCTGTGGGACGTGTGATGGTGTGGTGTCTCTCTTATCAACAGGCTCCACAAAAGCTCCTTCTTTTGTTTATAAGGAACTACAGACCAGAGATGTCTGCTTCTGCAGACAGGAAGGGTGAGGGGGGGGGAAACACCCCCACTTGTTTTCTGCTTTGAGTGAAAACATTTCTCTGAACCAAAGAAGGTAGCGAAGCTGCTTGGCAAACAGGCTTGTGTTAAGTACCTTGGCTGGAAATGTTTCCGCGTGTTCCTGTGCTGCAAGGCGTGACAGCGCCCGGCTCCCTGCGTGCTGAGGGGAAGGACTCCCCACCACACGCAGCCGGCCCCCTCACAGCCCACCACGCCACAGGTTTGAGTTCACCCAGGGGTGGTAGCCTCTGTCTGTGAGGAAGGACGCTGTTTCTGACCATCTGTGTCTCCTGCTGTTTGTCTCCCTGAGCATACCGAGCACAGCCCCTCAGGGGGGTCACCAGCACCAGACAGGGTAAGAGAGCTTCACCCCTAGAAGTGAGTTAGAGGAACCACAGGCTGGGATATGGGTATGGTCTGTGGTGGTCTGGGCTTCCTCTGTGGCTTGCTATCAAGGTAAGAAAGGACAGGGGGCAATGAAAAGCCTGAGGTGCTGTCAAAAAGCATGACAGAGCTGTGGGGAGTACCTGGGCGCCACGGCAAAACTGGGCTCCAAAATCGTGAAGCCAAGGCCAAAGCACGGCTGTGGCAGTGCAGAAGATCCTAATGCGGAGACCCAAACGGCCATCGCCCTTTTAGAGGTGAGTCCTCTCTTGTATCACAGTCAGGAAAGTGACTGAGAGGCACAGGGAAGCACAAGCACATGTGGAGAAGCACGACCCTTTTGCTTTCTGCCGTACCCCGGCACTGATCGTCACCATCTCCAACCACGCTGCCGTGGGTGAAGGCCGTATGCAGCCTCCTGCTGCTCTAGGAACACACGCTTACAGCTGTAGATTATTTCTTTGCCCTTGGCTACCTCAGCTTGGACCCCAGCTGGGCTCCCTGTGGCTCCTGGAGGATTTACCCCTCTCAGATACCTAACAGAGGCCTGTCCTCCACCCAGCCTTCCTGGGCACTGTTAATGTGATGTTTCCTCTCTGGCCTTTGCTGCCAGACCCCAGGGTCGGCCAGAAACACCAAAGAAGCCCTGTGACGGAGATGCCCTTGGAAGAAGAGGGCTGAGGGGGGAAAAACAAAGAGGATGAAGGCCGTGGTGCCAGCAGAGACCATGCTGTAGGAAGCACTGGTGTGCACAGACCCTAGCAGAGCTGGGGCAGCAGGGCACGAAGTCCTGGCTGCTGGCACTTGGCCAGGGCCGCAGCACATCTGAGCTCCTGACTCAGCAGGAATTGACCCAAACCCTGGCTAGGGAGGAAAACTAATTCTCTGCCTTCGAGTTACATCCTGTCCCCGGCTCTGGTGAAGCTCTGGCTAGGACACTGGGTGGCTTCTGATCTGGTGTGTTGTTTTTTTGGCCAGGTGGCATCACCTTGGCATTTCAACAAATCCCACCTCTGGCTACAGCTGATGTGGAGATTTTGTAGATCAGCAAGGTGATACCCAGCTCATCAGAAAAACTGAAGAAGCTTTGGCTTTTGCTCTTGCAGGGACCTTCGATCTGAAATTGGAGGTGTTTGTGAGGGTGAAAAGGCCTCTTGGGTCCCAGCCAGAAAAAAACAGGTCTGCTGGAAGGGGGACTGGGCCTTGCTGCACGTGGAAGCACAAGAGTTATGACTTATTAAAAGCTGACACTTAAAAATGCTGAGTTTTTGTGAAGACTAAGCATGAACCACTGAGTTTATAGGGAGAGGATATTAAGTAACCATGAGATTAGAGGTTTTGTGATAGCCACTGAGTAAAACAAAACTACTTGCAGCATGAAAATGTTGAAAGGTGGTGCAAATTAAAGTAAAATTGTCTGTTGCATTGGCTTTGCTGGGATATAATCATATAATCAGTTTTGTAAGCTGGAACATGGCCATTAAAAACATGCTATGGAAAAGCCAGATGCCATTAACTATTACTTAGTTGATTAAATTGCCTCTCTTCACCACTTTGTGAGATAACCACATCTGCTTTTAACAGCACGGCTGACTCTGGGCCCAGCATGTAGTGGGATGCCTGCATGGGGTGGGATGCCAGCCGTGGGCAGCTGCTTGGGTTTGCGGTGGGTTTGCAGCAGAGAAGCTGTTTGTGCCTTTGCAGAGGCTGTTTTTCCTGGTAGCCCAACTAAGCACAGCACTGAGATATGGGCAGTGAGTCACTTTCACTGTTTCTTAGTGGCTGAGGTCGGGTTTCTGCTTTTGCTGCTTCCAGGACGAAATATCAATAGAAAGGCTTTTATGTGATACTTTGTGTTATTGTTTATACATTCATTTGTGAAGAAGGAAAAGGCAGTCTCCAAATAAAGGAATATTTTGGCGGATTTCCATCTGTGGCGGAAACTTAGAACTTCTGAGCCCTCGTTTCCTTTGGAAATACGAAGCAGTGTGCCTTGCCCTGAACACATTTACGGTGTCACGGAGTATAAGCCCAAGACATCCCTTTACATCTGACTGATAGCTGCAGAAAAATAGCCATACATCTTAGCTGGTGTTTCATGGATACAGAAATAATAGCAAGTGTAAAGGTTGGTAGAGTAAACCCAATAGAAAAACAGCATATATATATATATATATATATATATATATATATTCTTGGGAAAACAAATTCCTAAGACTCTTCAAATATTCAGTTTTGCTTCTCATTTTGGCTGTAGGGTATCAGACCTGGTCTTCAATACCTCTGCTTTTTACATTTTTTCAGATCCATTTTATTAAATTTAAAAGACGAATATCCAGGTGACCAAGTTATTTAAGGTAAGAGATGAACAAAAGGTTCTCAGGAGACCGCATGTGGCTGAATTCAAGTACGTGCTGTGCTGAATTTAGGCCACAAATGTTTAATTTCTAGATTTCTTTAATATTTGGGTAGACAACGGTGTCTCCCAGCATCCCATATTAAGCCACAGTAGTAGCAGAACAACAATCTGGCTTTCCAGCTGTCTCTCCAGGCCAGCACATTTGCTCATCCCCTGTCAGTCCTGTGCACTGCATGAACAGTGGCCACCTTGTGCTACAGGCCTATCCTACTTAGCCACCACCCTTGTTCCTGAGTGATCCTGCCCAGATAAATGCCAGCAGGTAGGGTCTGTACACCAACAGATTCTGGCAGATGTCTGCTCAGATGATTATCTGTGCCATTAAGTGGCTCTTTTTGACGTCTCCTTCATTTTGCCTCATGCCTCTTGGTTCATTTCTCTCTGACAGAAAGACTGTGCTGGTTTATTGTTAGCAAAGAAACTGGTGAAAGTTGGAATGCTTGGTGTTGTGATTTGGATTTTGTTTTGAATATATGTGTTTTTTAACACACCTCTGCCTCACCACCTGCACCCCAAGGTCAGCAGAGCCATGAGCAGCTGCGTGGCTGCTCTGGAGAAGTGAGGCCATGGAGTGAAATGTGCAGAGTGGCGAAGAAAGTGTCCCTGCACACGGAGAAGCCCTGCTTTATGGCACAGCCAGCAGAGTGATTTCCTGTGGTAGGAAATACATCCCTGGAGGGGAAGCCACGCAGAAGCACTGGGTTCCTGGTAACACCCCTGGTAACACCTCTGCTCCAAACCTTTGCTCTCATTCACGTCAGCGAGCCACCCAAGAGGATACAGCGACCAGCCTCGAGAGCATCACGGCATCCAGTCCAGGGAAGGGCTACAGGGAAAGCCAGGCACTGTAGGACTCGATGCATGTGGGCTGTGGAGAGGAATACCCCAAGCACAGCTCCATTGAAATGGCTGCACTCATCTGGCATCTTGCATTGGAAAGCTATGTGTAAGTACCATGAAACACAGAATAACACTGACACTCAGGAATTTTATACCCCTCTTGCCTCTGTAGAGATTGTTTTCTCTACCAAATTGGCATTTAACTCACACCTGCCCAGCCAGCTCCATGTGGTGTCCACAGCAGAGATTTTTATGCACATAGATTTTATTATCTCTGCAGTTTCTGTTCTCCTGGCTGTTGGCTGCACTCATTCCCACATGCCCAGTCCCAGGCTGCTCATTGCTCAGCCTCTCTCACCCCCTTTCCACTACTCCCTGCAAGTGTCATATGTGCTAGAAGGCTCCAGATTTTACATCTCAGCAATGTGAATTCCAAAACCAGAAGCTTTAATGGTTTGCACTGCAGTGTCTCCTCTCCCATCCATCTCCCATGGCTATTTTTGCCAGGTTTCCTCTCTCTTCCTGCTGCAGGGACTTTCAAAAATGAGATGAACTGCATCACCATGACTTCAAATGAAACTCTGTGTGTTGCATGATTGCCAAAAAATATAGAAGAGAATATATGGAGAGAATGGGCCCTACGCTCCCCTGCCAAAAAATATAGAAGAGAATATATGGAGAGAATGGGCCCTACGCTCCCCAGTGCATGCTATAGGAAAGCTCCTTGCACCCACCTCAGTGCTCCCAAGGCAGGCCAGGGTAACAAACTGTTTGAACAGAGGTATTTTAAGACATTGGCTGCAAACCAATCGCTGCAGAGACCTATTCATTTTGCAGTACACTCTCTGCTGCTATGTAGGAGTAATCAAAGAAAACTGAAAGCAAAGCAGAGATAGCAATCTATTCTGGCGTGTGTATTAGAAGATGAAAGAGCTTTGTTATTAATGCCCCAATAACAACCTTTGCATTCCCATCCCTGCACCAGCTGCATGGAAAATACGCTGGCAACTAGCAGCACTTCCCAGACTCCCCCGCTGACTTTCTGCAAGTGAAGACCACGTCTGGGGGACTGTCCCAAATCTATCAGAGTAAGGATAACTGAAGAGAAGCACAAGAAGCGCTGCTTTTGCCCAGTTCTTGACAAAAGTGCGAAAGATGCTCAGCACCTTAACCTCTGCCCATGTACAGAGGTGGGAAGGTAGATGGCTCGTAGCACAAAAACACGACTGCAGAGATGCTGCCAAATTTCCAGGTATAAACAAGAGCTAAAAAGGAGTCTGTTCTGCAGGGCCTTATCTTTTCCTGGAATCCTGCAAATTTTAAAGCAGTATCAGCATCTGTCCTATGTAAGCCAAGGGTCAGCTTTTCCTCCAAAACAGGCAGCTGGCTGTGAAATCCTCCAGTACTTTCCACCTGGTCCCACACAGCCTGGCCCTGCAGATCTTGGACCCTCTTTGTGTGTGTTTGTGGTTGCAGATCCCCCTCAGCAGGCACAGCTCTTTCCAGTCTGCCCCACAGCCCTGGACCATTCTGGTTCAACTAATTAGCCAGTGCCAGGCAGTCTTCATGGTAAATCACAGTAAACAGTGATTCATTGTGGTTTAGATTATGATTTTTTCAGAACTTATAGATTAAAATCTTAGAAACAAAAGGCTAGAAGAGAAAACAAAATTGGCAGCAGGATTCCTTCTGAACCACTTCAAAATCTCTATCCTTCAATGCCTCAGCTCTGAGATCCAAAAATCCAGGCTTCACAGAGCTGTTCTGGCTCTGCATGTTTCCTCTGGAACCTTCCACCCACAAGGAAGCCCTGGGCTTTGCTCTGGATCTACTGCTAAGCTGCTGCTGGAGATACCTGGGGGCAAATGTCTTGGGTACCGGGCACAAGCTGCCTCCTCCTGTTCATACATGCTCTGCTCTGAGTGGCCCTACTGCATCCAAACCAATTCCTTGCCTTACTTGAAGCCACCCGACCAAGGCCCATTATTTCTCAAGCCATCTCCTACCTAGGCTGAACTGTTTAACTCACTTTCTTCCTTCGCTTTGAGGGGAGATGCAGTAATACGCAATGCATAACAGGTGTCCCAAACCATTTGCTGTGTGTTATCACAACATCTTGGGACCTCTAGGGTGTTACCACTTTTCTTTAGGGACACAATGTGTCCAAAGCTATCTCGCCTGACCCAGTTATCTAATGTCAGGACTGAGGACAGGAGCTTGGAAAGAGGCTTGCTGCCATGGAGGAGCAAGCAGTGAGAGTGGAGAACAAAGATTAAATGTCCTGTTGTTCTGGGTACACGAGAGTCTGTGCCGGAACAAACATTTCAGACAGTCCAAACACCGACCCTTCTGCCTAATGAGAAACAGAGAGTACCTTGGAAAAAAGCCATAAGCATCTGGGGGGAGTTGTGGCCATGTCTCACAATCTTCATTCCCAAATGTGAGGTCTTGATCCTTCTTTCTTTCTCTTTCTTTCTTTCAGTTTCTATCTTTCTTTCTTTCATTTTCTTTCTTTCTTTCTCTCTTTCTCTCTTTCTCTCTCTCTCTTTCTTTCTCTCTTTCTCTCTTTCTCTCTCTCTCTCTCTTTCTCTCTTTCTCTTTATCTTTCTTTCTCTCTTTTTTCCTTCTTTCCTTTTTTCCTTCTTTCATTTTCTCTTTTCTCCTTCCTTCCTTCCTTCCTTCCTTCCTTCCTTCCTTCCTTCCTTCCTTCCTTCCTTCCTTCCTTCCTTCCTTCCTTCCTTCCTTCCTTCCTTCCTTCCTTCCTTCCTTCCTTCCTTCCTTCCTTCCTTCCTTCCTTCCTTCCTTCCTTCCCTCTCACATTCCCTCCACACAACCTTGCCAGTGCAGTTCTGACCTTGTTTTCCTACAGCAGCCCATGTCTGGCACTCCCTGTGCAGCAGACCCTGCAGGAGGACAGCTCAGCCCGATGAGCTGGGGTCTGGGGGAGCCAGGGGCTGGGAAGGAGCCGGGGCTGCGCCTGCAGCACCATGGAGAGAGGAGCACGGCCACGTCCCGCCAGGCAGCGAGCAGGGAAGGGAGCAAGGAGCAGGGAGCAGGGAGCAAAGCACGAAGCTGCAGCCCCAGCCCTCACCCCAGCCAAGCGAGGCTGCTCAGGGTACAGGGGCTGCGACAGCAGTTGTCATGTTTCAGCTTCCTTCCACCTCTTGGATGTGTCACAGCATCATCACGCAATGGCAGCTCTGCGTCTGCCTGCCTGCGTGGCCCAGAGGGCCTGGGCATCGTCCTTTCGGTACAGGCACTGCTTGCACCACTTGGCCCCGCTAAAACGAGCACCAGCAAGACCAAGAGATGTCAGCAGAAGATCTGAGGCTCACACAAGCAGAGGCTGAAGGAAGCACGTTTCTTCTGCTTCATGGTACACCTGCCTGGACGCACGGCATGGGGAGCCAGAGAGCGCAGAGGAGTCATGAAGCGGTGCCGTAGGCTGGCGTGACAAATGCTGAGCTAATTATTTGGAGAAACACAGTAGCTGCCCCGGCTGATGAGGGAAGGAGGAAAGGGGACAAATCTGAAGAACTCTGGTGTATAGGAATTCAGGATGATAAGCACAAGAGGAAGGAGAAGAGAGGTGACTTCTGCCCATGGAGCATTGAAGACCTAGTGGGAGACAGGGTGGGTGGAAATTTGGCCATAGAATTTGTATCTTATTGACATCCATGACAGCTCTGGATTTAGTGACCTTAGTTCCCAGGCTCTCCCTTTGATTAAGGTACTTTGTGGGTCTTATTTACTGGTAAGGACTGCGAGGTTAATCAGAGGTTAGTGGTTTCATAAAGCACTATTCTCTCCGTTAGCTTTAGTTTATGGCATTTATTGACTGCATGAATTTATGCCTATGAGTGATGGTCACTTGGTTTTGATCGTATCATTTCCAGAAGTATATATGGTGCACTGATAATCGCCATCAAGCTAACTGTGGAGACAATGTTCCCAGTTAATATTCAGCTTGAAGTTTGCTATATTTGTGTCAGATTTGGTGAATGACTTTGTTGCAGACTTCTCCCAAAGCAATTGATTTAATGAAAGATATTGCCTCTCCCCACAAACATTGCCATAAATGACTGTAGCTACAGCATATTTGTGCTACAGTGAATACTCCATACTCCTCCAGGAGCTTTCATCCTCATCTTTCAGTCACTGCAGCTGATTACCCTGGATGTACAAGTACAATTACATCCAGCAACAGCCCAGCTAGCTGGGGTGCTCTTAGCAGTGTGGCTGTGCTAACTCAGGCTTCAAAAAACAAGAAGCCCTCAAGGTTTGTAGATGGGCTGGGTTGTACACACTGAGATCTTCTTGCCTTGGCTGTGCTCCTGTCAGCACAACTGGTCCTTTAGCTGAAAGCCAGTTCTGGAATACACCCGCACACTGCCAAGGACAGCGGGGTGGTACTGCTCCGAGGAAGACCTTTGGAGTCTGTTTTGTTCTCGTTCTTCTTTTATTTTTTTTTCTAGGGGAAAAAATCTTAAAGCTTCATAGAGGTTGAATAGAAACCTTTACTGCAAAAGACCCTGAAAAATGCAATCAAAACTTTGATGATCAAATGAATCTGTGTTGGAATATCAGTGACCTATACTGTTTCTTACTTTTTTTTTTTTTTTTTTTGGTGAGGCAGTAGGATAACCTAAAGATGGGCAGGAGTGGAGACGGAGCTTGTGTAACAGAGTTATCTTTGGCTGTAGGACAAATTGCAAGTAGATTCCATAAAATCATAAAGGTGCAGTACAAAAAAAAAATTATTTTGCCAACCCTGCCTGAAGTCTCTAAGTCAATGATGATGATATATTGAGGGTCTGAGTACAGATGGTACTTCATTACTTCTTCAGCACGAGCATTTTATTGTTTTACAATGTAGGACAAAGTGAGAGTGCAAAGCTCTTTCCCTGCTGAACTCCTGTTTTTCTTGGATTACCAGGGGTTTATGTTTAGCAGGTTTTCCAAACAAAATACCTCAGTTTTTCCCAGTAGTGTTTATGCTACGTGTAACACTACCCTTTGCTACTGCCTGCACTGGCAAGTTAAAATTAGACTTCCTAAATGTCAGTTCAGCTGTGTGCTACCCTCCTATTTTAACAAGCGCACGCTACTTTAATTTGCTGTGAATTTCTTGCCTATATTACCCAAAAGAGCAAATAAGCCAAATCTTACTCAGATGGTTAAGTATATATTTAAGGGGTATACACATACCGATGTGTAGTTTGTTTATTCAAGTTTCAGTCTGCCAGCGGTCAAAATAATAGTTACGATACAAAACACAAGTGGCAAATGGAGTGCAGCTGATAATTCTGAGAGCAGCTTTTGTATGAATTATAACAGCAATAATGGAAGTTTCTAGTTACCGAAGTACTTTACATTGCTTTAAACAAATTTGAAGATGTATGCCTGAAAAGAATAATCACTGTTTTTTTTTCCTTTAAATCTGAGTAAAAATAATGCGTGAATTGTTATTTGCAAAGGGATAATATTTACATTTAAAGCAAAGGAGGTTTGAGTTTCTATGCCTTTTAGTTCCTGGTGACCAGCATTCTTGAAGCAATGTACAGGTATTCTTATGCATACAGATCTCTCACGTGTGATTTGTGATGGTGTGGAGCAGAGCATAGTAAAATGTGTTCAAAACTGATGCTGAGTTTTATGTCAAAATCCTCTGTAACATGTTGGAGTCAATCTGTGTACCCCAGCATGCAGCCTGATGTGGCAGGGTGTGAGAGGCAAGAGAAGGCACGGGTCTGTAACACCCCCACATTTCCATGTTTCCACGTGTGTATGTGGGGTGTGCGTGTGCGTGCATGGCCCTGTTCGTGTATTATGGCAGCAACCGTGGAACAACACATTTTGTGCCTCATTCACCAACTGAGGGTTTGCTTTTATAATTATTTTTTTATAATTTTTATAATCATATTTGGTGGTCTCATAAGAGCTTTGTATGACTGGTTATGTCTTGGATGGATTTCTGTTCTGTTTCCCTAAAATACCAGTGTCTTAGCCCATTTTTTTCCTACCCTAGCTCGACTTTCTCATGCTCATGCGCTGACCACATCCAGAAAAGAGCAGTCCCTCTCCCCTTGCCCTCAGATGTGGTTAGGCACAGTTTCACTGTGAACACTACTCTTCCTGTTGCCTCAGGGCTTAACAACAAACAGAAAACAAGAAGTTTAGAAAACTAAAGTTGAAATATTAGCCTGTGACACAGCGAGCACACACACATGCCCTTAATTTCCAGCATGAATATTTGTGTGGTATTCGCAGATGTAGTGCTTTGCTATCGAGTTTCCTTGCATATGAAGAAGTGCTGACAGCTATCACAGATTTTACTATCTTTCCTCCTCTCCCCCCTCCCGTACAAGCAAGCAGCATACTTATTTTGCGTGGAAGTTAGCGCTGGAGGACAGTTTGGTCCATCTCTCTGCTAACAGTGGCTTGTTACTGATAGTGCATTTACTGGAACTTTGTCCAGGACGCTTATCTCACGTTACCAACCACACAGTAGAGCTTACTGTCTTTCTTGAAATACATATCACTTCTACAGAGTTGTTTCTGATATTCTGCCTGCACTACCCCTTACTTCCATTCTTAACAATGCTTTAATCATAATCTCTTGCAGAAGCCAAACTAATCTTTCTCTCCTCGGGCTCCCATCTTGCAACGCACGTCACTCTCCACACGTTCCAGTTAAATTGCACGTACCTTCCACTTTGAAGATAGTAAGGTGAGGTCTGCAGTGAAAAGCACCCAGCGCGTTGCCTGCACAGTTCATCCAAAGGCCCTGGAAAACCCAGGTTGCGGTGATAACAGAAGATGCTCGACTGGTGACCTTCCACTCATTCGATGCAGTAGCAGCAATCGCGGCCACTAGCCCACAAAAACAAAATATAAAAGCTATGATCTGTATTCCTAGCATGTTTCCCTGTAACCCGGGGACTTAGTAATGCCACTGTGCGGAGAGGAAAGTACTTCAGTCATGTGAGTAAGCAAAAAGACATAACATAAGCAAATTATACTTGAACAAGTTCAGTAACACTTGCTACAGAAAGTTAATGTGGCTGAAAGAAATTGTCGCGCTTGAGTGATTTTGAGAAAGGCCTTAGGCGTTACAAATGTTTAGAAAGAAAGACAAGGTACAACTTTATGGGAGCTAATTACCAGCACTTACTTACTAATTTCTAATTGTAAAAAATAATTAAAACGTTTTCATACTTTTTTCAATTATGGTATTCCAGTTAATGCTTAATTTTTAGTTAATTGGAAACCTACAAACATTGCATCTAGCAAAAAAAGTTCAGAGTCCAAACTGTACAGTGCTATTTAACAGATTACCATAACATTTTAGAAGGATCACACAACAATTGAAAAATGCATTTTGAAAAGGCTGTGAAATTAATTCAGCCATAACTAGCTGCCATACGAGCAGTTGTAAGACAGCAACGTCTTGGAGGCTGTGTCTGTGAATGCAATCGTGGAATAACAAATCTGGAGCAAGAACAGAAATAGCAAGCGGTCCCTTTGCTGCAGTAGTGAGGAGAATTAACTTGAAGTAGCCTCCATCAAGTTTTATTCTCTGCTCTTCAAAGAAAATTTACTTCTTCTTATGGTACGTCTTCCCTGCTCGGTGAACATGGTGCAGGAACATCTGTCCTACCACTGACTGAGCTCCCACAACCTCGTGCCATGAAGAATCCCCAAAGAACACCACTGATTTAATAACGTGTCATCCTTACAGTGCTAGGCACTGATTCTTAACAGACCTGTCCAGCCTGGGCTCAGCACCACGCTGAAGCAGCTATTCTGCTTCCAGTTCCTGAGTAAACTCAACTGACTCCTGTGGGCTCTGCACATGGCTTCACAGACATATGTGGTCTTCAGGCTTCTGAGATGCCAACTTCCAGCTTTATTCTTGCTGTCTTCATGCTCTGGCCCTTCTTGGCCTCCTTTCTTAAAAAGAAGCATATATCTCCTCTCTTTGGTCTTGCATTATGCCATTTGGTGATGTGCAATCACCCAGGGTATTGAGTATGCACCATCACTTTCGACAGTGACAGCAGTCTGTTTTTTTTCCTCCTCAGATGCTTCTCGTGTCACTTTTTCCTTCTGCAACTGTGATAAATGCCACACCAAACTTTGGCATCTGAGCTTTTCTGTAGACTTCCCAAATCTCAAGCAAAGGTCACCAAGGATAATAAAACATCGTTGATATTCTATGTAAAGACCAAGAGGAGTTCTAAAAAGATTCTTGTGTCTTTTGCTTGATACTTCCACTTCATTTATACTTCCCAAAAGTATGGTTATACAGACCAGAGAATTACACTATGAGAAGGAATTTCTTTTCAGAGTAGTAAACCCACATTCCACACATCAGGTGCAAACAAAAATATTTTTATTAACACGGCCAGCCTCAAATACATGGAAAGCAGTTTTGCTATACAGTGACACTACAATATAGCAGGTAATTTTAATGATGAGGACCATATTACACAGACAGCTATCATTTTCCCTTTGCTGTCAAATAATTCTGTGACATATTTGTCTTATGGCAGGGGTTAACCTTCATAAAATCCTTCATATATCTTTTCACTAACTTTGAAAAAGGTATCAAGGAGAGCACAGAAATGGGTCATATATATATATTAAATATTTGACCTATATATTAAATATTTGAAGTAGAGAGTTCCTGAGAGTTTTCTGAGAGTTAACGTTAATTTATATTCAACCTCTGCCTTCCAATTTTACTTTTATAATTTTTTTTTATCATCAAACCAGCTCTGTGACAGTGGTGTTGGCGGAGTGCTTGGTGATCAGAGACATATTTTGCATCTGATACTGAATTCAGACCCTGTTCTGGACTTTTCCTGAGTGCTCTCTTGGCTGATCCGGAAAATCATGAGAAGCTGCTTGTTTGGGCTCAGAAACCAAAGATGGCTGGGTACAAACACTGCCCCATCCCTCCCTGCTCTGCCTTTTGCAGTGCACAGCAGTGAGCCTTAGCACTGTGGCCTGTGATGAGCTTATGGGGGCTCAGCAGGACAGAGCTCCCTGGTTGCTTCTTTGTGACATGGGCTAAAGAGAGTGATCACACAGAATCACACACACAATTTCTAGGTTGGAAGAGACCTCAAGATCATCGAGTCCAACCTCTGACCTAACACTAACAGTCCCCACTAAACCATATCCCTAAGCTCTACATCTAAACGTCTTTTAAAGACCTCCAGGGATGGTGACTCCACCACTTCCCTGGGCAGCCTGTTCCAGTGTCTAACAATGAATGATGCCTCCTCAGTAAGACCACCTTGTTTTAAACTGCAGCCAAGCTAGGAAGGGGCTGTACATTTCTGCTTCTAGATGATTGTAACACAAACTCCTAAGTAATTTTCCCTTCTCGCTCCTAGCTGATAGGCCTATAGCAAGGCCGTATCCAGTGCATTCAGTCAGGAGCATCGTGCTCATGGGACACTGAAAGTGACTCACTTGATCATAGAATCATAGAAATATAGAATAGTGGAAAGCACCAAGCACCACTTGAACTGCAGGCTATGTATTTTAGGGCTTGAGGAGGACTTAGTGGTTTCTTGGCCTTTATCCCAATTCTAGTGGATGGCTTTGTGGAGCTCATGGTTAGAAGCACTTCACTGTGCATTGTTTCGGGGCAGTTACTGTGTAAGTGATGAATAAATTAAACAGATACTTAGGTGATAAGAAAGAAGTAAGCAGTCCTGTTTACAACCCTCATTTCTTCTATAAACTGTCAGGAAGTAAGTTAATCAGTCATTTAAGAAGTTCAAGGCAAAGTTGAAAATTAACCTGTTAATGGTGTTTTCCATTACATCAAAAACTTCTTTTCTTTGTTACTGAACACACAAAAGTTGGAAAACAGTCGATAGCTTAGTGAGTATTTAAATATGAAGTCGGGAAAGGGAAAGCATTGCTATAGGCCTTTCTTGAACCATTTTTCCAAAACTCCACAAAAGACACTACCTGATCATGTGATATATCGCCAGCTCTGTTGCACGAGCACCGCGTGATACAGCCTTTATTGCTGATAGCTCCTTTTGAAATCAGTCCAATCCCAGTTTTTAAATACAGCTGACACCTTTGCAGCAGGGCAAAGATGTTATTAATACCAGTAAGCTATAGCATGCATCTTATGATTTTTACTTCAGCCTATGTTAGCTGTCGTAACCTGCTTGCTGAATGAGTAAGTTGGCTGATACAGATCTGTCAGCTGACAATGTATGGTTTCCTCATGAAGATGTACACACTTTGCTAAACTGAATTAGTAGTGGGAATAACTATGGTAAAATAAAAATAAAATTAAATTAAAAAAATAAAGGAAAAGAAAGAAAAAGGAAAAAAAAAAAACCCTATATGCAATCCAGATGTCATCTTGATAATTGATCCTGGGCTGTGTGGAGGGAGTTATGAGAGGACTAAACAACCATGGAGAAGTTGGACAAGCAGTAAGACAAGAATTTACAGGGACAGCATAAGTGACTCAAGACTTGTGGGGAAGCTGAAGAAGTAAAAGCAGTGTATAAAGTGGTGAAGAAATCAAAAAGCCTGGAGGCATCAGTACATAATGTAGGCAATGGCTAAGTTCTATGGAAATATGTCTGGGATAATAACACAAACACAAAACTGGTTCCTGAGAACTGGCAGCAAAGTAAGAGATGGTGTTGAAAGTAGGAAGGGTGCGTTCCAGTTGAGCGCCCAATCCTCCCGTGCCTTCCAGATGGATGCACCCTGGAAACTCTGGGTAAACAAGGTAGATGGCAGAGGCTGAACGGGCACAAAATACAGAGGAGATTCAAGGAGCAATGAAATCACTGAAAATAGGGAAGTTGAAGGAGTAGACAATTTCACAGCTTGCTATAACAGAAGGACAACATCTAATTACAGCAGTATGAAATAGTTTCAGTTTGAGACATTTGCTACTCACCTTATTATTCACAAAGTGCTGGGTGACATACACAGCTAGAGAAGGTAATCTCAGAGTCTTTATGCTCACTACAAATCTATTGTTTTTATTGAGCGTTGCAGACACAGATCAATAATATATGAATACAGGCCGAACAATGAGTGGATAGAGAGCAGCCCTGAGGGAAAGGCCCTGGGACTGTTGGTTGATGAGAAGCTCAACATGAGCCGGCAATGTGTGCTGGCAGCCCAGAAAGCCAAGTGTATCCTGAGCTGCATCAAAAGAGATGTAGCTAGCAGGTGGAGGGAGGCAATTCTCCCCCTCTACTTTGCTCATGAGAGACCCTGCCTGGAGCACTGCAGTCAGCTCTGGGGGCCCCAGCACAAGAAGGACGTGGACATATTAGAATGAGTCCAGAGGAGGGCCACAAGGATGATCAGAGGGCTGGAGCAGCTCTCCTACAAGGACAGGCTGAGGGAGTTGGGGTTGTTTAGCTTAGAGAAGAGAAGGCTCCAGGGAGACCTTATGGTGGCCCTCCAGTACTTAAAGGGGGCCTAAAGGAAAGCTGGGGAGGGACTCTTTGTCAGGGAATCTAGTGACAGCTAGGACAGCAGGTTAATAGTTTTAAATTAAAAATATGTAGGTTTAGAATATATATAAGGAAGAAAATATTTACTCTGAGGGCGGTGAGGCCCTGGCGCAGGCTGCCCAGGGAACCTGTGGATGCCCCATCTCTGGAGGTGCTCAAGGCCAGGCTGGATGGGGCTTTGGGAAGCCTGGGCTGGTGGGAAGTGTCCCTGCCCATGGCAGGGGGGTGGAATTGGGTAATCTTTAAGGTCCCTTCCAACCCAAACCATTCTATGATTACAGTATAATACTATTATTCTTTAGTACAGTTGCTATATTGCTACAGTACAGAAAGAGAAATCTCATATACTCATCACAAGGAGAATTGTTTTGAGAATATATAGGTACAGCAGGTAACCCAGTTCAGGATTTAGACTAACTTTAAATAAGCTAGGTATATATGCATTTAAGAATATACATGAATATGCATATCTGTAAATGTACATATTCAATATCCATATAGATAGAAAACTATGCTTTGCTACATTTTAAAGCATTTTATAGTTAATAGGCAAGCTACCAAGTCTTGTACATTACTTACATTATTACTTTACGAATATTTGAAAAGAATGGCTGGGATTTCAAACAATCGGTTTGAATTAGTGTTTGGTGGAAGAATAAAAATACACAGGATTAAACTTATTTTTTTTCATCATGTTCCTTACCTGGACATTAATGATAATAGATGAGCTGGGCAATATGACTGTTGGTCGATCTTGCATTAGTCTCCTTAGTTTATGCTGTTGACACTGAACATTAGCAAACATATTTGGATTAATGATATTTGCTATCTTTAAGTGTACTGTTATTGTTGGCCTACTCTGGCTAGACTTGCAGTGAGTAGCAGAAAGTCAAAATGGCTGTTGCATCTGTATAAAACTACAAAATGCAAAATTCACTGAAATGCAGCGAATTAAAAATTGTAGGACAAGTCGTAAATTTGATCAGTGCTGTGAGCCAGGATGTATTTAAAAGTAACTGTGCTTTGCTGAGAACTTCTGAGCAGACATGGATGAAATGACGGGCTCAAGGAAGACATTTCAAAAACAAGTGTTTTTCATAGACTGAACTCATCAAATGAAGCTATTAGACTATTAGCACTATTAGAAGTGGTCTGTGCTACAGTATGTCGATGGCATTACTGAAATTAGTAGGATTAGACATAAACAAGCATCAGGGTGCTGTGGACCGAAGTGTTCAATGCTTCAGGAGATGGCAAATGCAAAGTGAAATGACTAAAACACTGATGAAGAAGGCAGGAGACTAGGAAACAGAGAGATAGGATAGTGACAGAAATATTGCTTCAGATGAACATAAACACTGAAGAGAAACATCCCAGTGCTGAAAAGAAACACATTAGTCTGCAATCCAAATGACCTCAACCTCAAGAAAACCCCTGTGAAGGCCCATACTGGAGGTTTGGCTGCTGGGGCTTGGGGCCACCTCATGAACACTGCAGCCATGCTCCCACCGGAGCTGTGGAGAGGCTTCCAGCCAGCATTGTGCTGTGGGAAGGCCACATCCAGGGACCCTCCCCTCCCTGTGGGATCTGCTTTTAAGCCGAGGCTCTGGGGCTTTGGCCCTGCTTGAACTACTGCTCCTGCTGCCTCACAGCCCAGCCCGCACCGGGCCATGGGCCGCTGATCCGGACCTGAACCCTGGCCTGCTGGCACCATTTCCCAGCTTGACCTCGGACCTGCCCCATCACCAGGGGCCTGCCACCGATCACTGGGCTGTGTCTGACCCGGGTCACTGTCACCATGGACTATGGCTCCCCAGGCTGCCCCGCTCCCAGCTGGGGCTGTGGGACAGGCCCTGGCTGCTGGGCCCTTCCCTGCCTCCTCCCCACCCTGCAGAGCCGTGTCCTCAGAAGCCATTATCTAAATATCTGTGCATTAGCGGCCGAAATTACAGTAGGACTGACTAATCAGTAATCCTGACTATACATAGCTCACGATATCTGATCACGTTAGTAGTTATGAATGAGTGCATTTAAAAGCATATGCAAATAATCGTTCCTTCCCGAGTGCTATGTCACATCACTGAGTATGGGCACAGAGCAGGAAAAAAAAAAAAGCATAATGATAAGAATATACCAGAAGTAGGAGTGTAAATTTTTAAGATAAGTATCAACCACGTGAATTCACCAATTATATCAAAATTGCATAAGATAGTTTGGCATAAAGTAATGATATGAAAATTAATGGTGCAAATGAGTTAATGAATAACTTTCCTAATACTATGTTTTGCAGGTCCAAAGACATTTTAATGCCTTCACAATATTCCAGCTAATAATACAACTTTTTTAAAAATTACAACACCTAATCAGATTGCGAAATTCTCCACATCTCCTCTTCAGCCTATCTCATAAGGAACAGTGCAAACCCCTCTCTTCCCCCTGCCAGCCTGCCATGGTACCAGCCCTCTGAGATGCTATCACTTCACATGGGATTTAGGCAAGAAGGAAAAAAGGGTTGTTGCTTTTCTACAATGATTCCCCTTCCTACCTCCTTCAACGGGGTACTTCCACCGAGGCCACTTCCCATTCTGTTGTGGCAGGGAACCAGCCTTTCCACTGAATTACTGCACTTGTTGGGCACCTGCCAGTGTGCAACTCTGATGACTTTTGCAATGCTGCTAGTCATTCTTTCCCCAAAGGCAGTAGAAACATATCTGCTCATAAGCACAGGTATGTATTCCTTTTGTCTTAAATAACCGAGATACTGAGCGTGATAGGCAAGTTCACTTGAGCAACACCAAACTCTCTTACTCACATAAGGCTATTTACTACCTCTTTGACAATAAAGGCTAGGCAATTTCCACTAAAGCTTATGCACAAAACATAAAACTATGTATATACATTCAGGCATCAGTTCCTGTGACTGTCTCATACGATCCTGAAAGAAGAATTTGGTAGTTAAGCACTTTTATGTTGTTGAGAATTTATCTTCAGTAGGGCTATTAGCATTTTGCTTGTCACCGTTCACATCCAGTGTCAGTCTCCACTCTTCCTTTCAAAGAAAAGCCTATTGCAACGCACAAGAAATCTTCCACCTCTTCACTTTTCAGGTAGCAATGCATTAGGCCAAACTATGGTACTGTCCAGACCCCAGGAGTATAAAACTGAAGAAAGCCAGTGTTGTTCACACACCCTTTCTGAATGTCTCAGCCCAGTGAGCCAATGTCCTCAAGCTTGCCAGGAGCAGCGAGGTGACTGAATACATCTGCCTCACAACTCCAAACAGACCAGGTGGAGAGCATGTGCGAGGAGCTAGAGGTGTGGCACAGCTCTTTGTTTGCTGGCATTTAAAGAGCTTGCCACCCAACTGGCCTTATGCCCAGCGGCTACAGCTTGTTTCTTAAATCCACCCCCGCTGCTAATTAAAACCACATCCAGGCAGCCCATTGCCCATGACTCACACACCTGACTGGGAACCGCTAACCACATTAATGCCTCCCAGAATTGTCAGGAGCCATTCAGGCATGATCACAGTGCTCCACGGGCTGAGCCCAGCTTCACCTGTCTTGTAAAAAACAGCAGATGAATGCAGTGACGGGAAGCTACTCAGTGAGATCTTGACCCTGTTCAGTACTCCGTTGTTCATAGGGCAAGTTGCTGAATAAAAGAGGAGTTGCTATGCTACATCTCCATCACTTGCTGCCTGTCCCCCATAGGTATTGCTGGTTCTTGACACTGCAGTACCTTAAAGTCGTCTCATTCTTTTTTGTATATCACAACCTGAATCAGATTTCAACTATTTCCCCTTTTTGCTGAAGCTAGTCTGACTACAGCCTATCTTTGGAGAAGGCATTTGCTTCTGACTTAATGGATGAAGCTGCTACTTCATCCATTGTAGGTTGATGTTACTGAGCAGTTTGCTCCAAGGGCGGTTTGTTCAATATTTAAATTCTTCTATGGCATCCTCTGTCTCTTCTTTTGCTTATCAAACAGCCTCAGCATTGGCTAATCTGGAAATAATTTTATACTGGAGCAGAGTATAATTGACGCTCAGTTATGTTTTTCATAAACTGAACACATTAAGCCCTTTTAGTCTCTCGAGTGAAGTAACTTCTTGGACTTCCAGAAATTTTCTGGGTCTCTTTTCTGCATCTTTTCCAATTTTTAAGCATTCTTGTCAAATTATGGGCACCAAAATGCAAAGTTATAGTCCGCTATTTCCTGTCCCAGTGCCTTACTCTAATTTTTTTTATCCAGAACAATCTCTTTAACTTTATTTTCCACAGCACTGCATTGGAAACTCATATTCAGTTATAATCCTTGGGTACTTTCTAAAGGCATGATTTTCCAGAACTGGAAATTGAGCAATCCCTCATGTGTTATTTTACAAATGACTGTTAAAATAAAACAATATTTGATGTTAACTATGTCAAAGACTTACTAATTCACAATCCTAAATGAAATACAGTAATTGATTTATTTTTACATTTATTTTTAAAGTACAGAAAAGTCCTGGTAAAGTACTAGTACTTGCGAATTAAGAAACAAGGTCATGTTAGACAAATCAGTTTTGCACAGGATCAGCCTCTTTGGCATGGTAAATCCAGTCCAGTTGGAAATAACTAGTTGGATGACCTTTTGCTGTGGTTTAACCTGGCGGGCAGCTAAGCGCCACACAGCCTTTCACTCCCTCCTCCCCCAGTGGCATGCAGGAGAGAATCAAAAAAAAAAGGAAAAGAGTTCAAGAACTCATGGGTTGAGCTAAGAACAATTTAATAAGAAAGGGAAAAGAAAAGAAATGAATTAAAAAAAAAAAAGATGCAGAGTGCAATTGCTTGCCACCCCGCTGACTGATGTCCAGTCAGACCCCAGGCAGTGGCAGCCCCCCAGCCAACTCCCCTCGTTTTACTGCTGAGAGTGACACCACAAGGTATGGGACATCCCTCTGGCCAGCCTGGGCCAGCTGTCCTGGCTGTGTCCCCTCCCATCTCCTGGTGCACTCCCAGCCTCCTCGCTGGCAGAGTAGCATGAGAAGCAGGAGTCCTTGGCTCTGTGCAAGCACTGCTCTGCAACAACTGAAACACCAGTGTGTTACCAGCGTGATTCTCATCCTAAATCCAAAGCACGGCACCATACCAGCTACTAGGAAGAAAATTAACTTTATCCCAGCCAAAACCAGGACACCTTTCAACATTAAAACTTATTCTTCCTTAAGATTTTAAACCTTGGAATCATGTCAAATGTACCCTTTTAGATTTACTGACCATCCTTTCCTGTTCTCTGCTATGTTTAATTTGACAGAAGCAGCCAAATGTGTCTCATGGTGCTTGAAAAACAGACTATTGTCATGCTCCCACAGTTTATCATGGGGAATACATGATTTGATTTTGTGTTGCTCTCTCCTTTGGCAACCAGAGAAAAATAAGCAGCTTCTTGTGAAAATAAATGTGATTGTTGCATACATTGCCTACTGTTGGTAGTTTACTGTTATTATTACATTTGGCTGGGGAAAGAAAGGATGAAGGCAGGAAAAGGGAATGATATCACTGGGAAGCTCTTGCAAGAACAGTTGAGAACTGACAGATTTGTTGTTGAGAAGCTCTGGCAGGGATGAACATTTTGTATTCCTGTGTGGAGCCGACTTCTTAGAGATTCAGGAGTACAGTGCATGCCAGAAGAGCTGTGCCTTCTCCCAGCTGGTCCTTGGCCCTGAGCTGAGGAAAGTCTCCTCTCCATCTTCCCACCTCCTCCTTCCTGAAAGACAAGCAGGACCATGAGAGGGGAGGAGAGAAGAAGAGAGGAGAGGATTTGTATTGCCAACATTTATTGCTCCTGGACATCCTGAACCAAACCTTGATCCTCACCCTGAGTGACTGATATGATAGCAGTACTCTTTGAGTCTGATGGAGCAGCACCATGGGGAAGAGCTTTGAAAACACTTCTATTGTCCAAGTCAACATCACCTTGTTGTCTTAATCGTCTTTCATCTTGCATGCAAAAGTTGCCTTTGTGTCTTTCTTTAATATTGAGTTCTTTCAGGAAAGAGATAATTCAGCCTGGAAGCTTTCACATTTTTTGGACTCTAAGAGTAAGCAGCATATAGATGTAAGGCAAAATAAGACTGCTGACAACTTTAGTGACTCTACAACAACAATAACAACAAAAAACACTTTTTCATTTAATCTAACAACTACAATCTTTCCAGTTTTTTATCTCCCTGGCACTGCTAAACTTGTTAGCTATCATTTGCTTTTGGGATTGGCCAAATTCCCAAAAACAAATGGTTCTCAAAGATTTGGAAGGGACTAAGTGGAAATAGCTTCTGCAGCAGGTATTTTACAGCCGTTTGAGTGATGCCATGCCAGACTCTATTATTTTGCACATGCACGCCAAATGTTCCAGTATTTCCCCCTGTGCCTTTCAACAGATTTGCAGTGGACTTAGAAAGTAGAGGACTTCAGCTTTGACAGCTATAATCAGGTGTCAGTCCAATCTCTTGTTTCCTGTTGATAGGTTGCAGATTTCAACAGTGGTGAAAAACATGCTCTTTGGGAAAAAGAAAAAAAAAAAAAAAACACCTCTGATTTACCACTCACTCTTGCATAACATTGGTAAACACCACCAAGCTCAGTCTTTGCAGAGGAACACTAACTTTGGTGGTTTGATCCAAAAACTGAATAGCTGTGAGAATTTGGAATCACTATGATGGAATTAAATTTTCTAAGAACACAGTGCTTTGGCCACAAATGCCAGTGTGCTTTCCTGACTGTTCCTGATTTGCCTCTTTTGCTCATCTCTGTTCTTTGTTGATCCTTTTGTGCCAGCTCTCCCTGCCTTGACCAGCCCTTTACTACAAGTCTGTACTGTAATGTAAAACCTTTTGAGACACAGACAGATATAATCTCCACATGTTAGCCAACTGAGCTGTTTTATTCCTCCACATGCTCACAAACTTTTCAGACGTACCTTGAAAGTCCGTATTTCCTGTTTTTGGTAGCAGTAGGGCAGATTATTTCTGACCGTGAGAAAAGACAGATTCTTCTCTGCATACTAACTTAAGCATCAGGAACTGATGTAATTTTAAACTTGGTTTTGAAATGTGTGCTTTACAGAAGATCTGGTTATGGGGAATTACCTTTAAGTGGTCACAAGATGATTCAGCTTTAGATACAGGGAATAATTAAGGTAGTTTTGCAACTAAGTTCACTGATTTTGAAAGCAGAAGTGGTGCTGAATTCATAGGGCTTATCGGTAAAAGTTATCTGCATTAGGAAATTTAGGAGTTTGAATGTAGAGGAAGCCAGTAGCCTGTAGCTATACAAGAGGGGAAAAAACAGCTTCAGACCTACTGAATGAATAGGGAAAAGTGAATAACAGACCATTTTAGCCCACCAAAATATTTATCTGTGGTTCAGAATGCAAGGGAATAATATTAGGAATGCCAAAAATCAAACTGAATCAAAGCTCGCAAAGGACCTCAAAGTAAACGACAAAAGGTCTTGGAGATGTACAAAGTAAATGAGCAAAAAGAATGAAAATGTGGATCAGCCGTATGTAAAGGAGACAGATATTAATGGTATGCCAGTATGAACCCAAAATGAAGGGCTGGATCCGATGGGAACATGGGGTTTGTGATAGCCACCAGCCAGTCGGGAGTGCCTGTGCAGGTACCTGAGTTTGTTCTGCATTGACTGGGGTGAGATGAGCACCAAGAACGGGATTTGTATTACCAGAAGGTTTTAAGAGTAAGGCACACGTGAGACTGTTATGGGAGAGCATCAGAGGGTGGACTATAATGCTGTCTCCTGGGTTTAAGCATCCGATTAAGTGCCCCAGTGAAGCCTGGATCAGTTCAATGTTTAGTACATAAATTATATATTAGGATGAAAATGACTGGCTTGTCACTTCCTTAGCAAAGATGGGGAAGAGGAATAAATGGAAAAAAAAAAGGAAGTAATCAGATTGTAATAGTAATATATTAATTGAAACAGTCAGCAAAGAATTGGAAATCCCTTCCAAAAGTTGTGTTAAACCAAACCCACAACTCCTAGGTAAATCCTGCAGACTATGCGACCAGTGGATTATGGAGCAGCTGGGATTATGGAGCAGCTGGGATTATGGAGCAGCTGGGATGGAGATACACTTCAACCCCCAGCTGCCAATGCAAGATTTGTGATTTCAGAAAAGACATCAGGCCTGATCCTGGGGTCTAGCAAGTAAGGGACTTAGTTGGATGGGGAGACACCTAACATCTAGTTTCATCTTTCAGTTCTTTTGTGTCTTACGTTGTCCAGCGTAACAGGATAAAGAGCTGAAATAGTTTTGGTGTGAGGAACTATCTAAACAGAGGCTGGTGTAGACAGTTTGTGTTTGCATTCTCCTTATCCCTCAGAATTGGTAAAGCAGAAAAGCTTCCATCTGGTTTTGTCTCCAATCCTAATTGATATCAGCACTTAGTGGGACAACAACTCCTTCTGCAGGGTGCAAAACTTGTTGGGATTCTTCCGGGCAATGTTAAGGCAAAAATAATACAACATCTTTATAATTTCCACATGAGTGAGGAAATCAATACCTTCTGCCATACAGTGCAGAAACAATCTGTGCAGGGTTCACTTTCTGGATGCAGATTTGTGTTCTTTCTCTTGAGGCAATGCTTCAGTGCCTTCTTATCCTTCATTTTCCAAAAGATGACTGCAGTGTGACCAAGCTGCTGGAACCACTTCTTTCTCCCAGGGTCTTAAGGGAGTCATTGTCACTAGGCCAGCTTTACAAATTAAAAATTCCTGCATTGCTAATGACTGGATCATCTGCAAAATCTTTTAATCTAATTTCCAAATGTTTCAACGTAACAGAAGTCCCATTCTTTGTTGCAAAGGAGGAACAGCAGGTCTACCAGTTCCCCTGTTTCTTGAATAGTTTGAATAGGAGCAGAGATTTTACCTTCCTGGGGGACAGTCTTCAATCTTTTGATTACCTCCAGGTTCAGATGGAGCAAGAACAACATTTTGCTAAGGTGTTTGACTTAGATTGTATTTGGAATCTCAGGTTTGGGGCTCACGCAAATTGTGTCTGTTTTAAAATATCTATTCCATGTATTCCATGCTGTTTCAAATGGATGTTGTTCTTGCAATTGATAGGTATTAAAACTACTCTCTATTTAAAACACAAAAACTCCAAGCCCTGTAAAAAGCCCTGTTCTTCTTTTAAACTATACTACAGTGATTTTGTTGAAAAATCTGTAATGGAGTCAATTCAAGCTTGTTACAAAAGTGTCAATGATTGGGTCTGTGAAGGATAACATATTACTTAAGAAGCTTATTGAATCTCACAAAGTATCTTCTAAAAACTCACAAAGATAGGGACTAAGATCCTAACCCTGTAAGAGCAAATATATATATATATATATATAATTTTTTTTTTTTCAAATTACCTTGCAATGCAATCATGTGGATTGCCTTAATTTACAAGTATCAGTGATCATTGCTCATGTTGATGAAGCCCACAAACTCAGTCATGCAGATACTTGCACTATATCAGCTAAATTAATATAGGGTCCAGGCACCTAGGTACCCCTGCCAGCCTTAAATCAAGGGGCTTCTGTCCCACTAGAGCTCTTCTGGGAAGGCGTCCAAGGCCAAAGCCCTGTATAAACAAATATAACAGGAAGAGGTAAGCTTATTAAGAACATATTAATGTCAGAAGAAAGGGTAGATAAAACAGAAAATAATATTACCCAGTTCAGAGGCACACACAGCTCTGTGAAGCAGAGCTGAATGATGACCTCCTGCTGCCCACCAGCTAATTATTGCGTATTGGCCAGTGCCATTAGACTGATGTCATTTTAATGCAACATCGCATTCTCATAGCTTGTGTTTGCCTGGGCATGGCCCTTTTTCCTTTATTTCTTCAGCCAGTAGCACCTGGCTCAGCATTGGCACCTGAGTAGGCATCAGCATAATCAAAAGCTGGTCTGTAAAACACATGGAAGAGAGAAGTCAAACATTCCCCATATTTCATGGCCGTTTCTGATGCTTCCCATCCATCTCTAACCAGCCTGCATCTTGGAAGCGTCAAAGCTTGGCTCTAGGCTCATCTTCTCCAAGAAGTGCAGTGGTAATGCGCTTCAGAGGGATGAGGTGGGACAAGGTGAACCACTAGTTGTCTTACTCCTACCTAGTTTCTGGCCAGACTGTATAGGAAGGGAACACCATTCAGCATAGTCTGTGTCACCCAGATGGTGATTTTAAGCATCTCTTCTCTTTATTTCACCTGGTTCCTTGTACAGAGTTGCTTGCCTGTGTCCCCTTCCTGCCTGATGTTTATGTACTGGTAGGCAGGTGGGTAGGAAGGAAGGAGGCGCAATTCCTTTGTTGTGGGGTAAGCTGTTTTGGCCTAGAGAGGATGAAGGAGAAAGTTAAGTCAGAAGGAGACAGGCCTGACACTCGCCATGTACTGAGCATATCTGCCTGTCACCTCCATAGCCACTGCTGCCTGCCAGAGGCACCTGCAGCCTTGCTGGCTACATCTGCTCTAGTAAATCAGATGTGCCAATGAAGCCAGGTGGTACTGATCAGCTCACATCCACCTTGTGAAAACCCCTTTTACCCCTGACCAGGTGGCTGCATCCAGGCTGCCTGGTGGTTATGGCCCTGTCTGTACCAGCTCCCAAACCGTGCCTAGCAGGGCCAGAATTTGGCACTGTCCTAAAATCGTGTCCCTGGTGATGCTTATTTTACTCTTACAGATGTGGTGGTGCTCTGTAGAAGGGCATCAGGAAACAAGGCCTCTGGTGCAGGCTGGGTGTCCTGCCACGCCAGGGCAGGGATGGAGCCGCCTCCGCAGCCTGGCCTGCTTGCTCTGGGGAATTGGAAAATGCTTCCAGGACTCTTAGAAATGCACTTGGCCTGGCAGGGCTGGCGATGGGGAAAGGCACCACCTCTGACAGAAAATAAACTTTGCTTTCCTGTGTGTGAGGAAAAAAAAAAAAAAGAAATTATTCGTGGATTTGTCCTGGAAGAACACCAAAGCCTGATTTTGGCAGAGGGCTGCGCCTGAAACAGGCTGTGAGCTCCTTCTGCAACCAGGGTGAAACACAGGAGCAGGCCCAGAGGCACTGCAGAGAGCTTAGATATATTGTTTTATCCTCAGGGCTTTCTCATTAGATAATTGTATGCTGTGCTAACCACGTTACCTGGCTGAGTTGCCCGGGCTGAGCTGGCTGGAGCTGAAAGCCATAGGCAAAGAAGACATTATTCAGGAGTCTCCTGTGAAAGGCAGAGCCAGGGAGGTTTCATCTGATATTGCTGAGTCTTCCAGACCTCTGGCAGCGAAGACCTGATTACCCTGTTAGATGCCAAATTTCTGTGTTGTCTGCACCAGACTGGGCCTTACTGCCCAGTGTTCTCCCTTCTCCTGGCTTCACTCTCTGTCTCTTCAGCCCTCAGGTAGCCTGAGCTCTTCTGGATTTGGAGCATCCAAAAAGAGACCCAGACCCCCTGGGAAAGGCAAGGGGTGGAGGGAATCACACATCTCATGGTGGGATGGGAAGGCAGAAAGGTCCTGCCCCAGGCCAGCATTTGGGCAGGCTAGGCCTGTAGGCATGAGTTCAGGAGTCTCCCCCAGCAGGGCTGTCAGGTATACCCCAGGGAAACCCACGGAGGACAGCAGGGAAAGCTGTTACCTCTTGCTGCTCATCTTTCACACCATGATTAAAAGCCCATGTGCATGAAGCATGTATTTAATGTTCAAGATGGCAGGTTAGGAGGAAACTCTTTCTTTTAAAGCTGGTCCTCACCGATGTGGGAGACCCCCATCCTTTGAAAAAAAGTCATTGGCAATAAAGTTCTGCGTGGAGGTATAGCAAGGATAAGTGGCATATTCCTCTGCAATTTCTTGACAATACACTCATGGTTAAATATTTAAGAATTACTTTTACCTGCTGGGATCTTTCATACATCAGATCTGTTTGGGGGCAGGAGAGGAGGCGATGGTGTGTAGTTTCTTTAGGGTACTGACTGGATTGGCAATTCTGTAAGAATATGCGCAGTGCGTGCTCTTGATCTTGACTGCAAGACTCTGACTAATACAGCAATGCCTATATGTAATCAGAAAGATCTACTTCTAATAAAAATGCAAAGGTTAATTATTCCAGTGTTTGTGCAGATGTTACTGATAATTTCTTTTATGTGAAAGAACATGAACAAAGCAGAGCTTTTACTTTCAAAGAGGCAAAGGAGAGGAAAAATCCCAATACTGTGCCAAATTTCAAAAAGAGAAGCCCTTAAGGGAAAGAAAAATAGAAAGTTTGAGGGTGCAGAGTGAAAAAGCAACTATTAAAAACTATGGAAAAAATCTTGCCAGTACCACATTCATTAGAAAAAATCTATTCTGAGTACCCTTCATAAACTATCAAAGCTTTATAACCCTGCAACAAATAAGAAACATAAATGAGACAAGGAGTGTTGAGTTACACTGTACAGTGCTTCATTTAAGTTTTTCATTAGTTCTGTCCTCAGCCTGAAAAATGCAGGAAGGACAAAAATGCTGCTTTATGTGATCAGGAGTAAAAACCTTTAAGCCAGGTACTGCCTAAATCCAGTGATAAATACACCATCCTCAGTTTGAAAAGCTGTTTGAAAACCATCTTGTTTGGCATTTTACCTACATTTTTATTCCTGGTCTCTCAGAGTCTATCTGTTTTGCTTGTGGTCCTACTTACAGAAGCAATTTGTAGAAGGTTTCATACAGGAGGTCATGCGAGGTGTGAGTGGCCCCCAGAGCTGAGTTATGGGCCCAGCAGGCTAAGTCAGGAATATCTGCCATTTGCCATCCAATTTTAGTTCAGAAAAAACAAAAAAACAAAAAACATGAGCCCCATGTACCACAAGTTTTGGAAGCACTGGTTTGGACTCAGTTTAAAAACAACACATGAACCTGTAGTCCAAGAGGAGCCGAGAAACAATGCCTGCTAGTCATGGAAAGGCGATGTTGATAAAAAGCCAACCAGTGATAAATTTAAATGTGGGCCCAGAGAAACAATTGCAGTGAGAGATTGCTTCAGGCCTAACAAAATCTAAATGAAAAGTTTCAGGTCTAACAAATTCTGAACTTTTTTTTTTTTTTTTTTTTTTTTTTGTGGGGATAGGCAGATGAGCTCTATCGCTGTTGCTGAATCAGCATGAAAAGAAAGACAGGGCAGGGAAAAAAATATGCCAAATAGAAAAAAAAAAAAAATCTGATGGTCTCTCAGATCATAGTTTTCTTTAAAGACATTGCCAAAATGTTCTGATCATAGTCTTTTATGGGAAAAAAGGTAATTCTGGGAATATAATTTGTTCTTGATTCACTAAATTGTGTCAAAAAAAATGGGGAAAAACAGCAAAAGAAAATTAAAATATTATTTTTATGTTTAAAAAAATGTTCTGATTGTCTATTTGAAATTACTTGTCCAGTCTGGAAATTCTTTTAAGATTAAAAATGAAACTGCTCAGATTCACAGGCTGAAAAAAAAAAAAAAAAAAGCTTTCCTTAACCTGAAATTAACCTTTTATTTGAAAACCATCAAAAAAAAAATATTATGTACCTAGGTTCATCTGTCCATCTTACTACCAAAAGAGCATCCCTTTCCCACTTCCTTTACAACTCTGACTCCCCATCTTCTGTCACTTATCATTATTTAATTGTGCTGCCATTCATCCACGCCAGGGCTCAACTGTGCTGGTTGCTGCATGGTTAGGTAGCAAAACCTTTAAATTTACTGTTTCAATATATAAACCCTTTAGATTGGAGGCATAAATAGAAAGGGTTTAATCGAATATTTATCACAGTGTAGTCAACCAGAAAAAGTGGTTGCCATGGCAGCTAAAATTTCCCTATACAAGCATTGGGAGCTGCAATAATTCACTGGTCAAGCCACAAGCTTGGGAGCCCCTGCTACGACAGATTTCTTCTCTGGCCTTAGGAACAGAGTGCAGGTTCCTCTTTACTTTCTTCTCTACTTGTTCATCTGCCACCAGATTTAGGTGTGTTTTTTTTGTTTGGTTGGTTTTTATTTTTAAGTGGCAATCTGATACAGGATGTGTAGTTTTCTGTAGTATTGGTTGCATTTGCACAAGTTCTGTCTACCCTCAACGTGCTCTGGGAATGATGCTTTTAGCATCAGGTCCTGTTGGAACAATAAGGATGTGCCTGGCCGAAGCATTTTGTTTTATGACTATCACAGTTCTCAGCTTGAAGCAAAGCTCCAAACTTGTTTACTGTCTACTTGTTTACTGCTGTAAGACAGCAGCAGCAGAAACTTCAATGCAGACCTCTATCAGTCAGGCATTTATGGAATTAGGCTGTATTATACCACCACTATGTTAATGTGTTAGTTTTTCCTTGTGGTGAAGAACTGTATTTGCATGTTCCTTTTGTAGTGTTGCCACACCTTTAAAAAAAAAAGATGCGCTGTCTGAAATGCCACCCAGTTCATATAGAAGTGGCAACATGTGGCACTTCATACCTGATCTGGACTCCCAGCAGCTTAAATCTTTCTGAGTAAGTATGAGTTGCAGGGATGCTTGATGATGTATTTCATCTTTGGACTCCTCTAAAGGGTTGTACAAAGAGTGGGAACAGGCTTTGGAGCCTACAGAGAGCCCAGTATGTTGCTTTTCTTTTTTGTTTTCATTTCCACAAGAGCTCTTTACTCATATTTACACATTGGGCTCTTTAATTTATGTGCAGGCATGTCCAACAAAACAACTGGGTGTACCAAGTCACTCCCACTGAACAGAAACTCTGCAGGAGGAAGCACACAGCACTTACCCATTTTGCCTTCTCAGAAATGTTCCAGTGCAGAAATGCCATGGTCTTCTTATTCTGGGTGGGCCTTCCTCCTTCAAGGAATGCCCTTCCTATAAGGAAATGTCATTCTTACAAAATTGCTAAAGGAAAATCTCTTTAAAAATTTTACAGGTTAAATGACTCATTCAGACGGTCATTACTTGTCGTGTAGAACAAAAGCTGGCAAGATTATTTTTAATTATTATTTTTTTTTTATGTCATAATGTTGCTCCTGGGAATCCTGCTCGTGAAGCAGAAGCACTGTGCCAGTACTGAGCAATTAAAATGCAATGAAAAGGGTAGTCAATCACCAAAGGAGATCAGTGCCTAAGTATGAAGACAGTGATATACCATATTTCTTCTTCTAATCCTCGTGAAAACTCTGTATTTTAGTGGTTACCTGGTAGCAAAATCACTGGTAGGGTTCACTATGTTTTTTTTTTTACCCACTGTTTTCCGGTTTTCACAGCTGAGAAGGAAGTGCTAGCACAGATGCCATGTTGGAGGGGGGGTTCAAAAAGATCCCACTTTACGTTGTTAGCAGCCCGGTAGGTTCATGGAAAATGAATTCAGTCAGAGGTTCCTGTTGGGAAGGATAATTCTGGTGCTGCTTGCACTTATGAGGTGGGACACCTTGGTGTTTCCTCCTAGTTGCTGCACATGAGAGGGGTGGGCCTTCACGCATCTCCTCTGAGGACAGAGAAGAAAGGAGCACACAGAGACTTTCTGTGTCAGTAGGGGTGATGGTGTAACAGTTTGCTGCTGTGAAGAGTGTTTAGAAGGGTCTGAAATGCATTTAGCTGCAGAAAGAGAACTACTGCCATGACGACTGATACAGCCCAAAGCTATCCCATGCACAGAAATATCAGCCCATAAATATACAGATGAATTTATCCCACCTATTCCTGCCTGCCCTGGTCACAACTGGAGGGATTTGTAAAAGAGCTTCCTCTTCATCAGTCTGGTCTTCAATTTCAGTTCTTGTCAGGACGTGGTGCAAAAGCTGTATGTGTTGGACAAGGCAGGTTTTCCACAGTTCACCATCTGCTGGTCATCTTGGTGCTCGACACAACCATCCTTCTCTGTCACACCCTTTTCACAGTTAACTTCATTCCTCTTATTCTATCATGCCCAGTCTTCCACGTTTCTTTTTCATTATTCTTGCTTTTCTCTCTGGCACCAGTTCAGACTCACATCCCCTCCCCCAAGCCCTTCTTTTTTTTTTTTTTTTTTAATTTCATTTTTTCTCTATGGTTCACCCAGAAGTCCTGACTGCCACCGCTGTTGTTTTTACGCTGACATTTCTAACTTCAGGGTTCCTTCTCCTCCTTGTGCTGTGTCTGGAACTACCACTCCTCTTCTGAAAGCGTCTGCAGCCTTTTCCTATCTTTCTGTCCCAGGGTATAATGGTTGAAAGGCCATCAGGATGAATATGCAGGCAGAGGATTTGATCAGAGAGCTCAGAATGGTTTGGCAAGAACAAGGGCACTAACGAAGAAAGAAAATTAAAATGTAATGAATGAAAACGTGGCCACAAGATTCCCAGGAATGCTTGGCAGCTTAAGATATGTATACATCTGACCAGTGCAAGTCATGGCAGGGAGGTGCTCCCTTTTTTTTTTTTTTTTACTGATGCCAGCCTTTTGCAGATTCACAAAAAATAGCAAAACTCTTTGTTATTTCCTGTAGAAGAGGAAACTGTGACTTACTTCGGTGTGACACAGCTGAGGCCATGGCATTCTTCTCTTTCTTTTACATTTTCCCATGTGCCTCTGAGCTACGCCCACTCCATACACTTGGATGTGACGTCCTTGGCCCGTAGGAAATACCATGACGTGCAGAATACAAGGTGCACACCCCCAAGGTAACACGGAGTATAATATACACATCTCTGTGGTCTGTTCTCTGCTTCGCCTTCCAAAAATTATCACTGAATGCAAGGTCTCAGTTTTGCCCTCCAAGTGCACTGTTACTTGCTTCCTGATGTCTAAATAAATGACTAAAATACTGAGATAAAGACCAAACTAAACATCTTCCCACCACAGAGGAAGCAGAATGTCCCTCTGTAACAGCAAACCTCCCTGTGCAGGAGATAAAATTTTCCATGCAAGCCTGCCTGGGCAAGAGATAAGATTTTCCACCTTGGTCTGTTTGAGGCTGAGAAGCAAATAGGCATGGCTTGGGAGCACTAAGGAAGACCTGACTGCTTTCTGCTCTAGCTGCAGTATGTATTACTCCAGCCTTCTTTTCCCTAACCTAAACACAGCTGTGGACATATTAGCCTGATGCTGCGCTAAATCAAAACAGATTGAGAGCAAGAATAAACAACACTTGACATGTGTTAGTAATGGTGCTTAATATGTTGCTAGAAGATACCCAGATGCAACAGTGATTAGGATGTTGGGGGAATCTGCACACAGAAGAACACTGCGTGTGTTTAAATACCCTTGGTGCTGTGTATGTGTATGTGCATACACACATATACACTCATATATGTATGTATATATAAATTTATTTGGGCTGAAATTTACAATTTTAAAGTAACCCAAAATAAATAAGGAATTCAGCACAAATATAGCACTATAATTACAGTGCAAATCTTATAATACAAATTTCTGACTCACAAAATGCATGCAATCCAGATAAACTGTTCCTGCTGTCTTGTTGTCTAGTCTATCCATGCTTGCAACACCCAAGTGTCAGGATATCACGAAAGAATTCATGCAGAAGAGCCTGGTGAGGAGGATGCTTGGGGCCATGGATATGGGGACCAAAAAAATTGCTTCTTGCTTGCTTTGCGTTGGCAGGTAACCGGTGCTCTGCTGAGAACTGTACCAAAATGTGTCAGAGAAACTTCGGTTTCTACTCAAACTCTGGGTGCCCCAGAAAAGGTTTAAATTCTGTGTGTCCCAGCCATGGGCATGTCCTAGACCTTGGTGAAGCTGCTGAGAGCTAAGGAAGGAGAAGCGATAACAGTGTTGACAGACATTTGGCCAAGGCTGAGAGTAACTGTGTTTGCCCTCATTTGATACTGTTTGTGTTCTGATTTGACTGTCTACCCTTGACGGTAAGTGCCTCATATCCAGATCAGTTGTGACATATTTTGAAGACAGCTTATGTTTCTACATGCAACTAACTGGCTCCCATCTCATCTCCTGACATATCTACACTTTGATGGTCTGAGCTTATTTGTTTTACGACAGAATTACCTTTCCCCCTTCCCATCTGTCACTAGCTTTCCAGAAAAGTATTGAGAACCAAGTAAACCATCCTATCCTGCCTCAGCAGAAAAATAAAGAAAAAAAAAATTAAAGAGACATTTTAAAATTATTTTCCTGTCCTTAGCATCTTGCTAAAATAGGTGATCTTCTGTGCTTGTATCTAAAGCTAATGATGTATGCACACACTGCATTTGACTGTATTTTAGCTGTATTTGACTTAGCATTGTGAGGTTTAATTAAAGGTAGAAATAGAGTTCTTGGTATGCAGCATTATAACATGTTCCATTTACTATTAAAACACATGAGTGTTTTAGTTTGTGAGCTTTAAATATTATTGGACCTAGCAGTATTCTAGATATTTTCTGTCTTCATTCAGGATGCTGAATGATGTTAAAGGCTGCTCAGAAAAAAGTAAAAAAAAAAAAAAAAAAAAGTTATATTTTTAGGTTCATTGCTGCTGGCATCATCTGCAGTTTCTATTTTGAGGTCAGAAGTACTGTCTTATAACAAGAGAAATTACTTTGATTACGTCCAACATCACATTGTAGTTGATAATGTCCAGTAGGGTAAAAGTCACATCTGTGCCTTTGAATTTAAGCAGGTTTTTCTGTGACTTTATGTTAAAGAAGTAAAACCCTTATATCTATTTAGTAACTTATGAATTTGTCTGTTTTGCCTTCTGTCCCCTTGCTATTGCTAAATACAAGTTTCTTAAAATTAAGCCTGGCAATGCTGTATGAAATAAGATCAGGATCCAGGTGATTGTGATGGTGACATTTCATTCTGGAAAGCAACTTACATGCCTTTTCTTCTGGACGTTGGTGATTATTATGACTAGAAAGAAATGAGTTCTTTCAGGAAGAAAGGCAGTTCTGTCTGGCCATCTGTACAATGTCTGTATTTCTAATTTTAGCATGGAGGCAGAGTGGCATCAAGAATGACCAGAAAAGTCTGAGGTATAATAGCAGATCTGCTGACTGATTTGCTGTGTGACTTGTAAATGCGTGAGTGCTCACCACCTATTTTTTCCATATTTAGTCCTTAGGCAAGGGAGAACTGCCATGCTTCCACTTTCAGTCCCTCTCCTCTCCCTCTTGGCTACTTACGTTGACACCAGATGAAAGAGACCATGCAATGGAAAACACGTTCATGTAAATAAATGTGGAAAGTGCAAGAGAATGCTGTAATCAAGAAAAACATGGAAAGAAGCACAGGTTTTACAAACTCGAGTGGGCAAATGTTTACTACTAGCCTATTATGTCTTAGTCACTGTTGAAAACAGAGCTTTTTTACTGAAGCCACTGGAATTTTGCTTTTCTTAGTCTTGTATATCCTAAATGCTGCTTTAAAACAACAATAACAACAACAACAAAAACAAGACAAGACTCTTATGCCCACGGTCCTCATCTGCGCAGCAAGAACACCATCATGAAAACAGTCTTAACAGGAGCTGAAGCAGAGATCTACCACTCACATCCGGGCTCTGAGAAGAGTTTCTAAAAATTAGTTTTCCTCTTTGTTGTGTGGAAGTCATGACAACACCCTGGGAATCTTTCCTAGTCAAGTAAATCCACAGACAGTGGCATTCACAGAAGACAGAGGTGTCAGGAAGTCAGCTATCCACTTCCTACCTTGGACTGGGTCACCTATGTCGATCAAATGTCACAACAAAGATTCATCTGTGCGTTTTTTAAATGCCAAGGATGGGAAGTCTTCACTTTCCCTATGCCATGAGTCATGATCAGCACAATACTCACAGAAGTTTGTTTTCTGTTTGCTGACTCACCCTCGCCCTGAAACTAGTTCGGTTTAATTTTTCTGGTACCGTTGCTTGGAGATTATGCTGTGCTGTGCTTGCTAGTATTAAGCTAGAAAAGCAAGAGGCCAGGTTAGGAAGAATGCAAATAAAGGTAAAAAATTTCCACATCATAGCAGTTGACAGAGAATATAAAGATTCTGCTCTTCAGAAGCTGTATTATCAATATTAGAAATATGGGTTAAAAAACAGAATTCTTGAAACTGTGATGAACAGAAGCAAAAAAGTTTAAAGTCTATTACCTGGTGAAACTAGGATAGCAAAATAAGCTCTTGGCTGTTTGGGAAGAGATCAAAGAGGGGTATGTAGCTCAGGACGGCAATACTGTAAATACACCAGAGTTGGGGTTTTAACAATAAGCACAATGAGCTGATGATGAAAGCCTGCTGGAAGCTCATCCAAATCATCCCACAGAGTTATCAGTCTTTAAGTATCTGCATGAAGTATGGAGACATAACAGTAAGGAGAAACTTATAAGTGGAAGGTGTTACAATTAAAACATTTAACACAACTTTTTTTGATTCTTTTCAATTGCATCAAAATTTTAATTTTATAGAAATTAACTGTTTTGAATCCTACCTTAGCAGGCAATCAATAGAAACTACTATTTGCTATGGCTAAATGATCGTAACATAATTTTGTGTAAAGAACATCATCAGACATACAAACATCAAAAGAACTAAACTACAAAAGCTAATAAAAATACTGTGTGCATGTACATGTGTGTGACATTTAGACAGAAAAATGTGAATGGAAATTATAAGCTCTTTACAAAGAATCATAGCAGACAAAATGACCTTAATGCTGCAATCAGAGATGGAGGGGACTCTGGCTTAGCAGACGGGCTGATTCAGTAGTGAAGATTGTATGAGTGGGACTCAGCGGCCCCACAGAGGTGCCTCCTGCCATTTGAAAGGGGCCTGAGACATCACCACGGGACTGGCAGATATGATGCAATTGACAAAAGACCTTCTGGAGCGGTAACTTGTGGCTAAGCAGAATACCCCACCACGTCTAAAATGGAAGGAGGCAGCTACGTTTAGGCACCTGAACTGCACCTTAATTGAAAATGAATAAGCCAATTAGTATAAATTAGAAAGTTGATACAGGCAGTTAGAGATACGGGGAAAATACAGATGACTAGCAGAGCAGCAGGAAGAAATACGAAGAGCATCGGAGGAAGAGCATCAGTATCATAGAGTGACGACCAGCTGGGAATAGCAGCTCACTTACAGCGTGGTTCCGCCGCTTTGACATTCCCATTCTGCAGCTGAACAAGAACAGGCTGATATGACTGTATTGCAAAAGAAAGAGAAACTGTTGCCCAGAGGATAAGTCAGCAAGATGATGAGTCAGGCCACAGATGGGCTAGTGACAAGCTGGGCTTGCAGCCAGTGGACAGCCTGCTCTCTTGCCTGTGGCATGGCAGGAAACAAGGCGGCTTGGTCGGCTTGTAAGCGAGGCATACGGGCTGCCTTTCTGTCTGGCTTCAATCACAGAAATTAAACAATGCTCTGTTGTAAAGCCGTCACATTCTGCTCTCATAGCTTGTCTTTGGAAAACTGCTCCCTCAGATGTCTTTCAAACAGCTTGTAAAACGATTCTGTCCTCACAGATACCTCACAGCTGCCTCACAGATACCACGTCGTGCTCAGCAAATCCTTTACCCAGATTTTTCAGACACACTCAGGAACGTGAGTTCTTGGTGTTCTGGGTACCTGCCTTGAGGCCTACGGGTACAATCTGCAGAAACTGCTCAGTGCTGAAGTCAATGGGAGCTTGCCCGAACGTGAAAGGTTATAGTGCTACAACCTCTGAAATATTAAGCTTTAGGTTCCTATTGCATAATCTGAATCAGTGCCGATACTTCATCTAAGATCCATTTGCTTTTATTCACCATCTGGAAATTAAAACGCCCAATTATGTTGTAAGGGTTTTGTCAAAAGCAGATGTTTGTGAACTCCTTGTACTGAAGCGATAAGTGCCACAGAACACGTGCATGAAGAAACTTGTCAGCCTGGCTGCATCCAGATGTAAAAGAGCAGAACAAAGAGGGCTGAAGGCTGAACATCACGCAGATGCTTGCCTACTGAGTATTGACCTTCTTCTGTGTTGAAGAAACAGGGAATTTTGTGTGTTTGTATGTTTGTGACATTTCGTCACCATCTAACTGATTACCTAGCACAATGTGTATGCACATTTTAATTTAATTAATTTAATTCAGCTGCCACTGGCTTAGTTTGGCCATTACCCTGTCTGAGGAGCTGGCTTTGCTGGAATGCTCTTCTTACCATCAATTGACTAAGTTGCACCTTGATCACTTTATTTACATACCTTGCACTTTCCATATTGTGAATATACTGCTGCCATAGCAAACTATTCAGTGGATAAATTGGCAGTAGCTTTTCTTTTCCTACAAAACAGAAAAAAAGATTATTAATTTCATTATTGTGATATTTTGCCTCTCCCCTCCTCTGCATGTGCAGTCTCAGATTTTCTACTGGGTACTTGCCCACTTGACAGATAACGTTACAGCTTCTTTTAGCTTTCAGGGTGTTTTTTCTTGGTGAATTTTATTATAATTCTTTGTGCTTGCTAGATCCTTAGTTCTCCTTTCTCCAAACCTTCCTGGAGTGTTTTGGTAGGGCATTGAATTCAACACCGGTATTTATTTTAAAATTCAATAGCTTCAACATTTGTCACTGATAATGCTGGCAAAGAAGAAGTTTACTTCTTACATGTAAGGTTTGTTCTTTGTCCTTTTCCTACCATTACAATGATCTTGGATACAATTACTTTAATATTCTGCTTTGATAGTTTAAACTTTTTATCTTAAAAATAATTATCCTTATTCATGACCAGTATTTTACTTTTGCACCCAAACTAAGAAATGTTTGGATAACCTTTCATTGCAATACAACTGGCCTGATACTTTACTTCACAAAGGTAATGCTTCAGGAACAGAAGTCAGTTTTAAGGCTTACATCCTTCTTTCTCCCTCTACCTGATGTAAGCTTTACTGAAGTTTTGGGACTTGCATTGGGCTGCTACTCCTTTTAATTCTCTCACAAAAATCTGGTTGGAAATACTGGCTTCACAGAAACCCAAACCCGCCAGATTTTGCTGATAAGCAGAGCTTGCCTTTGTATATTTTGGGAACCTCTGATATACATACACACTATTTTGTTAAAGCTCATCCCTTCAAATCACTGCACTATTTCCTTATTTTAATCCGAAAGGATCTGTAGCCAGTTGTTGAAAAGTATACTACTTATTGCCTGCAAAACTCTGTGGCACATTGTCTATGCTCAAATAGCATGTTCGTGCCGTGCCAGATCTGTCAGTGTTTACTGACAGCAAGCTTAAGCTTGATTTGTTTGGTTTGTGGTTGTTATGACATTCTCGCAAGCATGAACTGATGCTGTTCCTTTGGTAATACCGCGAATCCAGACCCTATCACTCCTTTATCCCAGCAATTTGTGTCAACTACAGTAACAGTTTGATACCAGCCCTGTTAATTGTTACGCAGATCATTCATTTTAGTAGGAAGAGACAGGGCTGGTTGCTAATGGGGGCAAAAAATAGAGAGGACGTAAGAATGGTGCTAGTCTTGCAGCTGGCTCAGCTGGAGGGGTAGGCAGTCTAGGAGATTAGGGTTGTGATTAGTTGCACAGTGTCTAGTCGGAGGTCAGTAACTAGCAGGGTACCCCCAGGAGTCAATACTGGGTACAAACTGCTCGATATCTTCATTAATGATTTGGATGATTGGGCAGAGGGCGCCCTCGGCAAGTTTGTGGTTGACACAAAATGGGAGGGGTGGATGAGACAGCAAAGGGTCATGCTGCTATTCAAAGGGACCTGGCATCCTGCGCCACATTTAGGCAAAGCATTGCCTAATGGAGGTGATGTGGAGGTGATCCTTCCCCCATATCCATCACTGGTGAGGCCACACATGAAGTGCTGTGTCCAGTTCTGGGCTCCCTGGCACAAGAGGGACGTGGACATACCAGAAAGAGTCCAGGGAAGAGTCCCAAAATGATTAATGGACTGGAGAATCTCTCCTATGATGACAGGCTGAGAGCGATGGGACTATTTAGGCCAGAGAAGAGAAGGCTCGGGAGGGATCTCATCAGTGTATACAAATACCTGACTGGAGGGTACAAAGAGGGCAGAGCCAGGCTCTTCTCAGTGGTGCCCAGTGCCAGGACAAGAGGCAGGGGGCAGGGTGCACAAACTGGCCCCCAGGAGGCTCCCTCTGAGCCCCAGGAGCACTGCTGTGCTGTGTGTGATGGAGCCCTGGCACAGGTTGCCCTGAGAGGCTGTGGGGTCTCCTCCTTGGAGACCTTCAAAAGCTGCCTGGAGAGGGTCTGGTGGCCCTGCTGGAGCAGGGGTTGGACCATGTGGCCTCCTTTCCAACCACAACCACTCTGTGAAATTGCAGAGAAGCTGCAGCACGGCGGGGACCCATTCTGTCTATTGTTTTTTCAAGGAGATGAACAGTTCTTTTGTTATCTTCAGGTACACGCCCCACGCTCCTATTTTTTTAGGCCTCTAGCAGTTTACTTCTTCTGGCCACAGCCCCTGTGGCAGGCCATAGTGATAATACCGGAGAGGATTATGGTGATCACTCATGACATAGGTGCTGAACTTCTGAGAATTGCTTCAAGGATTCCTGTGACACACCACCTCCTGGCATTCAGGAACTGCTTCACTCCGTGCCACCACGCTCTCCTAAATGTCCCCAAACTTGAGCTGGAGATAGCACTGACGATCTGTAGTCACAGCCCTGTCTCTGGCTCATCTGAAGCCCCTGTGGTTGCAGTCCTGACCCAGCTCAAGCTCCCTGAGTGCCCCTGTGATTGCAGTCCTGACACAGCCCCTTCCTTCAGGTCCCATGGCCCAGCTGGACAGATGATGCCGAGTCCTTTTTCCAAGAGAAGCACCAAGGCACAAGGGGTGAAAGGAAGCGTTCCTGCTGGCGTTTAGCCATTCAGCTGGCCTTGCTCCTAACTCACAGAGTGATTTTATGTCTCAAAACCACTGTGCCATGAAGACACTTAAGGCTCTTCACCAGCAAGGAGGTTGTGGTGAGCTGGGGGTCGGCCTCTTCTCACAGGTAACCAGTGATAGGACCAGAGGGAATGGCCTCAGGTTGCACCAGGGGAGGTTCAGGTTGGCAATGAGGAGCCATTTCTGCTCAGAAAGAGCAGCCAGGCAATGGGACGGGTTGCCCAGGGAGGCGGTGGAGTCCCCGTCCCTGGGGGTGCTCAAGGAGAGGTTGGACGCGGTGCTTGGGGACATGGCTCAGTGGGTGACACCGGCTCTCAGGCTCGGGCTCTGCCGGGCTCCCAGCGCGGCTCCCGGCCCCGCGGGGCCCCGTGGGCGCTGGCCTCGTGTCGGGGCGGTGCCGGCGGGGGAGCCGGGCCGGCAGGAGGCGTCGTGCGGCGGGAGGAGGGCCGAGGCGGCTGCCGGCCCTCCCGGAAACGGCGCCGGCCGGCGGCAGAGCGGCGGCTGCCGCGGGCTGCGTGCGGGGTGGGTGGGCAGGAGGGAGGGAGGCAGGGCCGGGGGGAGGCCGGCCGGCCGGCGGCACGATGGAAGCGGTGCCCCGCGAGGAGAAGCCCAACCCGCTGCGGGATGCCAACCTCTGCTCGCGGCTCTTCTTCTGGTGAGCGCCGCGGAGGGGTTGTGTTTTTGTTATTATTATTTTTTGTTATTTTTTGGGGGGGGCGGGAGGGAAGGAGGGGAGAGGCGGGGATGGGGTCGGCGGTGCCCATGTGGGTGTTGGGGGGTTACAACAGCGAGAAACGGCGGCCCGGCGGCTGGGCTGCCGGGGAGTGTAAATAGGAAAGGACACGGGAGGGCGCCGGGCTGGGCTGCTGGGGGAGGCACACGGGGACACAGGGCTCCTGGAAACCTCGGAAAGCCGGGAGCAAAACCCTCGCCGAGCCCACGAGCAGGTGCAGGGAAGGTTAGGGGGATGGGAGAAGTCCCAGCTCATCCTTGGCTGAAATATTCCTAACGCAGATATGTCCTCAAAGGGGGGGGAGGGAAAAAAAAAAAAAGTGGTAACGTGCTTGTGTAGGAATGCCCGAGGTCGGAGTTGTGCCTTAACGCTTTCTTTCTGAGCACCAGGATGCCCGTGCTGGAAACAACCTTGCAAGGAAATCCCGGCCGAGAGGGGAGAGCCCGTGCTGGCCACCTCGCCTTCCTGGGCTGCTGCTGGGCTCCTCGCTCGCCCTTGCTGGGATCTTGCGGTGTTGCCGCCGCTTCTGCCAAAACCAGCCCCGCTAGATGCAAAAAAGGAAGTGGGCTGTGTTCTGCTGCTGCTTCTGTCATCCTAGTTTCACATACATATTTTTAATCGATCGCCACGCACTGCTCAGCACCGAGATCTGAATACTTTAAATGTCTCGCCTCTGAGGCGAGCACCTGACAGGGTTCCCTTTACCCCAGCCACGGATGTGGGTTCTCAGCGTGCAAAGGGCAGGACGAGGTGGAACCCCTTGCACGTGCACATGGGATGAGAGGCCTGCTGAAAGTCCAGGGAGGCCACGCTGTGCAGTCTGTGACATGCCTCATTCATCAGGTGGTGGCATAAAACTGTAGGGCTCCTGCTTTGCAAAAAGGGTTGAAAGAATGGGAAAAGCTTTAGAAATTGCCCTGTGTGCTCTTTGTCAAGCCTTCAGAGCAGTCTAATTCACAGCAGTGGGTGCTCAAACAGTGCTTGAAGGAGGGCTGTCCGGGATGTAGCAGCAGCCACTGCCATGTGGTTGCTCAGGTGTGCCTGCTCTGCTCTCCAGATCCCAGGCATTGACTGCTTATTGGCAATAAGGACAGAAGGTAGGGCATGGCAGGTAGCTTGGCAAAGGTCCTCTTTTTTTCATTTTTTTCCCCCCAAAAAAGCTTAAAAAGTGCAATTTTGCCGTTGTAAGGAAGCACCCCCCCTTTCGTTGCCAGCAGTGTAGAAGAAAAGCTAAAATTATTCATCCTTGCAGGAACAGGATCAAACTCACAGGGGAAGAAAAGAAGTCATGTTTTCATTGAATTATAAAACTTAAGGTAATGAGTGTGTAGGCTGAAGACACATTCTTCTCCCATTGTTCAAAGCTTGTCTTCTTGCTTTTGGGGTTGTGACTTTGACAAGTATGAGCTTGATGAACATTAAATGCTCTAGTAGTACATTCATGGGAAAGAGGAGCATCTGAATTGTGTGTGAATATTGTTATTTTACAGGGCACCCCTTGTGTAATGCTAGTCTTGATGTTATGAGAATAAAAAAACATTTACGATGGAAGTATGAAGATGAGGGTAGTTGCAAAATATTCTTGTTTTCCATCTCTCTCAGTGAATTATATATAATAATATAGATTACGAAAACACGAATTGTTGTTTTGGATATTGAAGTTATTTGGATATTGAAGTTATTACAATATTTACTGACCTTCAGAGTTCCCATGCTCACCAAACTTCTTGGAGCTCTGGCTGCTAGTTACGTAGTTAGCAGCACTCACATTTCTGATTTACTTCATCTACGTGATTTATTTTATTGCTGGCTCAGCTTGCTGGTGAGAATTAGGTCTTTGAAGGATTGATAGGAGGATTTGTTTTCTTTCTCAGAGGGACCTAAAATCCAGGCAATTCAGTTCAGTGTTGTTCGTGTTTAGACACCTATTCTGCTGTGGAAAGCATTTTGAGATTGAAATGCTTTAGACTTCATACTTTATGAAGTTGAGACTAGCACTTTTCACATCTTTTTTTTTTTTTTTTTCTTGCTGTGGGGGTTCAGGATTACGAAATTAATAACTGTGTACAGTAAGGGTATTTCTGTTTTATAACTATAATCCTGTCTTCGAGTTTGCATGTTCATTAGTAGCTAGTGTATTTGTGTGTATTATTTGCTCCCTTGAATTATCAGAGAAGTTCTAGCTGTACAGTAGTTGGATTTTTAGGCTGTCTTTTGTTCAGGCATTGAATCCGCTTCAATATTAAGGTATAAAACATGCTACAACAAGATTTTTGAAAGGCTGGATAAATTTTAGGCCATTAATAATGTGAAAGGGAGAGCAAGCTGGAACACCCCGAAAAGATAATCCAGTGTTTTTGTTCAGAGAAGTAAAAGAAAGCTAAATCCTGTTAAATTTCACATACTTATAATTTATTTTTAACAATTACAGTTATTAATAAGAATAATTATCTGACACAGCCTTGCAGTGACACAACTGAAAACTTCTTCCATGGCTTCTGCACAGTTACGATTCCAAGGAGTAAGTAACTGTTTTAACACCTTTGGGTGTCTGACAGCATTGCTCTTGGCGTACTGAGGAAGGGCTTTAGGGAAAAGGAGAAAACATCTAAGGCCTCTTCCCCAGTCTGAGTTGTAGTATAGTGGGAGAAGAAAAAAAAAAAAAACACATATCTTTGGTTTTAAGCATGACCAGAGTGTGGTAAGCACAGACAGGGAGGTACCCAGCTTTGTGGTGGTGGCTGCACAATGTGTAGCTGTTTGTCTGACCCAATACAGTCGTGCCATGCACCCCTCTCATACCACTGTAAATAGCTACACGCTTCTCTTAACTTCTTCCTCTGAGAGTCAGGAGGGCCCTGGACTGCCTCAGGTGGGCCTCTGAGTAGGTGCCACCTGTATTTTAGTCCTGGGACTTGGCTCCCTTCAAATGCGTATCCTGCCTTACTTTGAAATAAGTTAGAAAAGGAATGCATTGCCTTTCTAGGAAGGTCCAGCTGGGGTCCGGCAATGCTGCTGGTAAAAGAGGTGGGTGCACCTTCTGGTGTCAGTTGAATTGTGTTGCCTGTGAGGATTTTAAGTTCACTGCAGGTAACTAGTGAAAATATCAAGCAGCATCAGGATTTGTGATGTATGTGATAATCTGCCCTGATATCTGGTGAATTTCCACTCAGAATGCAACAGGTTAATAATTCCTAACAGTTTCCACTTCAGAAAGATCTGAGATAGCTATTCTTTAGTTCATTTATTGGTAGAAGATTTTTTTATTATTATTATTTTTAGCAGGACTGTTGTGGTACTGTAGGGAACTCTAAACAAATATGTGAACATCTTCAGTATAGATGAACAGAGAATGCATTTTCAGTAGCCAGAGAGTGAAATCAAACACATTTATCTTTTTTTCTTCCCAGCTGAAAGAAGACTGAGGATGATACACACAACTTTTTATTTAAAAAAGCCTCGTTTGTTCACTTGTTAGATATTAAATTATCTGTAGTCACGTTTGAATCAGTTTTATGAACTACTGCATCCATTTATAAGTTTTGCTTGTTTTATTGCAAGATATCTGAATTATAAAGAAGAAAATCCTGCTTGACAATCATAGTTTATGTATAGATTATGTCAACTATGGCAAGTGTGTACACAATATAGGAATGTTGGCATTTGCTATCTGCAGTAAGTATCTGTGTTTAGATACACGATTAGATGAACAATTTAAGTATAACAAAGCGCTGAAGCTATTTGCCTTTGAAATGACCTAGGTAAAGCTTGCTGTACCATTTCTGAGAAAACGTCCCTGCTGTAATCCCTGCAAAACAACAAAATTAGGAGCGCATTGTACTGTTGTGTGGCCTTTTTTCTTTTTTTTTTTTTTTCCCCAAAATGATTTTTTTGCTCAGTTCTAGAAAATTCTTCAACGCCGTAAGAGTGAAGGAGACAGGCAACTCAAAAAGCGTAATCTTTTTTTTTTTTTTTGTATCCGTGTCATCCAACCACTTGTAAGATCAGTGTGAATCATAAGTGATTTTATTTCTCCCTCTTACCACTACTTGTAAAAAAGGAAGCTAATATAAAAATTGCTGCCATTAGGTTTCATCATTTGATTCATCATTAGGTTTCATCATTTGCATTTTTCTTTCAGAAACTGAAATCAGAGACCATTATGCTCAACTGTAGACCTCCTGAGTAACTTCGGGTTCAGGGTTTGATGGATTGCTTGTTTTTTGTTGTTGTTGGTGGTTGCTTTTTGTTCTGTTAAGCACGTACGTACATGCGTATATATAACAGAGCAATGATGGTTTTCAGTTGTATTTTTAAAATGGTTAAGAAATTGCCCATTTCAACTAAATTGCTTCGATAGTTGGTTAATCTGAGGTTAAAAACTTGTTTGGATGACCAATTATTTTCTGCTAAGTTGATGAAGTCTCTTTGTTCGCTCTGTGTAACCACTTAGGCCCTGCTTCAATAAATAGCTTGTACTTAAATTTATCGTTACAAGGCATAATCCTGAGACCATTTTATCAAATTTTTGGTACATCTGATGTTCTCCCTTGCATGTGGATGCCAGATTTTGAACCAATATTTTAATAATTTGAATTCATTGGAGTGCCATAGTTAAAGGTAATGCTGCCCTCTGTTCCCTCTTCCCAGACTGTACAGAAAATAGCAGCCACAGCAAGGCAGCGTGTCCTGTTGTTTTTTTTTTCTCTTCTTTTTTCATGTCCCTCACTCTGTTTGTACTTCTTGCCATATGGACTTTCAGGAAGTATGTTACAGTAATCAGATATTTTGTACCTGGCAGTGGAGATGAACAACATGAAAATAGCCTGCAATAAGTGCAATCAAATGCTGTCAGCATCGGTAAGTGGATGTTCAGCAGCTTGGCTGCTTACACTGCGCTGTGAAAAAGCAACCACGCAGAAGACAGCATGAAGCTGAATAGCAAAGGTTAATACAGCCTGGCATTGTAAAGGGTTTTTTGGGATCAACATGACTTTGAATTAATTTCATTGTTTTTCTATTTTTTTCTATTGCAAGCGGTAAGAAAACCTACTGTTTAAGCTGTAGTAAACAGGGGAGGGAAGTTGTGGCTAAGGCAGTGGTTGAAAACCACCTGAAGAAATACCGGAATTTATTCTTGTGTCTATTTCAATGTAGATGTCTACCTTGGTAAGGGGAAGTGGGAAAAGGCAGTTTATTGAAGAGAATGGGTGAGCATGTGAAACGGTGATAGCGTAGGAAAAGAAATCCCATGGTGCGGTGACATGTGAGATTTCCTGCAAAATAAGACTGTGTGTGTCCTTCTGTCTGTACATCCCACCCCAGCAGTGCTCCTCTGGGCTATGAGCAAGCACGTAGGCCTGCTGGAGACACCTCATGACGTTGGGTAATGATCAGCACAGAAAGGCACCTGAGGTAAGCCGTGGAGGATAAGTGATATGGATTTGTAATCAAAAGGTCCCGTGAGGAAACACCATTTTTTTAACCAAAGAAAAAGGCTCCAAAATGTGTTGTTAAATAGAGAGAAATGTGTGTTCCTGTGGAGCTTAGCGCCTGAAGTAGTGCTTCCAAGCTGCTCAAGAAGGTGAAATCCTGGTGCTGTGGAAGAATTTGGGTAAACAAAGACTCTCCTGTGCAACTCTTGAAAAGTAACTGGACGTTGAGTATAAACAGATGATGCTTGTAATGTAATGCACAAATAGGCTTAAGAGGAATGGGGAAAATGCAGTTTGTAAACCACCTCCTTAAGGAATTAGCTGGTGAGAGTACACAGGATGTGGCTTTTACTGGGCACTGTAAAATTACCCAGTTCAACTTCATTTTTTTTTTTTCCTTTTATTTGTAATTTCAGTCTGAATTGCTTCATCAGAAAAGTAGTCCACTTGCTCCTTTTTCTAACTGGTCCAGTGATGAAGGAAAGGCTTTTGTGAAGCTGGTGAGAGCCAAATCTTAGGCTTGTGCAGCTGAGGGTGCCATAAGGTCACGACGAGCGACTTAGGTGCAACTGTGGGGGGACGGCAAGAGGGGTGTAGGAGCTGAGGGTGCCCCTGTCCTGGCAGTCCCCTCACTGTACCCCCATCAGTACCCCAGTTGGGGTGTCAGTAGTGGTGTCCATTGGCAGTGAGGGGATGCAGCCCTGGCTGGTCTGAGAGGGGGCTAAAGACAAGGCTGCGGGTAGGTCGGGCCTGGCTGGTAGGTCAGGCGCTGTGGTTAGTTTAGTCTACCTGCTAGTAGTGTATATCTTCCTTGGCTGAAAGGGCATGCTTTTGGGATACTAGCAAACCTAATTTAGAAGCATTTAGGAAGTATATTTCATGTATCAGGCAGAGTAGCGTGACTATTGCATAACAAGCCTGCCATTGGGACAGCAGGGCCTGATGCTCTGCCGTGCTGTGGTGGTGAGGAAGCCCACAGAGTCTCACTTCTCTTACTCTGGTAAGAAAACTATTTCTTAGCTTTTTTTCCTGCAGACCCTGTGGAGTCTTTCCCAAGTACTGGTGTGGTTGTTCCAATTACAGCTGGTAAAAAAAATTGCTCTTTCCTGAACAACCACGTAAACTGTGGCTGGTTGACGGCGTTGTAATGTTACAGGGCGTGTAATGTCAGGGCCCAGGAGCAGGAGGATGCAGGAAGCGAATGTTTATGTTGCGGTCTTTGTCGGTTCCGAAATGGATGGCTTTATATTTTTGTCGGTGCCCAAGGTACTGCTGTAGAGGAGGAAGGCTTTTTGGGGTCAGAGCAGTGAGTTACTGCTTTGCAGTTGGCCGTCTCTTGGGTTTGCACCAGGTTGCCAAGTGGGTTTTATTTTCCTTTTTTTTCAATCTGTGTGCCTGGTGACATCAGCATCCTGGCAGTCACCGGGCCTAACTCTGGGCTTCTTTCCAGGCTGGTGTCTTTGATCAGCTAATCGTCTTGATAGAACAGAGGCATTCCCTGCAGAACAAAAGGTACTCAGGATTCTTCCAAGTGTTCCCGCTTGCTTGCGTAGTTTATGCTAGCAAAAATTTGGGCAGTGCTCTTTGAAAGGCATCGTGTGCACGCCGTGTTTCAAAAGAGTGGCTAGAAGGAGGTGCTGCTTGGCTGATATATCAGAACCAAATTATTATTCCAAATATTTAGCAAACAGGAAAGTACCCATTGAAACTGAAGATAATGACTAAACACACCTATTTTTGTTGAAGTTGAATAAGCTGAATAGGGAAATGTGAGCTAAGGTGCAAATTCTTCCTACCCACCACATGGCATCTTTCTTCAGGCCAGACATGAGTAGTGAGCCTGTTTTATGGGCTTGGGATGAAGGGAGTAGTTTGCATCGCTGTCTATATATTCCCTCCCTTTTTCTAAGTTGTCTTAATATTTGTGGGTTTGTTTTTTTTTGTTTTTTTATTTATTAAAGAATAATGTAGCTTGTGTACTTCCTGTGTTCATGACAGATTCTACTTTTCTGCAGGCCTTTCCCTCTCCTCTTTGAAGAGATCAATGTTAGATGATATCTTTTTGGGCAGAACAGATACACCACTATAGTGAGCGGTCTTCCCTTTATGGCTACGTCGGACTGTTAAGGTTGCAGGGATATTCTTTATGTTGGCAATTGCCTTCTATTTCCGACTTCCTTTAACAGTCCTCTTACAGCACTCCTTAATTTAACTGAGCCTTCGGGCAAGGAAAGAGCCCGTTTCGTTTTCCTGTTAGGAACGTGTGACTTGAGTAACCACGGGCTGTGTGAAAAAAATGGGCTCAGTGCTCTCGGCATAGGGAATTCCACGTGGTGCAATCTGCCCTCGTGTGTTGCTTCCCGATGGAAATTCTTCCTTTAATGACTGCAAATGAATGTCAAGTCTCGTGTCTGAAAGTACTTGAAGTTCAGGAGGCATCAGTGAAAAACTTGAGCTGTGCTTGCCATACCAAGAATATGGGGCGGGTAAATAGAAGACCTCATTCTTGGGCTGAAAGCTCTTCAAGCACTAAACATAATTTGAAAAGAAAAAATGTTTTAACTGTCTTCCAAACATCTTCAAGTATAGTCTACAGTAACACAACAGACCTTTTTAGCAAGACCTCAGAAAGATCAATACTTTGTGGGAGAGAGCAAGCAAGTGTAATCAAAGGTATGTGTCACAGATGTATAGGGAACTTACATTGCTCAAAAACTATTTATAAACGATTCTGGTAGATATTCCAGTACATAACTTTATTTGCATGTTAGAAGAAGGAAGTGTACGTAGCTGTTGCTTACTTGATCAGATGAAGAGTGATGGTTGCTTTAGGTTTCTGCAAGATTTTGAGTATTTTTCCAATCTGTTTGAAGGCAGTCAGACTAGTGAAAGTAATACCATCATCCCTCTGTTAATTATGAGGCTTTGGGGAAGTAAAGTTTTAATTGAGGTTGGTGTAAGAATCAAAGCAAGACCACAAAGGCCAAGACTATGACTTACCCTGCTGCATCTGTCCAACATCTAAAGTAATGTTTAAGTGTGTCAGCGTTGGCTGCGTGCTTGGTGCTCCACTGGACAGAAACTCTTTTAGAGATGTTTAATTAATTAATTTACTTATTATAGTATGCTTTTTTTTTTCCCCTAATCTCACCATAACTTGTGGGCTTCTGGGTCTTTGCCATGTTGTCCAAAAAATTAAATGAGTCACAAAATGAATTACCATGGGTTTCTGCACAGTCTGGGTTGGTTTCCGTAGCCGTTTTAGATGTTAAAATTGATGTTACGGGGCAACATATGATTGTTTTCAGGATTATAGTTTTGACTAATGGAAAGATGTAAGAAGCCCTGAATCTGTGGTACTTCTGAGTGGAACTAAGAGTCTTCAAAAATTGAGATTTTGGCAGTTTTTACCCTCCATTTATCTCCATCTGCTACTTAATTTGGAAATTAAGTCTCATAGGACATACATTACAGAGATTTGCTGCAAACCAAACGTGCTCAGAGGAGGTACAGGTACTGTCAGTAAGTTTTTTGGAGAGTTTAAGGCCAAAGGATGAGCTAGGATGAGCTCTGGCAATCCTGTAGCCTTGAGACTGTTTTGTTTCATCAGTCACTTCTCAGGTGGGGTCAGTCTTTCTGTGCTCTTTCTGTGTTTTCCTGAAAGTGCAGCCTCATCATGGGTCTGATGCTAAAGGAGCTGGGGAAGGTTACACGCTCCCTAACCTATTCTGCCAGAAAGCAGCCCTCTGGCTTGTTCAGGGAGTGCGCTGGAGCTGGTACTGATGCTGCAAGAGGAGGAACACTTGGTATCAGCCACAGGAGCTGGCTGAAATCTGCACAGGTTTCCCGTGGCTGTTCTTGAGAGAAGTTGTGGCGGTGATTTGGGCCCTGATGCTGTGCTGGCCATACAGTCCAAGCAGCAGACTTGCCTGACAAGGACCTTCTATTCTTCATCGTACATTTAACATGCGCTGAGGACTTAGCAGCTCTCACATGATACGGATCTTCAGTACTCCTTCCAAGAGTTCAAAAAGGGCTGTTAAGCATCAAAGATGGTACTTTAGTGATAGATTTAATCCTTGGATGAGTCACACAAATGCTGTGTGCTGGCATGCTCAATAGTGAAGGAGAAATATTATTGATCCCATCTGTCTCGTAGTCGTGCCATGGGGCCTGTGAGAAAGGTTGTTGTGACATTTCTGCCTTGGAAGAAACTCTCTGGCCCCCTCTTCTAGCATTCATCCTTCCTCACCACCCTGTCTGACACTAAACAACAAACTTCTCATAAGCCAGCGTACAACATTAAGTTGGAGCATGCCCGAGCAAGAAATGCAAAGCTAGTTGATGAGTATTCGTAACCACTGTTGTGGTTGGGAATAAATAAATGCCCTTGTTGTAAACCATCACAGCCTTGAATTCTCACATGCACGCCTTCCAGAAAATAATACACTTCATGCAGTGCGCCAGGTGCTCTTCTAAAAACCGTGTTGGTGAAGTAGGGAAATAATGAGGCATCAGAAACTGAACTTTGACAGGCAATCGACACCAGACAAATACCTTGTCACGAGTGCAAGAAATGTTTTTTCCCAAAACAGGTCCATCCCTGACCTCTTGGTTCTGTTTGTGTTTGCCAACCTGGCAAATAGTTCAAGGGAACAAGCATGAGAGCTAAAATTCACACTTTTCCAGGAAACTAAATATCACATATTCAGAAATACAAGCCAAGTGTCAAACTGCAGTTTTTCTAGCTTCTCTGTTCCCTCTCAGGCATGAATGTTTCATAGATGTCGCTCGCTTTTGCTCCATCTTATGGGTGATGTTGCTTTTGTTCTTTCTGTCACGCATCTCCTGGCTGCCTCTGGGAGTAAAGTGCTGTGGGGTCTGAACAACTTTAGGACCTTGCTTGGGGATGACTTTTTAGGGTTTGTGAAGGCAAATGAGGTAAAATGTGAGGATGTTGAGGGATGCTCAAGAAGAGAAGGGTAAAAGAATGAAATTAACATGTAAAGAAATTGCTGTTGTGGTCTGCTGATCAGTTTGTTAATAATCTGCATTTAAACAGGTGGTTGAATCCCTTATTTATTATTGGCCACAAACGGAAACTTGAAGAAGATGATATGTATAAAGTGCTGCCAGAAGATTCCTCGGAGAAGCTGGGAGAGGAGTTGCAGTGGTAAGGAGTCATTGTTCTATGTCATTGTATTTCAGGTGGTAAAGGTGAGGTTTTATTCGTGTTATAAAATTTGAAGAGGCTGTTGTAAAGTTTAACAAGGTCTACTGTTAAAAATGCTGGAGAGTTAGGAGTAGTATTTAGAGGTGATACCATGGAAGTGTTTGCATTTCTTTACATACATAACGAAGGGACATTTATTATCATTTGTAATTTGTCTGGGCACTTTGCAGAATGCTTGAAAAAGATGATTTTTTATCAGCTGTTTTTGCTCTAATCCTTAATAAATGAATCCAAGCCTTCTGGTCTGTGGAAGAATAGCTATGAAAACTTTAAAAAACGCTCTTCATAAAAGTGAGGAAAAATATTCTTGTTGTTTTGGAGAACAAACTGAACTGAGAACTGTGTACGCTTTCTATATGTGTACATAAACATATGTCTGTTGAGGATACACCACTTTTTGACAGAGTGGATAAAATGCCTTGGACGTCATGTACATCTAAAAGCATGCTTCTAGGGGATGTTTTTATTTTATAATAAAATACCCTTTTTATTTTATAATAAAATACCCTTTCTTAGACTGCTTACCGGTTCATGTCATCATGGACCCAAAAGGCTCTCTTTTCTACTAACAGTGAAACATCTCCCAAGAATAGTAAATTATGTAAATTATCTTGAACCTTGCCTCTTGAGAGAGGTTTTTGGTCATCAAACAACCTTTTGTTAAATACCATTAGAAGAAGAGATCTCTTGTAGTGCAGAGGGTGGCCTTTATATTAATAAAAACGTGGCCTTGCCCTTGTGCTGAAGGATGTAGAACAAATCAACTTTCCTAATGGTTTGGTTGAGACAAGAGAATGCTCCTAAGGAGTAAAGAGAGTCCAGAAACTAAAGGTTATGACCAGTTCTGACATCACCCTGCTGTGGCTGAGGTGGCTGAAGAAAGAGGAACGATGACCAACTCATAGGAATACTGCTTTTAACATCTTTCTAGCAGGAGATCTTTGCCAAACTCCAAGGACGTGTCGTGAAGCGGTTCAGGGAGTTCACTGTAGAGGAAGGCGAACACTTTCCAGTGATTCTTACAGTAAAAGCACACACTTTCCATGAGGCAGGAAGCGGTAGAAAACACAGCATGCCGAAAATATTTTGTTCTTTTTTATTCCTTAATGCGCTTGGCCAAGAAGCAAAGAATATAATTTCATAAATAGCCACTGAAGGAAGCAGCCTTTTTTCTTTGGCCAGCAAACAGAACCTACGCAGATTCAGTTCTGATTGTGAAGGATTTAGACAATAGCTATAATCCTTCTAACAAAAAAAGAGAGTAAAAATGAATCAGTTATGTTTCCTTATCTGTACTGCATGCTTCAAACTTGTGTGTGGGGTTGCAAAATAAGAAGTTTGGCTTTCATGCCTTAGACTTATTTCAGCCCTCAAGCTAGCAAGGTCAGAGAGCCTGGCAGAAAATACTTAGCCTCCAGGAACAAGGGGGGACGTCTTGTCTGACAACAGCGTGCTTTAAGAAGTCTGCTTAGGTTCTGGTTATTCTTGTTCATATGTAACTGAGCAGTCGTGCTTGTTATTCCTGTCTTTGATTTTAATGTGAACAGATTGTGTCCTACTTGTGGGTAGGCACACGGTAACACAAAGGCCTCTGCCACTCCGCTGTTGTAATCCTTGCTTTCAGAGAGCCGTGGGGAGTGTGAAGTGAGGGAGCTGCTACAGATGGCTCCTCTTGCTCTGGTGCCTCATCTGCTCAGCCTCCTGGAAGCACGTGGTGGAGACGAGGAAGGGTCAGACACGAGGAAGGGTTGTGCACCACAACCATTCCGGCTTACAGAGTTGATAACAAGAACCTATGGTACTCTGTGCTGCCCCTGTTCAGCCCTTAGTCTGGAGATCATACAATGACAGGCTCTTAATGAAGGTGACTGGCTGCTTGAGCTGAGAGGAGAACAAAGAAAGAAAGGGTTCATCAGCTGCAAATATGTCAAAGGCAGTAGTAGTCAACAGTGGCAAATTGTTTGCAATGATAGGAGAACAAATAGGCCTGTTATACTAAGTGCAATGTGTTTATGTGGACGAGGAAACATGACTACCTGTTATCTTGTTAATTTCTTAAGGAATGTGGAGTATAAAGGTGATCATGGCAGTCTTGCTGCAAGTCTGAAACTGTTTTATTCCAGGTAATTGCCTTACGGTTTTACTTCTGTCCTCCAGCATGTTTGCCTTTTATTTGTCAGGTACTGGGATAAAGAGGTGCAAAAAGCAAAAAAGAGAGGAAAAACACCCCATTTAACAAAAGCGATAATTCTTTGTTACTGGAAATCCTATTTAGTTTTTGGAATTTTCACAATGATTGAGGTAAGTGGTGTAAAATGCGACACAACACATTTCTTAGCTAACAGTGATGTGCAATTTGGCCTCTTGAGATTGTGTGATTCATAGCAGTGATTTCACACTGGGCTGTTCGGAGAATCCGTAGCGTTTGTACTCTCTCTCAAAAATACTCTCTTTTCTAAGAGCTGCAGCTCTTTGAAACTGAAAAAGTGAGTTGTAACTGCAGGATTAGGGACTTGGAACAGAGAACCGATTTCAGTGCAATACTTCTGAGACATGACAAGCCATCCGACCTGCTTTGTAATGCTTGGCTGGATTTTATGTTGAGTGGGATGATGTACTGTAGAATAAGTTGTTCTTTTTTTTGCTGTGCGTAAGTGGTTGTAAAGGACGCGCTACGTCATCTTTAAAAACGCTACTGTGGTATATATTCATGTAACTTTAATAGCATCAAAGTTTTCATTGGTAATCGAGAGAGTTCATTTTAAAGATTCATCCAAATTTTGATGTGGAACATTTTTGTTCTGGATATTGTGTTCATAAAACTTGGCCTGATGTTTCAGAGCTTAAAAAAGACCAAATAATACGGGGTGTGACTTGCAGCAGGAACTTGACTCTTATTTGCCCAGGCACCAGGTTGGGTAGCATGTTACGATATGAAATTGCTTACACTTTTTCCTTTCTTTCTCTTTTAGGAAACCCTCAAAATAGTTCAACCAATACTTTTGGGAAAAATTATTAATTATTTTGAAAACTACGATGAGGCGGCTTTGAAATTTGCGTATTGCTACGCAGGTGCTCTGTCTGTGTGCACGCTTATTCTGGCTATAATGCACCACCTATACTTCTATCATGTACAGCGGGCTGGCATGAAGCTGAGGGTAGCTATGTGTCATATGATTTATCGGAAGGTAAGCAAACGTTTGGCATTTGATGGCTATTTCGTTTGAGATGGAAGGCTAAAAATATGTTTGTTGTATTCATTCCTGCAATTCCACTGAAATTACTCATCTGTAGAAATGTGAGGCGTGTGAGTATACATTGATCTTAAATGAACCCGTGTGCTTTTTTGCTCCTTCTTCATTAATACCGTGTCTGAATGACCACTTCAGTCCTCGCAGTGAAGGTGGTAAGTTATCCTGGCCCTGAAGCCTGGGAGGAGCTGCTGATTGATTTTCACCTGCTGGAGCAGCAGGAGGTGGCCAGCCTAGGGCAGAAGGACCAGGAGGTGCTGGATCCTGCCTGCCACCTGCTGAGCCCTCAGGTGTCTTCCCCAGGAAGGACTTTGTGCTTGGCTGTCACCATCTGCTTTGGCACTCTTAATTGCCAGGGAATTGCTTCTCTGTTTGATCTTCTCCCCCTTGCGATCAGTGCTGTGATTCATTTACATTCTGCAGTGCTGCCGAGTTTATGAACTGCCTGCTCGGCAGGTCAGGGGGATTTCTCCCTCTCTGGGTGCTTGGGATCAGTTCGGTGAGCTGCAGGACTGCTGCTGCCCCCTCCAGGCTGCAGGGGATGCTTCTTCACAGGCACCCAAGCCGCTGAGGCTGTCTCCACTTCTAAGCAAGCAGTCCCTGCTGGGGATGCTGGAAGGGAGCAACATGGCCTGTCTTCCAGCTTCAGTGCTGCTGGGATAGTGACCTGCCAGTGCTTGCCTCAGCACAGAAGTTTAAGTAAAGGATCAGGAGTGTAAACCTTATTTAGAATGTAAAAAAAATCATGTTATTTTAGCCACTGAACGTAGGTGCAGTCCACCTAAGACTGCTGCTGCAGGTCTCACGTCAAGTTTCTGAGCAAAGCAGTAAAGTGGGGAGGGTAAAAACAGCCCCACTGGAAGCAGCGATTGTTTTTCATGCACATACTTATTCTCCTCCCTCTTCTGCTACCTTGGAAATTATCCTCTGGGAACTCGGCTCTAAGATGGCACACTGCTTTCTTGTACATAAACGTATCTCTAAGGTATTAATTTACTAAACTGATTATCTCAGCATGGTTTGAAATTCATGCAATCCGTACATAGCGGCGTTGGTTGTTGCAGTGTTGGTATTGGCTGAGAAGCCCAGAAGCTTGGAAAAGAAGTGTTCGTAACGTGCACCCTTATTTCGAGGGATGTGATTAAATGGAAAATTAATCTCCCCTCATCTCGTAAATGTTTACTCCTGAGGGTGAAGGCTGAGGTCGGGCAGAACATTGATAAACCTTTCTAATAACACTGATAAACCTTACTAATAACACTGATAAACCTTACTAATCAGCTGTCTTCATTATCTGAGGTTTAGAGATAGGTCATACGTTGTCTTTATCCTCCTATATGCTTTTGAAAAAATCTGGATGCTAATTTACCAGCACTTCTGTGGTGACCATTAATTGCTGTAGTAAATAGAACATCGGATTTGTGAGGATGAGTGGGTTGGATGAGAGGGTACCCTTGATACAGAACTTCAGATGCTGGTCATTCTTAACTTTAAGCCCTTTTTTGGTTCCTAGAAAGTTAAAATCTTATCTTGTTTGCAAACAGCCATATTCAAACTCTGAGATATTTTGTCATCACTAAGAAACAGTGGTGATGCACATGGGAAGAGATGCAAATGGGATCTGTTGCATGGCTCAATTCTGTTTTAAAACCAAAGGCTGTGTATGCAAGGCTGCTTACTTTTTTGAAGAGTGAAATTGTGCAAGTTCTTCCAGGTTCAGAATAAACACTGAAGCAGTTTAAGCCGCGAGGTAGTTGAGACAGGAAGCAAGCAGAAGGGTGTCAGGAGTGATTTGACTGAATAGTTACAGTATTCTTTTGCGTGTTCACTTTTTCCCCTATTCCTGTGCTTTTGAATTAACAACGTGGGGCAGGGAGAGATTAAAACACTGAGATGAGAGCGCAGAAAGCAAAGAATGGTTAAAACATTGAAATTGGGCCTGCACAGTTTCATCTGAAAGAAAGAATAGAGTTTAAATAAGACATAAAGAGTACAAACATCTCTCATTAGTTCATACAATTAAAGCCTGTTGTGTTTGAGAAAGGTTGCTTGCTGGGAAAGACATCCGTATGTCAAATTTATGAGCAGAAAATGAAGCAGATCTTTATGCTGAAACCAGAAAATTGGCAAACATAAAAGAAAACGTAAATTCAATTTACAGCTGCTTTTTAAAAAAGTATTAGCTTTAATTAATCTTCAGTTGTAGTCCTTACGTTCAGCGTGCATTTGGAAGTGTCATGATCAAAGCCTTATTTTAAGCCATGAGTAGTGGAAAGGGAGAGTAGAAGTGTGCCACGAAAAAAAGCAAAATGTTTTTGAGGTGTGAACTATTCCTGTTCCAGGAAGATGCGAAGCACATTTTGTTTGGTATTTCACTGTGCTGCAAAACTGTGTTTTCTTAGTGGCAGGTATGGAAGGAAGCAGGCAGCGATCTGCATCTTTGAGCTATCTCAGTTTGGATCTCTGCAGAAACGCCCTGACTGCATGTTTATAGATAAGATGTTTGGGGGGATATTGTTAAATCATATGCTATTTTGTACTGATTAACCTACTTATCAGCCTGTGAAACTATTTAATATTTATTTATTATTGTGGCCTTTAATAACACATGCTTAATTTAATAAAATCCAGAAATCATAGGATTTTACAAGAGCTATGAACAAGGGAAATGCTTATACTTTGTGAAGGGACTTTAACTGATTTACAAAAACAGAAGACAGCTTGCGGTGTTATTAAGGAGTGCTCAGGAATTTCACTTAAAACAGAATTAATTGACTGGCCAAACGTTGTCCTGATTTTAATTTGGTCTTCAGGTTGAGTTTTCTGTTCTCATTTTGTGCTGTGGTTCATAATGCGGGTGCGAGAGCAATGTAAACGAAAAGTTACAAGCTTTTTTTTTTAGTTTTAACAACTTGCTGTGTTGGTATTTTCCCACTTTTAATCACTTCAGAGAAAGCGAAGATGGTGTTTTTTATGGCATTTGAGTTCTTGAAGTCCTTGTCTAGGCTTTTTTTACGTGCTCTTCTTCAGGACTTTATTCAGGATGTGAACCAAACCAACACATGATCTAAGGTTTTTCGATGGTGCCCAGATGCTCTCAGGCAAAACCTTTTTGCCCCAGAGTTGTATTTGGGTATTGAGTCTTCTAAGTATCAGTGTGCTGTGCTGTATATATAAGCCGTGACAATTTGAGACTGTTTTGATTTTTTTTAGGCACTGCGTCTCAGTAACGTAGCTATGGCAAAAACTACCACTGGCCAAATAGTAAATCTTCTGTCAAATGACGTGAACAAATTTGATCAGGTAAGAATTTTTATAGATCTTTCCAGGGGGCTGGAACTGAAGAAGTTGTGGGTGAGCTTTTGTCTACAGCTGATGATAGGTGTTTCTTATGAACATTTCTTGTTGTTGTTTCTCAAATATCGTAGGAAAAGAAACACTCACTTAAAACATTCCTTTCTGCCCTTCTAATCCTTTCCTGCTGTTTTCCTGAGCTCAGAGATACGTGGTGTGCATAGATACAAGAAGATCATTGTGGTAATTTCCTTACTTTCTGGAGGTTAGGCATCTCCTTGCAGACTGTACATCTGTCAGTCTGGTTCAAAATTTTCACCAGGTCTTCTGAGTGAATGCCTTAGTACCTGCTGCAGGCAAAGATGCTTTCTCAACTTCATGTTACTAGGATTTAATGTTTTAGCTAAGACCGAAAGCTGATTTTTGCTTCTTATGTGTTTGCCTAGGTAACAATTTTCTTGCACTTCCTGTGGGCTGGACCAATTCAAGCTGTAGCAGTAACTGTGCTTCTCTGGATGGAAATAGGCCCATCGTGTCTCGCAGGAATGGCAGTTCTGATTATTCTTCTTCCTGTACAAACCTGCATCGGGAGGCTTTTTTCTTCCCTAAGGTAAGGTTGCTTGTGTTGGATTGTAGGTATTTTCTGGCCTGGGTTTGAAAATGTGCCTGCTGTATTGGCTGAGGACTAGATGAAGTTATCGTACAGCTCTGAGATCAGCTCCCATTTGGTGAGGTCTTGTCCTTTGCCTTTTATTTTCATCAATGTTTTTCATAGTTACTAATGTGAAATTTCTGAACTGTGTAGGGATTTGAAGTGGACTTTACTCCAGAGATGCTGAAAATACCTGGCACTTCTTACACATCCATTGTATTAAAGAACTGGGCTCTTTCTGTAGCTGCCTTGTAGCTTTTTAGCATCCACCTTGCAGATTTTTGGCGTGGAATTGCATAACTCCTTGAATTTTGCCTTCCTGCACTGATGCTTAAGGAGCGGCTACTGCAAAGGCAACATGTCAGTCCTGCCTTAAGTTTGACTTACTGAGATACAGGAGTTGCAGCAGAAAACTCTGAAAGTTTTGTGTTTAACGGTCTTGCTCTCTCCTCCAAGAAAAAGATGCAGAGAGGAAAAAGGGGAAGGAACCGAGAGAAAGGAAGAACAGAATCATGGCAATGTTTTCGATGCCAGCTATGAGGTTTCTAGCTATAAGGTTCGAGATTGTGGATGTATAAAATGAGCCTGCAGTAGTTTTCCGTTTTCAGGCAAATTTAATTTATTTTTCTGTAACTTCCTCTTACAAAATGACTTAACTCAGGTTGGAATATTGAATTATCTTCAATGTTCTGGCTTCCTAAATTTCCTTCTCTTGTATAATTAATCATGTGCTACTTGCATCCTGACTTTTCTAAAGTCTTTTGCATCTAAATGGAAATATTTTTATGTTCCTTTACCAGGTACTCATATGCTTTGTAGTTTTATGCATCTTTGTTGCTTTTCTGTTCAGGGTGAGTCGGTTTCTTGTAGCTTTTCAGATCAGTAAAACTTCTTAGTGAGTTACTGTAAGGTGGTTTTTGTTTGTTCGTTTGTTTTCAAGTTGTATTTTAAGACAGGTTTTCCAGGAGTATTGAGACTGGCATTGCCATTGCATGGCTAGGTATGAAGAGAGAACTGAGAATTACAAAATTAGACCAACTCACAGATTTCCCTCTGTTAGTAATCACTTCAGTTATTATGCTCACATGCTATTTCTCAAATAATGAGTCATTCGGTGTTCTCCATCAAATTCTTATTTTTTATGATAAAACCTGTTTGTAGAACACTGTCAATATATTCTTACATATGCATTTTCACTGTGTATGTGCTGTGCATGCATATGTATAAAGCTACTTCACTTTTTTTTGTTTTGTTTTAATTTTAATGTCAACAGTTAAAATACTTTGCACCTAAATGGTGCCTTATCAGTGGTGTTCAAAGTGCTCTTCCAAAGTGGTAAGCATTATTATCCCCATTTTACAGATGGGAAACTGAGGCACAAAGAGATTAAGGGACTTGTCCAGGGTCAAACAACAAGTGGCAAAAATCTCTTCTATAAGGTATGTATTCCAAAAGTTAGCCAGTGGCATTGTAACATTCTTTGGGATGTTGCCCATTTATTTACAGCCACTTTATTGGATGCACAGCAAGGGAAATAATTTGTTAACTTGGTACGCATTTGCTTGCATATGTGTGCACAGATCTTTTTGAAACACGAATGCCCAGTGAGCAAAAGGAGTTAATTGAAAAACTGAAGTGGATTCCAGCTTTGTAATGATTTGTATGTTCACATGACACTTGCTGGGAATCTGCATGGTTTTAAGGAAATCATTCTATGAAGAAGTGATTTAAGGATTAAAGCTTTTGCTAAAATCCAGGCACACTCAGCATGGCAGCTAATCTGTGCTGTTATTCAGCAATGCACTTGTGACCTGGTATTATAAACCCATGTCCACACCAGTTTATGGTACAGATGCTTCTCCCATTAGCTGTAGGAGTTTGTAGAAAGAGATTGAGTATCCTGCAGAATGGTATACTCTGAGTGATAAGGTATTCCTTATACCTCCACAAATACTAGATGTTGTACGAAATGCACATGACATGCTATATTATTTGAGAAATAGTACGAGTATTGGATTGAAGACCCTTTTTTTTTTTAAATATATTCAGAAGAACTCAACTCTTAAAGTGCTTTGCCATGCAATTGCAATGTTCTCATTTAAAGCTCTTTAATTTTTTTAAGGAAAAATACGTGGAACAGTCATGTCAAACGTGATCAGAAGAGGAGAAAAAGAACTTAGAAAAGATGCTCTAGTTCCATGCCAGTAAGGTTGGTTAGGGTAACCGATCATCCTCAGTCATAGCAAGACACCTTGATTACATTAGGACTAATTCCCATTATTTCATATCAGTTCTCTTATGCAAATATTTCTTAACATTTTATTTAGCCATCCCAACGTTTATAGATCAGTGGTGCTGAGAAGTTAGAACTTCAGGGGACTGTTTATCATTTTAAACTTTCTTCTGATGTGCTTTGATTGTGGCTATTTTTTCCAGAGCACCAGAAAAACCTCATGGGTGTCAAATGAAACTGACAAAACCAAGCAAGCCATTCTAAAGAGCTTTTTAATTTTTTCTTTTTGGTCTCCAAGTTTCATTAGATACAAATAATTTAATAGAAAAAAATGAGTTTTATTAAAAAGAAAAAAAGCTTGTGATAGCTCATTATGTGCTAAGTATGTTTATCTACGTGAATGAATTCAGAATTGTGTTATGGCTTATTAGCGTGGTTTATGCATTTATTACATGGCTTCTAATTTTCAATGCTTTTTCCTAATTAATGCTGTGACTTTGTTATTTAATTATATTATAGTTTATCAGTGCAAACATAATGTGAGGCTAGAATAGATATATTGAATTCAGCATTAATTACAATTAACACTTAAATACTATTTCTTTACTTAACAAATCTAGATAGGTTTTTGTTTCTTCTAAATTATAGCTCATGCTCTAAGTAGTCTTTACTTCAAGCAGAATTAGCCTTAAAAAGATACAAGCCAAGGCTAATTTCTTTAACTAAATCAAGATAGTCTTTTGAGAATGCTTGAAATTTGAAAATGATAATGTTAAAAAAATATATTTTTTCAATTTTTCATATAGTTCTAAATTTAGTATTTGGCAGTTATATTATTGTGTCTTTTAATACAAAAATACATTGATTAAGGAAGACCATGTGTTGCTGCACACTGACATAGTATTCTGAATATGAATCAACTGACAGTTCCCTGAGGATAGAGAATGCCAGGAATACTGATAGACATACTAAATCTGTCTGCTGTGTGTCATCTGTAAGATACTGTTTTAGGAAGCTTCTTTAATGGAATTGTGGTTATGTGAACCCTCTAGAAATAAGAGCAAAAACTTAATTAAATGAGCGTATTATATGATTATAACTAGTCTCTCTTCTTTTGAGAATCTGAGAATTTTTGCTTTCTGCTATTTACAGAAGCAAGACAGCTGCGTTTACAGATGTCAGGATTAGAACCATGAATGAAGTCATAAGTGGCATGAAGATAATAAAGATGTATGCTTGGGAAAAATCATTTGCGGAACTTGTGAGTGGTTTGAGAAGGTAATCCTGGAAAAATAAGGCTTGGTATATGATCTATATCTGTTTACATTTTTACATGCCAATAAACGCTGTGGAGAGAAGTTTCCTCGAACTTTGGCTTTTTAAACTTTTTTTTTGCTTTTTTAAACTTTCTATAGCGAGAGTGAAGGAATGAAAATACATCCTAAGGGATAGAAATAAAGGGAACTTCCCTTCCTAAGGGAAGAAGAAAAAATCCTTTGATATTTATAAAATGTGTTTTTTAATGTTTCCTTTTACATTTGTGTTTAAGAACAGCAACTGATAAATAAGATAGTTATAGTTGAAGATCCTCACAGTCCTCTAAACAAATGGAAAGGAACCAATAAGCAGACTTCTCTCTTCTGAGAAATACGTGGAATCTGACTTTATGTCCTACATGAATAGCATCCTCAGATACTACTCCACTTTCTGCATTTTGAAGTATTGCTCAAACCATCTGGAAAGGGTGGAGGGCAGAATGAAAGCAGCTCAGAAATTCTTGAGTTGTTCAGCTGGCAAGGCCAACTGGCTCTGGAGTCATTTCATTCTAGAGGTCTGTCAGAATCTGGATCAAAGCTACTCATAAACTTGTTTTTCAACACTACTTATTCTTTTACTTGACAGGAGTTCAGGTGTGTGTTTCCCATCACTTAGTTTTCATGTTAAGTCTGTCTCAGACATACAAGCTGCTATCCTGCCTTAGATTCTCTGATTTCATTTATTTATTATTAATTTATATGGGGTTCAGTTTTTTAATTTGATTTTTTTTTTTCCTTTACATACATGTGCAGGTTTGCAGACCTGTTAACGTTCACTGAGATGTTTCCTCCCACGCACAGGATGCTCTTTCTTCTTCTTCAGTATATCTAGGATCCTGTGCTGAGTGAATACTCTTGATTGCTTGAAGGCTTCCCTGTCTTGCATGGAGCCAGAGAGTGTATTTGTTTATTGAAAGCTACCTCAGTGGGAGTATTCACCTTATGAAATTCAGTGTCTCATTAGGATTAGAGATTTCCTATTTAATGACGGAGAGAAATGAGCTCTACCAAAGCACATCTTGAGCCGTCTTTTATTTCTTTCAGTGGCAAACTGTTAGAAGTCTTAAATTCATCCACATGATTATTGCTCAGTACTTCCACAGTGGCCCTTGCTGGTTGTTAAGATGACATCTGAACTCCTCTGCTGTTGTTTTTTTCCCTGAGGCTGTCCGTATTGGTTTCCTTTGATACAACTCGGTGCTGTAAGACAGCGTAGTATATCATATACGGCCTATGGGTGGGCTGTAATTATCTGATACTTACAGAGAATAGCACAAAGGACTGGGTGATTATCCACAGATAGCGAGAGGATTATTAAGGACTATTAGAGAGTGGGAAAAGAGTTTCTTCCAGGATTGTAGAAGTAATTGAATTAGACCCAATCCAAATAGTTTACCTACAAATGTTCTTTCACCGTACTCTGGAAGAGATCAGAGATTGTGAGCCCTTAAGCTGAAAAAAATGCCTTTGAAATCCTTTGAAAGTCTGTCAATTCAGCCAATTTGGCAAGTACAGTGTGAAAGTTGCTTAACTAGTTTTCTAGTAGTACATCGTGCATCCTTCTCTCCGTGAGTGAGAACCGACTGTACTTCAAGTGGTATAAGCATCATTTGACTTCCTAATCTTTGTATGTAGTTCCAAGTGGAAGGTCATCAAAGTGATTAAGATTTTCCCTAAGAATTGCCAGAATATTTGAGAAAATAGATTTTATATATATATATAGTAAAATTCTGTGTCACTTCAGGTAAAATTAGACTATATGGAGAAGGAGCAAATTGTTATGGCTCTCTTGATAAAGGAAACCTTTTATTTTAATAAGAAGCTAAACCTGAAGGTAGCCACATTGTAGATAGTGCAGTAACATTTTGAGGATTGGACTTGAGTCATACAGAAGGGGAAACTGGAGCTTAACTAAAGTGAAAATAGAAAACATATGCATCAGCAGCTTTATTGGTTGCTGCAGGGGTCTTTATGTCAGTGCCATACATCAGGGACTAGGTAGCTGAGGAAATGGTGGGCAGCACAGCTGGCCTCGCAGACCTGTGTTTTCTGAATTACAAACCAGAACTCCCAGAGCAGTGGAAGCCAGGCACAAGGTCCAAATCAGGAAGGATTTAGGCAGAGATCAAAGGAAATACTGCAAATCCTGTGATCCAGCTTGAAGAACAGCCACTGAGTAGTGGTGAATGCTTGGGCCACAAGTGAACTCCTCGTGGTTTGGAAGTTGTCATGTTCTTCTGGTTGCAGAGTGTGTATTGATGTTTGTGCAAGAGTTTGTGACTGAACTCTATTGGATTTTTATGTTGGAAGGATAAGGAACTGCTGGATGCTTGGCTGTTATACAGAAGTTTTTTTCCTCTTTGCCCTTGTACACCATCTAGAAAGAGTCGAAAGGTTAGAATTGGAATTCAAATGCTAGTTTGACCAAAACAGGAAAAGAGAGTATTTTGATTTTATGTCCCTAAAGAATACTTTTTTTTTGAGGAGCTATCAAAATATTTAATATTTTAAATGTTTGTTTTCCTCATTCCTAAGCCTTTTAAATGATCATTTATTTGCCATATGCTGTGCTTACTTCACATTTACTTTTGAGTACAATTCTTCACGTGCAAGTTGGGGTGGTGCAAGGGGAAGAAAGGGCATAAAAGTGTAATCTTAAGAGTGGGGTCTCCCTCATCCTTTTGGTGATGGTATCTCTGGTGAGAGGGGTTGATGCAAATGTTTGTATTTTGCGTTTTTTAGGAAGGAGATTGCCATGGTTATGAAGAGCTCCTACCTTCGAGGACTGAACTTAGCCTCTTTCTTTGTGGCAAGCAAAATAACAGTGTTCATGACTTTCATGGCATACGTACTACTTGGCAATGTTATCTCCGCCAGCCGGGTGTTCGTTGCAGTGTCCCTGTATGGTGCAGTGAGACTGACAGTAACTCTGTTCTTCCCTGCGGCTGTTGAGAGGGTGTCCGAGGCGGTGGTTAGCATACGACGAATCAAGGTATGGTTGTGGATTTCTTCTCTTATTCTAACATTGTTTTATCATCACCAGAAAATGCAGCTTTATTTAGTTTTGCAGCGTTTGAGATTTTTACTGAAATAACCTCTTTGGAAACCGAATGTGTTCCTGTGTAAACGTGCAGAAACCCATGAAATGTGCTCTAGGGCAAGGTGAAATGTAGGAGAAGAGTAAGTGCAATGAGGCAGTGTAGACATTTCTGAAGTATGAGGATCATGTGTGCAAATATGGTGGGATTGGGAGTCTTTAGTCAGGAAATACGGATGGCAAAAACAGCGGGTGGGAGATGCAGGATTCATATTGTGTCTGCTCTGCACTACACTGTCAGCTGTAGAGGGAAAGTGTGAGCCCTACCTGGTGTCCTGTAGCTGCTTTCAATACTGGAGGGCAGGCTCAGAAAGGATGAACATGCTGCTGTTTTTGGCAGAAGGACCTCATTTGTGTTCTTTTGTTTTGTTTTCCACGATGTTTTGAATAAAATAGTAATGTTTGCTGTAGGTACCTGTACTTCAGCATAAACTACAAGAGTGAAACATTTAAATGCAAAACCTGTTTTAAATGTAAGACTTTAGAAGTCCTAAATCATCAAGCTATTGAAATACAGAATTAGTATTTTAGAACTTAAATTTGGGGGGAAAATAGTTAATCTTGCCTAGAATGGAGTAAGCAGAAATGTGGTTTTGCAGGGTGTCACTGTCATTTATTGATCAAAGTACCTAAAAATGTCCTGTTTTATTTTCTTTGTGTGTCTGGTTGTAATAAATCTTTTTTTTTGTTATCGATGAATTTCTGATTGTAATAAGCCCACACATAACCCATGTATTAAACAGGTAATCTCCGCTCTTCAGAGAAACATTTTGTAAAAGTCGATGCAAATGGAATTAGAAAAGCCTAATGTGTGAAAATCCCCACCACAGTGAAATGCAGGCAGTAACATTCATTATTACTGCTTCAACTAAATTGCGGGAGGGGACAGAAGTGCTTGGGATGCTGGATGGTGCACGCTGGCTTTTCAATACTTTCATGTAGCCTGTGTTCAGCTCCAGGGCAGTGCTCTTTCAAAAGATCATTCAAGCTGTGCAGGTTGAGGGACGTGGATGGAAGGCTGAAAAAGATGCCTTAGGAACAGGAGAATGACTGTCGAGTGGAGGCAGTGGCAGGCTGTTCCCTTTTTCTCCTGTCTCAGTTTCCAGTATATCCTACGGGTCACAAGATTCTGCTCCTAGCAGCTGGCTCCAGCTCCCCCGCGCTTCTGATTATGAATTAGAGAGAGAAGGAGAGAGTAGAAAATGTAGGGAAAAAATACAAAGCTGATGGCTAGGTGTATCTGCGCAAGACTGAAAAGAATCTGTTTTTTTAAGAAGGTGGATTTTTGAACCCTTGAACGAGAGCAAGTGGGGTTTTCAGCACTGATATTAAAATATGCTCAGATGGAGGCAGGAGATACCATGCTTCGTGTGAGAATGAAGCATAATCAGAGGGGAATCAGTAGCCTTTCCTCCATATTGATGCATACACACATAGGAACTGAAGAATATTATGGTATTTAATTTTTTTTTTCCTCTAAGCTGTCTTCTCCCCTCACCTTAGCTACACAGCAACGTCTGCATCTATTCCTGAAGCTCACCCAACATTTTAGGATGAAGCGATTGCCTCAAGGTCCCCTTGTGAAACAAAGTGAGAGCAGTTGTTTTTCAGAGGGTTATTTTGGTAGAGACTGGGAAAAGAGGATAAATTTCATCTGGGTAAAAAAGATAGTTGTTTTTTCTCAAGGACACAATCCTATCGCAAGCTAGTGTTTGCCTCTCAGCATCCTGTGGATGCTAGCAATTCTGTTTTTCTCTGCATGGTAGACATAAACAATTCAATACTGAAAGAATGGAAGAATGTCTTAAGAGAACTTAAACAGTGTTTAAAGCTTACGTTGTTTTACTGCTTTTGAACATTTTATTTCTAGTGTTGATTTCTGTCCCCATCCCCCTGCTATGTTAAATCCCTAATGTTAGCCATATAATTTTTTTCTTGATTTGTGCTATTTTTATTTGAAGCCTTCCATATACGTTACTATAGCATTTTTGAATTAAATGGCTAGCTAGAATTTATACCTGATACGAATGCTACTGCTAGAAGAGAAGTTCCTGGTAAAAGCTGAAATGAGACCGATTCCTTGCTAATAACTCCCTGATGTTTCATCCATCATCTAAATCCAAATCACACTTCAAAGGCCATGTGCCTCATTACAGATACAGGCTATGTCTGGAATTCCTTTCCCTGACTACCACCTTCCTCTCCCGAGCCCTCTCTTTCACACGTACTATTTGGAGGTACCTAAAATGGGGCACAGCAGTGCTCACCTGGCCAGAGTTCAGACTTGCTTTGCTGTTTCACAGAATCACAGAATTTCTAGGTTGGAAGAGACCTCAAGATCATCGAGTCCAACCTCTAACCTAACACTAACAGTCCCCACTAAACCATATCCCTAAGCTCTACATCTAAATGTCTTTGGTGGAGATGTGGATGTGCACTGAGTTTGGAGGCTGCAGGAAAATGGTTGACTGCTTGCAGGTCTCTTAAGTGATACCAGCTGAATTTTGAGCAAGGTCCTTTGTGCTTGCTAACACGTCACAGTGCTGTTTGTGCCCCCGTTGTCAACTTTATTCCATTTCCTCATAGTTACTGACTTTCGTAAGTCTTCAGCATTACTCTCATGTGTGCAGGCCATTCAGTACGTGTTAACTACTTGTCTTCTCTCAAAATGTTGTGGACTAGAGGCCTGTTTCAGGTCTTCATGGTGGGTGATTCAAATTGTGTTAGAATTGTTCTGTCTTTTGTCTCCAACTTGTAACTGTTATCCATGAAAAATTTCTTTTTTTTTATTTCTATGTGCTTCAGAGATCTTGTTATTGAGCAGGTTGCTGGTAGAGTTCCACAGTACTGTTACGCTGTGAAATCTGCACTTCTGCGTGATCTCTGGGATAGTTAGCTCTTAGAGGTGCATTGTCTGAATGGGTTTTGCATTGCTTTGGAATTCCTTTATCGGTGTGTTTATTTTTTCATCAATAACATTTTGTATGCTGCTTAGAAAAACATGTGTTTGGCTTCCTTTCTCATTCCCAGTCTCACATCAGTAACCCGACCTTTTCTTTTATTGCAGAACTTCCTGATACTTGATGAGGTCTCACACTTCAAGCCCCAGCTGCATGGTAGTAATGACAATGTCATTCTTCATGTTCAGGACTTGACTTGCTATTGGGATAAGGTAAACTTCTACTAAATGTTAAGGGCGTACTGGTGCTGCAGGCATGTTGAGCCTACAAAGCAGTATGTCTCTGTATGGTGCGCTGTTGCTTTGTATTGGTGCAGGAGAAACCTTTTAGTATGTTAAACTACCTCTGTTGAATAGATTTAAAACACTATCAAGTGCATCTTAGAAGTAGCTGCTCTTGAATTTTATACTAAATGAAAATCTGTACGTTTCTATGGGAAAATATCTCATTTAACAGCATCATACTGCAGCTTAGATGTTTACATTGGAATTAAGGACAGACAGCACAGTACAGCAGGCCTTAGTGTATGATGTTTTTTGTTGTTTTTTTCTTGTGAACTGAACGCTGACTGGTTCGTTAGTGTAGGAGCAGTACAATATTATACTTCATGTAACAGATTTGAAAGCTTTAGGGACGAATCTCCAAGAACTTGTTACTCTGTGTGTTTTAATTGAGGTTGTTCAGCTGCAAATTGCTCGTTCTTAAAATATGCCAAAGCCACCAAAATGACTAGAAAAGGGACAATACGGAGGTGATACATCTGTTATGTATCCTTTTCTCCAAGAGAGGCAAGTGTTGATTCTGTTTTTTAAAAATACAGTTGTTACGAGAAGCAGCAATTTGTGGTGAGTTGCTGGAGTTATTATGAGCTGCCAGTGTCCTTGCACAAGGGAAGCTTCAGTCTCCATCAGAAATGCTGGAAGCTCTAAAAATGAGTTTTGCATATAAATGTAATGCAAATAAGACATCTCACGGATCTCCCCTTATACACCCTCCTCCCCTCACATGTGCTGTGTCCCAAGGAAGATAAAGTGTGAAAATATATGAGAGGATCCACCTTACAATACTACTCAGCTATAAAACTAAATTGCTACGTTATTATGCTTTACTTTCTCAGAGCTTCTCTGTGACATGAATTCTTTCAGAGACATTGACCAAACTTTTTAATTAAGTGACGTGGAATATTTAATAGTGAATGCAGTCTGGTGCAGGGTGGAATGTATTTCTCAGCCTTTGTTTTCTCCCCAAACCAATATTATACCACTGCTAACAATCTATAGGAAATGGTTGCATAATATGTCCGTAGAACACCTTTGGGTTTTTCAGGAGTTATTTATATTAGGAGAAGTTGAATAGCATGACCGGAATTAACTAGATTCCTTTTGGTTTAAAAAAAGAAAAGAAAACTTAATGTAATTTTCATTTTGATATTTAAGTGAAATGTGCATAGCAGAAGAATAGTTCTCCCGGAACTATACCAGCAGTTCAGAACATTTCTCTTACACGCTTCTACAATAAGGCAAAATAATTTTATGGAGTTGCTGACTGAAAAGATGGGAGAGTTCTGTGAGAGGCAAGTTATGAAAGGAATAATAAAAATATGCTATACTTTGTCAAGTAACCAATTCAGCCTGCTGCTACTGTATCTGGGTTTCTCATGACTCTTTGGCTCTCTGTATAGCAACATCCAAAAGATTGGATTATATTTTTATTTTATTTTTAAAGATTATGAGTCCAAATAGGTACTTAAAAACAAAACAAAACAAAAAAATCCACAACAACCCACAAATCCAAAATCACTGGAAGTAAAAAAGGGATTATTAGATAGAGTTTTAGGAAAACAACTTAACATGGTGTATTACAGTTTATCAAAAGATAAATAAAACCAATTAATTCACGGTCACACTCTTGTTTTACCGAGGCAAGTCTTATCTGAGTTCCACAGGCTGGTCTGATAGCAGCATGGAACTGGGGACTCTTCAATACGGGGTTTTTCCTGACGTGCCTTTAGTTTACAGAACAGTCTGTGTGCTCAGCTGAAAAACTTGAAAATTCAGGAATTTGAACAGAGGCCAAATGTATCCCTTGTAATTTTAGTTGCTCAAATGAAGAGCTTAAGCAGTGTAGTACTTCTGTGTAATAGATCAGCTCTGAAGCCCTTAGATGGGATGAATTACTTCTTTCATTTGGCCGCAGGGTGTGAGGTCTGCCCAGGCTCACTGAAGGAGTTGCTGCTGCTGAAGGGATCAGTCCCGTATCTTTCTGTCCTCCCGCTCTGTGCCCCTGTTCCCTGCCTTGTGTTGGCGATGATGTGTGACCCCATGGTGAGGCTCTTCACAGGGATAAAGCAATGAAACCCTTTTTGTCTGATTTGTTTTCTGACAGCCGAGTCCCGTGAACAACAACACATCTGCAAGGTCAGGCCAGGAGAAGCAGCAGCAGAAGGGAGGTGACAGACGTGTAGCTGACAGGGCGCAGGGGAGCTGGGACATTTGGTGACAATTAGCTGTCAGGTGAACTTAGCTGTAACATCAGTCTGGGCTCTAATTTTAGTGCCTCGCTGCCTAAAAATAGAACAAACTGCCTTTAATTATGGAGTGCTATTTTGCAGAAATACCATGCCCTCATGGCTGTGCTTTTTGCTTGCATTACTGCTTCTCTGTAGGGTCTGTGACATCTTAGAGTACTGCTTTAATATATAATAACTTGGTAATTTAAAAACTTCTATTTTGATGTTTTTCTAACATTATTCGTAGGATCTTACAGTATTTTGTTTTGAAAACCTTGGCATGGGTGGAAGTCCCATTGCTCTCTTGTGAATACAGAAACAACATCAAGAGGTCTGAAGAGGGGCTGTGGAGGGGTGTGTGGAACAGCTTATTTACTTTTCTAAGTACTTTCTTCTAAGTAAAATCGATTTTTCAGATCTATTTATTAAAAGATAATTCCTCATCCTACAAACCTTGCATTAAAAAATGCGTTGGCTGCCACCAGCTAGTGGAATTCTGACCTTACCTCCAGTTCAGTACCTGAACCGTGCCTGTGCGTGCACTCTAGGCTGAGAAAGCACATTCATGGCAAAATGCTGATGGTGTGGAGAAAAAAGAAAAGATCCCTGTTGCTGCCACCTCGTGGGGATAACAGCAGCAACAACAGTAGGTGTGCGGGGTGGCACAGCACACACAGGTTTGGGTTCTTGCTGCGTGACTCTGATTTCATACAGAGAGCTGGCAGCTGTGACGGGATGTGTGCCACTGGGCTCTGAGGACCCTCCTGCTTCACCGAGCATTTCTCCTGGCCTGAGGAGGCACGTGTGTGTCAGTCCAGCTGTCACAGGTGGGATGGATACCGCACCTACGTCTCTCCCAGATCATTTGGAGCAGCTAGTTGCAAGTTTCCCCTTTGGGCAGTCCCAGAGCTGGGTCACCGGGCAGCTTCCTTGCAGGGACAGGTGACAGCCTTCTCAGCCTCCCGCATGTCAGAGGGTGGCTGGAGACTTTAAGCAGCCTGTCAGTAGCTTGGAGGGGCCATTGTGCCCTTCTTCTGAATTTTAGGGCTGGGCTTTAATGTGGTTGTTTAATAGAAATACTAGCAATATCCAGCGCTTTTTTTTTTTTTTTTTTTTAATGCTAGTATTTTGCTGTTTGCATTTTAGTGTCAGTCACGCTTAGGGCAGCCTCAGATGCATGTAAGGGCAAACCCTGTTACAAGGGATTTTTGCTTTAGTGAGGGGGAGCTGCACCAGACCCTTAGCTATGAGGTTTACAGTAGCTATTAAAGACATGAGGATCCTTCCTTTTCATAAGAAATAAAGGGGATGAGGAGGGGGTGCCACCGTCTGTCAATGACCAGCTGCATGGAGCTCCACCTGGGGGTAGATGAGGAGCTGGCAGGATTTGTGTGTCAGGATTAAAGGGAGGGCTGGGACGGGTGATGTTAGAGTGGGGGTCTGCTACAGGACACTCACCAGGAAGACTGAACAAGTGAGATCCTCTACAGACTGATAGGAGCAGCCTCATGTTCTCATAAGCTCTGGTCCTCATAGAGGAGGACTTCAACCACCCTGATATCTGTTGGAGGGACAACACAACAGGGCATAAGCAAACCAGAAAGTTCCTGGAGCGTGTCAGTGTTAACTTCTTTCTCCACATGGTTGAGGAGCAAATGAAAGCAGGTGCTATGCTGGTCATCATCCTAGCCAACAAGAAGGGACAGGTGGGGAATGTGGAGCTCAAGGGCAGCCTTGGCTGCAGTGATAGGTACATCACTGATAAACGAGCAACTGATGTCATCTATCTACCTGGACTTGTGCAAAGGATTTGAAACTGTCCCACGTGACATCCTTGTTTCTAAGTTGGAGAGACATGGATTAGAAGAATGGACCACTCAGTGGATAAGGAATTTTCTGGATGGTCACACTCAAAGAGCTGTGATCAATGGCTGGATGTCCAGGTGGAGACTAGTGACAAGTGGTCTTCCTCAGAAGTCAGTACTGAGGCCTGGTGCTGTTCAACATCTTTGTTGGTGAGCTGGGCAGAGGGATTGAGTGTGCCCTCAGCGGGTTTGCCGGTGACACCAAGCTGAGTGGCGCGGTCAGTAAGCTGGAGGGAAGGGATGCCATCCAGAGGGACCTGGACAGGCTTGAGAGGTGGGCCTGTGTGAGCCTCCTGAGGTTCAACAAGGCCAAGTGCAAGGTCCTGCACCTGGGCTGAGGCAATCCCAAAAATGTATACAGGCTGGGTGATGAGTGGATTGAGAGCAGCCCTCAGGAGAAGGACTTGAGGGTGTTGGTTGATGAGAAGCTCAGTGTGAGCTGGCAATGTGTGCTGGCAGCCCAGAAGGCCAACCAAGTCTTGGGCTGAATGAAAAGCAGCATGGCCAGCAGGTAGAGGGAGGGGATTGTGCCCCTCTGCTCTTGTGAGACCCCACCTGGAGCGCTGCATTCAGTTCTGGGGTCCCCAGCATAAGAAGGACATGGGACATATTAGAGCGAGTCCAGAGGAGGGCCATGAGGATGCTCAGAGGGCTGGAGCACCTCTCCTATGAAGACAGGCTGAGGGAGTTGGGGTTGTTCAGCCTGGAGAAGGCTCTGGGGAGACTTTATAGAGGCCTTCCAGTACCTAAAGGGAACCTTTAAGTAAGCTGGAGGGGGACTCTTTGTCAGGGAGCGTAGTGATAGGACTGGAATAATGGCTTTAAGGTAAAGGAGGGTACGTTTAGACTAGGTATTAGGAAGATATTATTTACTCAGAGGGTGGTGAGGCCCTGGCACAGGCTGCCCAGAGAAGCTGTGGGTGCCCCATCCCTGGAGGTGCTCAAGGCCAGGCTGGATGGGGCTTTGGGCAGCCTGGGCTGGTGGGAGGTGTCCCTGCCCATGGCAGGGGGGGTGGGACTGGGTATCTTTAAAGCCCTTTCTAGCACAGAGCATTCCACGGTTCTATGATTTTTACAATCACACCTTGGTAGGAGAGGTGCAAAATATGTTGAGAAATAAACTCTTATCAGTGGTGTAGCATAAAGGATAGGCATGTTAGTAAGGACTATTGAACAAAGAATTCAAGGTCATGTATTTCCACACAAATACTCCACAGTGTTGTCTGTCAGAGGCCTCCAAGATGCATGAGATGAAGCTGTGTCAAAGCAAATGGTACTTTCCTGTTTTGACTTTGGATGCAGCTTTGAGAGCAAGCACAGACCTAGCTTTCCCAGGCTGTGAGAGAACTTCAAAAACTCTCCTTCTTACAGCTGGTAAGAGGTGGAGCTGGACCTGTGGGGCCAGGTTGGTGAATGCCATGGAGATGTCCAGCTGAGACCTCCTCTTACTGAGGCTGCCATCCCAGCTCTGTGCTGAGCTGCAGCTTGGAGGCGTGGGCTTGGAGGAAGTACTTCTGCTACTGCCTTAAGTTTCCTCATTCCCTGAACTCAGTTTTGTCAATTACTTGCTTAGGGTTAAGGATCAATGCATTTCAGAGGTGTGTGTGAATTACTGAAGAGGTAAGCAGTGTGTCTGAAAATACAGTTGTCATATGGGTTGCTAATTTAGAGTCACTTATGTGCATTGTTCTCTGTTTCTAAAGAGTTATTTTGTTGATGTGTATTTCATACTGAGTAAGTGTGACTTTTTCTTAAATCCACAGAGTTTAGAAACCCCAGCACTTCAGCAACTTTCATTTACTGTTAGACGAGGGGAATTGCTGGCTGTGATTGGGCCTGTAGGAGCTGGAAAAGTAAGTCTTGATGCTTACTCCATTCTGTGGGGTTTTTGAGTCTCTTAAACATGTCTAAAACTTGAAAATGTGAAACTTCTTGTGTATAAAGATACACTTTACATTGAGGTACTGTCATTCAAGGAAAGCAGATGGCCTGTGAGTGGGGAGGAGATGGTTCAAAGTTAACCAGTACTGTGTGTTTTACTTCTAGACAGCATTTAAAGGGTACTAGTGCATTTATACAATTAGAGTGGCTTGAGTGACAGGGTGAAGTAGGCCATCATGACAATAAGTACTTCGTAGTTTCCATGGTGTATTCAATGCAATCAAACTTCACATTTTTTATTTTTGAATCTTTTCCAGTCTTCACTCTTAAGTGCTGTGCTTGGTGAGCTGCCTAAAGACAAAGGTTTGATAAATGTTACTGGAAGAATCGCTTACGTTTCTCAGCAGCCATGGGTGTTTTCTGGTACAGTAAGAAGTAATATACTGTTTGACAAGGAATATGAGAAAGAAAAATATGAAAAAGTTTTAAAAGTCTGTGCTCTTAAAAAGGTATGTTTTTTTTTCTCTGTTTTATTTTCACAATCTTTATTGTTTCCTTCGTGTTCTTGCAGTCTAGTGGTATGTGCTGTAATATAAAATACACAGAATGGATTTTTATTAGTATAATGGGAGATAACATTTCTGTTAAGTGATAGGATTTGTGCATCATTTTTGACATCGATGTGTAAGGACACTCTTGTAATTCCCAAAACTTTCACTAGAGGGGGATGTCGTTTATGTGAAGCTCCGTCACGTTTGGAAAAAGCTGTTCCCAATTATTTAATTTCATAATCATGTTTTACCCCATTCATTGATGTTATGGTAGATACATGTGTAGATGTAACAAAATGTGGAAAAACAAATGATCAAGCTAGCACCATTTGTGACTTTCATTTTGCAAATATCCTTTATGCTTTTTTAAAAAAACTCATGTATATCATGTATTATGCATTGCTAACGGCTATCAAAAGAACCTTAGTGCTATGTATTGGATAACTTCCTGAGCCCAAGTAGTTTTATGAAAAAATATTTTTGAAAGGTCTGTGTGTAAAGGAGTTTGTGACATGAGATATAGAAGAGGATTAAGCCAGATTTGTCAAGAAACAGACATTTTGCTTGGCAGCTAAAAAGGTTTTATGCAGCATGTTATAATATTCCTGTCAGCAGCAACACAGGTGAAAAGCAGATGGTTACCGTGATGAAATTTTTTTGCAAGGTTTTTATACATAGTAGGTAGAGTTCTAACATCTTCTACTGATATTCAGTCGTAGGCTGTTGTCTAAACTTAACGTTTTAGTGACTTTAGCAGACAGAAAACTGCATTAAAAAAAAAAAAGCCTTCATATTTGATGGTAGATTTGCTTTTATAGTTTTGTTTCAAATTTATGTATCTTATAGAAGTTTTGTAGCTCGGTATAAAACTTTCATATTTCCTGAAGAGGAAATACAGCAGTATAACACAGAACACTGTATAATTTTGTTCTCTCGCTCATAGTCCCAAGCCCCATAATTTAATCAATATAACACTAAGAATAGTAGTGCATTTTCCTCTGGCAAACCTGTTGAAAAAGTGAACTTTAAGATCTCACCTATTTTTCCTGCTTTCTTAATTATCTTTTGCTGAAGGTACGAAGTCATAAATTAACTGTAGATATTTCATCCCATATGAGTTCTTGTATTTTAATGTGAGGTGATACCTTAAACAGTACTATTTAAATAAGAAAATGTTACGTTGAACCAGGTTTGTTGGAGGTTAAAATGATTTAAGAAATGCTTGTTGCCTGTTCTTTATGTTCACAGGACTTGGAATTACTAGCAGATGGTGACCTAACAGTCATAGGAGATCGTGGAGCTACACTGAGTGGGGGACAGAAGGCCCGTGTAAATCTGGCCAGGCTAGTATTTTTGTTGTTCCTAAAATGTACAAATTCACAGACTTTGGTGACTGAAGTAAATGCACTTAAGACTGTGTGATGCTGACTTTTCTTTAAACCTTGTAGGGCCGTTTATCAAGATGCAGACATCTATCTTTTGGACGATCCACTGAGTGCAGTAGATGCTGAAGTTGGAAGACATTTGTTTGAAAAGTATGTTGTTGCTTTATTTTTGTTTAAAATACCATTGATATCTTTCAATTTGTAATAGAAGAACTTGAGAAAACATTTTTGGGTAGATGGTTCTCTTCACAAAACTTCTAATGCATTCACTTTCTGTGTATATTTTTCTTCTCTTTTATATATTTGGAATAGGTATGATTTTTTTTTTTTCTGTGTGACTGTTATTATTTATTTTTAAAAGCCTTGTAAAGCTCTGTTTTGAAGATATTAGAATTATTCCTAAGGGAATACATGCTGTTTTCTTGAAGAAAAAAAAAGGTCGTATTTTGTACATCAATAACAGGTTTTTATGAATATTTGTACCAAGTAAAGAACACCGTAGAGCAGTATTTTCAATCACTTCTTAGTTTGCTGCAGCTTTATTGGTGTAGTAATAAGCACTTCAAGTGGCTGAAAAAAAGGCTACAACTCTCTTAGATTATTGAGTGATTTTTCATTTCAGTTCCTGACTGGTTGAAATTTCTCTTAAGTGAAATGGGGAAATACGGCCTGCAGACTAGACTGTGGAGAGCGGAAATAGAGGAAAAAAGAATGCATAAGCTTACCATAAATGAGAGAGAGATTAGACCTTTCCCCATTTCTGAAGAAATAGCAGAGTGTTCATTAAAAACCAGGGTCCCTTCTCAATAAATTTCCTCTTCTCCGTCTCTTCTTTCAAACTGCCTAATCTACAGCGCATTGATAGTACAGGAATAATCCAGCTATTCCCAGCCATTGTTTTGTCCTTGCTTCTTCATAGCCTACTCCTCTCCCTATCAAAAGGTATGATCTAGAATTTATTAAAAGTGGAAGGAAAATCTTCCGTTGATTGAATTCACAGGGCTTTGGTTGAAACCTTACATGAAAGCATTTTCTGGAGCACACTTACCTGCACTGAATTCCACACTCCTACCACATAAATTAATTTACTTTTACTGTTGTTCCCCACTCCCCACCCCTAGACAATCATAAAAACTTGTCTTGAAGATGTGGTTGTAGGATTTGCATTGACTGTCATTGCATGCATGTTCTTTTATTGCTGAGTGGGGAAGCTTTTAGAATCTAGATTTGAAAATTATGCATCTGGTTGACGTTTGCAGTTTCAAATCTCAAGTTCCCTTTAAAACCCCATCAGCATTTTATTTTATTTTATTGATATATTCAAATGGCTACTGTTTCTTTCCATGAGATTGCATGAAGTTAGGAGTCTTGTGATGCATTGGCTTTATATTCATTATTCCATGTGTTCGTTTTCACCTGCCACAACATAACCATCATTACTTCTGTAGTTTGTATACTCTGTCAAATTCCTTCAGTGCCAGTTGAAACAGTCTGAACTTTAGCTGCTGCTTCTCTGTTTTTGTGCAGCATCTCTTGACAGCTTCACCTTCTGAATGTGTCTGTGCAGCGCTCTGAAAGTGAGCGTGCCTAGGCTGTCAGGCTGTCTCTCCCTTAGGTCTGAGGGTTTATTCACTAACAGGGAAACACCAAAGTACAGTAGTGCCAGCAAAAGAGGTTGGGTTGCCTCTTCAATTTTTTTTCAGTTTTATATGAGCTTTGACATTGGGAGTCTACATCCTGCTGCAGAACTGCACGTCTGGATTCTTGTATGTGCAGGAGCGTAAAGGAGCTAGAGGCCATTGCTCTGTTAGCATAATGTAGGTTTTCCTGGTAACTCTGTGGAGTTGAGAAGAAACACGGAGATGAATTTGAAACTTTGAAAACTGGCTAGGATTTTTCCTAGCAGCATGTGTTTTCATTTGCGTCTTCTTCTGCTCAAGATCAGCTTGACCTATACAGATAAAGTACAATAAAAGCACTCTGTGGGGTGAACGGACTGTGTGAAGAAGGAGTGGCAAGGAAAACTGAACTGCCTGCCCTGATCAAGATGTTAAAGGAGGTTGCCTTCTGAGGCTTGCATGGCAGCTGTAAAAGGTGCAGGGTTAGTGGGGAGAATCTTAGGTTCGGTAGCTTGCCTTGAATAACAAGGCTGGGCTTGTTCCTTAGTGCTTCCTCAGTAGTGCTAGAAATCTGCAGAAGAGAGCGCTTGGGCAAGAACGATTTCTTAGAACATCACGCTGAGGAATGTCTGAGACCACTTCATACAAACTGCCCCCAGGAATCCAAACCGCAAGGCGTAAAACAATGGGCAAGATGGAAGAAATAGGGGGTTATTTAATGAGAATCTGAAATGGATATTGTTCAGTTCACTTGCTCTTTTTTTTCCTTTTCTTTTCTTTGTAATTTTATATTAATGCTTAATTTTAATTTTTTTTTTTTAGAAGTGCTTGGCCTATTTGCTTACATTTAGAGATAGGTATGTTCCTAGCACTTCCCTGAAGCTATGGTCTGTGGAGGGCTGCTTCGTTACATTTGCTGCTTCTCTCTGCTCTGTTCAGCTACTGCAGTAAACAGTTTTAAAAAGATAAATTCTTTTCAAATGAGGAAGAATGAGAGTAACACAGCTCCGATGGGAAAATAGTCCGTGGTATTATTAATGAGGGACTGGGTCTCTTACAAATTTATCCATAATGGAGCCAAGTTGTTCTGTGGATGGCAGAACAGATGAAGCTCGTTTCCCAATGAATTTCTCTCTCCTGCTCAGATTCCTTGAGGCGTAATAAAGTATAAACTGGAGATTCCCTATTTTTATGTTATTTGCGTCCTCTTTTCCTGTGAGTTCTCTGAAAGGCAACACTAGATGTGGATCAGCCTTCTCACAGTGAAGGGTACCAGTATAGTTCTGCGTTTTGGTTTATCAGTGTGTATATACACACGTATACATAAATATGTATATAGACACATGCATATAGTATATTTTCACTAGCTTTTAGGAAACCTGGCATTTTGAGACCTTTAGCTTTTCCACCAGGTTTCAAATGAGAGGCACACATAACAGATACTGTGGCACATTTCCTTGTATGACAGAATCTGGAATAGCCTGTGGTGCTCTAAGAAAGTCAATCAGTCATGCTTGGACCCCGAGAAATTTCCTGCTTTCCCTGTGCATCTTTGTAAACATATTTCTATAGATTGCATGGTTTCAGATCGCTTTGGGACAGAAATTATGTCCTGCTGACTTGAAAAAGGTGTTTTTAAGGGTGAGACCAGTGTATTGAGACAGATACTCTTCCCCAGTTATTGTTCTTCCCTCATCTTTCCTAGTGACAGGAGCTGTGCGCCCAGTCCCAGTGGATGATCAGCCTGATTTCTTTCAGTTTCTCCTCAGCACCTGTGGGACTAGACAGCTGCAGGACAGTTTGGGAATCTTTGTAAATCAGACCTAAAACTGTGGTCACGTTTGGGAATAGTATGCACAGGTGTATCATTCTCACTACCCAAGGGAGTTTTGCACAAATTGTTTTGAATGTGTGGTCAAGCTGCTTTGAGTGTAGGGTCATACGTCTTTTCTCCCTCAATTTTGCATTTAGAACAAGGCAGTAACTTTGTCTATTACAGGAATAATGATGAAGTAGTTGAACTTTAGCATTTATTCAGATGGAGCATGTTGGTACCAGGGGGTGATAGCCTCCAGTAGGAACTCAAAGGACTTGTGACACGTAACTGAGCAGTGGATCACTGAATAACTGCGTGTTGAGGCTGACTCAAGAGTCACGTGGCAACTTGGCCAGGTGTTTGCAAAGATAAAGTCTCTCCTTCGCCATCTGAGATAACTGAGAGTTCCTCTGCAAGAGAGGGAAGGGAGCAGGCATGATTTGTAGCACAGGTGTCCTTTGTAATTGCAAAAAAAGGTAAGGAAGAAGTGATCTGATGGCAAAGGAGAGCAGGAAATTCCATCATGTAAAGTGCATGGATAAGATGTCCTGAATTCCTTAGTGCATTCTTACCTCAGACCCAGAAGTGCTTGAGGGGAGGAGGAAAATGAAGTAGGGAAAATGAATAGAAGGATTTTTTTTTAATTACATGTACAGATCTGAATATGTACTTAGTCTCTTTAAAGCAATTGAATTTTTGGAACGCTTAGGAGTGTGCAAATGCTTCTAGTCTCATCTCCCTTGAAGTGGGCTACACTTTAAATTTCCTCTAATGTTGGAGCTTTGAGGAAAAAGAGCTGCCATGGTGGTGTTAGACCTCCAAAGCAAGTGAAATATATCAGTTCTGTAAAACTAGCGGGCAGAAGATAGAAAGTCCTTGCTGTAGAGGGATTACAGGCAGAATCGTTGTGTCAGAGGAACAACAGCCCTGGCAGGTACTTAGTGATGTGTTTAAAGGCGTGTGCTCCTTCCATTATGCAAGGGAGCTGTTGTGTAAATTTGAGGATTTTCCTCAGCTCCCTTTTACGTAGAATCTCTTGAAATTGCAGATTTCTTGAGGATATCTGTAAGAATTCCCACTCTAATTTACACCTGGTCCATGCTCGTCATGCCTCCAACATCACAGCAGCTATTACAACCCTTGGGTAGTACTGGGCAAGCTTGAATGCAGCTCTTTTTTTGTGTTACAGGTGTTGTTCTTAAAAATGTATTAGTTATAACTTTACATGGAGGTGATAAAATAGGAATTCCTTGGACTTCGTTACGTTTATTGCAGATTATATGCTTAAAAGATATGAATATGTCACAGTGATGTTGCTTGTTTTCTTCATAAAGAGGAAAGCATAACTGTGACCACTGTACATTGTGTGTTTTCCAAAAACCATAAAGTTTTGACTTGACTTTTTTTTTTCTCCTATAAATGTGTTTTGGTTGGTTTTTAGTCACACAATATAGAAACCAAAATAAAATAAATTAAAAACGCAAACCATGCTGAGAATCACAGTGCAGTTGTGTGCTTTAGTGGTCTGTGGGCGTAGATGCAGAAGAGTGTTGTGAATACCAAAACAGAAGCGGTCTCAAGAGGGTGCTGTACAAATCCATGCAGGAAAAGTTCATGAAGAGCTACTTAAACACAAAGATCTCTGTCGCAGAAAATCCCTAACGTATGGCCTCTGGAAGCTGGCAGTGTGCACGAAAGAAAGCAGCATTGTACGGGTGCGTATAGATTTCAGCCAGCCATTCACTGCTGCCTGGTGTCTGGGGCAGGAGCATGGGTCTTAGGGACCATTATTTCGTGTCAGTACAGTTGTCCTTACACATCATCCCACTGGAGGCTGGGGCTTGTCATCAGATGGAAATAAATGTTTAGCAAGATAAGCGTAGGAACAGAAACAGTGTAGTATAAGGACATGTGGGGTTGTGTCTTGGGCAAATGCATCACTTTTTGTTGTTGTTGTTCCGAAGTTCTGTAAATTTCAAAATGTACAAAAACTGTTGGTGGATTGTTTTTCCTAAACTTTTTAAATTTGAAGGGAAATGAGAGGAAAGCAAACGAAGTAAACAAATTAATATAACAAAGGCTTTACGCCTGTGAGCACTTCTGCATGTGCTTTCATTTCATTTCAGGGGTGATTTCCATTGAAACCAATGTAAGTATTAACTAGAATAAAGTTAAAACTTGCATGTGAACTTCCCAAAAGGAGAGGCGAGAAGAATAGGAAGGAAGAAAGTGTAATCATTAAAGAAGAAACACTTTGCAGAGGTGAAAGAAAGCTGGTTCTTAGAGATAAAAACTTAAAAACGATTAAGGAACAACTTGTCTCGAAGAAAGGCAAACCTGATACGGAAGGAAGAACGAGTGAGGATTCACACACATGAAGGTGCCAAGATGCTGCCTCTACCTAGAGGAGCAATTGTACTCTTGTAGGCACCCTCCTGAGCAAGTGTCTTCTGCCACGTGCCCTGCATTATCACAGCTCAAGCTACCATTTTTTAAATTATAATTGTTTTCTGTCAAAGTGCAGTGGGTTTTTAAATGGGTCATAGTACCCTGTTAACTTAAAATATTGTTTGTTTACGTCAAACTGGAAGAGTGCGATTTTTAGAGTGACCTGTCTAGAGTCTGTCCTCAGTGCTTCGGATGATGGTGGTGGTCACTGGTGCTACATTTTTCAGGCGTTGGAAAACGGGGCAATGCTTCAGGCAGTTCTGGAGACAGACAGGGATTTGGGAAGTCTTGATTAAAGGGTGCGAGTTAATAGATGCACACAGAAGGGATAAGTGCGAAGTATGGCTCTGTGAACACACAATAGGCAGGGATCAGCTGTAGCAGTCTTGTGGAAGAGGAGATGCACATTATGGAAGGTCACAAATCCAGGATGAGTCAGCAAGTCGTGCTCTTGTCAAGGAAACTGTGCCCTGGGATTTATCACCGGTAACCTATCTGGCAGAACAGGTAAAATAATCTTCCTATTGTGCTTTGTCCCTGTCAGGTCTCAGCTGGAATAATGTGTTCGATTCTGTGCACTTCCAAAAAAAAGTAGACCAGCTTCAGGCTCCAGTGTAGCCCATCAAGGAGGTTGAGATGTCAAAGGAAAAAAACAAACTTCTGTAATTCCTTGTAGTGGAAAGGCTGAGGAACCTCTGAGGCTTCACTGTCTGCGCGTCTCCTGGCTGCCTGTGCACGTGTCTGTGTGTGTGTGTATTTAATGATCTGACGACGTGATGGTATTTTGCGTGGTAATTCCTTCTGCTGTAATCCACTGAAGGTGCTCCCAGTGTAATTAAAAGATGATGGCCCTCGGGAGAGTAGTGGAGAAGCAGCACAATGAAGGGGAACTTGGTGGGTTTTTAAGCAGCAGGTAAAACGATAGAGGCATTTTGGGGCATAAATGAGACTGATTAACCTAGAATTGGTTGTCTTTGATGATGGTTGTTTTTTCTTCTCTACGCAGCAGTATTTCTAAAAGTAATGAGAATGAGACTGAGCCCTAGTGAGCCAGTTCAAAACACAACCGCTTATGGAAGATTTTGGATTTCTTTGTGTGTCGTTCCTGTGACGATACCAAGTTTTCACAAATACAAATTCAGGGAGCTGTGAGTCTTGTGCTGGGCCTTTTATCCCATTTGGCTATGCTGCACTTCTCCTTGAACCCTGACTTCAGTCTTCTGTGGCAAACGTGGCACCGTAGTAAATAAATGCTCACCGTACATTGCAGAAGAGGTTGTTGTCAGAGACAGGTTATAGATATTTAAAAATTTAGAACATAAAGCTCCAAAACAGCCTGATGTGTTGAAACAGACATTATGTATATACTTACTATTTTACTAGTTTTGCAGCTTCAGTGCTTCCTGATGATACTGTATTTTAAGTGGCAAAATTTTCTAGTGAGCTGTCTGAGCAGTGAGTTGTTTAACTGAGTAATAGATGGAGGTCTGTGCTCTTTGTGGTGATTTTTCCTCCCGGTGCTCATGCCAGTGAATTGTGACAACAATTTTTCTACTCATCTGTTATCAACAAACTCTTCAGCTAGTTTCTTTCTACCCAGATAGACATCAAATCGAGAGTTGTTGTTGTTGTGTGTGTGTGTGGTTTTTTTTTTCAGTTCTCATTTGAGTGATCTGATCTATCTGCGGAAATTTATTTTTCCGCAGAGGTCATTTCTGCCTTCTCTCCTGCGATCAAGCTCATGCTGGACGCTGTGCCGAGGGCTCTGACAATGCTAATTGCTTTGCTCTGACGCTGAGATAATCCACTTTTTTCTTTTCCTTTTTCTGTTTTTCAAATGCTAACTTGAAGTACGATGGGCTCACCGTGACGCAGGATCGAGGTTTAAAGGTTTTCATCCCTGAGATTTTGTAGAGGTCCAGTTTGTCTCGGTAAGCTGTTAGACACATACCTGGCACACAGAAAGGCAGTGATCAAAGTAGGATATGGGCTGTAGGTACTTTCTACCCATCCTGTAGGTAGTAAGGGAAAGCCAGATCTCTTGACAGTGGATATCTGATATATTCAGCTTTCCTACTAGGTGATGAAATATCCTGCAGTTTGCCCGGTCCTCTGGAAAGGTTGTGCTGAAGGCTGATTTGTTGCATGCCTTAATTTGGCGCTCCAGTTCCCAGGTGGCTCCTTTCAGGGCCTGCTCAAAGGGTAGGCAGTCTCCACACCCAAAATAATACTCCCACAAAGAGTTTGGTGTATAAATAGCTGCAGCTGCTCCAGTAGCTCTGCTGCTGCAAATACCTGGCCTTGATCAATTGTTGCACCTTGATCATTTAAGAATGGCATCGCTGGTTTATGGCTACTTCTTGAATGCTGCACAGGAGGCAGATAACTCACTCAGTGAGAGTGTTGGTTTTAACTTACTGCACAGTCTATTTGGGACTGTGCAATACATCTTCTGCGTGTAATTATCCGGATTAATACCAGCATTAACCATGTTATAATACATGGTTATAAACAGTCATTGGCAGAGTGATAAGTAGATGTAAAGAGCTATATGTAGGGAGTTAGCCTAAGAGAGACAGGGTGCAATATGGTCTCATTGCTAGTCAGCTGCTGTTCTTTTTCTGCCTTACTCCCAGTACTGCTTATTTGCATTTCTTTATTGAATTTTTCCTATTGGATTGCTGTGGTTTTGGTTGTGTGTTTTTTTTTTTTGGGGTGGGGAGTGAGGAGATAGAATTGGTGTATGGGGTTTGTTTGGTTTGGTTTGTTTGTTGCTTTTTTTTTTCTCCTTTCTTTTCTTTTGTGCTGAGTGTCACCCCCCTGTGTCATGTTAGCAAAAAATGACTCCAGTAGGAGTGGATCTATGGAGGGAAACATGGTGCCAAGGCTCACATGTAGGTCAGAAGGTTTTGCTTTGAACAAGCCATCATCTGCCCCTGTGAGCTGCATTCCTCTTGGTGGTTGAATACGAGCTGTACTCCTGCAACATTTTCCAGCTTGCTTTCATCTAGGAGAAGTCCAGTTCATGTGCCCCAGTGCCATTCACCAGTATGAGCCACAGCAGGTCGAGCTGAGACAACTGGGAGATGATCTTCAAAAATACACACCTGGTCCAAATGGAAAGCGCTAATGCCTGCGCCTTCACTGACCCCCTCAGTTCTTGGCAGTATGAGTTGTGCGTGTTTGTTTTCCTAAAGAAGCGAGTGGCTGAGAAGCAGGAACCCTCTCAAAGGGTTGGGAAGTGTTGGATATTCGCTTGTGTCGGTGCTGCCCCCTTCCCTGTTGCATGCAAAGAGCAGCAGGCTTGCAGGGTTCTGCACACCTAAACCTGTGTTCCACTGCTAGGATTTATTTTTTTTTTTTTATTTTTTGTCTCTGGTGGCCTTACAAGACCTCCTGAAATACACTAGTTTTAGCAGGAAAGATGTTTCAGAGGGGGCCAAACTGCACTTACTGACAGGTTCTGTTGTTCCCAGTCCCTTTACTTCTCTCCCTAAATCCCAGACTTCAGGGGAAGCCCAGAAGGTGCAGTGAGGGGTGGCGGATAGGTAAGGCAGTGGAGGGTAAGCCCTGCTTTCATGGGAAAAGGTCAGAGACGTTTGAAGGATCTCACTCCTCCCCATCAATATGTACCTGACTGCAGCTCAGAGCAGTAGTACTGTCTGCTTCTCCAGCCGTCTCAGTAACTTGCTCCAACAGCTGCTCTGAAAGCTCATCTCACTCAAGTGACTTTTATTGGCGGTGTTTTTCCATAGTTGTCTGCAGGATGTTGCCTTCCTTTCTCTTTCTGCGAGTTTCGTTCTTGTTAAATAACCTCTTTGTAATCAACTTGTGGTATGTACGTTTGTTACGACGATGGCAAATACAATTTTAACGAAACCTCCTTAAGATATTTCCTTTTCTTTCACCCCAAAACAGAAACATGAATTTCCTATGTCCTACCATTAAAATGTCAAAAGTTAAATAAGCAGCATGTTTGTTGAGCATAACTTTGAGACATCCAAGATGCATGGGTATTATCTTATATTTAATACTGTATAATTGAGTAGAAGTTCCTAGGAACCATCAAAAATGTTTTTTGCCTTTTTATTTAAATATTTTTCCATCTCTTTGCAGATGTATTTGTCAGGCCTTACATCAGAAGGTATCTGTTTTGGTGACTCACCAGTTGCAATATCTCCGTGCTGCAACTCAGATTCTAATCTTAAAAGATGTAAGTGATATCAGTGTCTACACTTCTACATCTCACATGCTTTCTAATTTCTTTAATAATCTTTCTTTAATAATCTAAGAATGGAAAAAAGCAGTTAAACTTTTTTATTTTTTGTTTGTAAATTTCCTGCTTACTGATGACCATGTATGTTTTTAAAGATTTATAATTGTCAATGAATTCTTTTTAGAATGCCTTCCTTGAAAAACCTGCTCCTGAGTTTTATCATATATATGCACTTTTACATATTAATTTTGTCTTGATATCTGTATTATGTTGTGAGAAAATTATTTCTTTTGAGACAAAATTAACGCTTTGTTTTTCTTCTTGATTTTTTTTTTTTACGTTTGTGTGAATAAAGAGCCCTGTTGGTCCTGCAGCCCTAGCTTTTTTTAAGCTAAGGCTGAGAAATGGTCACAGATAGCTTTGAGAACAAGGAGTACATCAGTGAAACTGGTTCCTTCCAAACTTAGTTGGACCAGATGTTCAAGGTTAGAGAGGAAATGCAAGAGCTTCAGAGGTTTTTTAACGTTGGGTGGTGACAACCCAACACCAACTTCAAATTACTTCTGATGCTTCACAGAGTTGTGAAAAGTACCTGCCTTTTTCCTCCCATTCAGGTGTCTTTAAAAGTTACATTAGTTTTCTAGAGGTGAGTTTGTGACAGAGCTGTAAGAAGCCACACAGACTGTGAAAACAGCCTGGAGTAATTTAAAGACCGATGGTCATGTATGTAGTTCAACAGCATGTCCTAAGGCTGCATGGCTGCCTTCCACAGCTTCTCCAAAGAGGTAATTCTCACCTGGCTGTAACTGGGACTTCTGTCATCCTGTTTGTATGCTTGGTTAGCTGCCAGCAAGGGACTGGAAGAGAGTGAAGAGCTTGGTTTTGCTCTTCTAAGTGAGGAACTGATAGTTGGAGGCTTCACTTCAGTTTCTGTGGAGGGATGTATGTCTGCAGAACTCCTGAAGCAGCAGGGACAGGTCTGTTACAGAAATTGTCTGTTACCGAAAATTGTCTGTTACATAAAGTGTATAATGAAGATAATCAAAACTTGTATTAATTGTAGGGTAAAATGGTGGGGAAAGGTACCTATTCAGAGTTCCTGAGGTCTGGCATCGACTTCGCTTCCCTTTTGAAAAAAGACGAGGAGGCAGAACAGCCGTCAGTCCCAGGAACCCCCAACCTGAAGGCCTCCCGCAGCCGCACCTTTTCCGAGTCCTCTGTCTGGTCCCAGGATTCTTCTGTCCACTCGATGAAAGACGGAGCAGTGGAGCCACCGCCTGTGAGTGCTCATTGCAGTTCTTGTTTGGCTGTGTTTTTCTGACTTAGGCTGTGATAAAGGCTTTTCCTGCTGCGCTGGAATGTCAGTTGGATGCCATTAGCAGGTGAGAGCTCATTGTGCAGAGGCTGCCCAGCGGTGTGCTTAGCTGGCAGTCCTACCACCTGGGCTGCAGAGGGCAGGCATCCCACAGCTCTGTGCAGTTGTGTTCACACCCAGCACACTTTGTTTAGGTTCAGCATCAACTCTGCTGGCTCTGGGAACCATTCATATCAGTATCCAGAATAATTCATCTGTGCTTCCCATATCCTGTCCTCTGACAGTGGTACTTTAAAGGGACAATACCACGTTATTGAGTGGATTCTGTGTGTTCATACAGTGCTGAGGTCAAATTAATACTTTCCCTAAAATCCTGAGCTCTGGCAAATGCGTGCAGAAGCAGTGGCTTCACACAAAGTCTACATTTGCATGGCTGGCATTAACATACCCCACATGATCATGAGCAGGCCCTGAGGGAGGAATCTTGGGATGCCACTGCTCGGCTCTCCCTGGCTCTGCTGGTATCGAAAACAGAGTGTTTTTATGGTGCCAGCTTGACTTCCAGGTGCCTTGTTATCTCTTGGTCTGCACCGTGCAAAAACAACCATAATAGTTTTGTACCAGAGGTGGCCTTGTGATGGGGTGTCTGCATTCATACAAAACAGTGCAGGAGCCCTATAACCATGCTAAACTTATGCTGGCACTACATCCACAGAACAGATAATCTGCGTGTCCTTGACACTTTTCATCTTCATGCTATGGGTGTATTTTATTTATTTTTCTATAATAAAGATGAGAGACACCTGCCCAGAAAGAAAAGAAAAAAAAGTCTGCTAACTTTTGTTTCTTTAGCCTTTTCGGAAGAATGTTTTTATACCAAAAAGCAGTAAACTTACCTGCTTATCTGACGCTAATGTCTCAGTGGCAACTCTGCTATTAAATCCACAAACATGTGACAAACTTCTTAGCAGCAGTAGAGTTGTTGGATGGGTGGAAAAAAACAAACAAAAAAATGAAAGGTAGGCTTCTCTTCTCTTATGGGCACATAATCGGGATTTCTCTTCACATCTGAGTCGGGTCTGTTGATTCCATACCTATATCCTCTGACAACAGTATCAAATGCTGTATGTGCACTGAACTGGCACCTCTTTTTCTATCACATATGCTCTAAAAAATAAATAAATAAAACATAATTTTGTTCATTTAAACAATATGTTCTTCTACCTAATTTATTCCTGTTTTATTTTCTGTCTTCTGTTGTTCCCTGTCCATCATTAGCTTAATATGATTTCTTATTTGTCATTTTATTGTTTTTTCCTATTAACAGGTGCTTTGTTGGTACTTGCAAGGAGGTGATTAGAACTTTATGTGTAATTTGTTACCTTTGGCAGGTGTTGACTGATTTTTGGTGCACACTTGCAGAAGATTATTTACTTTAAATACCTTTCTGAAAAGGAAAGGTTATACACACTTGGACTCTGAAAACAGATCTTTTCCCAAGTCAAGGCCTTAGCTTTCAGAGTCGTGATGACTGACGGTAGGGTGTAAGAAAAGAAAAAATCTGGTTTAGTAGTTAGCAGTGTTGGCAGTTAGAGCAAATATTTCTGACTGCAAATGAATTCATGTTACATGCCACAATGCAATGCAAAATAAAATCCTCCCAGTGTCATTTAGCAGAGTAGATTTTTCAGTGTTACTGCAATGAGACTAATTTTATTTTATTTTTTTGCCAAAGCTGTAGTTGGGATCATTTTTTTATGTGTAATCACTTTATCTTATTATTTAATTGTTTACTAATTCTGAACCATGTCTTTCAAGTAGCTTAGCTGAATCTATAACTGCCAGGTTAATGGTTTTTATTCTTTTTTTTTGTTTTTTTCAGGCTGAAAATGCATTGGCTGCAGTGCCAGAGGAGAGTCGCTCTGAGGGAAAAATAAACTTTAAAGTTTACAGAAAATATTTCACTGCGGGAGCAAACTACTTTGTGATTTTTATACTTATACTATTTAATATTTTGGCACAGGTAAGTTGCTGAGAACCACAGATAATAATGATTGTATTTTGGTTTTGCCTTTCTACTTAATGTAGTGTATGCCTTGTTATTGTGATGTTTCAACTCAAAATGTGGGGGGACGTGATGTTCTTTTATCTATTAATTTTGTAGTATACTTGGTCAATTTTTAGGTATCAGCATGGAGTTTTTATACAGCATTGAGATGTCTTGCACAGATCCTTATTTCAACAGTCATAATTATTCAATAAAATTATAAATCTCCTGGCAGTGCAGCACAAAAATTATAAGCCAGTCTAATTTTTTGAAAATACAGAAAAAAATCATGAGGTATACAAAATATTATTTAACAAATCCAAAGAAACAATACCTTCCTCAACTGGAAATACAAAGAAATTGACTGGTTATGGAAGGATGGGGTATTACAGAATTCATAAAATAAAAGCTCTTCTGCTGATAAGTGCAGGTTAAAAGAAAGGCTAGAAGGAGGGTCACTAGAAGAAGAGGAAAGTGAAATATTGTGCGTGATGCAGAGTGTAGCAAGTATGTAAAAGAACTTTTAGACAAGGAAAATAATTTTGAAACTTACTGCAAGAAGTGGTGAGTTGAGGAAGCTGTGTGAGGACAGCCTGTTGCCTTTCTCTCTGTTTCCTGCAGAGAAAACTCAAATTCATTTCATGGAAATGATTGGTCTTGGCAGTAAAAAATAGTATATTTAGACATGCTATGTTCTTTTTGCTTCTCCTTGAATTGAGTCTGTTTGAAAGGTAGCTGAGCAAGATCAGATCTGTGCAATAGAGTGCCCAGAACTTAAATTAGTGTGAACAGAGGTGTATTTTGAGATAAATAGTCCTGTTATAAGTTTATAGTCACCTCTCGGCACAGAAGGAAGGTGGCAGTAGAAGTTTTTCCCTCCCTCTCCTCTCTCATCTTCCTTCGATCCTGTTTCTGGTAATTATCTCCTGTAAACACAAATTTCTGGACTGGTAACATCAGAAAGTTTGTTAATCAAAAAGCATTTTGGAATATCTGTAGCAGCAAATTTAGGAACTGAAAAAATGAGTTCTTTAATGTGCAATTAACATACATTAGGAAGAGCTACTATATTTTGCTTGCTTAAGTGTATTGCTTTCCTTTAGTTTGCTATCATGTAAGGTAATTTAAGGTAACTTCTTTCTTTGTAGAGGATTCTAATGCACCTTCTAATGTGCTTTGCAAATTGCTGCTGGTCTTGAAAGACTGGATGGCATACTTTTCTGAATATGTGATGTTTTCCCAGAGAACATAAAAGAATAGGAAGGAAATTTAATTTTCTAATGTTTTTTTCATTTTGTAAAATGATTCTTGTATTTGCTTCTTTTATTCAAGGTGGCATATGTGCTCCAGGACTGGTGGCTTTCTTACTGGTAAGTTAATGATAATAACTCATCAGTCATTTCTGTCTTTTGAGTCAAGGAAAAGAGTTGTTTGTCAAGTAGAAATCACTGTTGTGTAGGTAGGGGAAAAAACTGTTCTAGGAAACTTGATTACTAATCTCTACTCATTTTGTGAGTGGAAAAAAAAGTAAAACTTTATGCTGAAGCTGTGATAGCTTCTCATGGCGTGATGCATGACAGCATCAGTACATGGGATCTTCTGAACTGAAGATTTCAACACAGTTGAACCTAGAAACAGTTAAACATACTCATGAATATTTGCGGAATGTGATTTGATGATCACTATCTTCTGTATTTCCACAGGGCAAATCATCAAGAAAAGCTGAATGTCACAACAAATGGAAATAATGGAGCAAATGAGACTGAACATCTAGACCTTACATTTTATTTGGGAATTTACGCAGGTAATGACACACGCATGTGTGTGTCTATGTTCTAAAGATCTATTATTTATTCTACTGCAATAAGCATTTTTGAGAGGTGCAAAGCAACAGCAATATGGGGAAGTGTGATTTCTAGCAGGAACTGAGTAATGAGTGTCCTAACAGATGAGGAGCCTGAGTCTTGCTTCCTGACTAAATTTATGGGAGTAAATAAATAAATAAAAGCAACAAAAGAAATTGGTTGAATGCAGGCTCTTAATTTGCTTTGCCTGGGTTTTAGAAAGTAAGTTTGAAACAGAGTATTCAAAATGTCAGTCGTCAGAAGGTTGTGGTTGTTGTCTGTACTAACAGGTCACTCAGCTAAATCTTCAGCCTTTATATGGATGGGCAAGAGGGATTAGAAATTGATCCTCATTCTTTGCTGTTCTAAAACTTGGCATGGCAACATTGCTTCTGAAGTGCCGTAGCAAAAGAACCAGTTTTCGAAAAGCCTCCTAGATGGGTATGCAAAGCAAGGAGTTGAAAAATCATTTCAATATATAATATTATAATATATCTAATAGGTAGCCATCTGTTTCTGAATATCCGGAAAAGGGCATTGATCTTTGTCTTCAAACACTGAACCATATGAAAATGCTACTCTGAAATGCAGTGAAAATTGACATAGAAAAATGTGTAGAAATACACTCTCACGCTCTGCTGTTCAGCACTTTTAGTGAATTACAGTTTTGCTGGGGACAGTAATTTCTTGATTGAGATATGGATGGTAGGTCTAAGAAAACAGGTGGGATACCAGAAGCATATTCGCTTGAATGTATTCAGAAACCTCTGAATACATTGGGTGAGAGACGATAGGTGGTGAGTTCTGTGTTTGTTTTTTATAAGAAGCTATGGGATTGAAGTACTTAACTGTGTGTACTTAACTGATATGGTGTGCTTGGCCTGGGAAACAACTATGTGGGAGCCAGATAACTTGCCCTGTATTTTCAGTGTAATGCCTTATTTCATGAGCCATTCACTGGACTGCACAGTATGATGAAGGATGTCAAACTTGGCTTTCTCTGACTGTATAACCTATGTCACCTTGCAGAAAATTTTATCCTTTAAGGCAAATTTTATTCTAGATACCAGAAAAGCAAAAAATAACTTTGATACTGAAATGTGCAGATGGCTCAATGAAGTATTTGCAATGGGTGAAGAGAAGGCATTGTTACTTACATAGAATGTGATATTGAAAAAATTATAAGAAGATAGTAAATTTCATATAGAGCACATAATTTAACTTATTTTTTTCCGTAACTTCTAAAACTGTATAAAGTAATTTAACAATTTTATTTCTAATTCTCAGTGTTTGAAAAAAATCACTATGGTAGCTCCTTCCTCATCGTTGTTGTTTCTATGAGATACAGATTCTGTATAGGCAGTAAATGGTGTGCAACAAACCGAGCAGTTACGCTTTTTCTTGCATTCTGGCAGGATACCTCTGTAAGCAGCACCTACAGCCCATTGACCTAACCACATTGTAGCATTTAAAACCTCGCTCTTTATTGCTACAGCTGTTCCGGAATTGCATCCAGTTTTGCCCTGTCCTTAGGACAGGCAATGTGTTATGGTGATAGTTAAAGCCTAATTTCAGGGTGTCCTCGAGGCCTGAGCAGCTGGGCTTGCGGTGGCTGTGCTCCGTTTCTGGAGCAGATCACGTAGAGCCTGGAAGGCCTTGCAGCCCTGCCAAATGCAAGGTTTACACCCTCGCTCTTCACCTTTGGGCTCTGCCCTTCGTCGGCTGGGAACTTGGGCAGGCACATTGCGGGTTACACACAGCAAACAGAGCAGCAGCGATCTCATTGTTCTTCCCTTCCATCTTTTGCCCCGTAGCTCCTCTGTCTCGTAAGTGGAGGAGTGCCCAGAAGAAAGACAAACAGGCTGCAGACCAATTCCCTAGAAGGGCTCTATTCCGCGTGGCATAAGGGATGCATCTTCTGCCGTGTTAAAGGAATACACATCATTTAAATGATTTGATGTGGTTTACAAGGGGAAGAATGGCATGAGTGGTTTGGGCTGATTGAGAATAACTCGGGGTTGTCTCTAAATAGCCACGTGTGTATTACTTGGTTAATACCTGCTGGCAAATGCTGAATCTTCACAGTGACCTCTGCAAGCCACAATTATACATGGCACTGTGAAATGAATTTCTTAGCTGAGCTGTTATGCAGACGGTTATAATGCAGATTTATTTTGTGGGTTAACAGACATTTCCTGCATTCCCATAAAGTGCTGATTCTTTCAAACAGAAAAAGATAAATTGTTTAAATTGACGATATGACACTAACTGAAGCTAGTGACAAATATAAAGAACCTGTGTGCTGCGCTCAGTCTGAGTCCCTAGGCTTACGTTTTGGATTCTTGCTATATGCAGAAGCCAACAAAACCAGGTTTTAGCTCAGTTTTATTTTGGAATGTGCTTGTGAAGGATGGATATCTGTATGAATGCTCTGGTTTTTCTTTTTTAATTTCAGGTTTAACGGTGGCTGCAATACTGTTTGGCATAATAAGAAGTCTTCTGGTGTTTCAAGTTCTCGTTAATTCTGGTCAGACTTTGCACAACAAAATGTTTCAAGCCATTCTGAAAGCTCCTGTCTTGTTTTTTGACAGAAATCCTATTGGTAAGTTTAATAGTCAAAAAACCCTTAACATTTAATGTACCTCATTGATTATGTTAAATATACTATTTCTGAGCAGTTATGAATTTAAAGTATTTTTGTACCTTTGTGGTTTTTGCTTCTTTTAATTAAAAACAAGTGTGGTGTTATTAAATTAAAAAGTCAGAATGTTAACTGCTTAGTGATACTTGATCTTACTCTCTTCAAAACTGTGGCTTTGGTGTTGTACATCGAAATGCTGGTTAGTAGCACCAACTGCTAGTTGGTGATGATCTGATTGAGTTAACAAAGGTTTCTCTTTGAAATCCCGAATGTATATGCATGTACTTTGTGGGGATGCCTTTCGTGTGCTTTTCTTTGAAAGCTTGACCCCAACAGTTATTTGCCCTTTTTAATAATAATTTCAAGCAAGTGTGGTAAGTGGCAGTTGTTGAGAAACTGAGTAGCTTGGTGTCCTTCCATAGTAGAAAATGTGTAAAGAATGCAATTTAAGACTGTAATCCAGTTCTTCAAATGAAAGAAGAGAAAAAAGCTGGGGCAGGGTGAAGAGTGTTGGGGAAATGCGGTGGGGTTGATTTGATGGCTGGCATTACACGAGAAACAGAAATCTGATGTGCCTTCTGGCCTTCATTCTCGTGAAGAAAACGAACCTTTGCCTGATCTCATACTTCCAGAAGCTGTTTGATAGCTGTAAGGGTATGTAGGGATGGCTTTATTGTTTCAGAGAGATCAGTAATATTTTCAGGAAAAATATTCATGTGAAGAAAAGGCTCAGGTCTACAATATGACGAGTGAAACATGCATAATTTCCCCCTTTAAAAAACAAAAATGTACAAATGCACAAGTTTAAGGCTGTGTTACATGGCCTGCTTGTACTGTGAGGCTGTGGTCATGTAAACTGAAGGCAGCTGCAAAGGGTCAGAAGTAAAGCTGTAAGCTCAGGAGGCCGGTTAGCGGAGAGCTAGTGAGAGCATATACATCACAAGCAATTGTGGGACTAATGGGGTTTGTTGTCAGATACGCAAGGTTTATCCTTTTCCCTCTTAGGTCTTTGTATGCAGCGTGCAGTAAGTGTATTTTTGAGGCAACGCATAATCATCTCGTAAGAATGCCCCAAAACCTGGCTCATTGTAACAAATGAAGTCAGGGCTATAGAGTAAACGTCGGGGACAATGCAGAGTAATAAGAAATGGCTTGCTTTGTAACATACTGTGAAGCTCAAATTAGCAGCGCTTTGTAAAAGAGTGGCATTCCTGCAACCTGCCTATCGCTGGTATTCACACACTGTCATGACTTGGTGATATGTGCTTCTCTTTATCAGGAGGCATTTTAGAATGGAAGATTAACTTCAGTGTGCATAGATGTCTTTTCCTTCATCTTTCTTTTAGTCATGGTAGCATGCAAAGGTACAGCTGTTCTGATCTATAGATCTTTTGAAAAAGGGAAAAAGGGAAGGAAAAAAGATTACATGGGAGACTTGATGCTCTTATTCCGAACTGCAGCATGTAGCAATTCCGAATTCTCTTTTGAATGTCTTTGTTTTACCAGCTGATTTACGTGTTTGCTTTTTATTTTTACTGTGTATCTATCTTCTTTTAGACCTTCAGATACTATTTGCATTGGGGTAAGGTTTAAGTGCAAGCCATTTTTCTTTTATTTCTTGTTTTCTTCTTGAAGATGCCATACTGTGAAAGACATACTGAAAAGAAATTGAAATTACGAAAGCCCTTTTGTAGCGTTTTGATTGTGATAGCCAATCCAAGCTGTTAGTTAGCATATCGCATATTAGCAAAGCTGATACCGTAGTGACAGAGCTGTCATTTAAGCATCCAGTGTGTTCTCAGTATTTGTGTGAAGTCTCTAAAATGACTGCAGGAGCATTTGCTGAACTGACTTTTGCTGTTTTATTTCTCCGGAAATAATCTGCAATTAAAAGTGCCGTCGTCAATGTTTTGAATACACAGTGATCCATTTCCAAAGTTGAGGAAGGAAAGAAATTAATAGACATCCCGAGCTCTAGATAGTTCTTACTGGGGAAGCAGACTGATGAGCAGCATCAGGGAGTCGACATCAGGAAATGGAAATACGTGGTGAATCATGACATGTCTGTCAACTCCCAACAGTGTAGATCCAATCAGTCGTGGTGAATAAATGAAATGACTTATTTCTTAAATAAAAAAATAAAAAGGCATTTTGAATCAGTTTAGGCACGAGTCCAAGATTTCTCTTTATATGTTGCATTAGCAATATATAGAGAGGCCTGTAAAGGGAATAGTAATGAGCATCTTACTCAGTGTAAGAATTCAGATGTATTTGTAGGAATTTATATTATATAGCACAAACAGTACAGGAATGTGAGGACCCCTCTCTTCATTTTTTCCTTGCCACCCAACAATATTCTTACATACACAGGTTTCACCTTCCTGTAAACAACTAGGCATGACTTCTTTAAGAGTGGTTTGCATTAGAAGAACCTTGTTAATAAACGTTTCTTTCCTAAGCAGTTAATCTGACCCTATAGAACTGATCATCTGAAGTGAGTAAAGCTTATTCTGTTACTCAGGATTCACAAATTTATGACTGAAATTCAAATTTATCCGTAGATACCTGTACAGCACCACTTAAACAGCTACAGTGAAAGCCTGATGGGAAGTTTTAGGCTACATGGCTGTATTTTAGGATTTATCCCATCAGACGACAGAATTGTTTACTTTCTCCTTTGGAGTGTAAAGTTGACTTTCTTTTAAAACTTCCTTTGCTCTTTTATCCAAATCCCACTAAGGGAATTGCATGCATGTCAGAGTGTCTGTAAGGAGGAAAATGTGGACGTTCTCTACTTCATAGTGAATGCTTGATATATATTGCTCTTCGTGTGTCACTTGCAGGAATAAAGGGGTTGGTTTCTGTGCAAGTCTAGCACAAGAGGGCAGCATGATCTGTTTTATCCCAGCCTAGCATTACAACAGCTTGTTAGAAGGCTAACAAAATTTATCTGTTATGTTTTTAGAGATGATCTTTGAGGAATGGATTTACAGCCTCTACACCGAGCGGTGTAGTGTGATTCTGTTCTGTTATCCTCATTATCTGCAAGAATAATATTTTCTCTTTTACATGGCAAGCTTGTTGGCCTCTTGTAACGCTGAGTTCAGGAACTTTGTTGGCTTTGTAATTAGTGGCCAAAAGTCAGATAACCCGAAAGAGTCTGATGCTTTGCTCCAGTCAAGGAGACTTCAGACATTATTCCTGGCATTTCTTTTTCAAAACGTTTGCATCATTTTAAAACACATTTGATAGAAGGCTAGGTAAAAGGGAGCAGGACTTCAGCAGCAATAACTGTTGAATTGGGAGTTCCTTCTTTTAAAATTAGTTTCTTATTGATAGTGTTGAAGATCCTAGTTTTGTCAAGCTTCAGGATTTGATTTGAGATTACTTGCTTAGCTTGTAAATAAATTGTTCTTTTCTGGGATTTGGGGACAGAGATTTCTTTAGAGAAGGAATGCTAATGTATAACTGCATCACTTTCGGCAGTGGTAGTTTTAGTGGAGATTGTGAGTAATTTTGAATTGCATTGAGTTTAGGAAACTGAAACCTGCTGCTGCTGTGCTGATGGGTGCTACAAGAATGAATGAATGAATGATATGCATGAATTTGTTCAGATAAAATAGGAATCTCTTCCCCCTCTAGAGATCTGTCTAAAATTCAAATTGAACCAGAACCACTACAGAAATGCATATGAAAGCTTTGCTTTTTTTTTTTTTTCCCTTTTCTTTTTTTAATTTGTCTCTCCAAACTCTTCATTCTGACAGTTCATGGAAGGAGGAGAAATATTTTGGCAGGCATTACAGCATTCCGGCCTTCCTAGAAACAGAAAACACTGAATTGTGTGATGGTTGTCCTCTATCTGTTAAATTAGCAAAATTAGCAGCTTTTCTTTTCTTGTCTTTTTTTTTTTTTCTTTTTTTCTTTTTTTTTTTTCCCCAGATGCTTTGTGGAAGCTGTAAATAAACGTTGATCCCTTTGGGTGCTTACCCAAACTTTGAGGGTTGACCAGGTTATATTCTCCTGTCTTGGCAGCCAGAAGTGACATGCTGAAGTGATAGCTAATAACAGGATATAAAAGCAAACTCCAACTATTAAAAGATAAAAATGTGAAAGAAAACTGGTGTTCTAATGAAGAGTTTCTTTTTCTTTAAGGCATAAGGATTTTAATTATGGTGTTCATAAATCAAGTGTTGAAACACCTATAATTTGACAGAGAAAGTTTCTTTATAGGATTAAAAGCTTGTTCGTCAATGCACAAGTGCCTATCTGCATTTTATCTGACAGAAGCTTCAAATGGGCAATGTTGTTAAAGTATTTAAGCTGTATAATATTTGCAACAAATATGGTATTTCAGCAGGCTGAAAATTACAATGCTGATAATGAGGTTGTTAAATTATAGCTCTATCAGTTGGATAGTGAAACTGCTCTAGTTAGTGTACATTAATGTCTGCTTGTTCACACAAGTGATTCTGCTGAACAAGTAGCATGTTTAAACAAGAAATACTGGTCTTAAACCCTGTGATTTATAGTAGGTGGTGTTTTGGCATATCATGCAGTTAACAAGGCAAAGCTTCATGTTAAAATATTTCGTTTGTAGTCTCATTCATCACCAATATAAATATTCAGTAGCGATGCCAGAAAAGGTATTGTATTCCTATTTGACTCAATGACTCAATTGCTTTCTTTTTTTTCTGAAACAAGATCTATGCTATCTTTCCGATGCAGTTTTCAGATATTTCCTTGTGGTCAAGGCGAATTCTGAGGGATTGTGAAAAAGTATCCTAGCTCTCTTGACAGCTGGCATGTTCTCTTAAGCTAATACAAAAGGACTACATTGTCCTTAACGTAGCAGAGGCTTTGTTTGCCACTCTCTCTTCCAAGCGCTGAAGCGTGTTCACGTGTGCATAGGTTTGCTAGTTTATTTTGGAGAAAAAAAAAAATGTCCCTACAGGACGGCCTCTTGTTGTAAAATAAAAACAGCCTCTCTCTTCCTTGTTGGTAATCACTTGCATTTGTTGGTGGTGAGATGACAACACAATACGTCCCATCAATCACCGAGATCCTTAACAACCGCACAAGGTTGTAAATATTATGTTTGGGTGTTTGAGTGGAACAGCTCGTCACTGGAGTAGGTGTGGTAATTAAAACCTGTTAGGTTGCTACATGCATTCACACACACACACAAAAAAAAAATCTTTAATGTTTTTTCATCTAACAATGGCGATGTGTACTTTAAACCTTATCAGGGCGTGATTATTAAATGATATTTTGTGGGAGTTGCTCATTTACTGCTAGTATTATCGTGGCTTTTGTTAAGAGTTTAAATAGCCTTACGCTTCTCTGTGTTTTATCGCTATTATGATTCTGTCAGGAGCCTTATAAAGTTGATTACTGTAGGAGTAGTCTTCAAAGTTAGTAAATAGCACTGCGGAGTTATGTTTACATTTATTATCCATTAGCATAACCCAATTCAACTCTATCCTCTTTTTCTCTGCAGTAATAATTGAATGAAACTTGGCCGTAAACTGATGAGACAAGCCTATTACATTTCCGGTTCACCAAGTCAGTGCTCACCCTATTTATACTTCATATGTGAGATAAAATTGAAAGGTTTAGAGAGAAACCTGTTCATAGAAGGGGACGGTGCATTATTTCAGACAGAAGTAGTGGGAAGCCTGTGCCGATGACCGCTCCCGAGCTCAGTCTCCTGCTTCCCTGGCATGAGATTTCACGTGCCTTCACAGGGATTTTCTATCTTCCTCACATTCAAATCCCCCTGCTGGGGAAGATGGCCTGCTGCGAAACTCATTTCTGACCATAAGTTGACCTGCCCAGGTACTTCATTTCGGGTTTTTCATTTGCTAAAGGGACCACAAAGCAAGCTGCTCCCACGCCTCAGCCAAAGGAGAAGGAGGCACAGAGGAGCCGACGAGGATAAACCTCATTGAAAGTATGGGGTTTAGAAGGCTGGACAGAAACCATTCAGAAACATGGCAAGTGAAGTGAAAATGGTGTTATGTTTCAGTCTTGCATAGATAGCAGACTATTTTGACGAGACTTGAGACAAGTAGGAAGGAAATAGTGGTTGGAGGCACTTGAAAACTGAGGGAGAGGCCGCTAAACATCAGTGAAAAGCTGTGAAGGGGTTAAAAGAAGGCCTCGCTGACGTGATGCTACTGCAAATCTGCTTTTGGACATAATCTGAATCATGAAGGGCTTTTTGGTTTTTATAGGAACTAGCTTAAATATATTTATATTTTTGCTGTTTTTCATTTGCTTAAAATTTGCTGGATGTTGCCATGGTTGTTTTAAGCAGTGGGGACTGGAGGCTGCACGTGGCTAGGGCCTTCCCTCTTGCTGTTTATGGACACCAGTTTTAGGTGGGGAATGGGCATTTTTGAAAAATGAGGAAAAAGTTCTCCAAAAAAAACCACTTTCATTCTAACTTGGAGCAAGGCAGAAGCATTTCCAAAGCAGTTATTTTGGGGAAGAGCAGTGCAGGGAGAGCAAACAGCCAGGCTGTGAGAGTGTGGGAAGGGAGGCCCAAATCTTCTTGCTCTCCAAGGGTCTGGAAGAGATGGGGCTCCCACATCTCAGGATAAAGCCCCACACATGAGGCCATTGGCTTTCCTGGCCTCTTTCCCAAGCCATAACCTTTTATTGTCATCTCTTAGAGACACACAGATACAGTTAGACCACTGTGGTGTTTGCGGAAAAAACAGCCCATTTTGTTATTTTTTTTATCTGAATGGCTGATAATTGAAAGAAAACAAAGACTATTACAGTGCAAACTCATTTCATTAGCTCTGGTTTTCTGCTTTATAATGCACAGAAATCTCTCTCCCAGATGATCCTAGGTAATTTGCACTGCAGCATCTGGGTGAATTAATTACTCTTTTTTTTTCCAGATTGCCAGCATCTTGCAGATTATGCAACAAGTGAAGATTAGTTTGTGCCTGTGGTGATCTTAGAGAGTGTTTGGAAACAAAAGGCACTTCTCGATCCAAAATTAAAATTTTAGTGTAGGAAAGAATGGATGTTGTATGTGAATCTGCCTGTTCTGGCAATCCAGAGTAAGAACTGAATGATAGAAATCTAAAACCAGAGTGGGGTGTCTCTGCATTTGGAGGTACTGACTCGAGCACTACATTAGCGGGCTTATTCTGTTTGAAAAACACAAACTTGGTAGTCAGAATTAATTACTGAACTGTTTGTGAATAATGCAAGCCAACATTGCTTGATTGCTTCCACCCTGTCTTCCCCTGGTGTTCTTTTTCTAGGAATCGGTTTGGGCAGATATTTCGCCAGTTTTTTTTTTAATTAAGTATTCATCTGAATACATACAGAGGACCTCCTACAAGTTTAGATTTTTTTTTTTTAATGTTATTTAAAGCAAAATAATGCTATGTTTTCAAGAATCAGTGGTACGGCAAGCTGTAAATATTGACTACTACCAGTCTTAAGACAGCTTTACAGAGTATTTTAAAATAGTATCAAATACTTTTTTTTTTTTTTAAACAAAATCTTTTTTTGTTTATTATCTACAGAACAATAGTCCTATAAGTAGAGTAGCATTAGGTAATGGACATTTTAATTGTTGCTTGTGGCAATACCTGCCTTGAGGTAGATGCCCTGAAACTGGAAACTGCATGTTCTTGGAGGTTTGGTTTTTGTTAATGCTCATTTCAATTTGGGCACTTGTTGAACACTTTCCTAGGTGGTTCTCACTTGAATGTTTTGTTGGCACAGCTTTTGATTTCTGCCGGAGCAGAACATTTAGTTGTGGTAGACCCTGGCCAGAGGTTGTGGAATGAGGGGATTTGTGAAATGTATGAAGAGGCTGAGGCTGCTTTATCCACTGTTCAGCTAAATACTAGGTAGGAGAATGTACTCACAGAGCCAGTGTGTGAAGCAAGCTGAGTGGTATATAGGAGAAAGATATTTAAGTCTTCATTCTTGACTGTTTGGTTCACAACAGAAGTGTGCTGTATGCTCATGAAGTGTTTTCATTTCCCTGTTGGACTTCTTACTGCTGCAGAAGATGTGTGAGTGACTGCTGACCTGACGTGCTTGCAGATGTAGCTTGGCTTCTTCCTTCCTCATTCTCCAGTTAAAAAAACATCTATTGAGGTCAACAATACACCGTAAACTTTTATTGTGAGCTACTTGGGCAATATATAGGACACCAGTAAACTCAAAGGAGGCTGAAGTTAAACTCATAAGGTCATGTTGTTTCTGTACGCCAGGATGTCCCTTGAATTTTACCCACAGTGTACCTGAATTTATTCTCTACTCTTTGTGTCTGGGAATGCTGTTCTTCATCTCTCCCAAGCTCTTTGCGCTGTGTTCTGCATACATCCTGCTTGCTTCCAAGCATAGCTATTCACCAGTCTGTGTTAGTGTTGAGCTACAGAGTGCAGAACAATCTGACGGCACATGGAAAAATGAGAGGGTGAAGATTTGGAATATGAACGTTATTGTTGGCAATTATAAGGTATAACAGATGGAGGATAGATGGCCTAACTCTTTTCTTCGTCAGTTTTCTTTTTATCAGATGTGATGAGATTTTTCTGTGTGTGTGGTAAACCTGTTTTTTCTCAATGAAGTTATTGTCTGTTTAATATGCAAATGATGCAATGAAGAATATTTCTAATTCATGCGTGGGCAAAAAATAAAAAGAAACACAGCTTTGTGGTAAGCTTCCCTTCATCAGGAATACATGTTCCTTGTCCCTGCGTGTATTCATTTCTCAGTGTCATTTCATGTTCATCACTTTCGAGTGTTCACAACCCAAAACACAGTTCAGTCTGAATTTTCAGACAAAGTTTTTACATCTGTTTTTAAGATGTCATAACTAATTTCTCATACCGGAGTACTGTTTCCATCCCATCCCTTCTAGGACATGAGCAGAGGACAGTAAGTAATTAGATGCTGGGAGAATTTGCTCAGTATTCTGTTTTTTTCTCCCTTCTTTTTTAATGTGAAAATTTAAAGCTATAAATAAACTTTACATGACCTCAGTCATCTCTTCTTCCAGTACACTTATGTTTATAATCTGTCATGCTGCTCTTTAGAGAGAAGGTGGTGAGTGTCTGCCTTCACTTGGAGCATTAAACGTTTTATACGTGGTGATCATGTCACTACGTGGGATAATGAACAGTATCAGACGTAATGTTGCTGTCTATCACTAGTTGTGTTTGCTTTCTTTTTCCTCTTATTGAAACAGGGGGCATATTCTTAATGCTGGGCAACTTAGTGAAGAGCTTTCTATTTTTGTTATGACCTGTAAATGTGAGCAAATCTTTGCAGTGCCTAATGAGGTAGGACCCTAGCTCTTTCAATTTACAAAAGGAGAGACTAAAAGCAAAGTGAAGTGCCGGGGTTCCTGTGCCCATTCAGATCAGGTTTGCTGTATGCCATTACTTGGTTAAGTTATTGTTAAGTATAAAGTAGAAATGGCTTGTTTGTTCAAGTAAGGTTATCCTTTCAATAATGGAGGTTAAGGGCTCGGTGAGTAAAATAATGGGACTTCTTCAAATCCATGATTACTTCTATTTTCTAGTAATTTAGGATTCCAGTTTGAATAACATATATAATGAGAAATGACCAGGCAAAAAAGGGTATTGACAGAGATTAACATTAGCTTAGGTTTATCAGGTACTTGATATAGAGTCAGACTTACAGGGCATGGCTTGGAGCTCCAAAGTTAGATTTCTGCCCTAAAGCTTATGGCAAAAGAGCTGTATTTCTTGTACCCGAGTGTGGGAACTCAGGGTTCCTAGCTGTCGTATGGGCTTACGGATGGGTATTATACAGTACTCAATATTCAGATTTTCACCACAAAGAGAAAGGAATGAAACATAATTTAAATATATATATATATATGTTTTGCTTGATAGTAGTATAATGCCTCTTTCCTTCCTCTCTTCCTTCATTCCCCAGACTCCTCTCTGAATAACAATTAGTCATTTTGCCAGTTTCAACAACCAGCCAAAAGTAAACCATTGCTGTTAGCCTTCCAGGATATTTTTGGTATTCCCTGACTTAAAAGGATGGTAAAAATGGCTTTAAGGAAAAGTTGATGGCAGAGATACTTTCAGTCAGCTGATGCTCCCCTACTGTTGGATAAAAAAAAAAAATACATGATGGTCATATAGGGCAAAAGATACCTACAGAAATCTCTGCAAATTTAAAGTACAAGAATTGTTTAATACAGATGATTTTAGCTTTAGAAGTGTCTTTTTTTTTTTTTTCTATTGAACTAATAATATAGAGGAACATTTTCTTCCCAATATTTTCAACAGAAAACTAGTTATACTGGACTTGGTCTAATATTAAGAAATCTTATCTAAGGAGTACTTTATCTAAGGAGTACTTTCAAAATACAACCAAACTTGAGAGAAAAAAAAAGTGCCTTGAGGTTTTTATAAAGCTTACAAGTTTTAATATTCCAAATGTGTAGTGACAATGATCTTTTTTCATAATTAAGCTACGAGTGTGGTTTAATACTGAATTCAAAGCCGTTCACTAAATGCTGCTTGTATTTGAAAACCAAAAATATCCTCAGAAGAAAAAAAAAGAAGAAAAAACAATCCCAACATATTTTTTTTTAATTGAGATAAGAAAAACTAAACTCTGCTGCACCTCCGTTTAATAATGAGTGTTGCTCAGCTACTACCAAAGGCTTAAGGAATAGTGTTTAGAAGTGATTGTTCAGAAATAAGTGTTTCTCACAGATTATGAGGGCTTATACAGATGATTGTGTTCACCTGCTGAGTATTTGAGAGTGGAAATGTCCAATCTGTCACTTTCCAGAAGTGGTCTTTTGCTTAAAACTAAGAAACCTTCCTATGGAAAAATATGTTTTCATTAATTGTTTTCCCATCTTAGCCATGCAATAAAGAAATACTATTATGTACTTCCAACAAACACACAAACATTTTTTGAACTGCAAAATCCAGACTTTCTGAAATGATCTGAGACATTTTCAGCTTAAAATGTACTCCTGTGAGGGCAGGTGAGTTTGTTAATAACTTTGCACTTTGCTTGTGGTTTTTTGTAATTCTGCTCTGCAAGATATTCAGTTGCTGTTTGAATTCTTTTTATTAGTTGTAAAGTAGGCATGGAGATGTTTTGAACAGAAGTCTTTACCTTTTAATTGGAAAAAAAAAAAATGTGCAGAAGGAGAGCAAGCTAGTATTACATTTCTTGGAGAAACAGGATTCGTTCTTTGACTCCACAAGGAGGAGATGCAAGCTAGTAACCTCCAGTGCTAGAATAGGTCAGAATTTGCAACCTTCTTTGGGTTTGTATTACTACAAAGTAAATGTGATGGTTTTCAGCCTGGAAGAAAAAGACTTAAAAGGCCCTTCACATCCCTTAGATATTGTGTAGAGCAGCAGCTTGTACTTGTTTTTCATCTGGTCTTTGAAGGGATGGAGGTTCTTTGTAATGGGCCTTGACCAGCAGACTAGACAAACAAAACCCACTGTTGATCTAAGAGGAGATGCAGTGGGTGTAATGCTTGCTCCTCAGACCAAATTTGCCTCTCGCTGTATTTCTGTTTCTGCTCTAACACCCAAAGTAATTCAGAGAGGGAACAGAGCAAAGCAAAGCAGTTATTTCAATTCCTGAATTCTAGACTATCCTCAAAGGCTCTGATACTTCGATCTAATTTGGTCTTCTGATTTTCTGTTGATTCTTCCAAATGCTTCAGACTTACTGAGACAAAAGCCTCTTTCTTCACAATTGTCAAATTTCATTGAATCTCAAGTCTTGGTGATAGAGCTTAATTGTCAGCAAAATAAGTCTTGGTTTCTGTAAATTGTTTGATCCTCAATTGGTTTAGAAGTGACAATATACTTTCTTTTACAGGGTTTAGATATTGTTTCCATGTGGCATATGGAGCAAAGTTGGACCAACTAAAGAAATTATTTCAATTGTTTTCTGTCAGGAAGGCTTAGACAAAGAGCTTAGTCTCAGATCCTTTAAAGTTCAGGCATCTGCCACTAGGGGCAAAAATTATTTTCCTGTAGGCATTCGCCTTTTATTATAGATTTACTGTGCTGCTTCACTTTGTTGATAATCTAATTTAAACCTCAGAGATGAGTCATACCTCCTCAATGGGATTCAAATCCAGTTTGAATTCTCTGATGTCAGAACCTTTCAGTTCTTCTTTTCTCAACATAATGGTCGTTTGGGAGCCTGAATGCGCTGAGGAGGAAAGATTGTGACCCTTGCAAGCAGTAGCACATTAGTAATATTATTTTACAGCATATCTAAGTCTTGTTATCAGTGTTCATTTGGGTTTCTCGATCAGGTAACTTGTGATATCTTTATTTAATTCAAGTCCTAATCCTGCTGGGTGGTCCATTGTGGACAGACCTCTGAAGGTATGAGGGTGGTGGTACCCTGCTGAAGTAAGGAGTCTTCTGTAAAGTGGAGTAGACCTCAACATGTGAATCAAGTGCTGTTCTAAGGACTTTTGTTTCTTAAGACTACAACTTTCCATACTAATTGTGATATGACAGTTTTGCAGGAAAATAACAGATTTTGAAAGAGTACAAAACCTTGATGCTGAGACATTTCAGTGGTCTTTTTTTGAAAAAATAAAAATACACATTTTTTTAAAAGTGCAATTGTCCAGAAGGTCCTAAAGGATTTTAGAAAAATCCAAACACTTAAACATGTCGTCCTTGAAAGCATGACCACTGTACAGTTCACCACTAAAAACTTTAGAAATTGAACTTTCATATTTTTCTATTTAAGGACTTCTTCTCTGGAGGCAGCCGAAGGAAAAATAGATATTAAGGAAGTTAAGAGTCATTGGAGTATTGGCGTATGATTATCCAACTTCAGAATGCATACGAAAAGCATCTAATAAAGTTGAGCTACATTTTGAAAACTATTAGAGCAAACACTTGTGCTCTAGATATTATAATTAAATATATACAATGCTAACTTTAAATAATTAATACTCTGTAATATTAGCAGTGCTTGGATTATTGACATGGTTTGCCTTCCGTAGAGTTTTTGTTGGTGTTGTTAAAGTTACACTGCTGTTTCATATTTTTAACAGTATCCACAAATGGATCCAGGAGCAAGTTCTCCGATCATGCGGTTATGTGAAGAGGGGAGGAAAAATGTAGATATTTTTCTATGGATATTTAATTTTATTATTGGACGTGTGTTTTTCCATTGTAATCTTGCTTTATCAGGAATTTTGTAAATGCCTTTTTAAAACGCAGAATAACATTAATGTTGTTGTTTTATAACAGCCTTTCCCAAAAAAAGTCTAGAATCAGTTTATGAGCAGTGATCTTCTGCAAAATCTGTAGTATTTATTCCAAAAATATAACTCGTACTTCAGGTCCATGAAAAGATTTAAAATTTAAATGCATTAGATACTAATAGCAGAAAGTACTTTTGTTACCATCTTTGCATTGCTCCTCTAGTTGTCCAGTTCCTTGCAACCCTGGAACCTCCTTTCATCTTCCATCAGAACTTGTCTGATAGAGTTTCTGCAGATAAGCTTTTAAGATTTTAAAAAAGGAAATATATATATGAAAATCAATGTTAGATACACAAAGTGAATGCATAAAATAATTGGAAAAGTCAACTATTAAGACCCAAAGATGGACACGTTTGTTTTGGAGGAAGGAAGAAAGCTTTTACTGAGAATTTCTCTACCTGAAATCTTAATCGGCCTTGTGAACGCTTAAGATCATGTGTGAATGAAATTAAAGGAACTAATTGGAGTATACTCTGAAGACTAACTGGAGACAGAACAGGCTATTACCCCTACAGTTTTGTAGTTGTGGAGTGAAATATGCTCCAGTAAGAGCAGTTTAATGCAAGAAGAAACTAAAATCCTCTGAACTGTTCTTCAAAGGCATTGCTCTCAACAGATTGTGAGTCTTGCCTCATCTGTCTAAGTATAACCTTGTGAATAGTCAGCATATATCAAATGACTTATGGCTGTGTGGTGTGTTCTGAATGCATTTTGCAGTCCTTCTTTAAGTGACAATGGCGTTGTGGTTTCCGCAGTTTTAATTTGGGAACTATTTCACAACCTGATATCTCATTTGCTGTAAGGATTTCCCATGTTTTTCGGTGTAAAGCATCCCTTTGTTGCTTTGATGACTCACGTAGCTGTTGCCATTTCCCTATCTGGCTGTTGTTTTTTTTGTTACTCTGCATTTCCAAAACATTAATTCAAGCACTCTTCTGCTTGCAGTCCCCTTCTGTTTGCCTTCCCTTCTCATCGGCTTTGTCCCAGCTGAGTCAATGTCATAAGGTGCTGCTTGGGTTATTTTTCTGAAGGAAAGTCTCCCCTCCCCACTACCTCAATATCCTCTGTACCTCACCTTGTCTGGCTGCATACCTTGGTTGTGCTTGGGTGGTATTCTGTTCTTAAGCATGCTTGTTTGTGCCCAAGAACTTGTGCCATGCCACAGTGAAGGGGAATAGAAGAAGAAATGTTGAAGGAAGATGAAGATGAAACAAGGAAGGCAGCAAATGATGGAGAGGGAATGTGCAAACAGCCAATCTGCACAGGGCTAAAATTCAAATCAATACGTGCCAAGCTCTTGTAATACCCAAACATCCCAGGTTTGGCAAATTCTGGGACTGTTACTACCAGCTAGTCTTTTGTCAGTGCTGTCTTGCAGCTCCTCCCCAGGGCCAGATGGAGAGAAGGCTCCTGATCTCACAGCCCCGGTGTATTTTGAGAGAAGGCTCCAGGAGGTGCAGAAATGAGCGTGGCGTCATTTGAGCATTAGCCCTCTTCCCCTGCAAAGCTTTTACTATTTCTGCACCTGGTAACTGGAGCTGTTGGCACATTCCTGTGTTTCTTCCACCCTCCACCATCGTTTTGCCTGCTTATCTTTCTTGCTTACATCTTTGTAACTTCCTGCTCACTGTGCAGCAAAGTTCATCCACAAGCTGCCTTTCCTTCATCTTCAAATCATCTCTCAAGATACACCAGTATCATCGTAACCGCATTTATCTGCAAACTGACACGAGTTAAACATCTGGGTGGAGAAACTCATTAATTCCCTGACCCCTTTGTTTTCCCTCATTTAAAAAAAAAAATAAAATAAATGAGAAGGCACACATCTTGTCTTGCAACTTTATGTTCCAGCTTACTGCTGCATCTTCCCTTTGCTCTTTGTTCCTTTTACAGCCGATTGTGTGGGTTTCCCTTCACTGACACAAGAAACTCTTGAGGGAAGGGCACGCCGCTGGCTATGTGATTGTCCAGCATGCATCCTAGTGGCTTTGCCTCCCACTTCAGATATATTAGGCCTTCTTTGGGAGTTTCTGTCATGCAAATAACAAATGATAGCATTCTCAGGAGCCCATTGTTACAGCCTGCACTCTCCTATTTTTGCCTGTTTATTTATTTAGGCGTTCAGACTGCTGGACAGCTGTAAATCAGAGCTTCACATTGAAGTCTATCTTTGAATTGAACAAAGACAAAATAGACTGTAAATTTTAGTCACTTTTGCTTGAATGATTGCTCAGAGAAGCCATTTTTTTTTCCCTCCTTGATGTGTGTGAAATTCTTTTCTCTGTTTACAAAAAAGTGAAGAAATGTTGCTGTTAGCATAATTCGGTTTCCCATTCTAAGTTTGTTTCTTATTCTTTAAAAGGCATAAAAAAGAGAATTTTATAGGGTCATACTGGATTTTTCCTTAATTTTGAGCAATGTAAACGTCAGCATATGTTTTTAAGTAATTTAACCTACGTCCTTAGGTAAAAAACAGCATATGTTTCTCAAGTAATTTAATCTACTTCCTTAGGTAAAAAATCTCCAGCATTCAGCTGTCAGGGATTCTAGGGGGATGAACTGAAGCTATACTTTTATACGAACATTAAAAGTTCTTTGGGTTTGATTTATACACCAATGGTGTTTTAGTGCAGTCGTCACTTGCAGCTACTTGCTCCTCGTATGATTTTCTTTTTTTGTTTTTCAGGTGAAGCTTTTTAATAGTTGCCCAGTAGAGGGGGTAGAGTAAAGTCAGATACAGCGCAATGCAACTTTTCACAGTGCTTAGCATTTAATTATTAAAATTTCTTTCTTTTAATGTAATGAATCTAATAGGCAGTAGAGAAGAGGTCATATTTTATCTTTTTCTTATTTGAATGTATATTATACCCCACATTTCCACTTCAGTGTTGTTAATTATAGTTTGGTCTGTAAAGAAGTTTACATTATAGTGATTTTTTTCTCCCCTGGAAGCTGATGGCCCAAAGAAATGCATTGTCAGACTCTATCTAGACTCCTTTGGACAGCACTTCTTGCTCGAAGAAAACGCTTGGGAAGTGGTTGTTGCCTTCAGCTGTTCTGAGACAAAAGATTTTTTTTGCTTGTTTCTCAGGCGAGATTTGCAAGGGGAATTTGATGCCAATCACAAAACTGAAGGAGGAGGTGAAGTCATCCCTCCTTATACCCTACAGCCCAGTCCTCAGGAAAGGATCCATGCCCCAAATTAGGGGAACAAAAAAAAAAAGGATTTGAATCCAGGTGAAGTCCCTCCCATGCTGATTGCCGTAGCCTTCAGGCAAACACTCATTTGCCTTCTTCCGCTGCCATACTTGCTCGCTGATTCATCCAAGGGGAGAACAGCTTCGACAGGCATGACTGAAGGAGGCCTGCTGCAGAACTGCCTGCAGAGGAGCAATTACATGCTCACCAGAGAGGTGGGTGACCCACATTCTGTGGTCATTGAGAATGATGCCTCCACTGCTCGTGGAAGTGTCCTGACCCAGGGCTTTGGCCGTAGGATGACAGGTCTCCCAGTATCTTTTTCCTCTGAGGTTTTGTCAGTGATACCGGGTCTCATTGTTCCCAAATTTTCTGTGATTTTTGCTCTAAGATGTGGCTTAAATTGTCCTAAATTAAAGCAAAATTTTTGAGTTTGTGAGGGAGATGTTCCTTTCTTTTTTTTTTTTTTTAATAACACAGAAAATTTTAAAAGCAAATGCTTTGATTTTTGCATAGAAAACAAATACACAGAGTTCTAATTTTCTGGTAGTTCTACCAGCATTTCTCTTGGGTTCAGTTCAGTAGTAATGAATTTACATGTGAGATGGGAAAAAGAAAACAAAAACATTACCTGGTTTCATCCTGTTGCTATTTCTGGCTAGCCAAACCTGGAGGTTTGCAGTGGCTCTTTGAGTTGTTAAAAAAAAAAAAAAAAAAGGCAAAAGGTATTTCCAGACTCATTAAATGTGTACATATGGAATGAACTTTGGAGAGAGTCGTTCCTGGCTAAACAATTCACATTTTCCAGGAGAGGAGAGAAAGAAAAAGAAAGCAATGCTAAAGAAAAGAGAACGATCGAACCAAAGTAGCACACCAAGCAGAAGATGAGCGTTTTCAAAGTCAGATGAGGACATAAAATGCCTCTGCTCTTTGAGCTGCCCAAAGACTTGATCCTCCAAAATGGATGGGCTAGATAGAGGCCAGAAGTCCTGGCTCAGTTTTCCGGACAATAGTCTGTATGGAATTCCCTTCCGTGGCTTCAGAAAAGGGAGAAAACAGAGTACATGGGAGTTGTTTTCTTCAGTACGTGGGAGAGCTTCTGATTACATCTGATTGGTAAAATATAGGATAATACTTGTTTTTGGGATGGTCACTCTATCAGCCACACTGAAGATTTCAGGAGGGAAAAACTTTGTATTCAGTGACGTTCTACTTGATTATTGTTGTGTTAGACTGAAGTGTTGATTTACCCCATCTAACTTTGATGCCTAAGAAAGAGGGGGAAGGATGGTAAGAAAATCAGCAAATATGAGCAGATTTGCAGGAGCTTTGTGAATTTTTTTTTGCCTGGTACCTTTCTGAAATGCAGTATATAAAGCCTATTCTGATACCATCTCTATAGGGTTCCTTGATACCACAGGAAACCCACTTTCTGTTGTTGGAAAACCTTGCCAAAAAGGTGGTTTGTTCTTCCTTTTTTTTTTTTTTCGTTTTATCCTTGTATTGATGCGTATTGATGTATAACCCCCCCAGACCTGAAAGGAGCTCTAAAGTACCTCTAGTCCCGTCATGTAAAAATTGAAACAATAAAATGAAATATCAGAGCTATCAGTCCATCCTGATTTCTGATGTGTTTAGTTCAACCCATTGAGCACCTTAAAACAAAAGCAGCAAAGCAGCAAGTGGGTTTATAACAGAAAGAACTGGACAACACAAATGGTCTTTCACAGGTGGATGTGTTTGTGGTTTAATAGATTCGTAAAGAGTTTAATCATAACCTGGCATGGAAAAAGTCTGTATAGGCCTGTATTTCATATATATACTCTACCAGGTTTCTATTATGTTATGCTTTGTCACGTGGTGATAAATTTGCATCTGCAGTAGAAAAAGTGTAAATCAATAGGAAATTCAGTAGATAGGGTGCTACTTACCCACTGGTCTTGAAAAAGACGTTCAGCATTTGCAAGGAGTTACTTTTTTTTTTTTTCCCTTCAGGAAGGAAAGGGGGAAGGTGTCAACTTCTGTTGTAGCCCCTCTTCTGTATAAATACTTATTTTTTAACTCGGTCTTGGGCCTTATCTTGTTAATTTCTGCTGTATAGTACAATATAAAGTTGTGTTTTCACGTATTTTGACAGGACATTGCAGTTGGTGGCATGGTTTTAGTTTTATATTTTTTTCAGTATCCTCAAATGTAGATTTTATTCATTAAACTCAGGAGAACTTAAAATAGCTCCAGTGAATGTGTAAAGGAAAAAAAAAGGCAGAAAATATCCAGAATTTAAATTGTGGAATTGTTAGAACTTTGTTCCAGCAACCTTCATCCCAGAATACATATGAAAAAAATTAGAATTACTCTGGGAGGGAAGACAGGGAGGCAACGTGTGCCACATCAGATGCCCGCTTTCATTGTCATTCTAATTACGAAGTGGCGATGTGGCTTTGTACTTGGGTTATAGGATAAAGCAGTGTTATATAGCCAGAAGATTGTTACTTTAAATGATTCCAATACTTTCTTTCACAGTAACGTAAAAAATAAAAAGCTATAAATGCCAGCTACTGTCACAGGAGCTGATATTACACTGATCAATATTTCTTAAATTGCTAATGGATATATTATCCCAGATCTATCTTGCTTTTGTAAAATAAATTGTTTTGTTACTGAATAGGGTGTAGCACTTAAGCTAAAAACGTACCGTGAATTCTGTTATGAATGCTGAAATGAGAGCTAACATGGTTAGTTGGTAATGACATATAATATGAAAGGCAAATGCAGTGCAGAAAGTATTTTGAGACTTTGCATGAAATCAATTTAAGAAAGAAGGAAGGTTACAGTTTTTTTCATAGAGATTTTTTTTCTCTGTATGCTTCTGTTTTTAATGAAGAATTTACATACGCTTTCTGCATTGTATCTTAAATGGAGAGAGAGACTTTCGCTGGTGGTAACTGATGTTAAAACACATGCTTTTCCGACATCGGGAAAGACAAAACCAACAAATTAACTGTGCCACATCATTTAGAAAAGGGATAAGTGGGACTTGGATGGAGCACTGACGTTTTTTGATTTTCTACAAGCAGGGTAATTCTAATTGGTAGCTCATTGGAGTCCTGAGTGATTCTGGTGGACTGGAAAGCTCAAGAAACAACTGAATAGTTGGGATTGGTGTATGTTTTCTAGTATTGTAGACATCTCCATTATCAGTAAAAATAGAAATTCGTTTGCAAAGAAGCCTGTTTTCCTTTCTTACCATCATCAATAGTTACCCTTTTTTATTTAAAACTTACACTCAAAAATAAGAACAATCACAGCATTCATATTTTCTTCTCATTTATTAAGCTGTTTTCATGTTTGACAGCATTTGTGTAAAAAGTCCTTTTCAAGTAGTAAATTAATTTGGATAGAAAGCATCCCACCTGAATTTATTATGTGCTGGCAGTTTAGATAAATGGATATTATGATCTCAGCATATTTTGGCCCAGCACCACCGTGCCTATTTGCAAATGTCTGAGAAAGTGATAATATTCCTGTCAGAGTCAGGCTGCTGAAGGAAAAAAAAAATGGGGTAGCATTTCTTATTTATATTTATAGGATGCCTGTGGGGAAGACAGTAATGCTGTATATGGCAGTTTATGTGGACATGTGGTGCTAAACATACATTAAAAAAAGATAACAGACCTATTGACGTTTCTTTGTAGAAATATGGAAAAAAAGCCGGAGTAGATCTGTAATTGACAGCTATGCAGGAGATGCATTTCCAGTTTTCTTTCTGAAGAAATATTTCACAAACTTACGATTCCTTTCAAAGTCAGTAATCCATCTTTAATTACTTTGTTGATTTCATAGTTGTATTTTACAAGGTTGATGTAATGTCTGCTTCCTGCCAACATTTGATATGGACAATCCACTTTTGTCACTGCTTTGATGGAATGGAAGGCTCCTTGTAGTTACAGTACTTTTTTCCCCCCCATTTTTTCTTTTCCTTGTGTGTGTATGAATTGAGCATGGGTGAAGACTTATCAGTCACTGAATGCCATAGCTTAACAGCAAGATAGGCGGGGAGCTGTCGATTTATGCTCCTGACAGAATGGGAAACGTTCAATGTAGCTAAACTGGTGCATGTTTAAACAGCCTGCGCAGTCATTTCTTTTATTCCCACCTTTGAGCGTTGTTTTATTACTATACATGCATGTCTGAGGATTATTTTACTGCCATGTGTCTGTTTTAAAATACTTTGGTTTTATAGTCTGTAATTTGGGCTGTTAAAGTAGATTATTTCTCTCTTTAGGGGAAGTTAACGCCTTTACCTGTAGCTCATCTTGTCAGAAACGTAGGGATGGTCTGTTGTAATGCACCTTCCCAGGATGGAGAATGATGACAGCACCCTAAGGTGGTCGCCCTGCTCTGCGTCCCTGTTTCCAGCACCACTCCGGAGCCTGCTGTCAGCAGAGCACGGTGCACGGGGGCTTTCTCCTCCTTGCTGATTAAAGTAGGTAGCTGTGAAGTGCAGTCCCTCCAAATTAAAGTTGCCTTAAACCAGGAGAGCGTTTCTGTGGCACGACTGACTTGGAGCAAGTGTGCAATCACAGTTAGAGTCGCAGTGCACATTATTTGTGCAGATATGACTAAGTACCTTATTGAATCCGTTCCTAGCGGTGCAAGCTGCTTGCAGACAGGTTTCTGCTCCTTTGCAGTGGGGAGGAGGAGATAATGGTGTTTAATTCGTCACTTTTTCTTCACGGGGACTGGGCAGTGGGGAAGCATCCCTGTCTTCACTGTTACACTAGATGAAGAGATTTTAAATACTTTTTTTCCCAGGGAAATGTGGTGTACTTGTAAGAAGAAGATTGGTATTTAGACCAGTTGCTATGGAGTTGTCTAGATTACTACGCAAAGCAGTATTTATTAATAAAATGTGTAGCGAACTAAAGTGTGATACATTTAAAATTGCCTGGATTGGGGATTAGCCTGAGCTCTGAGGGGGGAAAACGTTCGAAATGTGTGCACCCGTGCACGCACACACACAAGTGGCAAAACCTTTCCATCCCTAGAAGGTCCTGCTCTTCAAACCTTTTTCTTTTCCAAAGAAATGAATCAGTGGACTAGAGAGGTACCGAAGTATTTCTGCAATGTATGGGGAAGAAAGTGGGTAGAAAGGCTTTGCAAGGTATATAAAACCAATCTGGCCGCTTTATTCTGTTGCATAGAAGAATTTCAGTGAATGCAGCAGCCAACAAAGAATACTGGAAATGCCAAATACATTTAGAAATAATGTACAGCAGCTCTTAGGGTCCTTGATGCTTGGAATTTAGGTTGCACAATAGCGAATGCTATTGGTGGCATTTGGCTTTTCCTGTGGAGGATCCTAGTTTCTGATGTAAAAAAAAAAACCTCCTCTTCTCTGGTGTTTACATCACAAGTGTTGGTTCAGTTTGGATTATATTTCTTTCATCATGAAGTATGTATAAACATTTTAAGTAGGTGTGGTACACTGTCAAGTGTTTTCATTATTTGGATGATAGGTTTGAACATCGATTCCAAAGTATCAGCAGGCACCTGCAGCAGCAAAGTGGGTATATCGCACCTGAACACATTCTGATTCATGCAATTAAAGCAGTTTAGAGGGTTAGTAAGAAAAGAGTATCACTTACTGAGGTTAGATGTCTTTTTCATGGAGAACAAAAGAGTTTTGATTCTTTCACTTCAAGTTTAGCCTAACTATTGTGTAGTGGAGGAGGTTTAATGAATCATTGTTTAACTTTGATACTGCCAAGTATTTGACCATTAAATAGTCTCAAATGTGTACATAGCACTTTGGTGACAGACTCTTATTTAACTGTGATTAATTGGCATTGAATAGTTATTTAATTACTTTGGAAGAAATCTAACAACAGTGTGTGTTCTGATTAAGTTACTCGATGTAAAAACAAACAGGGAATTGTTGAGTAGAGCACGTTCCCTTCTGCAGCTCGCTACTGACACAGCACACTAAGTGGAGGCTTGAGAATGGTTAAAGCAGCAGATCATATCTGCAAATCTGGATGCTGTTGTAACATCAGCATTATCAGCTCTTGATTTTTATTTTTATTTTTATTTTTTTTTGTAGCTGTTTAATGAAATTTCAATCGCCTTACAACTTTTAGACTTAATATTTCTTTTTTCCTTTTAAAGCTCAGACTGAAACTCGCTGGGATAAGTAAAGGGGGCAAGCATTCAGTGAGCTGGAAGATTTTTGTGAATTGAAAATACCGTCTTAGGTTTAAGAAATACTAGCTCTTGGCATGTATCACTCACTTAAGGAAAGCTCACTTGAGGATTTATTTAGTTAGTTTTTTAAGTATTAAGTATTGTGTGAAGATGATGTTGATAGTCTGTGAGTTTGGGAGAACAGGGTATTAGAATCTTTGCAGAGATTATTTATTTATTTATTTATTTAACATGAGTTGTGCAGATTCTGTCCTTGAACAGCAGGTGCAACAGTTTCTTTGGTCTGAAGAACCATCTCCAGAAAGTTTGGTTTGCAAATATGGTAGAAACTGTAGTCATAACTGCAAGCATTTTGAGTCCTGACTCAAAGTGACTCCTGTAACTTTCCTATCTGGAAGATTTTCTCTTGCATGGTTAATAATGCATAAACACGCCACTGATGTGCTGTGCTTCCAGTAAATGGAAACAGTTGTTTCTTCATACCTTGCAAAACAGACCTTATTTACTTGTAGACATCCTTGTAAATGTAGCAATTGCTCTCAATGCAACACCATGATGGCTGTGGGGTATTTTGTGGGTATTTCCAAAGTACAGCACTTCTTGGATCTGTATTGCTCTCTCTGCTCTCTTGTGTTGGAACTCGCTTACTTAAGTGGGTTACCATTAGCTTTCTTCTGTGCAGAACATGCTAAATAAAATGCCAGTTCAGTTACATCCTTATTGACAGGATCTGAAATAAATTTCCAGTCCTGTGTCTTCCCTTATACACTCAGTGCGATAATACTATTGAAAACAAGCATCAACAAAAATAGAAATACATGGCTTTCTTTTTATTGCAATTATCACCGGAATAACAGCAGCATCATGAGAGGGAGAGGCAGACCTCTTAGCAAGAAACAAGGTGTTTGCTTAGACATAATGATTTCAAGGGCTGTTTTCTGGAAATACGATATGCAAACACTAAATAGACTGTAGACAACTTTTTTTTTCCAATAACTTGAAAATTCTAAAGCAATAAAATTCAGCCGTCAGAGGTTCATCTCAGTATTTATTTGGGAACCAGCTGATTCATGTTCCCCATGTTTAAACCATTTTAATTGTATGAGGTGGATTGTAAAAGGTTCCACTATTCTCAAGTTTTGTCTTCTGTATACCATTTCTTCTGCTCACTCATATTTTAGTCCATGTCATTTTACAGAATTACTGTATTTACATTTTAAAGAGGATTAGGCAGATTAAAAGATGTTTTCATGTTTTATTGATAACGTCAGAGTAATTTCTACTTTCCTAGTGGTGGTAGCTTGTAGCTCTGTCAAAACACAGTCTGTGGAGGCACTGAATGAAATTGTTGAGTGTAACCGTGCTTAAAGGCGATGGCCAAAAATACAGTTTGGGCAATTAATTAGCAACTTGATGACTTGTGGGATCTGGCGTAATTGTTGGTGGATACATGGAGGAAAGAGTAAGACCAGAGGAGTACTGAGACTGAGCTCACCAAAAGGTGAGCTTGTGTCACTGTATTCCTCAAACTGTGTCACCAGAAGAGGTAGAAGAATTACCACAACCACCCCTCATGTGCAGAATGAATGCCAACATTAGGCACTTCTCATTTATATCTGTCTTGGCTCTGATCAACCAAAAGTGCCAAGACAGATCTGTAGCCTAAACTTCATTGTTGCAAAAATGAAGCTTATTCAGGAAATGGTGGAGGATGGTCGCAGCTTCCAAACAACTGCCAAAACCCGAACCCAAACTCAACACCTGCAAAATTCCTCCTTGAGCAACTTTAACTGGTGATCGATCAGTAGAGATCTCAGGTAGGGGGAGAAATGGGAACTGAACTCCAGGATGCTGCTGGAAGTGAGAGTACAAAAGAGTTAAATTGCTTCTGACGGTTAGTGAGCACTTTGTAATGGTTTATCCCCTCTAGCCCCTATGGCCTTTTCCTTGCTGTCCAAAGGAAGTGTAAGCACTTTCCTAGGAAGGAGTTAGGATGTGCTGTTCCTCAGGAGGGACTGTGGGGGTGAGGAAGATGGTGCTCGCTTCCCCGGGGCACTGGTAGTGACCCAAGCCGTGCCCTGGCTGCAGGGTAGCCCCAGTGACATCGCGGCCCCGGCCTAAGCGACAATGGCGGCCATGGCCCACTGCCATGTCAGACAGCCTTCGCAGACCAGCTTCTTATATTGGGCTGCCACTGCTCTGCAGCCGTGGCAAATAAAACTTCTTTGGGGTTAAAAGGTGAAGGAAGAGTTTAAGACTGAATTAAGTGAAGATTTCCAGGCTGTGGGACAGAGCCTTTCCTCCTGTGTGCAGCTTGTCCTCGGTGCCTCTCATGGCATTTCACCAAGGGGCTGGGCACTGCTAACCTCCCCTTTCTCTGCCCTTTGCTCTGTAACATAAAATGAGGCTGTTCAGGAGACAGGACGTTAAAATGGGGATAGAAAGCTGATATCCTCAGCCCAACTACGCTGCCACGTTGTTTCCCTCATCTGCCCTCCAAGACAAGCCGCTAAGGGAAACCCTTCCTGAAGGAAGCATTTCACTTCTTTGGATGATAGATCTTTTTGCCAGTGAAGTCGAGTTTCTTTGGAAAATAGCCTGGAATGTGATATTTAGAGATGTTAAGAATTCTTAGCTCAAGCATGTGTGCAGGGTGTGCCTACTCTTCCATGGGCAATCTCCAAGTAAGGGAGTCACAGGAAAAGGACGCTTGAAAAAAAAACATTTCCTTGGTTTTCCTTCTAATATATCTATCCCTTCATAACATAAATGAAATCAGTAGAAACTGATGAAAGTTTTTGCTGAATCTCGTGCTGCTGTATACCCTTCCTCTCTGTGTGCAATGGCTATAAATGGGGTGAATCCTCCTGCTGCCTGCTGAAGGAACTGCCTTGGGAAGAGCAGAACAAACTGTTCGCCACCAGCATCTTTCTTCGGAGTCATGTCCCAGGCCTGAGGAGAGGATTGTGTTGGATATTGGCTGGTGTGGAACAAAAACTCCTTTAAAAAAAAAAATCAGTGTTATGCAACAAAATCTGTAATTCCAAGACATCTATGAACACAAAAACAGAGTGACGGTTGCCACAGAAGTTACTTCAGTAGCTTCAGTGTAGGCTCTTATCTCTGAATTACGTCTCCAACGTACTGCATAGAAACTTTAAAAAAACTACTTTCAGTTTAATGAGCTCCTTTGAAAAAAGAAAAAAAAAAAGTCTTTTGTTGCCAGTGAAGTGAATGTGTTTGTACCAGTTAGAAGTAATAATTGAATCAAGATATATGCAGATAAAAAAGCAATGCAAGTGCATGTATGGGCATTGCACACCTTATAAAAGGACAGATTCCCATCCTTAGCTTAGTTTCTTTCCTGGTGAGTTGAGGCATCAATAGAGAAAGATACTAATCCACTTATGGGTGGCAGTGTTGTGACTTTAATTATTAAAGAATTATTGCTCTGATTTTTTTCACTCAAGTAGAACTTGGGAAAATAGAGGAGTGTAAATGCTTCAGTGAGAGCAGATTAAAAATTGTTTTATTAGTTCTAATGAAGATCAGTATTGTCAAGGTTTTGAATAAGTATAAATATAAGGCTGCGTGGAAACAAATCTATCTCAAATTTTATTTCAGAAATGCCTGCGATTTGAATTCACATAATGGTGAAGGGATGAGAACAGAAATACTAAAAAGGATCATTCAGATCAACTATGATCTATCTAAGACATACATGCATGAGTGAGTTTCAGTCAAGGGCAGGAACAGATTGTGACTGATGTTACCTGATGAAACTCGTATTACAGTGCCTGTACTGCAAACCTCTTTACCTGCACACATTGAACACAGAAAGCTTTTGTGTTTTGCCTGTTAAATTATATTGAACTATTAGCTTAAACTGCTAGAAAAAAAATAAAATCAACTTTCAGGTAATATTTTGTATTTGGGTGAAAGGTATTTGTTAAAAAGTATTCTTCTTCAAATACATTGCACTGGTTGTAAAAGATCTCCTTCCATAATATTTTCAAAAGGTGTCTTTTTATCTTTAGATTCCAGCTGTTTCCTTTTAGCTGTTACTAAACTGGTAAAACATGGTGTGTTTAAGATATTTTGATCTTTCAAGGAATCGTATTTACCTTTTTTTTCCCCCTGTTTTTTTCCCCAACTCTATTTCTGTAGGAAGAATCTTAAACCGTTTCTCAAAAGATATTGGCCATCTGGATGACTTGCTTCCATTGACGTTTTTGGACTTTGTGCAGGTAATTCAGTTGCTTCTGAACTGCATGCTGAATTTAGATTCCTGTAAGCTTTGGTGAAAATCAGCTATTTGTCACAGATGTAGTTTAGTTTAAGGAAAGTGCTTGTTTGTGAAAGAAAGGTGCGGTTGAAATTTAATGTGTCAGTAAAAAGCTAACATGAGTAATAACTGGCAGGTAGGAGTGGCTATACACAGCTTGCTATTATGTCAAGATTTCAGTTCATAGTAGCTACATGCTTGGTAAATTGCTCCTGATTTGCCTCCAAGCAATCTGGCAAGCTTATTGCTGTTATAAGAAATATGTCCATAGTAAAGAAACAATCAACTCACATGAAAAGATAGCACAGATTAACCTAATTATGTGTCTACTTCCACAAAGAATCAAATGCTTACCACACCATTTTGGATTAAAATAGGTGTGGCTATTTACAAAGAAAAGATTAGTAGTAATAGTGTGAATATAATAGCCTTAATAGGAACAAGTGAAATAAGTTGCTGCAGACAAAAAAGATGGACAAAGCACTGAGATTTCAATGATGATGAAAGGATAAAGGATTATATATGACACCAAGGTAGTTTTACTGTTGCAGTAACTATTAATCCTCCTTATAAAATTCTGCAGAAAGCTGCAAGGAAAAAAAAAAAAAAGAAAAGATCATAATGTATCAAAGTAACATGAATCACAGAATACACAGAATCATAGAGGCTAGAGAAAGAAATGACAGTGGATCATTCGATCAGACCTGTAATGCTCTTGTCAGAAATGTTTCTTAAGGTGTTAATGCTAACTTTACTTCATCTGTTAGAGATAACTTAATCGGGATTTCAGCCTTGTTTTTGATGTTTTCAAACTGAAACCAAAGACATTTTAGGTTTCTTAAAAGCAGCTTAATGACATTGCTAATGCTGAACTCTAGACAGGGGGGAGGAGAAGGTTCCAAAGAGTTAGTAAAAAGACACTTCTTAAGGTAAACTCTTTTTCCTAGTTTAGTAAAGCTCTTAAAATTGAAGTATACGTTTCTCAAAGCTTTACAAGTGCCACATACCACTTGGGGGAAGAAAGGAAGGTATTTTACCTACCAATTGAAGCAAGTGCTGTGTTTTTTTGGTGGTGGTGGTGGTTTTTTTGTTTGTTTGTTTTTTCCTGCTGTTTCCCCCCCCCCTTTTTTTTTTTGTGAGTTAGGGAGTTGCTTATAGCAAATATTAAGACTTGGAATTCCAATTTTTAAGTCCCTGATAAATTATTTCCTGAAAGTAAAATATAAACATCTTTTTATAGTATACTACTCATTTTTTACTGTTTACAGAGATTCCAAATTTTCTTTAGTCTTAGAAACTATCCTTTATGAGACAGAATACTTTATTTCAGCTCTCTTTGGACAATACATAAATGTCTTTCTATTTGTCTGGAAGTTCAGGCTGTTGTGCAATCCTTATCGTCTTCTCTTTACATAGGGGTTATATCCACAAAGTCAAAACCATTTCTTCTGCGTAAAGGTCCTTTTCTATTAGACTAAGCAATGCAGAGGGGTTTGTGTTTACACAAGTTTGTCATCTTTATAGAAGACTGGATAATGTACATTCTACATACCACTCTCGGCCAGAGCATCCTCTGGGTCCTGAAATCTTGAAATAAAATGATTAACCCTTTTTCCTTCGTTCTGTGCATTTATAATAATGTAATAACACGAGAGTTGTGTTGCAGCCCACTTGCATGGTGTTTTTATTGCAAGAAACTGAGTGGGTGTTTTGCATGCCCTGTCATGTGGTTTAAAGGCATGCGGGGTTGTCTGAGGATGCAAAATTTGCTGGGAAAATGTTAGAGAACTCTGTGTAAGCAGAGGGAGACAAAATTGGTGTGGTCTTGTCCATACTTCCTTTTGGGAGCAGACCCTGAAGCAAATTGTCTTGAGAACCACACAGTGGTTTTTGTTGTTGTTTTCTGAGAGGACCAGCTGCTTTGCTCCAGGAGCAAGCTGGGGAAGGACGTAACCTGTGTGAGTGGTACACGAGCAGAGGACCACATCTACGACTGAATTGGAAAACCTAGCAATTTGACCAGTGAACACATAGTCCAGGCAGTATATGATTGCCAAAACTTTACTGATCTGGGATAGAAGAGTGAAGGCTGTTACTGTGAATGCGATTGTTTTCTTCTTTCAAGCTCGTACTGTAAACTGCATTTCCCCTCATGCTGATTACTTCATGCATTTCTTTTAACTACACTATTTAAAAAATTGTCAAAAATTATGTAAAAAAAAAATTGAAATATTTTGTTAAAATACAAAATCTTGTGTTTTAAGTGATAAGTTTTCTTTTTTAGAAGAAGATACGTGTCCAGTATGCTACAATAGTGCTCTGTACCCTTTGGCATCAGGGAGAATACTTAGGAACTCGCTGCTGTTTAATAATAGGCTGCTATCCATAAGACAAAAACACTTCCTTTTTGGCAGGTTTTTGAAAACTTCTAATTCTTGATCAGCCGGCTTGTTGATTAGTTGATGCCTTTTGAAATTCGATAGCAAAGATGTAACATTTATTTCTGAAGAAGCACAGATCTCTACAAAGGATAACTGTTATCAATTATGATAGAGATCTTTTGTTGGTTGTTTTGTTTGCAGGTGTCTTCTATAAGACCTCCTATAATCCCTTCAGGAAGAAATATTTTCTCCTTTCTAAAAACAGTATTAGCTAAATATAAAAGCTCTGATCCCAGCCATTGTTGTTGATTCTCTGAGAGACATTTCCCAACATTCATTGTTTAAATGGTTGTCAGGAGGAATCAAGTGAAACTTCATAAACAATGCAGTAACTGGTTCATCTTACTTTGTGTGTAGAAGCTTTTCTTGAGCGGATTTGCATTGAAGAAGTGCTCCTTTTTCTGAGTTATTGCTGAGACCATTGTGAAGCATTCCAGCCTTTTACTATATTAGCGAGTGTGTGTGTGCATCATTTCTGCACAAATAAACACGGTGTGATTGGGCACTCGAAAACTACACTGTGAGCCCATTTTAGTACCTATAAATTAATAATTAAAATCTATTAGTTTGGAGAATTTCATAATTACATTGAGCACAGATTTTAAGGCAATGCTAAAAATTGATAATGTTCTTTCTGAGTCCCTAATAAGATTTATACACTGCACTACAGTCATAATGAGCATGATTACTGTAGACAGCTATACTGGATGAAAATTAATTCCTTAAAGTAAAAGAATCAAATTTTTACATTTTCCAAAGGACCAACGAAGAAGAAACAATCAGTTATGTTCAAGACAGTGGATGGTTACTGTACGCTTAGCCATTAAACCAAAGCTAGAAGGTTGGTGGAAAGCTCAAAAATGCATCATAGGTCTTGTGTATTTTTCTGAAAATCTGGTTGGACTTTGTGGAACTGCTGCTCTGCGATAGCTCCCAAACGAGCAACTCTCACTCTGTCTGGAGTTTCCTTCTATCCTTTCTTCCTTATGTTTTAAGTTCACTAAATATAGCATACCTGTCTTTGGAGAGACTGAGAGAAAGTGATCTTGCTAGGAGGAGGCAGTCACTTTTTCATCTTAACTTAGGAATTTAACAGCTTATGAGAAATGTCATGTTAGTGCAGTTGACTATCTATTTGTAGAAATTACTGCATCTGTAAGATTTATAAGTCAAAAAGAAGTCTCTTTTATGAGAACGTGTTTATGGCTGTATTTAACTATGTGGCTGTTGAACAGAGCTCAGTGGGTAGCAGCTGAAAAAGAAACTGAAAAGAAACCAAACGTAAGTTACACACTTCAGCTGAGATATCTTAAATTGTAAATTTACAGCCCAGTTCAGAGCTCATTAAATTAAAAAAGAAACAGTCCTCAGTCCTGCAAATGGTCTAAATGAGCCTGTCTTATCTTCTAGAAGCTCTTCTGTGTGAAAAATAAAAGGCAATGTTGTGTTCTCTACAATGCTTACTGTTTTACTAAATACAACACTAAATATGTTTGCAAAATCAGATTTTAATTAAGGTTTTGAAGGTTGCTGTGGTGTATTTTTGCTGGTGAGCTTGCATATTTTTAATCCCTTGCTTTAGTGCTGTTAACCTCCTTAGGCTCACTTCTCCTTTTTCCTATTCCAAGTTACCTTTTTGACATATCTTAAATCTCTTCAGGTATGAGTCTACTTGTATAAATGCCATTACAGTGCTTTAAAACCTTCTTAGAGGATTTAAACAACTATTTCATTTAGATCTGTATGCTATATTTATATTTTTACTAGCTTAATCAGAGGGCAGGCCTAACAACAGCTTCAAAGTGCTACCCAAATATAAGTAATGACAGAAATGGTTTATTTGGTTGATAGGAACTTGAGCATCCTATAAATAAGTTCAAAGGGCCCTAAGGAAGTCAGGTGCCATTTGAGATGACTGGGAAATTGTTACTTAATTTTCTTAGGCTCCTCTGAAAACACCAGCTGATGTCCCGAGTGTTTTAACCAGCTGTTGTTCCTCCTTCTGCCTTCAGCCCTTTTGATGCAGACTTCACCGATAGGTGTGGGGCTTGTAGTTTGAAACATCACGGTTAAAATGCATAGCTCGGAACAGCACTGATAAAACACACTCTGCTAGCTTGAGAGAATATCCATCAAGGAACAGAATAAAAGAATTTCATGAGAAAGTATTAGGAATGAGGAATCCAATCCATTCAGTAGTGTTTTATGCACATTAGCCCGGATATTCCTAAGTGGCTGGTAACGTGGGTGCTACATATGTGAGGGCTCATCACGGGCTTGTTTTCAGTACCTGCCTCCCACTTTGATTTGAGGTAGATTTGTAGAGGCTTAACGTCTTTGAAATGGGGTCTCAGGGTGATGGAGGATGAGCACGCAGAGTGATGTGCTGTTAGTTGGAAATTGTATCTATAAACTGACAGGATATATATAGGATGCTGAAGTGTATTCCAGTGCTGGAGTGTATTCTTCTTTTCTGTTAATTATATTATAAGTTTTAAAGGGTGGCTTTTTTCCCCATACCTTCTTGTCCTTTTAATTCTTCATTGATCTCATTACCTTTTAAGAGAGTTGATTTTCTGCTTTAGTTTCTAGTGAATTTCAGTAACTCCATGCAATGGCCCCTTCACTTTGATTTCTTCCCCTGTGTTGGACTGAGGGGGGGAAAATCATGATTTGTTTTGTTTCTGGAGAACACTGTGAACATGTGAACTATCTGCAGCTGCCCTTGGAAAAGGGCAGTGATTTATTGAGGAAAACTGAATTGCAAAACCTTTTTCCTCCCCAAAATCAACAGCTTGACTGCGTTTAAATAACTGACTTTTCATATCCTTTCATCACACACAAAGACCTAATCCTGAGACTACTTGAGCCACCAATGTAGGCTGTGGCTGAGACCACCACTGAATGTGCCATTCCCTTCTCACCACACACAAAACACATTGACTGCAGCTTTATGAAGTGAAAATGCTGAAGAAAAGGAAAATGTGAAGGAGGTGTCCACAGTCATTTCTTTTTAAAATAAAATAAAATAAAAGGAGGAGGAAGAAAAAAAAAAAAAAAGAAAGAAAGCTGCTGCATCTGGATATTAGGAACAAAAAGTGCCTCAGACTGGAATAATAGCTTGGGTCACTTGGTTTCGTATGTGCAAAAGGGTGGAACTGCCGTTGCTTGTTTCAGTACCGCTGACCCCTGCATTTTATTGTGTGAAGATGTCAGGGAAAGTGTGTAGAAGGAATTCCAGTATCTTTTACTTTAACAATGACTTTGTTATTTTGTGATTCCTGTGAGGGGTAGGGATTTTTTTTGTTGTTGTTTTTTTTTCAGTTTAGTGAAGTTTGTACATACGTACGTATGTGCAAGATGGTTTCAAGAGCTGCTTGTGTTTGTTATAGTTCTTCGTGTGTGTTTGTATGTGAAATATAATCATAAAATACGTCGTGATAACACAACCAGTGGTGAGATCTGCGTTAAATGTCAGCAAGTTCTTTATAGCCTGGTATGCAAACCCATATCTTGGAGACGCAATTTGGTTACCCTTCTGGTGAGTCCTGATAGTTGTGTATGATGGTTATATCCCAAGACTCCACAGTTGTGCTGAGGTTTAAATAATAAATACAGTTTATTAAAAAAAAAAAAAAAACAGTTGCTTGCTGCCACCTGACTACTGAAATCTCACTGAACTTTCCCTGTTGAACTAAAATTCTAGCTGTACGTTCCCAGGATGCACATTACAGCATCTGCTAGTACATAATGAAAAGCCAATTAAAACTGAAAGAAAAATAGGGCTTTTTTTTTTATTATTGGTTGCTTTTGAACTCTAATTTGAGAGAAGATTGAAATGATCCTTGTAAAAATAATAATTTCTAGTATAGTCACTTGATACTTGTATGTACTTTCAATTTTGCCTTTTTTATCTATTGAATTCATAAAGGATTATTTTAGAAACAAACAAAAAAAAAACCCTGTCTATCCTGCCCACCCTGTCTTCGTCTATCTCTCCCCCCTCCTCAAAAAGAGGGGTGGGAGAGGCTTGGGTTGCACTTGTGCCTCCAGGACCAACCTGCAGGAGCCGTGAGTTTAGCATAGACACTTGTCTAAATAATGCAGTTCTTCACTGACCTTTTGCTCCTCTGTCATTGAATGCCTCGATTGTTAAATCCCAGTAGCCAATTAGTCTTCTTGATGGCGACCAGCAGTGGAGATAATCTATGCCAAAGCTATGGCTGGTCTTTACCCTGGACCTGTCATCATCTACCTTTGAATTTAAGGATGTCTTGCATCATGTGAGCTGCCTACGTCCTCACATTGTTCATATGTGGATCAGATAAGGCACATAAAGTCTGGAGTCACTGCTGAGAGATAAATTCCTGTTTACATGGACCTCAATTTTTCTGAGGAGGGCTAAAGATCCTTTTCCTCACCCCATTTTTTTCCTGTTTACATGGGTGCATAGAATTTTTTTTATATAAAAATCGATTGTATCTCATTTTCCACATATTAATATCAAGCCAACAGATATCACTGCAGTAACAAAACAAATCACTGTGGGAACATAATGTAACTTTTTAAGTATTTTAGGGTTTATATTTATGTAGTGTTGGCTGTACTAATAAAATTGGAAGTTGTAACCCCATATTTAACATAAGAGGATAAAATAGTGAAAAATGTGATTTCACTACGTTTGTCATCTTGCTTCCTTGTGTGTCCTTTACTGCTATTCTCTTTTTCTTGTTCATCTTCTCTCTTTTATTTTTATTTTTTATACTTAATTTGAATGGCAGATACAGATATTACTTCTGTTACTGGGCTATTGCTTTCTTTTTTTTCAATGACATGTGGAATAGTGACATTCTCAATATAGGACTTTTCAGAAAAATAAAGCCAGCTTTTGCTTAGTGGAAATCTGTATTCTTTGTCTAGAGCACACAAGTCCTGTAAGATGCAGTCTTCCTCTTAATATACCTAAAATTTTCTGTAGGTTGTGGTTTAGTGATAGAAAGTCAGAAATGTCTGTTTTCTTACAGTATTTTGGTATGTCTGACTGAAATTAATATATACAAAATGTTGATCAGGTTTAAATCAGCTCTTCTCCATTTGACTTCTCTTTGTTCTTTATAGGGTTGCTCTCAGTTACACTTTCAGCTCCTAGAAAGCCGTAGAGTCCTATGGAAGTCCACTAATGTGCCCCAGCTCTGTGTAATCTGGAATTTTCTCCCCTTTTGGTTAAGGTGGAATTTGTAAGAATTTCAGAGAGAGATTCAGTCTGGCTGAGGCTCTTTGTATATGTTGGAAGGTATTTTGGTTGTTTTTCCTACTATGAAAGGCAGTGAAGGAGTGCTCTGATATAAGCAAACTTTATATTTTTGGTTCAACTTTTCCTTTTGGTGTCCGAGAGGGGATTTTTATTATTATTTATATATGTTTACCTGACTTTTTAAGCATTATTGTACCCTTTCACGTCCTTAGCTCAAACTGATTGTTATTTTTAAAGACTTTAGAAGATCATTAACATTCCCAACACTTCACAGTAGCTCGAAATCTTTTAATTCTGCTGTCAGTCATAGAGTGTAACAATCCTGTTCCAAATGGTGATAAGTACAAATCTTCTAGATTGCCTTAAACTACTGATATGCTACAGATAGGATGCGTGTGCTTACAAACAAAGTAGGATTTCACTGTTTGGCAAAAGGACCGGAGATTTTACTTTTGATTCAAGAGGCAAGGGGAAACTTCGAGGTAATTGGAATTACTAAGCCATATAACTGGTGCGTGTGTTAAATCAGGATGCGTAGTGATGCCCAAAACAAACATGTGGGACAAAGAATTATCTTCAGCAAAAAAGGCTGCATCTCATAAAAACATGCTGCCAGGGTTATGTGTACATGGCATGCAGGATGTAGGAACTGTTTTCGTGTTTTTCATGAGATCTGATGCTGATACTGTGGCTGGCTGGGGAGCTCTACATCTGATGTAAAAATTCCCGATGAGTTCCTTCTTCAAAAGACAGCGGCTGCAGAGTGGGCAGTTTCATACAGCAGAAGAGGAGAGTTCACTGGGGAACTGAATGTCAAATGTCCTTGGGAAGCTTACAGCTCTTTGTCTTATGTTTACATTACAAGCTTTGTATCACTTACAATTTTTGATTAATTTGGATTGCAGTCTTGAAATCATAAAATTCTGTGTGTGGGGATAAGCTCTTTCAAGGGGTGGCTGATGGCTGTTCCCAAACAGCTGAAGAATAGGGTGCTGAGTGCATTTTCTTCCAGTCATGTCCCATTTTCTTTTCTTTTTCTCCTTTTTTTTTTCACACTGGGTTTTGAAATCAGTCTAATGTTTAAACAAGCAGAGCTGTTATTGTAAAAGTCGCTCCTTTCATGCTAAAAGAAAGGGTTTAGATCTTCCCTTCCAAAACTGAGAATGTGCTGGCTTTGGCATCGGATCGAGTTGTCCATTCTTCAGTTCAGCATAACATGAGGGGGGAAAAAAATCAGTTATCTTACTGATAGAAGTCTTAATTTGAGGGTCAGACCTGGAATCAGCTTTTCGTTCTGGTATGTATGTGTGGATGGTTTGCCATAAATAAACTCGTAAGAGGTCTTTTTACTTGCAGCCGTAGAGAATGGCTGAACTGGATGAAGCATGTGGTGGTGTGCAGGTGAGTTACAGTGTGGGTGCTGGATGTGTCAGGCCACTGTTGGGCATCCTAGCACCAAGGGACTGCAAAACAGTATATAATTCTTCAGAATTATGAATCAAGAGTTTATTCTGAATAGGAAAGTTGTGTTTTATAGCACTAGTGGAGCTGCAGAGCTCAGGGAAATTGGGGAGGGGGGGCAAAAATGGGCTAAAAAGCATTTTTTTGCATCTCTGCTAGGAAGGGGAGTAACCAGCGAAGAACAGGAGGCAGTATATTTTAAAAAGCAAGAACAAACAGTAAAATGCTTAAAAGCTTGTAACTGATGTCAGGCTGAAGGACTGCGTTACTGAAGAAGTGGCATCCTTTCTAACAGCAGAGCCCACACTTCAGATGTAACAGAAAGCTTTTAAAATGGCTGAGACTGAAGTGAACTCACTTCTGGCCAAACAACTAGACTTGGCTGAGCAGAAAAGGCCACAAAGTTGAAAATGAGGTATTGTTAGGGAGGGCGCGGGGCTGCTCTGGCATCAAGGACAAGAGGCCTGGGGCGGAAAAGTCCATACAGCTTCAAGCTGGAGTTGCAAACCTGCAACATACGGAGCAGCTGCATTTATGGTAAGCAGAAATTTGCCAGACGTTTGGAAGAACTGGGGAAAAATATGCACAGTAGAGACAAACAGGTTGCACTAATGTCATCATTGGCTCAGAGGAATCCCTTGCAGGAGTGGTGAGTAATATTTTAGCAAGTAAGTGAATGGACTATCACATAAGGACAGTAAGTAAAGGTGATAGCCTATCTTGATCAGTGTTCATTCCCCAGCGGTGGCAACAGGAGATGCTGCTTGGGGAGAGCTCTGGGAGCCTGACTGCTTTCTGTGGTCCCTTCCCTCTTTAGTACCCCAGCATCCAGTATGTTGTACTGGAGGTGTCAAATTGGCCTTTTTGTATCTGCTTCTTTGCAGCATTTTGTATGGCTGTGAGCTCTGCTTTCTATAATCTGTTATCCTGAAAGCGGTGAAGTAGTTATTGAATTTTGATTTTATTCTCTCTAATATATATATATATATATATATATATTTATTTATTTATATATTTATATATTTTTTATATTTTTATATACACCACTGAAGGAAAACCCCCTTTTAGAAGACTTGAAAGTAGATTAAGAGATTAAGGCCAAGGACAAATATTGGTCGATCAGTCTTTGCTGATAAAGTACTGAACATATGAGTAAGAATGGAATAGGAAATGCACCATGTGTAGTAGTTTCTTAATTTCTTAATTTCCTTTAAAAATGCCACCCATTTGGCAGCAGGGACCAGCCGAGGAGTTATAAAAGCTCACTGGGAACCTTAGAGCAACTGGAGCAGCCAACGAAGTGACCACGCGTGCTGGTGTTACTGGGGGAGCATGGGCTGTGTGAGACTCCTTGTTCACGTATAGATCACAAAATCCCTAGGCTGATAGGGTGGCAAGGGATGTTTTCCGCTACCTGAGAAGAAGAGAAGCTCTGGGAGGGTTGGCTGGTGCCAGGCATTTTTCTGTATCGTTTCGGGCAGGTTGTGGCACGAGCTGTTGAGAAAACAAAGCGTGTGTGTACGCGTGTTGTACGCTCTTCTGGTTACTGCTGTTTCCTCAAACGACCATGTGAAGTTGTGCTTGGCATCTGAGCTGTTTCACAGGAGGATATATTTGTCATGGTACAAAGGGCACTGTCGTTTATGGGAGTCATTTTTGTGCCTGAGGATTTTTTTTTCCTTTGGAAGAGGAACGGTGTAAGTATAGCCAAGGAAGTGTGGACGTTGAAGGAAGAAAAAAACAAACCTAGTGTTGCTGAACAGCAAAATGTATTAACTTTTTGTTAGTATGGGGAGAGAAATAATTTCTGTAGGGAAATCCAAGTAACGCTATGACTAACTCCCCATTAACTTCAAGAAGAGGATCTCTCTCCTGTAGATCCTCTCGGCAAAGCTGTGCCTTGCTTGCCCAAATCACAGAGAAGACTTTGTGCTGAAATGCTTAGCGGGCACAAAATGCAATGGTAGCAAAGCATTTGAGAAAATCAACTTAGAGGTCCTCATGGGGACTTTTTAGCGCTCATAAATAGAGAAATAGGTTGTGCACAGACATCTGCAAGCTCTGTCCTTTTTCCTGAACAGGTCAGTATTGGAGACGATGAACAGGAACATCTGAGATTTGTAAATAGGGGCTGTGGCTTTGGCTCTGCTAAAAGCCTGTGTTTTCATGGAGAATCTCTATTAGCTGGAACTAAGTTATTGCCATGGCCAAAGGACCCTGACAACGAACTTCACACACGGGTGAAGATAATTTATTGTTAAAAGGAAAATAACCTCTATATGATGTAGGAATTTCATGTGAAGTGTTAAAGCATGGGTATTTTGAGTGTCACCAAGTCCAGAGCTTGATTGTGCATGTGTTTTCTAAAGCATCGGTACTTGGAAGACTCAGACAATGTATGGATTTGGAGAGCTGGGGCTGAGACCTGCATGAGATCTCAGCACAAGGTGCCAGAAAGCTTATTTTAACATTTATTATGGGGTGAAAGATTAGTGATGACAGGATGCTGTTTAAATACAACAGGATGGTGGCAGTGCCAGTGTATTAAAGAAAAGACCTTTTTTGCTATAAGGTCACTTGTTGAACTTGTTAAAGAACGCTTGGACACAGTTCAACATGATCTCAAACAAATATTAAGGCTTCTCACTTAAACGCATGCCAAGTCAAATGAATAAGCATATTGGTGGCACAAAAAAACATCTACCCTGAGGAGCTGAGTGTATGTTTGTTCACTTGGAAAAACAACGATCCAGAAAGGCCAGTTCACAGAGACAAGAATAAATGGAAGGTACTAGCATGAGGGACGTGAGCGCTCGTTTCAAACACATTTCCATGGTGAATCTGACAGACGTGTTCAGGCCATTTGCAGTGGCATGGATTTAGCCACATAACCTCTTGGGTTTGTTCTTACTGACAGCAAGGTCCTGAGGAGGAGAGAGCATCATGTACAAGATAACGTGAGCTTGCTGGTTTTGAAGCTTGTGGAGCTGCTTTTTTTTTTTTCTTTCAATCACTTTATCTGAAATTAAAATGTTAATTTCTTTCCAAGCTGTGCCTTTTTCCCCACTTCCAGTGCTTTGGTTGTCTTGTCTTGTCTTTCTATTCCCAAATCTTCTTGTGGATGTGCATTTTCCTAAGGTTAAAGTAACGCTGACTGAGGGCTGTCATTCCTGTCGAGGATTCATGTCACTGGCCCGTGTCTGTGATGGCTTTCAGATGTTGGAGTTACACGCAGCATTTTTCCTCCTCTACTCATAAGTCTTGCTTTTTCTAGACAAATCTCTTGCTGATGGTTTGATGCAAGCAATAATGTAAACAACCATATTACTACTTTTTTTAGTCAGTTTGGAAAGAAAAAACGTAGATTTTATTCAAAAGATAGTTTAAAGACAAGACAAGGCTACACAATCGGTCACTTTATCTGAGCAAAACGAAGTAGGGCTGCTTATGTCCGAGGATTATTGTAGAGGTGATGGGTTTCTGTGTGGATGTTTTCTGTTTGAGCAATAACGAAGGAAAAAAAAAATGTACAAATCTACAGTGTGGTTGGATATGCTGCGCTGGATGCAGCTGGGCCGAGCTCTGATCTGCTCATTACGATGTCTCCTCGCCCCTCTGGTGTGCCAGCACAGCCAACCACGCATAGAGTCGAGCTGTAACAGAGCTGCATGACAGTCGTTCCAAATAGTCTGGTTTGAAAAAACACATCCCAAAACAAACTAAAACAAACAAAAAAAAAGTGTTCAAGGAAAAAGGAAAATGTCAGAAGTGGATCAGGGATTGATTGTGCGTGCAGTTATTTGGCAGAGCCAATGAGGAAATAATTTTAGCCAGGGGAAGGGGAGGAGGAAGGGGATGCCAAGCGTGTACGGACAGAGTGGGGTTTTGTAGTTTCTTGACCTGGCTTTGTTTCAGACAGCAGAGCCTGGCTGCGAGTGCCCTACCTTCATGCAGTTAAGGCTGCTAACTCGAAATCCTGATCATGAACAGTTGCTGTTATTAAATTAGTGTGGCTTCCTGGCAGTGTCCATGGGCTGATGAATCTTTGGAAGCGCATTTTGGGGTCCAGGGAAGAGGAGCTGGGGGGAGGCGTGTTTTGACTTCCACTTAAATATTGATAAAAACCAGTGCTGGGTCGCTGCGGTTGTTGGGTGGGAATTGACAGCATGTTCTGTCATCAAAATTAAGTGTCTACATTTTGGGCTGTAGGTGCTTGGGCTGCAGTTAGTTCAGTATTTCTCTAGAGCCCATTGTTGGGTCGCTAGGTGTCCACTTCATGTTTCACTCTTACCACTTCATAAACTTTTAGCTCTGAAGCTCACGTGTGGACCCCTCCATTCAGGTTTCTGAGTCTCAAACCCCACCTCTTGGGCTCCACTTGTGTATTTCAAAGTCAAGCACGATATATCGAGCTTGGGGTATCACTGATGTGGAGTGGCAGTGATCTGTGGATGGAGGGTGGACATTCTTCTGAGACATCTTGAACTCTCCAAATTTCACCTCTGCGTTTCAGTCTGTTGACTTTAATGGATTGCTCCAAATGATTTACAATTTCTCGTAAGATTTCTGCCATTAGCTGAATGGTGTGGTTTATGCAACAAAGGGGAAGGCTGATAGCTTGCGATTTGCAAATCTTGTGTTCTTCCAGATTTTTACGGTTCTTTGCGTAACCTGGCGTTAAATGCTTCTTCTGTTGAGTGGTTGGGGTATAGAAATACCTTGTTCTTCCTACAGCAAAACCCTTTTGCGACAGAAACTCCAGAATCTCACTGACAGTGTCTGTAAGAGTTACAGATCTGTAGATCACCAGAAGCTGAAGGGAAGGCACGTGTTGCAAACATGAATGTGCTGATCAGAGCATTCACTTCCCCAGAGGCTTACAGGAGGCTACGCTTGCTCTGCTGGAGGACCGTGGTAAGACAGGAGGTTTCTTGTGGAAAAATAAGCTACAGTGAACGGTGTGGCTGACCAAAGCGTGAGGAAAGCCTCAAGGCGATGACCCCAACAGAAACAGCATGGGCTTTTCTGTATTCTCAGGATAAAGTATGTGGTCTAAGGACTGGTCCATGAGTGTGACGTTCTTCTTTCTCAGGGAAACTGAAGCAAATTTGGATGTGGACATGTTTGGAAGCAAATTAATTAGATTTTCCTTTTTTTTTTTTCCATTAAAAAAGATTTTGAAATGCTGAAATTAAGAAGCGTGATAAAAGATGCTGGTTTTATAAGCCATATTTCTTGGATGCAGGGAAATTTCCTATTGTGCTTAGCCTTTTGATTCCCAACCCTAAGCTGCTTTTGCTCAACAAGGTGTAGACACGCAGTCCTGAGCGTTTCTGGCTGTGCAGACTGCTTGTTCACTGCTTGTCTCCAGAGAAGAGAGTGGTCCGACTGCTCGTGTTATCATTGTCAGCCTGCTGATTTTTTGGGGTCCTTCTGCTAGGACCCGGCGATCCTGCTGGAAGCGTGGCCGAAGAGGTTGGGTGTCTGTTGTGAAACGCAGGAACTGGAACCTTTGCCTTACCTCACACGGTAGCTGCGTGATTACAGCCTGCAAATAGTTGTGTCTGGCTTTCAGACGACTTCATTAAGAGTTAATTTATATGCAAGTTTGGTTTTCCAAAAAACAACACACATGACTGATCCACCCTATCATAAATTTTTATAATGATAAGGTGGTGCAGGCTCATCTAAAATTCCTTCCAAAGGCGGTGTCAGATTTTTATTTTAGTCATCCTAACCATCTTTTCCTTCCCTGTGTTTTCGTCCTAGCAAGGCTTTGTTTACATGAGCTGGATCCTAATAGTCCTACTCCCACCTCTACTGGCTCTTCGCAACATATTGTAGATTATTATCACTAAAACTTCAGTTTAGCGCCTTTTTTTTTTTTAAGAAACGTTTTATTTTCCTCGTAATTCTTTTCCTTGAAGCAGCTTTCCTCGATGTTTCACTTCTTGTTTGTGGCTTGTTGTGTGAGGAGGCAGAACAGAGACTGCTTTTCACGCCTGCCTGGGAAGCAGACGGCTGGCTCGCAGTACAACAGAGCTTACTGAGGGAGAAGGGGAAGGCAGGAGACGAATAAACCAGGTTTGGGAGTGAGTTGTCAGAGGGAAGGAACTGTCTTGGATCTCTGTTGAGGATGGAGGTAAGGGAGCCTTCAGAAATTAGGTAATGTGGATGGCCGAAAGGCTTGGCAGAGACAAGGAGTAATGCTGGGGGAAGCAGTGGTCTAGACAGTAGAAGATTTGAAGGAGGTCAGGAATCTGCATTTCCCTCCTTAGCCCTTCTTCACAACAAAACCAAAACAGCTCGTGGGGTTCTGGAGAGGCAGAAGGTGCAGGGAAGGGCTGGCAGCAGCGCTGCCGAGGAGTCAGGGTGCTTTGTTTCGCCTTGTGCTGACATAACCACTGGCGTAATTGATCCGAGTGAAATCCCGGGCACTCTCACTGCCGCCTTACCTCTCCGTGATGAAATCCAGGTAAAACGTTTGCAATCTGCTCTGTGTATCTCGAAGGTCGAACAACGTGATGCCATCGATAACTTCACCCACTGAGGAGCAGTGGAGTGGTACAATACGGCTTCCTTCAGAGCTCCTGCCCCACGCCTACCCTGTAGCTATTTTCCTTAATGGATTTATGGGACCCTATAATGTGCTTTGAGGATCTGTGACATGCGAGGCTGTTCGGCTGATAAATCTTCTATCGTGAGCAAAGATCTTGCCTAGAGCCTAAGACCTGAGTTGTGCTGACTCATGCAGTTGTAACGCACAAAGTGTGTGGGTTTGCTCTTTGGTCAGGTGAAATTTGGGTGAAGTAGGAGAAACCTCGAGAAAGCACAGATGGAGGGGAAAAGGTTGTGCTCAGCTTTGGTTGTACAGGGTGTGGGGAGGCAACCAGGAGCATAACAGGAAGCACACTGCCTGATATGCAGTTCCACCCAAAGTGTTTGAAAATCCAGGCAGCTCGTTGCTATCCAGTCTGAGCGCTTTCACTGCTTAACTTTGCCAACCTGATGCATCGATAATGGGACAGAAGCCTGCAAGACACACGTTCTCGAGATACAATGGTCACTAGTGCATTTTTTGGCATCCAGAAATCAAGCAGAGAGAAAATTCTGCTGAAATCCACTTAGGCATCATATGTGGTGATGAAGGTGGCTTCTATGCAGTCATTAAAGAAGAGACATTTTGGAAAATACTGCCAGCTCTAAGAAATTTGTTAATGAATATAATAGAGGAATTCAGCATTGAACTGGAATTTCTGTGGTCTGTTTTTTGTACAGGGTGGGTTTCTGTTTTGTGTGCTTAGATGTTTTTTTTCCCCTTTTCCAGGAGCAAACAAGCACACCCCAATTTCAGTATGCCAGGAATCCCCGAGCTGGTGTCCTGAAAGGAATTTGTGTGCAGATACTGTTTTTTTTCACAATATATTCAAACTGGAAGTTTGATTTGAAGGATGTAAAATGGTCTGCAGTGGTCTACATATTTAACATAAAATTTAAGTCAAAAATATGAGCTGGGATCCACTGTCCTAAACAACAAAGTTTCATTCCACCTTATATCTGGTTTTCTAAGAGTAAGTTCAGGCCCAGCCCAGCCCAGCCATTTAACTTGTACTCCTCAGCAAACCTGGTAGAACTAGCCTCTTGTGAAGCTTTTCATTGCAATGTTTGATGTTTTCTTCGTATTTGTAACATTTCACAATACAGTCCTTTGGAAAGAGAAAATTCACTTTCTCTGATACCATGTTTTCTTCTTATATGAGGCACAGTTGTTTCTATTATAGACTTACAAGTCTGTGTTGAAAGTCAGTCTTTTAACTGAAAGTCAGTCTTTCAACTGTCTTTCTTTTTACCTCGATTAACAACAATCTCAGATTCATTCACCAGATAGCTTGGGTTCATCAAAGATGATTTGTGTGTTCCATTAATTAATTTCTGTTTTGTTCCAGCAGTTACAGAATAGCCCATAAAGTGAGATGCTGATGTTCAGTCGATTAATTTTGTAAAGATGTTTCTTAAATAAAAAATAATTAATAAGAAAACCATAAACTGCACAATTAGTCAACTTATGTATTACTGTAAATTCCTCAAGTTGCTTAAAATTAGATGTAGTTCATGTTACACAATGCATCCACTCTAAAATTTGGTAGTTTTGTTTAAACGTTTAAGTGTTTCAATAGTGTTAAACAGTTTTATACATGTTCTAAATTAAGTTCTTCTGGCAAAATAATTTTTTTTATTTTGTTTCTATTGTGTTGCAGACTCTCCTACAGATTTTTGGTGTGGTAGCTGTGGCTGTGGCAGTGATTCCTTGGATACTCATCCCCTTAATTCCGCTATTTATTCTTTTCATTTTTCTTCGACGATATTTCTTAGACACTTCAAGAGATATTAAACGTCTAGAATCCACAAGTATGTAGCTTGGTGGGACTTGATGTCAGCTTGAACCCTGCTTACTATTATGTGAAATGCTAGCATTTTATAGACAATCCATCAAAGGTTCTTTTGTTATGAAAATAGCTTCCTTATTGCCTTTCTTCTCAAGCAGTGAATTCCATGCTTAACTCCTGTTTCGTGTAATGATAAACGTTAGGTATGTCAGTTTAACACTCTAAAAGTAAAGTTAGTTATGAGCATGCTAGGTCTTACATGCACATCCTAATGGTGTTTCTGACGTAATCTGGTTCTCGTGCCTGACTTGAACTTGTCTAGGTTAGGAACTATTAAGGATTACCAACAACAAACATGTTTGCCTCATGTCATTAATAAAGCTCAAAGAATTCCTTCAGTGACAGTAATTGTTAAAAAATGGAAGATGTTTTTGTATAAATGAATTTGCCTGTCTGATTCTGACAGAGTAAGAGGACTTTGGTCAAAGATATAGCATATTTATTCTAAAAGTATGCAGTACAGTAACTTGTATGGTTAAATACAAAGGATTAAAGATTAGCATGGTACAAAAAGAATTAAATGTTGCCCTTCAGCTATTGCTACGTTACTCTCATTTCCCTTTGTAGCTCGAAGTCCAGTGTTCTCCCACTTGTCATCATCCCTCCAGGGACTTTGGACTATTCGGGCTTTGAAAGCAGAGGAAAGATTTCAAAAACTATTTGATGCACACCAAGACCTCCACTCAGGTTTGTGATGAATTGACGTGAAAAATCAAATACTTGCTTTGTAGGAGGGAAATATCTTTTGCCCTCAGCGACATGTATATAATGTACATTAAAATCAGTAGGAGCTGTGCATTTGTCTCTTTAGGGTAAAATTTCTCTGTTAGAACAAAAAAGTTATTATCTGTCTAGATTTTGAGAGTTTACTTTGGGCTGTAATATAATTTGAAATACCCGTGCTTATGTTTTAACAATGTCTAAGATAAACATTTTAAAGTGTGCCTGATAAGAATATTTAAAGAATCATTTTGACATTTTCCTGGATTCCAACTTTAAAAGGGGGGGGGAGATGACAAGTTATATTATGAAGCATTAAATATTAAGTAATGTGCTAGGAGTGGGCAGAGATAATTAATATCTAAATGATCATCTTGGAAAAGTTTTGTAAATCCCTCTTCTTTTTTACTTTGAGTGGCACTCAGGGCTTAAACATAAAAACAGTATGAACATGACCAGAAGGTATAAAAATATTAGTATTCTGCAAGCAAAAGAAATGTGATTTAGGTTTGCACTGAGTTTTTACTGTCAATTAAATACTCTGTATAAGAATGTTCTTCAAGGTGCAGCAGAATGCAAGCTTGCAATTCAGTGTTTGTTAGGTAAGACCTTGAATTTCCCTGTCATCAAGTATATGAGTATATCCTGTGGCTTTTTTCTCATTTATGGACTGCTAAGTTTTCAGACCAGAACAGACCAGATGATTTTTTCTGACTCAGTGTTTATCCCATGCCATGGAAACTTGCCCACCTTAGCTTTGTGTTGAGCCCAGTCATTTGTGACTGAGGACACACACCTTCCAGGGAGGCAGCTCTAGATCCGAATTTCCTGCTTCTTAGTATTTTCATCTTGCTATTTATTTGGCCAAATCAATTTGTCAGTAGCTGGTAGTAAGAGAACATGTTGTTTAAATTTTATATTAAAAGGCATCTTTATAAACTGCATATGTAAGTTTCACCACGCAAAAGGACCGTGACCTTTTTTATAAATGTTTTCTTGTATTTTAGGGTCGGGTCAAAGGAACATAAACACTGTTTCTAATCTAGTTAGAACAGGATTACCCTTTCCTAGTAGGTCACAGAGTTGGAGTGTTGGCTTCTGAAGTGCTCCAAAGAGGTTTGAACTATTTCTTGCATCACAGAAGGCTCTTCCAGTCAGCAGTGTTCTTGTTTAGTGCTTTTGCTGGACTAGTCTCCTCCACTCTATTTAAGGCTGAGCCTGGAAAATGGGACACTCCCTTCAGACTCTGGTTCAGGGGTGGCTATGAATTTGATGTTAAATAACCTGTAGATAAAAAAACATCTAAAAGACTTGAGGTCTGACCGAAGCCTGAGCTTCCTTCCTGCCAGTGCAACATCTCCATAAGAGAGCTCTTGAGTCATCAGAAGTTGCATCATGGTGAGTTTTTGTTAGGTCCCAAGAATGTCATGTTCCTGCACACGGTGGCCCCGATTACACAGGGAGATTGCGGAATGATCCATCTCCAGCAGACAATTCAGTGCACCTTCCTGTAAAACAGGATCAGTGGAGCAAAACCTTGGAGCTGAAAACCTACAACGCAGGTGGCCCATTTCCTGGTCTTACAACTGTGCTATCGCACTAAAAATGACCTTTCATGTCACCGGGAAGCTGGCATTAGCTCTTATTTCCTGGGATACTCAGCTCCTGGGTTTCAGAGAGGTGCTTACATTTTGATGGTAAATTGCATTTCTCAAACAAGGTTTGTGACTTGATGTGTCTCTCTGCATATATCATTACCTGAGCCTAGGGGTATGACTGTCCACGAAACCATACCCAGGATCTTTTGTTTAATGAAACCAGCTGCTAAATCAGGCACATGCAGGTAGAGCTGTTGCAAAGAGGTCACCAGCTCTGGCTTTGACCTGGCTGCCTATTGTCATCCTCACTCTTTCCCCCTGCTGCCCTCCAGGAGTTAACCTGCAGCTCTGTTGGCTGAGTTGTTGATTTGGTCACTCCATAATTCGACTATCCAAAATGATGTGGCATAAAAACAGACTTAACCTCCTCCCTTTTTTTTTCTTTTTTTTTTTTCTTTTTTTTGTGGAAAGGATTTTTCTAGTTTGAATCTTTCCCAACGCTGGGCCAAGGAAAAGTTGCTGGGTTGGAACAAGACTGATTTTTAGCACGTAGTAATAACAAGCAATGCAGAAAGGGTTGGGATGATAATCTTTTACTGTGACTTGGTAGCAGCTGGAATGATTCATCCGACTGCATCATAAGCAATAAATAATGCCATACTTTGTTACGGCCATTTGACTTCTGTTTTTGGCCCTGAGTTCAAACACTTTGCATTCTGTATTCGGTATCTTTTGCTGCTGTCTCCTGTATTTGTACTGCAGAGTGTCTGTCTGGGATGGAATTTAGCACCAAATTGTGGACACCTAGATGCAAGTGCCCAGTGGAAATGTCCACCTGTGAGCTTCTCCAAAAGTAGCTATGTGCGTTTGGCCAACTGAATAGCTCTGTAGCTCCACTGAATATATTAAGTAGCTCTTCTCTGCCTATAATGGGAGCTTAACCAGCTGCAGCTGTCTTCTAAAGACTTGGCTCTGACAGTTGTGTTGTGATACACTCTGTTTAAAAGCCTAGTCTGGCTACAGCAAATGTAGTTGTTCTTCTGCTTTTTGTACAAAACTCCCATCCCAAGTCCACTACAGTCAGGGAAAGGCTTCCATTTTAAATAAATGGGCTGTGCTTCAGGCCTTGAATGTTCTTCTTTTTATTACTGTGTTTTATGCTAGCCCTGGTTGCTGCTAGTGTGAAAACTAGGTCAGAGTATTCCAGGAAAACTGGACAATATTCTGATCATCATCTGCCCATAAAGATGTGCACTTGAAGACGACAATTTTAAATGAAGGGGAAAAAAGAAAGAAAGAAACACTTACAATATCAACATGAAATAATTTATTATTATTATTATACAACTCAGTTTTCTAATGATCCACTAATGTCTTTGTAAAATACCATTTAGAGGCCTGGTTTCTATTTTTGACGACCTCGAGGTGGTTCGCTGTGCGTCTGGATGCCATCTGTGCCATTTTTGTTGTAGTGGTTGCCTTCGGTTCCCTGCTTCTCGCCAAGAGTAAGTACAGATGTTAGAAAGAGTTCACCCATTAATTACCATGTATAGTGATGTCTAATTCTTTTTCATAGTTTGCTGTTTCTAATTGTTTAAGGACTGTAATTAAGTTAAATGTTTCTTTCTAGATCACGATCTCTTCCTCAGTCTAGGGCATTGGGTCCATATCTCCTTTTCTGCAAATACTGGAGGCAGTTCAGACATCTTCCAGGCTTAGGCATGCAACTACTGTCATCCCCAAATGTGCAAACAAACTTGCAGATCTGTAGTCTTCGCTTTTGTTGAGCTTCTGGCTTTCAGAGCAATAACAACAAATAAATCTTTTTCCCCACCTTTGCCTTTCTTTTTTAGCCCTACAGGGCTTTGCTTTTCATACTGAAACACCCACAGAGCTGCTTCTTAACAACTTTTTTCCTTTCTGCACATGGCACAGTAGGCCAAAAGGCAAACTAAAATTCCTAGGGATACTTGTCTAATACCTTGGATCAGCAGGATAGGCCAGTTGGAGAAAGAAAATCACCTTGTAATAATACATTTTATATTCACTGTCACTCATGAACTGTCATTAGTATATGCATCATCCAGGATGTAATTGTGTTAGATGTACTAGAACAAGATAGTCATCTAAAGTATGAAGGAAGAAGTAATTATCTTGGACATGAAAATTAGTGCTAATTTGCTGTTTTTGTTTCTTTTCTTTTTCTTTTGGATGTGTTCTGTATATGCATGTGTGCTTTAAAATTTGAACGCTCTGTGCTGCTTGACACTGAAAATTTTGAGTTAGGTTTGAATTTATTAGAATGCAAAAAGACAAGTCAAAACAATGGTCCTGAATCTTTCCTTGCCTCTGGATAAGGAGTAGCTCTCTTGAAGTCAATAGAGCTATGCTAGGATAAAGTTCAAGTTAGTTAGAAGACAATCATGCTTAATATTGGGGCAGACAAAATTAATTTATTTTATGAGAGCAGACCTACTGAACACAATAAAAGTTTATGTAAATAGGGGAAGAAATATTCTGTCCTGTTATTTTATCTGATCACTTAAAACTGTGCAGAGTTGATATAAATGTTTGTAACTTATTTTGAGATCATTTTACAGTCATTTTTTGCTTGGGTTTAGGGGCTGATGTAAATCCCTTAGAAAATGACTGAAAATGCTTAGCTTGGGTAGGGATGACCTTAGCAAGCTATGTAAGTATGGTTTCGAGATTGAGCCTCAGTTTCTTGATAAAGTGCAAAGCCAAGAATCAAGATTGTCTTTTCAGACATACAGATAATTTCCAAAGCTTAAAAAAAAATAAAAAATAAAAATAAAAATGCTGCAAGTAGCTGTTCTGCCTGGAGCTACTCATCAGCGCACAGATGGTAAGTATGGTGTAACCAAACAAAATTCTGGCTGTGATGCTTCCATCATGTAAGTAACCTCATGAAAGTGAAGTTAACTCGAGTTTTGTGTAATTACCAGTGTACCTATTTGATTCTCTTTTTCCTTTGTTCTGCAGCTTTGAATGCGGGGCAGGTTGGTTTGGCGCTATCTTATGCAATCACTCTCATGGGAACGTTCCAGTGGGGTGTTAGACAAAGTGCTGAAGTTGAAAACCTGGTAACGTTTACTTCTTCCTTTTTTTGCTTCTTGCTTCCTTTTTGTAGTTGTGACATAAAGCCCCAAGGATGGGATTCTTCTTAATTAACTTAGGACATTAATACCTTAGCAAGCAATTGAGGCACCACTTAGAGTCAGCAGAGTAGAGAAAAATAGCCTCTTCTAGGGTATAATTTGTCTGACTGATTTTGAATGTCTATTCAGATGAATCATCCCTCTCCATTGATAGTAGGGGAGCCTTTATAATCACCCTTTACAGCAGAAAGGAGGCTGTCTAGTTACAGTGGGGATGTCTGCATTGCATGTAGCTAAAGTTAATCCCTGTACAAGTAAGATTTTTTTCTTAAAGATTTCTTGGATTTGGGATTTTTAATTTTTATTATGCATTATTGCATTTTAAAAATTTGTTTATATCTCTCATTGCAACTTTTATGGTCCTGTTAATTGCTGCAAAGGCTTAAACCTTAAATTGGTGCAAGTTAACAAATACGTGCAAGTATTTAAGCATGTATTCTGCTGAGAGTTTGTTTTAGTTCTGCTGAGTTCGTTTTTTAAAATAAATGAAGTAAAATACCCTCCACCAATTTACAATATTTACTAACGTGCTCTGTTCTGCCTATCTACTCTTTAAGTTAGTGTATGAAAAAAACTATTATAAAAAGAGCATACTACACAATAAGCATGCTTTTCTGTTTTCTGTTGACAATAGGAGGTTACCTGTAATTTCGATTTGCTGACCATACTGCAGGAAATATATGTAGTCCTTTAGTAGAAGGAACGAAACTATGTTTGATAACAGATAAAATAAATCATAATGTTAGATTTGTATTTATTTATTTTTTTGTCTAGCACACTGCTTCTTCGGAGCATTTTTCAGTCATGAATAAGGGAATGGTGATAGGCTTTGGTGAGAAATGGGAAGAAAGCTTTCAGGGTTTCTTTCTGTACTGGTTAGGAAGATTCGGAAGTATAAATCTATGGGGCTTCTGTGTATGAGGCCGTGATTCAGAAATGCCTTGGAGGAGGAAGACTCACCATTCACTAGCTGCCTTTGTTGTGGAAAGTTGATCATTTTATGGAGCTGTGATTAGCATCAACTTCTTTGACAGGTGGATATCCAACAAGAAGCCCCTGTTATTATGGGCTGATTATATTTGGGAGAGACAAGAACAGTTCCTCTCTATTCTGCTGTTAGTCGTTCTTTGCATGTGTCTCTTTGGAGCTTATTTTGTAGTGTGGAAAGGGCAGGTGCAGTGAGATAGAGAACTGCGGTGGTCAATGGCTCTGTGGCCTAGTGGAAGCCAGTGACGAGTGGTGTCCCTCAGGGGTCTGTTTTGGGACTAGCGCTGTTTAATATCTTTGTCAATGACATAGACAATGGGATCGAGTGCACCCTCAGCAAGTGTGCAGATGACACCAAGCCGAGTGGTGCAGTTGATACAACAAAAGGAAGGGATCCATCCAAAGGGCAAGCTTGAGAAGTGGGCCCATGTGAACCAAATGAGGTTCAACAAGGCCAAGTGCAAGGTGCTGCACCTGGGCCGGGGCAATCCCAGCCCTGAGCACAGGCTGGGAGAAGACCTCACTGGGAGCAGCCCTGCAGGGAAGGACGTGGGGGTGCTGGTGGCCAAACAGCTCGCCACAAGCAGCAGTGTGTGCCTGCAGCCCAGCAGGCCGACTGCGTCCTGGGCTGCACCCCCAGAGGGGTGGCCAGCAGGGAGGGAGGGGATTGTGCCCCTCTGCTCTGCTCTGCTCTGCCCTGGGGAGGCCACACCTGGAGGGCTGCGTCCAGGCCTGGGGGCACAGCACAAGGAGGGCGTGGGGCTGTCAGAGCGGGGCCAGGGGAGGGCCATGAAGGTGCTCAGAGGGCTGGAGCACCTCTCCTGTGAAAAAAAACTGAGAGAGCTGGGGATGTTCAGCCTGGAAAAGAGAAGGCTCTGGGGTGACCTTATTGCAGCTTTTCAATAGTTAAAGGAGGCTTATAAACAAGATGGAAAGCACCTTTTTGCTCAGTCAGGCAATGACAGGACAAGGGGGAGTGGTTTTAAACCTTATCTAGATGGGAGATTTTGATTAGATGTTAGGAGGAAATTCTTCACTCAGAGGTTGTTGAGGCACTGGCACAGGTTGTCCAGAGAGGTTGTGGATGCTCATCACTGGAGCTGTTCAAGATCAGGTTGGATGAGGCCCTGGGCAACCCGATTTAGTGGATTGCATCCCTCCCCATGGTAGGGGGGTTGGAACTAGATGGTCTTCAAGATCCTGTCCACAAAGCTATTCTATGAACTCATTGCCAGGTAACTTCTGGCCTTAAAGCTACTTGAGGCAATGTAAGCCTACTAGATGTCTTTATGATGGCCTTTTCAGAACATACCTGTGCATAGATACAGTTAAGTAAAATGAATTGTACAGAATACATGTATAGGTGAGGGATGCACACCAGAGCTGAAACAGAATTTCTGTTATTTCCTGAGGGAGAAGAAAAAGTGTCTAGATAGCTCAATTTCTGTTTCTCATCCCTCCCACAAGACGAGGGACAACAGCAAATACTGCACTTCCTTCCTATCTGGCATAAAATGCTCAGGAAAACAAGTTTTGCTGCATATTAAGGCCATGATATGGTGAAAATTATCTTAGATTTTGAAATTACTTGTGAAAAACATATTAAAGATTTGCTAGGGGTTAGTGCAGTGGTAATGAGGAAGACAAAAAAGGGAAAATGAAGCTGGTAACTTGATGCTAGTAGCCATCATGGATCTGCCTGTAGCAGTGGTGGCATCTTAGCCAGGATTGACAGATAACTACCATAGCTTAAATTTCTTAACAATTATGCACATACTTAAAATTGTAATTTATCCCACTGATTAGAAATTCATGCTTATGTATGGATTTAGGGATCGTGATAGATTGGAGTCTGTAGTAGGACATGAAATTTGTTTTTTCTTTTTCTTTGGTAGTACGAAGTAAGTATAGGACAGTACCAAGCACTCCTATCTGTACCTGAGAGAAAAACTTGGAAAAATTTGCATTGAATCTTTACAGTCAAAATCCATGTACATATATATATGTATGCAGTATGTGTGCAATAAACTGAATTTGTAGATACCTGTCTTCTTTCTTCCCCTTAGATGATATCAGTAGAAAGAGTGATGGAATACACAGATCTTGAAAGAGAAGCCCCTTGGGAAACCAACAAGCACCCACCGCCTGAATGGCCAAGTCAAGGAATGATAGCATTTGAAAATGTTAACTTCACATACAGTCTAGATGGACCTTTGGTGTTAAGGCATTTGTCTGTTGTAATTAAACCAAAAGAAAAGGTATGTATATGGCTGTCTTTGCCTATTACAGTAATTAAGCAAATATGATAATTGAAAAGAAACTGTTATAAAAACACATTATAAAAGAAATGGATGTTAGGAAATCAGATAACTGTTATTTTAAAAAATAAGTCATAGTCATATTTAATAACAGAAGTTAGAGCCTATTGATTTCCTGTAAATGTAGCATAAATGCATCCGTGAACATGACATTTCTATGTATCAAAACAAAGGGTTAAACATTCAATAACTTTCTGATAAAATTTGGGTTTCATCAAAAAGTGGCAGACATTCAAAATGCCAACGAAACCCCAAGTGTTTGTTCAGATCCAAAGCAAATGGAGCTGCGTTAGGAAATCGGGAATTCAGTAGAGGAAACACACATGGAATGAAGGATGTCAGCACACAAGGTGAGCAGAGACAATTGACAAGAAGGAATGTACATGTTCCTACACAGAGCCCAGAATGGAAGAGAGAAGAAAGAAACACAAATCAGTTGCATAACTTTAGAATTGGGGATTTTATTTCAGTTCCTTTCGGCTACCAATCCAATTAACGGTTGCTGTTAATTAGATTGGTAGCCAAAAGAAACATAGAAATAAAATTCTTCCTCCTCTGCAAATTTGACTCTTCCTCCCCAGTTTTGACACTATCCCCGTTGTAAGAGTGTTGCAGGGAAGGTCTCCCCCACAGACAAAATTAAATTAGAGCCCTGCAGTGTTAATTCGTGCTTTGCTACATTTCAAATCCACATGCACTTCTTTGATTAGGATATCTTCCCTAGGAGGCTGGTTCAGCTCTATACAATCACTGCCCTGGCCTCGCTTGTAACATGCTTTTCCATTCAGTCCCAAACCTGTTTCATTCCTCAAGTGGGCTTTTTTAATAACATGCATGTTACAAGAATTCAACCCAACTTTGCTTCATGGAGACAACCTCATGGAATTAGGTACGGACAAGTTCAGAACGGTGTTTAAGAAGAAGAACTGAAGAGATGTTTATCTGCTGTCCACCTTTCTTGCCTATGGGCCATCTCTTCAGCTGTTACATATCACTCTAATGCAATAGCAGACAAGAAGGTTTACATTTCTTAGTGACAGACGGAAATAAAATAATAAAAAAGAAAACGGAAGCAAGAGATATTAACAAGGTCTTATTCAGTCCTTGGTGGGGGAGGAGGAGGAGGGATGATGACTGGGGGTATTTATTTTTGCTGAGTGGTTATGCTGTGGTTTTGTCATCCTGAAGTGAATTTGTCCAGCTTGAAACTGTTGCCAAGAATTTCATGTTTGTTTTCTATGATGTTTTGCACAATACTGCAGTAGACTGCCACTGTGCAAAATAAATCTCCCAAGCATCTGTGCCCCGTACGTTGTTTTTAATTATGGAGAAATGTCTCTTCAGAACCAGGTTTCCAGATGCACGTAGCTGTCAGTGAGAACTGTTGTGCCAGCTTAAACCCCTGGCTACTTCAGACTTCTGGTGGCTGCAGTGCCTCTGATGGAACGAGTGAATTTAAACTTCTGCCTGCTTGCAGTTTTTCCTATAGCTGACCCAGCACCAAGTCTGTGAGGCTGTAGGTGCAGTAAGAATGGAGGACATCGTTTCTAAGGGATCACTTACGGATTACGGTGCCTTTACAGCTGCCACCTAAACTGCACGTTTAATATCTCCGTACAGTCGAAGCAGGCTAGGAAGGTCTTTCTGTTGAGCCATCTTTGCTAACCTAACATGGTCTGCGTCATGCAAGGAGCTCTGCCAGCAGCCAGCTGTGATTCACCTCTTCAGCCTAGCTTAGATTAGCATGTGCAGCCTTGATTTTTAAAGACCAGCCTTTGTTTCAGGGGGTTAGCTGAATTCAACAACTTGCGAATGAGTATGGACCAACATTGTTAAATACACCTTGCCCCAACAGATCCTGGATCTGAGGATGTGGCTACATGAAAAAAGTTAGGAGGGGTGAGGGTCTAGATTTACGGCATGGCAGCTGTTCGCGCAGATACTCGGGGAGGTTGCCTGAGGGGTAACAAGGGCAGTTTGAGAGGAGTAGCTGACATGCTGTAAATCTCACTCTCATTTTTTTGTTCAGCTCCACTTTGAAGTACAAGTGACATTTGAGTAATGATGAGCCCAGTACAGCAGGTGTACTCTCGTGTGTACACATGGTGTGCATCGGGCTACGAAGCCGTGCCCAGATGATTCCTGTTAGGCGGCTGAACTTCGATTTGCAAACCCTCCTCGTGTTTGCACTGGTTATGAACAGAGACCTCAGAAGAACACAATGTATTAAAAAAAAAAATTAAAAAAAAAGTGTATAGGGAGAGCTGTTTCAAATTCATGTCAATTTTCAGCAGCCTGTAGTCAATTGGACCCAAAATACAAATAGATTCCTCTAAATGCTGAAGAGCACAGTCCTTTCATTGGATGCCAAACTGAAAGTGGGATTTTGACAATATGCAGAGCAGCTGCATTTTTATTTTAAGTATCAATTTTTTATGTTTTTTCTTTATATTCTTAATACAATACTTTATATCACTGACATTTACAGAGGAACAATTGAACTTTTGTTTTCATAACTCCGTATGTCTGTATCCATTCAGCATTCGCTTTTTGAGCGGTGGTGTAACTGTTCGTAACTATTTTCCCTTTGTTTCGTATCATTTGGTTTGACATCACTTAGAATAGAAGATATTTTATAATTTATTGTAATAGATTTGCTTACATTGTGCAGTATCTTTACTAATAAGCGCTGTATAAATGTTAGTTAGTTTATGTACAATTGTACAATAATGAATTTTTGGATGAAACTGTTCAATCAGAAAATAGAAGTAGGAAACGCTGTTTAGGTCATGCATTGTGAGTTGCTCCTTGTTGTGTACCTTTTTAGTGTTATTTTTGCTTAAATGTGGGCACTGCTGCTTTATCTGGGGTCAGTGTCTCTGGCTGTTGGAAAGTTTTTCCTTGCTCTTCAATGTAATGTTGCCTATGCTTAATTTCATTCCAGCAGTCATTACTGCATACATCTGAGTCTCAGGCAGTGGGTAATTCCCTCTGGTGTCTGTACGTATATTCATGAAGGTTTTCATGTTTCTTCCTCCTTTCTGCACCCAAATCACTTCGCCAGGCTATATTGTACATGTTTAATCCTCATAAATCCTTCCTCGTAAAATCAGTATCTCCAACCCATATTAATTTTATGTTGCACTTCTCTGAACTCTTTCCAGTAGGTTGATTTCTTTCTGGAAATGTAGCAATTAGAACTGAGTACAGGAAATAACAAATCCTGCCAAATCAGATCTGTGTAGAGAACTACACCCATCACCTTCTATGATACAATTGATTACTGCACATTGTTTTCTCTAAGAATCCCTCACCTGAAGACAACATTTAAAAAAAAAAAAAAAAAGAATTTGCTGTTCAAGTAGTGTTTAATCACCACTAATTATATGTCTCGTCTTACTTATTAATGGCCCTACTTTCTCCTAAGTCTTGATTTAATATAAGTACTTGTAGATCTTACCCCTTGTCATTAAAGTCAGCAATCCCATATTTTGTGTTGTCTCTCCCTCTTTTTTTTTTTTTTCTGAAAGCATTGTTTTTTCACATTGCACACAGTTTCTTATTTTTCCTTGGGGAGCCTATAGAAGCCTGAATCACTATGATTTTATTATTCACTGTTTCACGTGTTTGGACAAGAATTTCAGCTTGCCCACGCAGTCTTGTAGTTCCAATGCTTGTATCCTCTCTGCTGAAGCTGTCTGAAGCATGAATACTGTTTATAATCCTACTGCTAGTTTTAGCTTTATTTTGGCTCTCGAGCTTGACTACTTTACAGAACTTCACCTTAACAGTACTAAGCAAAATCAGTCTTAGTTATGTAAATTGGGAATAGCACTCATAAATTATTCCTGAAATGCTTTGTAAGAGTCCTTTTTTGGATTGAGAAGTGGATGCATGCCTGAAGTGATTTGCCTAATGTCAAAGAGCAAACGAGGTTTAGTGTAAAATTGGCTAGCTTGAATCACATTACTCTACTCACTGAGCTCCTTTATCTTGTTTATACAATAAAACACAACACCTTAAGAGAAAATCTTTGTTAGGAAAATATTTCTTTCACCTTTGAATGATATGATCCAAGAAATCACTGAGGATCCAATTGTCACCTGAATGCCAGCTGATCTGGGGGGGAGGTTTTTTCCTCATGGAAAAAAAAAGTTAATTATAAAGTAGTTTTATTTGGTGCTTGTTCTACTATAAATCCTGTGATGTAGTAAAACTATTGCTTGACATATTAATTTATCCTGCAAGGCTCTTGGTTTAATTGTCCGAGCTTGGTTTGTTCTGTAGGTTGGAATTGTGGGAAGAACGGGAGCTGGGAAGAGCTCTCTTATAGCAGCCCTCTTTCGGTTGGCTGAACCTGAAGGAAGAATCTGGATTGATAAGTACTTGACATCAGAGCTAGGCCTCCATGACTTAAGGAAGAAAATTTCAATTATACCTCAGGTAAGAAACTGACTTTGCTATAAACGTTTTTCCTATAGCCCTGTAGTATTTAAAACTCTTTGCCAGGATATGTTCCACATACACCCCCGTATTCAGTAGGCATAGAAACTTCTGCAAGGCATTATTATGAGAGGGTGGCTGGGCATTGGAACAGGCTCCCCAGGGAAATGATCATGGCACCAAGCCTGTCAGAGTTCAAAAAGCGTATGGACGTCACTCGCAGACATATGGTTTGATTTTTAGGTGGTTCTGTGTGGAGCCAGGAGTTGGACTGTGCGTGATCCTTGTGGATCCCTTCCAACTCAGGATATTCCATGATTCTCTGATTCTTGCTAGAACAAGGTCTTGATTATTTTAAGATAAATGGAATCAGCTTTGGGAACTGGAAGATTTTCTTCCTAGTTTTGTACCTTGTCTGTTCCTCTGGAGTAAGTGCAAATGTATGTTAGCAGTATGCTGTCCTCCGTGACTGGGAATGAGCGAAGAAAATCTGGTGGGAATACACCAAGCTTCAGCAATCCTCTGAAAGCATCTCCAAAGTTGATTCTTTGGCAGAAACTGCCTGATGCATTGCTGAAGCTTTCTTTGTAAGGGAGTTTAAGGGGACACATTCATCTCTGTAGTCACCCCTGTACAAAGTCACTGAGGCTAGATCTTGAAAGAGCAAGTTTGCTGATTGGAAGTGAGCTAACAGCCTTTTCAGGGCCGGAGAGGAGGAGAGCAGAGGAAGGGGAGAAAGGTGAGTCATTATGACCTATAAATAAAAACTTGGTGATCTTCAGAAGCTGAATACAGGAAAGGCTGCAATGAAGGGAAAAAAAAATAGGACAATATTGGGAATAACCTCATCTCTGATGTTGGAACAGAAGAATGAATGTTCCAAGAAATCCCATAGACCAGAAGTGTTGTCTTCTATTGTCTGCCTTTCAAATGAGACAATGAACCAGAGAAGGGTTATGTATAACCTCAAAACTTCCTGAAGGCAGAGCCTGTGCAGGTTACCATGTTTCACGAGGGCTCTGATCTCTCCTGTGATCCTCCCTCCCTCTCCAGTGGAGAGCAAAAGAAGAGGGAAGAGCTCATATGTTGGAAATGCAAAGTCATCTTTCTGGCAAATAATTCATCTCGGTTGTTCTAGCAGGTAGATAGAACAGTAGGCTGGAAAGCAGAGGAATTCATTTGCCATGTTTAGCATTAATTCTCTGTATTTTACTACAGGAGCTGTATTTAGAAACCTTTGACCACTTTTGTATCTGAATGTTTGCTAGCCTGTTGGCAGGATGGCATTCAGAGTGTTTATATTACTTTCTTTAATTTGAGAATCTGATAAAAATGGTAATGAACAGTGGTTCTGAGCCTCCCTGCTTACCTGCCTTTTTTTTTCCCCTTTCCCAAGAGCAGGAGTCAGAGAAAGTAGATATGCTATTACTAAAAAATAATAATAAAATAAAAGGCCAACAAACAAAAAAGAACACCACTCCCCCAACAACTGGATTGCTGCCTTATGCAGGCTGCCTTTTTGTTTCTGCATGCTGAGGTATTTGTTTATGCATGGCAGAGGTACCCAGTGGGACTAGTCACCTTTTCATATCTAAAGAGAACTTTATGTGGGCTTAAGTTTTGTGGCTTTTTTTTGTTGTCTTTTTTTTTTTTTCTTTTTACACTTGTGCACAATGTTCTTTTCTCCTGAAAACAGATGATCATCAGTTTATTCAAGGTCTACAGCTTTATCAAAACCCTACCTGTAGCTGTTGCAGGCGATTGGAAGCATTCAGCCCAGTTGAATAAGATAGTGCTGACACAGAAAAGCTGCTGGTCAAGTTCAGTTTCTACACACTGAGTAAAGCAGATGCTCAAAGTTCACTATTTAATTATACGTGGTGGTTTGTTTATTCATACATTAGCTTATCACATGGTTATAAAACTATTTCAAACCAGTAGAATATTGTGATAGGGTTTTCGTCATGGTCCCAAAGGGTTTTAATTGTCTGAAGGGTAGCAGGTAGCATTTCTTTTCCACATAGGAGAGGACTTGTTTTTACTAAAAATATGTGAAACAATGAAGTGGTGGTAGTAGGAAGAGGAGAAAGGTTTGGAATTAGGTTTATACTAGACTAAACTGAGTGATAAGCATTGTCTTTGTAGTGCATTAATAACAGTGATGTCAATAATAGAAATAGTCATGTAACATCAGGCAGTTGTTTTGCAGCAAATATCTCCATAATTATGTGGGAAGTCAAAAAAAAAAAAGCAACAACAAAAAAAGAGAGAGAGATTCATTAAAATTATAACATAAGGCACGCTAAACTAACCCATTCCTAGAGTGATGAGTCAAGACTGATGTTTTCTTATATGTAAGCTTAAATACATACCTGGAGAAATAAAAATGTGCTTAGGCTTCTAATTGCTTGCTTGGATAGAGCTGTGTGAAGGCTGTGTTTGTAAATCTTTCCTATGCAAATGTTGTCTGCCTCCCTGACTGCAAGCATTTTTACAACAATTATTTACAGGTTTGTCTTATTACTTTCCTCTCATAAACCAGGCTATTTTAAATAATAATCTGTGTCAGAAATGATAATTAAAAAATATCCTTATCTACTGTTGCAGTACACGTCTGTTGTTAGGACTTTATAATAGTTATGAACACTTTATAAATTCAGTTGCTTATTTTACCAACCTATAAAAATAGATTGAAAAGGAAAATAAACCTAACAATACCTTCAAAAAACACACCAAGTGGAGTATTAAAATAGTTATTGTTAAACAAATTACTTCCTAAGGTGTTTTTTTTTTTTTGAAGAAAAATGTTCTTTAGCCTGCTAATGTTTTTATTAAATCCTTTTGTTCATTCAACAGGTTTTTAGCGACATGTTTTGCCAACGCAACAGATACTTTCAAATAATTGGTGTGCCATGTCAAGAAACACATATGTTCTTTTATACTGCTTGTGGCATGTTTTGTCTGAGTTAGTCCTGTTATATCACTCAGAATAGTTTTGATGTGAAGACAGTAAGTGAAGGCAGAAATTCTGTTCTGATTTGCTGCTGCCGTTTGGATGGAGCTGGCCATCACTAGGCTTAGGTGGGATGTCAGTCAAGACAGAAGGTAGTCTTGGAGTAAGCTGAAATTACCAAATACAACTTTAAACATTCTTTAGGAGAAAAAAAAAAAAAGGCAAAAGATTTCTCCAATTTAAACTAGACTCTGCTAACATTTTCTCCATTTATCATTAGTACTGGTACAGCTCTTGGTTTGTTGTTGTCTTTGTGTAGTATAAAGAGGAGTTTTGTTTTGTCAGTACACAACTCTTTGGTCTGTCAAATCCCCTTAGTGAGTACTGACCTGATGCTTAGGGAATGCTGGACCAAAAGCCATCTTCCCACTTCTCAAATAGTACATTTTTCAGTGTGCATTGATTTCTGCCAGTTTACTATCTGTTACTGGTCTGAATGAGAACAGTGGCTGCTTCGACCACAAGTAAAGCCACACTGGTACCTGAACTGGGCGACCGTACTGATTTGACTCCCTAGTTTATTTTGAATTAGCCCAGCAGTACTCCAGATCTCGATAAGCTTGGTATAATGCTGAAGCCATATAGATGAACTTACGTGTGAGTGTAAGATACACATTTACACGTGTAGATTTAAACATTGCACGGAAATGGTGAAATCTGTTTCTCTTAGGCTCTGCTGGTAAAATTGAAGGGGTTTTCTGGTATGAAATTAAGAGTTTAAAAAAAAAAAAAAAAAAAAAGAAAATGAAAATGGCACTGTGAGCAATTGAATTCCTCTCTTGTTTTATTTAGTGTAAACATAAATTTTCAAAACTGCCCAAACATAATTTAGGAGTGTGACCCCATTGACAGCAGCAGTTTCTGGTTCTCATTAACAATACCAGGATAGCAGTGATTGCATGTGAGTACATATATATATAGCTTGTGGCATCAAAACAGTGGGATTTAAATGCCCATTTGAGTACCGACATAACTGTGTGCTGTAATCTGCAAATAGACCTGCCCTGTTTGGGAAATCAGCTCCACACAGAGTGGCCAGACACTTGTCTGCCCCCCTCTCTTTTCAGTGTGCCAAATACTCATGCATTTCATAAAAGATGGCTTGTTGCAGGATGTTTGTGTGTTACTGTTGATATAGGTTAGTTCTAATTATTATTAGCTAACCTATTGTGATCTAAAACCTGTGTTTATAACAGAATGCTAATTTTATTGGGTTTTAGGAGCCTGTTTTATTCACTGGAACTATGAGGAAAAACTTAGACCCTTTCAATGAATACACTGACGAGGATCTGTGGAATGCCTTGGAAGAGGTGACTTACTAAATCTGTATTTACAAGCCAAGTAACACCATTATGCTTGTGTGCATTGGGTTTTAGATGTTTTCATGAGGTTTGTTACGGGCATAGCTGTTGATGGAAAAAAGCAGAGCGTTGTGTGAGTGTTTGTGAATGTGTGTGTTTGTGCATGTGTGTGTAGACATGCATATTGTTATATAAGTCTTTTATGAAAAAATTATCCCTTGGGATGATGTTTTGGTTACATTTTGATTCATATCTTAGTTTTAATGAACATTAATAGATTCTTAACAATATGCTTTTTTAGAATTCTAATAACTGACACACTGTAATCCAACTTGGCACTTAGTCATTTTGTGTCAGAATATAAAAGGTAAACCTTGCATAGTTATTGTTGTGTCATCAAACGTACAATAGCTGATTTAAAAGGGAGTTACTCATCCTACAGTATGTTGACATGTCAACAGGTGCAACTGAAGGAGGTTGTGGAAGATCTGCCTAATAAAATGGAGACACAGCTGGCAGAATCTGGGTCTAATTTTAGTGTTGGTCAGAGACAGCTGGTATGTCTTGCCAGAGCGGTTCTAAAAAAAAATCGGATCCTTATCATTGATGAAGCAACAGCAAATGTGGACCCAAGGTAAAAACAAAATGTCATGTTAAGATGAGCTGTTTTTCTTCGGTATGACCACCTGTGCTGTAGAGATGAACTTAAATACTTTGTGTTTCTTGTCGTTTGTATTGCTGTTCTATGTTTTCCACAATCCTATCATAACTGTCTATTCATATTGGGATGGCTCAGCTTCAGGCCCAGAACAGATGATATAAGCTGGATATGTGCCCAGAATATCCCTGATTTCAGTGTGGAATAGGAAGATTAATATTCCAAATGGATCTGTCCTGCAGCCATCAACAAAAACTTCCCTGGAAATGCAGATCAGTAACATCAGAATAGCTATGAAACTAAGCTGAGTTCTGCTGATTACAGGAAGAAATGTCTCTGCAAAAATAATGAATAATAATAATAAAAAAATCTTCCTCTCTCTTCCACCCCCCAAAAAAAAGGCAAAATTAGAAGGGTAACAAGCGGTTGTAGGCAAAACCCATATGGTTGTGAGGTGCTGTCCCTTCAGATGGCTCAGATACCAATGTAGATAAAGTAAGGGGGAAAAGGTAAGCTATTCTAAAGACCACAGCAATTGCAAAACAGATTTGGAGGTGTTTAAAGCTAGAGGAGGAGCTCATTTATCACTCATTATTTTGTCTTGTATAACTCAGACCAGCAGAACTTTCCTGAATTCGTTCTTGTTTGAACTAGAGTGTACTTCTAGAAGAACATCCAACCTCAATAGAAAAAATTTTCAATGACAACCCGTGTTACATTGTTCCAATAGCGAAGTACCCCCACTGTTAATTTTTGAAACATTTGAAACGCTGGTGGAAATATTTTGGAAACAATACTGCAAACGTACTGCATCAATTAGCCTGAGCTGAATATATAGTTCCAACAAACTATGGCTTGAGGGAAAACTCAAAGTCCAAAGAGGACAATAACACAGCAAGTCTCTCAAACAGATGCATTAAGGATTTTGTATGTCATCTGGGCGTGACTCATTTTTATAACATCTTCTTGGGGGAGAAGTGGTGCCACTAGGGTAGCTTTGCAGTTCAGCTCACAGTGTATTTCTGAAACCTTTAGAGCAGTGTTTTCCCTTCCCAGAGGTTCCTTTTTTTTTTCTTTTTTGACTATTAGTATATTTTTGTCTAAGCACTGATAGATTAACTGTGATTAATCATAGCTGTGGAAATTTAATACCATCTTACTCATCCTCCCTATTTTGGCATCTAACGTGTGTGTTCTCAACTTGCACTATCCATTTAATTGATCTTGATTAATGTGCGCTGCAATATATATTATAATAAGGTAAATGTTTGTTTGTATCAACTCTAGGCATAACAATAAAAATAATAACTTGGAACTTCTCCTTTGAATTCAGTTTGCATTACAGTCATTATTACCTTTTCCTTAATGTGTTGCTAAAACTAGAGCAAAGTATTTTTCAGCTGTGCAATCTGATAGGACGTTCATCAGGAAATGCTGATGTGTGTTGCTTAACTGAGCAGTTAGGGAGGCATTTTTGGCATGTAAAGAAAACCTCCTCCTCTTCTGATGCACAACCCCCATACCTGGCACCCTTGTCTCTAGCCTGGCGGCAAGCACACATCATATCAAGCACCTGGGATAGGAAACCATGGGGAGCTGCCGCCGGCTCTGGAGATTATTATTTCTTTTTCTGTTGTTCTGGCTCTTGATCTCTTTACCTCAACCGCTGCTGCAACCGTGTCCCTCCTTCAATTCAACCTGGAAGCAAATGTGAGAAGCCAGGGTTTGAGGGTGGGAGGAGGAGAGGGATGGGTGAGATGCCATGAGGCAGTGGATGTGACATTTCCCTGGGCTGAGGGACTCTTCACCATGGTTCTTCAGCTTGGCTAGGCCATTCTTGTTTGCTGTTGAGTGAAGACGAGCAAATGAATAAAGGGATAGAATTTAGAGTGCATCTTTCTCCCTCCTGTCTACGTCTCCCAGGTCCCATAAGTACCCCCATTACCTCCTCATAGGTGCTGGCTGCCCTGCATGCTGCAGGGGTGTCGGTGCTGTTCACAGGGAGAGGAGGAGCCTGCCATAAAGAAGGTTCTCCTAAGTCAGACTGCTCGCATGTTGTATGCGATGACTGACAGGCATTTAATTTGATGTTATCTTTTTAGTCCTGAAGCCAGAATTCTTATCCCTAAGAACGGAATAATTTTATAGCAGTTAAGTGATTCGGGAAAGTTGTGTGAAAGCTGGAGGAGAAGAGCTGAAAAGTCTTTCTGCAGTCACTTTGGTGATATATTGAAACAAAATCCCTAGTAACTGAGGCTTGGCTTTTTCTTTCTTTTCTTCATTTTTTGATTTTTTCTTTCTTTAATACTAAGTCCAGTGCTCTCTGAGTACAGTAGTATTTATTAACTTGTATTTTTACTACTTGCAGAGGACACAATCTTTTAGGGCCAGACCACCATCACGTTTTTACACTGGTTGTTTATTGACTGTGGTTAAAAGCACTCGCTGCACATGGTTCAGTTCATTAGTCGGTTTAACCTTGTAAGGTTTAACTTTCTGTTGCATCTAATTGGTATCTGTACTCGTTTCTCTTTCGGAGCAGTTATCATCAAGTGTTGCTTTCTCCGAGGCCGCTCAGGAATAGCACAGTGAGAGATATGCTTCCAGGACAATCCCAGGAGGACACTAAGCTGGAGATAACGACTTACCTAGTGTTTCTTTCAAGCAGCTCAGTTGCTTCACACTCAGACTGTGTTTATTCTTGCTCTTCAGCCAGTTTTCTTCTTACACAGTCAACTAATTCAGGATATACCAGATCTTGGGTTGCTGTGAAACCTGCTCTTAGATCCCCAATCCGTGGTGTCAGCGGGACAGCCGTGCCACCATTTTGTGCTTTCTTACTGTGTTGTTCTTTGTAATGGGGAGTATCATGGTTCCCATTTTCATATTATCAGATTCGGGTTGAGCTTTTGTCATCCAGCAGCCCTGGTTTGGTATTCAGGTTGTATCTTTGGTTTATAATGTGCTTGAAATTTTGATCCACTGAAGTGGATGATGGAATCCCTTGGCACTTGCTTGGCTGCTTTATCAGTGTGGGTTGGCAGCCCAAAGGTGCGTACAATCTGTGGCCCTCAAAAAAGGACAGAAATTCTGCTTCCTTTGGCACTTTTCTGGAGGGTGGACAGTTCTAACTGGCATATAATATAGTCTCTGCACCCGTCAGTGCTTAATTCTACAAGCAGTCCCATTTCATAGTTAGTCTGAGATTTTCTTGCCTTTCCTACCTTCTCTCCGAGGTTCTCTGGAGGTTACCGACAGTGCTTCTGCCTAAAAACTATACTTTAAGATCTACCACTAACCTTAGAGAGGGTCTGGTCTGGGTCTGCCAGTGGAGAGACCTACGTGAGATTTCATACTGTGGTATTTGAGGATTGAGCTGTATTGTCTTCCTGTGATTATAGTCTCATTTGAGAACATTTGTCGCATCCACAATACGACCAGAGGGATAAGTTTATGTTCAAGAAATATTTGTTTAAGACAATAGGTTGATAGTATCTATAAAAGAATGAGAAATGTTTTCTATTGTAAATGCAGGGAGGGATGGTGCTGTAAGGAATGCATGTGTTAAAGGCAGGTATAATAAATGAATACAGGGAACAGAGATGTTCAAGGATTATGCATTCTCCTGAGATAACAGTGGGGATAACCTGAGAGTTGAAAATTGTTTTGAGCTCTTTTTAAAGTTATTTTCAAAATTCCTGAGCAAGCTACAATTCTCTGTGCTCCTCAGTAGCTCTGCAGGAAACCTCACCTTGAGCTTGACTATAGGGAAAGAAAAAGGTTTTCTTTACATTATTCCAGGTCGTATTGAAGCTTTTGTTTCCATTTTTCTATTCAGTGTAGACTATCTCTAACCATTGCAGAGAATGCATCCTGCTGTCTCTATAAGCCTCTTCCCTACTGAGTGTTATCATGTGTGGCCCTGATTTGCTCAGTCGAAATAAAGAGTAGCCAGGTCATTGAGGTAGCGCTGAGAAGACAGCAAAAAATATATGTGTGCGTTAACAATGGGGTGAAAGCACCGGTATTGCTGTGATCTGAACCATGCACACGCTAGGGGAGTGTTAAGGATGCACAGCTTCCTTCCCTTAAGGACACTGTTAACACATGGGGCCAAAGAAACCTGTCGTGACTTCTCCTCCTGTCCCTTTCCCTGATGGCACAGCGGCCTTGGTTCAAAAGCAGAAGTTGTGAAACGTTCTCTGGTTGCAGAATCACACGGGATGGTTGAGGCTGGAAGGCACCTCTGGAGGCCATCTGGTCCAACCCCAGCTCAAGCAGGGCCACCCAGAGCAGGTTGCCCAGGACCGTGTCCTGGTGGCTTTTGAAGATCTCCAAGCAGAGAGGTTCTCCTGCCTCTCTGGGTGACCTGCTCAGTGCTCAGTCACCTGCACAGTTGAACAAATAAGTGTTTCCTGATCTGATGGAGCCTCCTGTGCTACAGTTTGTGCCCATTGCCTCTTGTCCTGTCAGAGGGCATCCTGAAAAGAGCCTGGCGCCATCTTCTTTGCACGCTCCCTTCAGGTAGACACAGATATTGATAAGATCCTGCCCTGAGCCTTCTCTTCTCCAGGCTAAACAGTCCCGTCTCTCTCAGCCATGGGAGAGATGCTCCAGTCCTTCAATCATCTTTGTGCTCCTTTGTTGGCCTGTTAGCAGCATGTCCATGTCTCTCTTGTGCGGGGGAACACAGAACTTGACTCAGTACTGCAGGTGAGGCCTCCCCAGCACTGAGCAGAGGAGAGAGAAAGATTTTCCTAAGACTTTCCTGTCTCTTCTCTTAGGAAACAGGAGCATAAAGACCAGGCTATCTCAGACAGAGGCCAAGAGCCTGGTCCTGTCATTTCCTTAGTGTTCTTACTAGTAAGCTGTTAGCAGGAGATAGAGAAGATGGGCAAAGGAGCCTGCTAGCTTCCAAACCTGTCTGGTGGCCCACGCTGCACTAGGAATTTAGGCAAAGACTGAATGAATTCCTGTCTAAAGAATCATCTCCAGCTCATGACAGAATTAAAATGTTTCTATCCCCAGTAAGCTTTCACGGGAGCTCTTACTTAACTGTCTTCTCTCTGATGATTTATCCTGTCATCTACAGTGATCTGTCTTTTCCTCTGTCATGCCGATTGCTTAAGCAGTTTGTAACAGAAGTTCTGATCCGTCCTCAGAAGCACAAAGTTGTGCTTTCTGCTGTGGGAACTTAGAGGTTACTCCATTTCTCCAAGTCATCCTGTTCTTCCAAAGTTACATTTGCCCCTTTTTGTTGTTAGTGCCTCCTGACATAGTGGCAAGAGAACAATTCCTTTTGCTTAACTAACGAGGCAATGTCAAATATTTGTCATGTCCAGACAGATTCACTGTAGAGTACTATTTCTATCTAAAAAGTCATAATTTGTCACAGGAAGACACGCTTTGCTTGCATCTTTGTTCTATTGTATTTGATTTTCTGGTGGCTTTGAGCAGTTTGAGGCTTTGCAAGCAGCTGGTTGAAGCTAACGTGGCTCCCCGAACATACATGTATCAGTTCATGCTAATATATCTCCTTTGTCTTGTTTTAATTCTACGTACAACATTTATTATTCTCTGGTCATTATATAAAAGTACAGTATATTGTTTCAGCAGGAATCTTGGAAATGAGACTCGTGCCTTCATACACCTCAATTCTAAGCCACAGCTTCCCTGGTCCCATTAACCCCAGTATATTTTGAGCTGTTTGTGTCTTCCTTTCATCTTGGAAAAAGAATTTTAACTTCTCTATCTGCATTCCCACACTGCCTTTTCCCTTGCTGTTGCCACTCATCGTTTTATTGACGGCTGGTGCACAATATTTGCATAGTCACCTGGCATGTCTTTGTGCCCAGGTTGGGAACTAAGGCTTCCTCTGCACTGTGGGCTGTCAGGTGCCTGTAGAGGGCATTCATCACCTGATGGCTGCCTAATTCAGGTGCTCTAATTCACCTTCCAGCCATTCTTTTCCTCTTTTCATTGATTCTAAAGTAGACTAAGTAGATTTTCAAATTTAAGCCTTACTGTAGTGCTTTAAGTTAGGTGGCGTCAATGCTTCTCCTGTATGTTTAGCTTCTTGAACAATCTCCAGTCTTATCATTACTGGTCATTTGCCTTAATACTTGTTTATACAACTAAGGAAAGACACTAAAATATTCTTATCTTTCAGTACAATTATATTTCCTTGTCAGCGTTCTCAGCTTAACTTGTGACATTTTCACATTAACGCTGTGCTTCAGTGTCTGTGCTCTAGCTTAATTTTCATTCTTTACAAGCCTGATGTTTCCACCTGATACCCTTCCTTAGGTGGCTAATTCGTATAGTAGGGTAAGACTATATGAAACTTGAAAGCTTTTATCCCTTTCCTTGGGTTCTGTGGCAGTTATTACTTTGCATTTATGGAGTGTGCCATTCTGTATTCAAATTCTTGAGCTACTCCAGTTCTAGTTTCATGTACCAACCAGCTCTGCAATTTAATCCCCTTTTGCAGTTGAAATCAAGACCCTTGGTTATGGGCTGTCTCGTGTTCAATTCGTTTGCCATGAAGGATATTTACTTCCTCCATCTTTTCTTCATTGCTTGCACAATCTAAACCTTAAAAGAAAATGACGGTTGAATTTTGGTGCAGAAATCTGTAGGAACATCTAACCCTGCTAATAGGAATGCTCCATCTGTAATCAAAGCCCAGGAATTTAGTCTCTTGAAGTGAAACCTATTGCTCTGCTCCCAAGAAGAAGTTATTTCCTCCTTAACCATTAGTGGATAGATTTTGGAGTCATGCTTCATGATAAGCCTCCAAGTCATGTAATGTAACAAGGGGAAGAAGCACTACCATGACTTCATGAGAACATTTCCTGATATGCAGTTATGTTTGATGAAGTCATAAAACTTGTCATTCAGTTATCCATGCAAGCATCTTATGTTTGTCTGCATTACTCTTTCTGTGTTTCAGAACAGATGAGTTCATTCAAAAGACGATCCGTGAAAAGTTTGCTCAGTGCACGGTGCTGACCATTGCACACCGCTTGAACACCATTATCGACAGCGACCGGATTATGGTAAGAGTTAACTGCTTAAATGCATCTTTTTTCTTTTACTGAAAAGGAGTAATTGTATTTACTCAGCTAACTCTTGATCCAGAAATGGGCAGAAGTTTGTTGTGTTTTAGACTTATCCTACTTATCCTACTTACTGTGATTGGCAAATCATAAAACTGTAGAAGTAATGACCTGAAAGGACTGCTTACATTTTCTGGCTCTGTGGTTTCCAACCTGCGAGGCGTAAACACATTGTAGGTAAGGTGCACCAGCAGACTTGAGCAAATAAGCTCTGCCAGTAGTAGTGAAGACACACCCAAGTGGCTCTGGACGGAGTCAGCTGGATTCAGTCAGGTTTATTAATTCAGTCTCGGTGGGCTGAGGGAGGCAGTGACAATAGTTAGTGGTGTGGGATGTGTGAGAAGGAAGTGGTAGAGGTTCTGGGGCAGGAGACGTGGTGGTAAGGAGGCAGCAGCTGCCCTGGGGGAAGGGTGGTGGTGGAAGAAGTGGAACTAGACTGGTGAGGTAATGAACATGGCCAGCTTTCTAAAGCAAGGTTCAAACAGAAAAGATGAAGCAGTACCAATCCAGCAGCCTCTGCCATCTTTGTTCCCAACAGAGCAGTGATACACTGTGCCACTGTGAAATACTCTCTCTGCCATCATGCCTGCCCTATAATGTATCGTGCACACATAGAAAATAAAAAAATCCTTGCTAATTATTTTCATAGGCTCTCAGGAATCAGGCAGGTTTGTGTCCTTGAAATGTTGTGCGGTCTGCATTTTTGCAATTTTCTGCGGTAGGACCAGGAGCCCATTGGAAATGTTCTCCTCAGTCAGTTAATGAAGTGACTGACATAGTGGGCAAAGCATGTTCATGAGTGCAACTCAAATTTAGTTGTGCTTCAAGCAGACATTACCCTTATCCTCTCAATGCTAACCCTAAAATATTTATGAAGCTTTTGTTATGTTAAAATGCAGCTTGTTAATTCTTTCAGTGCCGTGTTTTTTTTGTCGTTGTTGTTGTTTTTCTTAATTGGATGCCCAAAACATCTTAAAATCTGTGATTGAGGTACAATGGTTGCCCAAAGTATGCAAAATGAAACAATTGGATCTACTGAGGTGAGTGGTGTTCTGAAGAATAGAATAGAGCAGATTGTGAACCGAGTGATCGTAGTTTACGTACAAAGAGAGAAACCAGCAGAACTGCCATAATAAGTTGTATAATTGCAAGCATTTAAGGTATAATAAATAAATATTTTCTTCACTGGTGAATACCTCCCCACAAGTCTAATGGGTATGTTGGTGTTCTCTACAACTAAAGTGAACAAAAGACTTGTGAGGAAACAACTGTGACCTAATTAATGGCTGTGTGTGTTTGTTAGCTGTCCAAAGGGATTTCTGTGGGTTTTGGTTCATTAACTACAATTAACATGTTATGAACAGAGTACTCTTTCCATGAAGATGTTTTCTTAGTATTACCTTTAAAATCATGCAGTTCAGATGAAAACTGGATGTTCTTGTGTACTGTTTTTGCTAAAATCATTTGAATAAGACATGAAATTTGGAAATCACTCTTCTCAAACTGTTCAGTATTATTGCCAATGGTGTAACTACTCTGTGCTACTTCTAGAGACAGTGTCTTATTTTTGACCTTATGTTTTTTTTCAGTTTAGCCACTATTAAGACTCCTACTTTCTTAAAAGTCCATTTCTGTTCATACATTGTCTAATACAGTCTTTATGGAATGGCTTTGATCTCTTTAAAGTCCATTAAAGAAGAGATTTCATGAAAGTATACCTTAAGAGTCCACAGTCATTAGTAACTTAAATATTTTTCATCTTTTTATATTGCTTTATTTTGATCTTCTTACAGATTTCTGTAATGTTAGGGTGAAGGGAGAGTGAGAAGCATTAGGCAGAAAAAAGAAGGAAACTGGCATGTTGACCCATTAACAAGCTGGTTTTCTCAGCATCCTTATTCAGAGTTATTGATTCTGCTTCCAAACAAATCAGAAATATTACAGCGTGCTTAGAATGATCAGAATTGTGGCAGGTGTGCTTTTGTTACACTTTTTAATTACTTGGTTTACTCAGGCATGTAACTCCTAGTGGAAATAAACAGAATTTTGGAAGAGTAAGAAATGTGTGTGTTAAAAATACAAAGAACAAGAATATTCCTCTAGAGAACAAACAATTAATGAGTGCTATTAACAATAAAAACAGCATTCATGGAAAAATAATCATTTACTTAAATATCAGGAAAATTCAGAAGACTCGGCTAAAAAAGCTGCGTATTTTAAAATTTGGTCTCTCGAAATTACAATGTGTTTTAGTAATTCACGAAATTAACTTTGTGCAGTAAAAATGCACAAACTGCAGTGCATTGTTCTTCCACTATCATGTATTATTATTAAAACTTTTGCGTTTGTTTCTTCTTCAACTGAGACTTCTAGATGAAATAATGCCTTCATTTGTGAGCCATCCCAAATCTCTGATATTGGCTGTCCTGGTAAGTTGGATAGAAAATGAGTGAAGAACAACAAAAATGGAACCTCACAGTTTGAATATTAATTATTAATATTAATATTGTCTTTTGACAAACAATGAATGAACTTATTTGTCATATAAATTTGGAGCAGACCTATTCAGCTTTCTTGACTTGGTCACAAGTCCAAGCCCATTCCTGAACAAATATACGTAACCTGGGCACAAACTAGGATTTCCCTCCCTGCCCACTGAATCAGTAAGATTTGGAATGGACCACAGGAGGTCTCTAGTACAATTTCAGATCAGGTTGCTCAGGGCTTTATCCAGTTGGGTCTTGAAAACCTCAAAAGGTGGAGATTCCACAGGCTGTCTGGGCAATCTGCCCCAATGCTTGATTATCTGCCATGAAATCTTTTCTTCCTTATATCCAGTTGAACCCTCCCCTCAGTTTATGGCAAATGTTTCTTGTTTCCCCACTGTACATCTCACTAAAGAGCCTGGCTCTTTCTTCTGAGTGGCTTTGTTGTAGGTATGGGAAGATTTCTGTTCACTCCCCTGTTCTCAGGGATGAACAAACTGTCTCTGTCAGCCTCTTCTTACAGGGCAAGTGCTCCAGTGCCCTGGTGACCACCCTGGTGACCCTGTTTCAAACTCACACGAATTTGTCTTCATCTTTCTTGTTTTAGGGGAAAGAGGGTGTGAATACGCTGTTGATACCCGTGGCATACCGGTTGACTTTTGTTCAGCCTACATCTCTCAGGACCCCAGCTCCTTTTCATCGGAGCTCTTGCCCAGGCACTTACTGGTATTGCTAAGAGGGGGTTAGTCCATTCCAGATTCAGGTCTTTGAATGTCCTTTTCAGGACATTCATCTGACCTGTTTCAGTGTCCTGAAGTTCCTGGTGACCTATTCTTTTAGCCTGTCTACATCTGGATCCCCTTGGTTGTCATCCCTGCTTTAAGCATATTGACTGCAGTCCTCAGTTTGACATTGTCCACATGCTTTTGATGTGATTTGATCTAATTGCTGGTTAAAGTAGAACTTTCCAAAAAGAAAACGTTCATCGTTAGGGTTAATTTAAACCTTAAAACAAAAAACAAAAAAAAAAAAAGAGAGAGAACAGAAAATAATTTTTCGAAAGTCATGAGAAAATGTCAAGTTGGATGAGTATGGAAATAGGAACTGAACGTGAACTGTTGCATGTCTGCTCACACCCATTGTAATAACCGGTTCTATTTTAGAAGAGAAGAAAGCCTACTGGAATAGGAAAAAAAAGGAAGAACAGAATACGTTTTATACAACTGTAGACAAATCTGGCCTCGGGAGTTGTTTTAATTCTCGTTTGTTCCATTCCCAAAACCATACCTCTGGTTTCATAATCCAGGTCACGCCTTAAGAGTATTTCCATTATATCTGTCTCAGTGATAAATACATTTTATCAGAACTTCAAACGCATAAAATCATTGAGGGAAGAGCTGTATTGTGTAATGTGATACTCTCTAACCCAATCACCTCAATGAGTAATACTACATTGCACTTGCATGGGACCTTTCATCTGGAAATTGTAACGCTCTTTACAAACATTAATTAATTAAACTTCAAACACCTGGGTGAGATAGGGAAGTATCCATACAATCTCTGGAACCAAAGTTGGAAAGACTTGTTAAGTCAGGCCATCAAATAATGCTACCATAAAATTATAATCCAGTGGTTTTCAAACTTTTTTTTTTTTTTCTCCCGTGCTCCTCATAGGACATTTTCTCACTCTTTTTTCCTCATTTGTTTGAGAACCCAAGTTGTTTCTCCTCCCATCAGGTGCTTGCAGCATCCCATCTTAGCCCTTTGGCACAGGCAGACATCCCTCTCCCTGGCAGAGGAGAAGCACTGCAGTTGCCTCTCGTTATGAAGGCAAATCCTGGCAAAAGTTCAGTTCAGGCTTGCTCCACTAGCCCCTCATTCCACGTGGCTTCCCCACCACCACAACAGCTGCTTCCTTGTCCTTTCCTCACCTTAGAGGGCGAGGGCCTTTTACCTAAATTGCATCTGCAGCTCAGTGAACCCAGCCAGGAGTAGCCTGGGGCAGCTGGGAGGCACCACTCCCAAGACTTCCAGTGGGATCTCGTAAAATCCCCATCATCCATTCCTCCCCCTCTTCTCTGCTTCCTTCTTCAGGTTGAGAAATACTTTTTAGAAACTGTATTTTTAGAGGTGGGGGGGAAAGTTGAGGCATACAGGAATTGAGGCTCACTCGGGGCCATACTGAATGCATCTGCCTAGAGTCTCATGCAGTTGTTTGCCCTATATACCATCCTGTGGTCTTCCTATAGGGAAGTCTCAAAGTAGCCAGAACTTGTGCATTTCCCAATGACAAGGATGTTTTCTCCACAGAGATTTTTCATATCAGTGTAATGCTTCTTTGAAATGGAAGCTCTTTATGCAAGCAGAACTTGATCTAGTAATTAAAAACTCATTCAAATTGGAAGTTTTTGAGGAAGAGAACCATGGGAAGAGATTTGATTTATTTATGGGAAAGCCTGTTGTGGTTGCATACTGAAATGACTAATATTCAGGATAACAGTACAATGTGCTTCACAGCCAGGCTTGAGTTCTATTTTTTTTTTTGGTCGATGGAAAATTACTTCCCACATCTCCCTGGTACACCTCCCTCACTCAGGTGTTCCCATTTTTCTGACATTGTATTTACCATGGTGGAACATCTCAGCCTCATAAATCAGGCATTGTGGATAAAACATACACTGTGGACATCTCACTGCAGCAGGGCACATCAGTCCACTGAAATCAGGCACAAACACCTTGAAAGGAAAGGGGAAAATGCAGGGACATCTGGGCAGTTTGCAGGGTGACAGGGGAGTCACCCACAGCTAGACACAACTCTGCAGCCGACAAGAGAGAATAAGCTTGGGGGAGCCTGAATCTGCAGCCCAGGTAGAAGCAGAGCTCTTGAAGGAGGGCAAGAGCCCCAGCCACCCTACTGACAACCTTCATGTGAACTTTTCTCCAGTGGCCCATCTTCAGATGGACATGTGGAGAATGTAGAAAGGTGCTGGTGTTAGACTAAAATTGATATTACTGAGTGAAAGCTATAAATGCCGTGCTCTGTTGGCTCTTCTCTTGGTGGCTTTTTTGCTGCTTGTTTAAATATCAACACTGGAAAATGGATATGCTTTATAGTAAATCTTCGACATTATCTTAAGGGGGTTATGTAAGTTACAAGATACAGAAATTTGTAGTCCCAGCTGTAGAGCAGTTCTTTGTGAAAATTTCGTGTTATGATTAGTGTTGATGTTTTCATCCTAAGTATGTGTATGTAGGGTTTCCGTCGGCAGCGAGCTAACTGCTGTCACATACAGACCCTCAAATCGATAAAATGTCTAAGGCAGGCCAGTGGACAAGACCACAGGTATTCCTGGAGCCTCAGATGGTTAAACATGAAACTTTCTGAAGAGTAGGAAAAATTAGAGGTAGATTCAGAGCTGTTGTTCAGTCCCTCAGAATTCTGGAGTAGGAGATCTGGAAGTGTATTAAATTGATAGATTTTTTGTGCCCAGAAGCTGAAAGGGGTTTTGACCTTATATGAGCCCAGTATCCTGAGCCTGGTAAAATATTAGTGGATGTTATTTTTGTGCTATTGAAGTCTGTTCTGTTAAAGGAATACACAGAAGCTTCATGGATTACAGTGTCGTGAATGGAACAAAAATTTTCAAAACTAGGAATCAAATCTCTGAAGATACTTAGGTACCAAATTCTTCACTGAAACTATAAAGTGCCTGTGGGTCTGAATCTAGTAACCCACAATAAAGTCGCTACATTCACATTTGTGCACCTGTCCTCATTATTCAAAGGGAACAAACACTAACAAAACTCCTTTTCGGACTGAGTCTCTGTCTTGAGAGGGTCAAATACAGACTAAGGAATATTAGAACTAAATGTTTTTTGTTTTTTTTTTTATTATTATTCAACCTAAGAAAAATCCCAGCTGTGGTGCGGGACCAAAGTCTTCTGAGTTAAGGGATGTGACAATAAGAATACGAAAAATAGTCATGGAAGGGGACTGATGTGGAGCAGAAGACTGGAGTTAATGGTGCTAGCTGAGATGCTTTGCACAGGGATAGGGAAAGAATACTTGGTCAAGGATAAATGAATATCGGTATCCTACAAAACAGTGTTTGTATCTATGTATTCTGTAAAGTGACAGATAAATTGTCTGGATGTCCGGATTTTCAAAAAGAGCAAATGTGATAATTTAGGAAAGGACTCACCACTTCACTGTGAGGGGTGATGAAATATTTTAGGGACACTTCTGAGAGCAATTCCACTGGACCCTGGATGCGAGTAATATCAACGTATTAGCTATTGATTGTGTTGACCCATCTGTACAGCTGATGGAGAGCAAAGGCTGTGGGAACCTTTGGTTTCTCCTTTCATTTGGTAACTCAAGACTTGCAGAGTTTCTGGAAGAGCTGAGCAATAGCAAGTGATTTTTCAGAAATAATCAGTTTTGGTTTTAATCCGAACAGAGCCCATTCCCGCAGTTCCCAGATCCTCTGAAACTGGGTTGATATTTAGCAAACCAGAAGGGAAAAAACAGATCCATCCATGTTCTTGCTTGGAATTGAATAATTCAGTTCAGCAAATATCAACAGTGAACGCCTTATTTTCAAACCTGAGTAATTTATGCATCTTTACCATTAAAAGAGGATCTCATCTTGATGTTCAGTCCAAGTTTGCATATGATACTTAGTTATGAGCAAGTGTTGTCAACTGAAATAAAGTACATCTACGATAGCTGTAAATATCACACCTGGCCCAGCTGTCTCTAAAACAAGTCAACATCCCAATGGTCTTGAGAAGGTACTAACGTTGTTGATTCTCTTTGACAGTCTGAAGCCACACCTCTCCAAAATGTTGTCATCTTTAAAACAGTTCTTACAAGCTGCTCCCAGTTTCAAGAGGGCTGCCCAACAAGATTCTTCTTTTGCCTAAATAAAACAACTAATTACCGAGGCAGTACTTCAGCTGGGAGCATTCAAATGAAGAGCTGGATTTGAATTACTGCAGGAAGTGAAGCCAATGTTTGATGAACCTTGATCTCTCATTCTGTCAAGCATTTGCCTGTGAATGTATTTCCATCAGTATAAAGACAGGACAGTCAGATCATCTTTCTTTAAAGACAGTGGTAAGGAATGCAGAGCGTACTAGAAATGCTAACACATCTTTAGAGGATGTTTTTTTGCTCTCTCAGAAACACTGTATTGTTGTTTAGAAGCAAATTAGCGCTGGACATGGTGGTGGCTGATGCTTTGAGCAGAGCCTTTCTGATAAGGTAAAAATGTGCATGGCTGCTGAGCCACAAGTTCATTGTCATCAGAAACTGATAAACCCAGGAGAGTTGCCCAGTCATCTGCACCAATATTCCTCAGCCTTTTGAAAACTACAATATCTTTGTTATGTATCTGACTTCCTGTGACCCTCAAAAGCTTTATTAGAGAGTGGGTTTTCTTAAGCAGGAGTATATCTTCTATCACTTCATGGCCATGTTTGAGCCGTTCTGCAATCCAGGTTGAGAAATGTGGCTTTACGGTGTTGGAAGCAGTCATTACCGATTGACCAAGGAGGAGTTTTGTCAGCATGTAGAGCTGTTGGTAAGAAGTGGCATGAGGTCTCTTCGCCCTCTCTAAGGGAAAGGTTGAACTCGCAGTGGTGTATCAGATGTTTTGAGGTGACTGAACAGCACAGAAAATATTTGCAGTGACTGGTTAACAGGTTTCTTTCCTCCAACAAGATACAGAAGGATTTAATATCAAATGATTATCAGCAGAATAAGACTCGTTACTACATACATAATTGGTATTTTTTCCCCGCAACATTCCAGTCAGCTTACAGTGGTGTGCAATCTGATGAAGAAAAACAGAAGGGTAGATTTTACGCCTCTGTGAGAAAAGTAAAGATAACTCGTATGTAGAACAATTTACCAGCCAGTGTTACATGCTAAATCTTCTGAAAGTGATAGCTGAAAAATAATTTCAGTTTGAAGTAATACACTGCTTCTGGTTGCAGAACAAGATGTCTGAAATTGCCTCTTCTGTGAGGCAGGGGCACATTGTCAAATCTCAGAGACCAGGGGCAGATGATGTTGTTACTGCAAAGTGAAACTCTGCTGAGGTAAAATACTTGGAAAGGCTGAAAAGAATAATTCATATTATAAAGAGGTAAACACCCAAGTGTGCTCTGCTTTGTTCAGAGGCAAAAAAAAAAGTTGTTCAGAGGAAAAAAAATATATATATACAACTGACATGATGTGTGAAACATACATTATTTGACGTAAATTTTTTCTTGATGTACTTGTAGAGTAGCTTGTAACTTTCCTGAAGGATCTTGGGGAATGCTTAGGCTTAAAGCTGAAAAGAAAAAAAAAAGAAAGAAAAAAAAGCCAAAGCCCCACCACTAAAAAAAATCAGAAAAAAAAAAATAGAAAATATTTTAGAAAATAGAAACATAGAAAAAATAATAATAATTAGAAAAAAATTAAATGGTTCTGGAGTTATATTTTCAGCTTTTTCAATGTTCTTCGATGTTCACAAACCTGTTCAGATAGGTTGATATTTACAAATGACTCTTCAGAGAAGTATGTACATGTTTCTGATCTGTTTTGACAAACCCTTATGAGACGGAAGAGACGGAACATGCTTGCATCTAACTTAATGCCAACTGGGGCACGGGCTGTTGACTCTTTCCCACAAAGCTATGTATTGTCTTGGGTAAATATATTTCTTTTAATATGATGTAACCAGAAGCATCTCCTGAATACTCTTCTCTTCCCAGGAGGAAGAGGGTCTTATTGAAGATCATCTTGATGTATGCTCTCTGAGGAAAACATTGTTCAAAGTTGTACTCCTAGCGGAGTTTTGAACTTTAATAATAATTTTGTTGTTTGGTGATGCCTTCTCCAACTCTAAATTAAATCAGATGTATTCCCTAGGAGATAATTTGCTTGAATTATTTTCCTTTTGAATAGGAAATAAAAACATTTATGATCAACTCTTAAATGTCTCATTTTCCCTCTGGCTTTATGGTGAAGATGAACGTGAATAGGAATACTAGTCATTCCTCAATAATAATTGAAATAAATTCCCATGCCCCCCTCCTCTTTGGCTGAACACTTCCAACCTTGGACTTTTTTTTTTCTCAGAGTGTTTTATAACTATTGTTCTCTTGGTTTGTCTGCTTTTGTTGCTGAAAGTTAGAAAATGCAGGATTTAAAACTTTCTTTCTTGTGTCTATGGATAGCCATAAGTACATGCTGTTTGTTACAGCACTTTTAAGGGCGCATGCTCTTTTTGTGCCTAATGAAGCACTTTTTACCTATATTAATCCACGCAGATTTTAAATTCCCTTACAAAATGAATGCTTGCTTTTCAAAACCCTGTGCAACATAAGAGTGTAAGTTAGTTGCAGGACTCATCAGTCAGAAAAGGTACTGTCCTCCTGCTGCTGCTTAGGTCTGTGCAGAAATCTGGACTAGCTTTACGAAGTTTTGTCCTCCTTCAGTGTCTTGTTCCTCTCTTTTTGTTGTGAAATGGATCTCAGATTTCGTTTTCACCGTTTTATGTGTGTGTTTTTTTTTCTCTGTTGCGCACACACACATACACTATTGAATAATAAATGCCAGTATGAAAACAGTCACAGAAACGTATTGGGCATCTAAACTGATCTGGCCAAGAGAGGAATTCTACATATGAGCAAAGCTCACTTAAAATAGTATTTAAGCCAAATATTTATGTGCAATGCCTAGGAGATATGTTGTTGGCCTATATTTGCTTTAACTTTACTGCACTGTTCTTCAGTAGCTCAATTACTGAGCCCTCTTTCCTCTACCTGCACAGAATTTGTTCAGAGAGGTCATGGTTAATACTTCAAACTCTGAGGTAGCTTAATGGAAATACTGCAAAGTTTGATTTTTGAGGGGTGGACCCAGGCCGAGTGAAGGTAGATAAACAGGCAGGATAGAGAGGAGGCAAAAAAACAGGCAATTATTTTGTAGCTGCCAAATCCTATACAAATTTAGTTCAGCAACATTTTTGTGGCATAAGCAAATTGTCCTTCTATGCTAGCTAGATCTATCATAAACAACACATTTAAATGGCTAATACTCTCCTTTCATGTTTGTTTTTACAGGTCAGTCAAATTCAAATAGCTTCTTTTTTGGTTTTCTGCCCCTTCCCTGCCATGTTTTCAGTGCCTCTGTGTTATTCTGTGCCTCCATGTCAAACAAAGTGCTGGTGGAAACTCTCTTGCCTTCTGCAAATCTCACAGCTGTGATGCGCAGTCACTGCCCCAGTCTGTTCAACCCCAATGAAATACTAGATGGAGTGGAATTAGGTGGCATGAGAGGGTTTTGCTCAAGTACAGTATAGCATTTAAGCCCTGTTTCAACATAAAATGTCTTAGTGCTGTTTTAAGGATGATTTGGATAGCTATAATTAAAGATCAGTTTCACCTTCAGCTAGCAGGTGAGTGAATTCCCCTGAATAAGAATCTTCCTCCATGCTCTTTTACATGGTCACCAGCATCCAACTTTGTAAATTTTGCACTGTTGGAGTTACTCTTTGGTTTGAGAAAATCCTCTTGAAGTCGTAAGGATCTGAACACAAAGGCAAGAACAGTGCAGCTGAGGTAAAGAGGCTGCCAGTGCGAGACAGTAGAGAACCAGTTTCCATGTGATTGTTTTGGGTTTATGAGATTTCTGTGCTTCTTTTATTTTACTTTGCGCTGCTGAAGTATTCCACAGACGGCTAACTCCCACAGGATGGTTACGAGGCTATCCTTGGTATACTTTACAAACAGACTGAAAAGTTGAATGATTTGTCCACAATCTCCCCATCTCTCAGCATCTATGTTAAAGCATGGAATGAAATCACAGTCTGATTTAAAAAAAAAAAAGTCCCATGCTCTTTTGTGTGCTCTCCGTAATGAGTGTGCTGATCTGATTTCAGTAGCTACGAGCTTCTCTGGCTTTCTCTATCAAGTTCCACTGGTACAACTGCCTTGGGATGCATCTGGGTTCGATTCAGTCACATTGCGCAGTGATAAGGGTTACATGCAAGTTGATCAGAAAGTATGTGGCTAGTAAACACCAGATTCCACCTTTCCTGAATGATTAGCTTGCTTTTTGAAGTCCTAATGATTTTAATTTGGCTTGGAGTCAGTGACTAAGAGTATGCAAAGCATTAGCCAAAGCACCTATTTATTTATTTAAATTTTATCAGCACATATTTCTTCAAAGAAGAATACCTATCTCTTTGTCTAAGCCCTTTTTAATAAATATCTAAATATTTAACTAACAAGTAAATCTGCTTAAAATCTCTCTATTGTGTCACAGATGGCAGCAGTTAGTAGAAACAGGTTTTTTCCTTAGTTAATATGGTTTACAGAGTATTCCTGGCTTATGAGAGTGATGTTGTCTCTCGGTTTCATTATTTTTTTCATTTCAGATTTAAAAAAAGTAACAGGGCTTGTTTTCCCTATGCTTGTTCTGTCTATTTTCATAACACAAGTTGTTTTTTATTCCCCAAGAAAGGATATGAATAGCTTAATGATTTGTTTAAAATGTGAATGGAATTCTTCTAGACACAAATGGCGCTAACTATCTGTTCATCTTCTGGACTTGGCTGTTTTAAACTTGTCAAGGAAGAATAAATTTTTCCTTTCTCCCCTCCCAGGTTCTTTGGAGGAGAACGAGTGTCCGTGTTTGTGGTTGTTTCAGATACTTGCAAAATAGAATTCAAATACTGCAGTAATATAAAAAAAAAAAAAAAAAAAAAACTCCACTTTTTTATTATATTTCTTTACTGGCGAGGGAGATAGGGAGACACCATTTAACGACCATGCCTCTTGGTTTGTTTTTGTTTTTTTGGGATGGAGTGGTTACATAATCTAGTGCTGAAAAAAAAATATTCAAGGAACCAGAAATCCCCTATGATGTGGCAGCCCAATTTAATTATTATATAGAATTGTGTGCGATAGTTGAGCTTATTGCATTGTTAAGGAAGCTGTCTTTAACTCTGACTTACTGTAGTTTATGAAAGCTGGCGATTAAATTTAAATTTACAATGAATCCTTAGTCCTATCCCATTTAATTTGAATTCACTAAGTATACTGAAAAACCTGCATATGCACCAGTGTACCTGTGCAGGTGAAATACTGCATCTGTTGAATATTAAATTACTGTATATTGTGCTGTGCAACATGAACAGTATTTGAATGTTTTCCACTAGCACTTTCTTCAGCTATACACTGAACAGTCTGGGTAATCGCGTGCAAGAAAATCATGGTATGTGCTGGGTGCTCAAAGATACCAGCTTTTGACAATTGCGAATAACTTCTTGTAGGTTTCTGGGCATACAATTTATAAAATAGGCTGTAAGTACGCTGGTACTGCTCAGTTGAGTTACTCTACACTCACATGCGATATACTGAATTGAAGCAGAAGTTAAGCGGTGGGAGTCTTTCCCCTGGTGCTTGGTCCTTGGTGTCAAACAACTCCACAGAGATCTCAGCAGCCTGTAATTTTCGCACTAGTGCAGCCGAATGGATCAGCTCAACTGCCCTACATCCTATGTTGAGTCTTCAAAGGGGGTCCAGTCCGCCTGTGGGTTCTGCTGAGCTCTTGGCCATTAAGATGCTTTGCTTTAATGAGTGGCACAGTCAAATTGCACATTTGGAAATTTCCTCCCAGGCCTTGAAATTTATCTCCAAGCTTATTGGAGATCCTTCTTTCAAACATAAGTTTGGAAACTGTTTCTGTTATTTTGGAAGTTGTCCTCATAATACCTTTTATTCATTTCTTTCCTGAAATCAACAGATGTAGCCTTTTAGATTTTTTTATTTTGTTTTCTTACAAGTATGTACACCACAATTATGGCTTTGGTTGCGAGTCCTTGAAGTCCCTGTGTTGTGGCAATATCTTTTTCAACAGTGTGCCATGTGTAGTCAGTTCTTTGTTTACATAAGAACAAAATATTTTCTGAATTACTTTTTCTCACATAACCTTTTTTTTTTTCAACTTCACTGCTCCTACATATGGACTGGAGCAATGAACTTGTAGAGTGAAACCCAAATCTCTTTCTTGAGTCAATACCATTAATTTATAAGCCAGTGAAGTATCTGAGTGTATTGCATTTGTCAATATTGACTTTCTCCTGCTATTGTGTTTCTCGTTCTCTTAGGTTAGTTTAGTTGGACCTGAAGCTCCTCTGGTCTAGACTTACCTGCATGTTTTTGTGTCGTTTGCAGCTTTGTCACTTCTCTGCTACCTCCTTTTTCTGATGAAGAACAGATACGTAGCTACTGCAGAGTGCTCTGTTAGCTACCAGTTCCTACCCTTTCAGCTTTCCAAACAGCAAAAATGTGTTGTTTACTTCTAATCTTTGGTTTCAACCCAAATTCTTTAATAATTTTTGTCCCTTGTAGCATAACTGTTTAGTTACACCAAACACCCTTCTGGAAATTCGTATAAAATGTTCCTCCCTTACTCTTCATCTGGTGCGTTAAGAATTTTATCGGATTTATGAGGTACAATTTCCTTTTGCTAAAATCATGGTGAACAAATTCTACCTCTGATCTGTGTGTCTTCTGCTTGTGTTTTAAAGATTGTTTTGTCTAAATCGCTATCCTGTCTAAAAATATATATGCTAGTCTAAAAGGTCCCTGAATAATCCCCTAAGGCTCTTCAAAATATAAGTGCAATATTTGCTACCACGCAATCCTGAAATAGTCACTAGTCTGACAGTGTTTTCTTACAGGTTCAATCAGCGTATTCTTAAATTCTTCTAATGGTTTTGACTGTGTATATCCTCTGTGGCATACTGACTTAATGCCTTTTTAATTTCTCTGTGATTTTTTCCTTCTCCCCTCCTTTTCTTGGGTACCTATGTCCCTTGTAGCATCTCATCTTCTTTATCTAGAAAGAATAGGTTATGGGTAAGTATCTTTCTAGTATGTTGCTGGCAAAAAAGCGATGTGAGAAATTGTTTATCTTTTCAGCAACACCCTCAATTTCTTTAATTACATCTTCACCTCCTCTAATCCGAAAGACCTACTTATTCTCCTTTAACTGTCTTGGTGGTTATTGCGTGGTTTATACCTACAGCTGTTTACTTCAGAGCCCATTTTAGGCTGCTTCTTTCGTTCTTACACAATGAATCTGATAATCTGCTTTGTTGGCTTCACAAACATTGTATTTCCATATTCTGCATAACTTTGCATTGAATTCCTATAGGTAGAATGGCTGTAGGGCACTCTAAAATTGTACAACAGGTCTATAAACTAAAAAAGTGCCATGCTTGTTTGAAGAGGATATATATTTCATTTTCAGGATACAGAATTCATTCCCCTTTTGCTTATAGTCTCTAATATTTGCTTTTTAATTTCTTATGTTAATAAGTGGATTTCTGCTGATTTAACAGGTTTTAGAAGCTGGAAGACTAAAAGAATATGGTGAACCTTACATTTTGCTGCAAGAAAAAGATGGCTTGTTTTACAAAATGGTGCAACAAGTGGGCAAGACTGAAGCAGCTTCTCTGTTTGAAACAGCAAAACGGGTAATTTTAGAAGTGATAATTAAGTTTGTCTCTGCACTTTGTTTATCACAAGTTAGCATATTCAAGGTTACAGTAGGCATTCCACTATATTTAAGAATCTGTTGGCTTTGCCAGGCTAAGCCGTCATTTTTTGAGCGTTTTTTAGTGGGATACGCACAGGCTTCCAAACGATAAGTGTGTTTATATACTGAGTTGAAAGACTATTTGGATTTCTTGCATCCTTATGTATGTACACACACTGGTACGTGTAAACAGTATATGACATACGCACCTGTGCTGGGCATGTGTCTTACAAAAACGTGCTTTAAAAACATGTTAAGGCTGCAGAATACAGCATTTAGTTCTCTTGTGTCTGTATTTTCTATAAGGCCCATCCAGAGTTAATTTGAAGTTCAGTGCCAGTACATTATATTATGGTCACTGGGGGTGTGATCAGTGTTATATTTTTTTTTTGCTTTCTCTTACTTCATTCTTGTACCCTTGCTTTGTTCTGCACATAGGATGAATAGCGCTCAATTAAGAAACAGCTGTTGAATGTTTTGTTGCCTCCTTGTTCCTTACAAGGCTCTGCCTGATTTACTGCTTACTATTCAAATCCTACTCTTGAGTATAGAATTATTAATGTAATTGTGAGCATTCCTCTGGCAATCAAAGTGTTTAAGAAACATCAATGGATTAATTTTCATAATATGCCTCTGAGGTGAGGCTATATCATCTTCACTTTTCAGATTGAAAGCTGAAGCAGAGATAAGAAGATTAAAAAAAAAAAAAAAAAAGAAAAAATGACCTGTGATCGAGGAACTCATTTTGAATAGCTTTTGGCTTGTGTTGTTTTTTTTTCTTTTGTGATAATTCAGTGCACGATATGTCCAGAGCAAGGTTATATTTTTCTTTCTGCCAATGAAGTTTCGGCATTGCCTCAGCGGAGACTTGCAGTGCTTGGTTTAGGAGCAACTTGATCCATATTCATGTAACTTTACTTAAGTGTGAAAGGAAGATACAGATATTAGGGTTCTAGTGACCTAAGAGAGTTTCCACACAAGAGGCAAAGGTCTTAGTCTGTCCTCTAGGCTTTCTTCTCCTCAAGCTGGTTGGTGCGCACATAAATGGTGACACAAATTGCGAGCTCTTTCCTGGGGAGAAAAAGGAGAACACTAGGAAGGAAGCAACATGTAAAGGCAGGAAACAAAATGGCAAGTGCCTTGGCTACTTCTTAGTAAAAATAGACAAGAAATAGACCCTTCTGGCAAGTTGGAAAAACGTGAAAAATTGTGCAGTCCTGGAGGTTGCGTGCTCAGGTATTGAGGGTGGACATTTTGAAGATCAGGAATGCGGTCTCTGTGTCTGTTCACACTCAGTCTTCTTTTTGTTTTTATACCTACTAAACAATTTTATTTTTTTAAAAGAATTTTTCAGGTGAAGCTTTGCAGCTGAGAGCATACACTATAAATTCTTGTATGGCACTGATTGCAGAACTTGGGAAACAGCTTTGTCCTTAACTGGACGGCATGACTCCTGCTGTCCTTCTCCATTGCTGCAGTGTTGTTTCTTTTATTTTATCATTAACAGGAATGGGTTAGATGTGTTTTTTGTGATGTGTATGACAATCTGGAGGTGAGGTAAATGCTGTTTAGAAAGGTGGCTTTTAATTCGTGAGGCCAGTATTTGTCTGCAAAGTGAAAGCCAGCTTCCTAGGACTTGATCCTTGCAGTGGCTAGAGGTGAGGCCGTTCAGCTGTCATGCACAGAGGTTTAGCCATGTCATGCTGTCTCCCCTTCCTTCTCTGCAGCCCTCCCCAATTGCACAACTGCACTCAAAGATAATTCAAAATATATAAAAATAATTGCCTGATGTTACTTGCCCATATAGTCATCTGCAGTTACCACATCAATGTTATGTGATTTTGTACAGGAAGGGAAGAGATCCAGGAACCAGTCTCTGCTGAAATGTGGTTTGATGAAAAAGTTTGCTAACTCCCAGGCTAGAAGGCAGATACAAGCTTTAGCATCTGCCAAGAATGCAAAGCATGGTGCTTATCCACACTCAGCCCAAAAAAATGGGAATCGAGAGACTATATCTCCATTCAGCAGCTACCCAGAAGCACAGTTACAGCTCTTTCTGTTTAAAGGACTTGGACATAATTCCAGGATTTTGTTACTGGTGCCCCTTGTGCTTCATGCATACGTTCAGAGAAGTTGCTTAGTCAGAAGAGCTGATTCTGGGGGCTGCTCTTTTTCCACCAGTGAGTCTGCTGCATGTACTGCTGGTCTCATACATTCCTCCTGCGGTTACTAAGAACTGTTTTTATGAAGAACAGCTTTTTTCTGTTGCTGAAAAACAGCATGCTGCACATAAAAAGAAGTGGTAATATGGCAAATATACATACTTCTCAAAAGGCGTTACAGGAGGCTGCTAAGTCAAATGGCTTGGAACGTGGCCATGCCTTGACAATGGCTGTGTGATTTATTGCACCTTGGACCTGAAGCTTGTGCAGAACAAACTTGGTAACAAGAGCTTTTCTTTCAGTAAGGTGAGACTTTAAATACATTTTCTGGAACAGTATGGCTTCTGCATATGTCCTTTAGGTGCAAATAAGAGAGGCTACACACCTCAAATCGGAAGACTAACTTGGGACACCTTTGAAAAAAATTCCTGGGAAAAAAAAATCATGGTTATCACAGCCAAGCATTGAAAGATTTAACTCTTCAGGATCACCACACTTGCTGAAAACTTAGCTCAGGCTTCTGAATTGATCCAGGCTTGCTCATTGCATGTCTCTTTTGCTCACTCAATATCCCAGATTTGTGTGCAAATATGAAAGAAAGCAACGCAGACAGTGCTCAGACTGGAGACTGTTGAGAATATTGTAAGTAGCCTACGAGCTGCAGTGGAGTTGTGCTAGGCATCAGGAGACCGCATTTCTGTCTTGGTTCAGTTTACAAGAAGCTTATTAGGAGAAAATCCTGTGGGAAAGTGAGAAATTAAAACAGTTAAAAAACTGCTCAGTTATTCAGATTGAAAAAAAAAAAAACCAACCAACCAACCAAAAAAAAACCTTGGTATGTTCTCCATGCTGCTGTCAGCACAGGGAGGCTTTTCCACAAGCTTTGGTGGCATCAGGATAGGGCCTTTTTTTTGTTTTGATCAATCAGTTTTTAAATACTTTGAGGGAAAAGTGAGAGTGATTTTATTTTAAAGCTCTGACAGATGTGTAAATACTAAAACACTAGGTGTTATCTGACCGCAGTGATTACTTACAAGAAGGTTGCAGCTCTGCTGGCAGTGGAAGAGGCTTTATACGAGACTCGAGCATTGGTATCTTGAGGGATTGGGCTCAGGTGAAGAATTGCAATGAGACAGTTGAAAAGCAGCTGCCATTTCATTAGGCCTCTAGTAATATGCCAAGGTTTTCTGTTAACTCGGAAAACAAAATCACACTCAGAAGCTACGTTAGAAGTATGCTGGAGTTTTGTATTTTAAACTGCGCAAAGGACGGGAAAACACCACTGAGGCTGCAGGCTCTGCGGTGTGAGTGCTGCGGGCACCCCAATAACTCCTCTGTTGCATCCCATCGGCGCTGGTTCCTGAGGAATGCCTCCACCAGTCCTCCCAGTCCTGCTGTTGGCTCAAATCACACCTTAATATTCTCCAGAAATTCTGGAGATACGCGTATCCCGCGTTAGTGTGTGTACACAAAGGGTGACAGTGGTACTTACTGGGGTGTTTCCATGGAACAGCTATTTCTCTTTTATCCCCCACGTCTTCTACGTGCATTCACACATACGAAAAGGACATTATTATCAAACAAGCCAAACTTTGTTGACAACGCTCTCGAATACAAATTGGAGAAATATTTCATAAGCTGTAGTCAGAGCAGTATGACTGTGAGACCCAACTCATGACATGTGTCAGCTTCAGAAAGATAGTGTATTTTCTGTTTTTAAAGGCTCAAACAAAACTTTTCACATTCTTCTTTGAAAAAAATGCATTTGAAGTCCTTTTTCACCCAAACACATTTTTAGATAAGAGCACACAAGTCTTGACATTATTTCATTTTGTTATGCGCATCTGTCAAGGAACAGAGATATGATACAGCTACTAAAAACTGATGATTGTGGAACAGTGAAACTTGACAGCATTTCATTTCCTTTATGTTCTGATTATACATTTATCAGGAAACCTGTATCTCTTCTAGTTCAGCTAGAAATTGGTAGAATTCAAGAACTCAAAGGCTTGGCAAAGAACTGTCCTATTATTTGGTATCATCTTACATTTTAGAGAAGTTGCTTGGTTGAGTCATTGTTAAAGCTTTTGCTTCTTCTTTCATTATTGTGGCTCACTATCCAGAGATCACGTTTCTATAGGCCCTATAACTGCTCTGCAGCACAAATTAAACGCTGGGATATTTCATACATACACCTCGAAGTTTCAATGGTTGTCAATCATAGTTTGTAAAATATAGGGATTACAACCCGATATTAACATCCGAATCCATTGTGCTCATTTTATGTGTGAAAATGAGAAACCCTTGTGCAGACGCAAGATTTCACAGCTTCTTTGTCAGCCTGTTTTTAATTTATCTCCATGTTTTGAGCTAGTAAAATGGTTTTACTTATCGGTTTAATGTAAAGCGATAAAATATATCTATTGATCTGAATCACCAGGATTTGAGTGGATCTACAGGTTGTGTGGGGTTTTTCTTAGACTTTGTTATAATAAGATCATACAGTAATTTTACTAATTTTTCAGTGACACACAGTTACCGAGTACTCCTAACCTGAAGTTCCTGTTTGGATTCCTTAGGGGCATGTATTTATCTGTTCTGTGTTTATCTCCAGAAAGCGTGTTTTAAACTCAAAGATGTTTCAAGTTTAATAACATGCAGAATCTGCTGTTTTCCCTAGGTTTACTTCAGTAAGAATTATCCAGAAGTTGTTCAGAACGGCCAGCTTGCTGCAGACTCCTCGCTGGATCCTTCCTCAGGATTATGCATCACTGAAACTGCACTGTGACTCCTGATAACCACGATTGTTTTCCATGGAATGTAAAGCTGAGAACATCCAAACTCTCGATGTTTTCAAGGGTCAACGGGAGAGGAAAGGGAGGGGGCGATTCTTTGCACTGGACATCCTTTCTATTTAATACTGAGAAGAAAATCTTTGCTGTCCCTGTTTGTTCAATTTCAGTGCAATATGTTTTCCTTTCCAGATATAATTATGTTTGTATTGCCAAGGAAATTAGGAAGGCTCAGTTTTTATTTGGAAGTTTATTTAAACAGGTGCAGGACACCTAACAGGTCTAGGGTGCATATTTGGAATTTGTTAAAGCAAAAGATCGGAACGTATCCCTTTTCTCTTTCAGAGATATTTTGAGAGCAATCAAAAACAAATTTTTTTGAGCGTCACTTTACCTTGACAGCTGTGCCTAAGCAGTAGATTTGGTAGCAGACATCTTAGTTGTTTAATGCGGCTGTCTTTCTACCTGTCATAAGTTGTCATGCAGGTTGATAGAAAAAAGAATTGAACAAGCCAAAAATACTTTTCCTTTTTGATAGCAAAAAGTACTATATACTTATTTTTTTGATAATTCAAGTAGTGCTGTTCAAGATGAATGTAAATACAAGTTTTATTTTGCTGAAATCCAAATGCTGAAAAAATCAATCTCCATCTTCTATACTCTAGAAGAAAATTACCACATTTGCACTGAAGAAATATTTAAATAATTTAACATACATTCCTCTTTTTATCCAGGTTATCAAAGAAAAAAAAGTATTAAAATAACTTGAGGAAATCTTTGAATGACATGTCATTATACCTAAATACCATGTAGTACAAAGTTATCTCCAACACAACACATTGAAATGTATACGTTATTTGCATTTATTGTGCCTTAATATTTGTGCCTTCAAGCCAAAGCTGTAACTGCAGGGTACACAACAAATTCATTAAATACATGTTAAAAATATTTAGCCTTAGTATATTTAAAATTTTGCATCAGGGGATCTGTTGAACTCGAGCTGTTTGAAGTTACCATCCTACTGGAATGGGTAGGAAGGTACAACCTGTAGATTTGAATGGCTGTTGCTAATAGCGAGGAGAATGCAGTGAGAGAGGGATTCTGTATTTGTAAGTTATGTCCTGATTTAGCAAAGCACTTTAACATAAAGGCACTATTTCCCTACATTACAAAATCAAGCAAGTGCTATGCTGCTTCAGATTTTTTTCATGTTTAGTGAGATAGCTACCCTTTGAGGTCCAGTACCAAATAAATCTATTCATCTTACTGTTTAAAGTAAGACACTAAAAAGCAACACATCTCTTCAGGACACAGAAAATACCGTGCTTTACAAAATGTATTGAAGATGCTTGCATTACCTTTGTAAGATAAATGTGATTTACCCGATGTTCACCCAGCAGTCCAAAAGTAAGGCAAACGCAAATGTTTCTCATTTCAAGCTGCTCTACCAGCAAATAACTGACTGAAATACAAAATTACTCTCTCCTTGTTGAGATCTAAATTGAGGCCAAAGCCTGTGCCTGAGGACTGGGGCTCAAGTAGGACTTTGTCCCGTGTAGAAGTTGGTGGCAAGGGGCAGAATCATCATTCTCCTGCTGCAGCAGCTTCCCTGCACGGGGCTCGCTGTCCTGCTGTGAGGTACTGGGAGAAGGGGGAGGTCTTCTTACTGCCTCCACTACCACCAGCTGGGGTGGAGGGGGAAAAAAGACAAACATTGGGTGTCTGGCTTGCTGCTATCATCCTCCTGTAATGTTAGCAGGAAGTTACAAAATGAAATGCTGCTGCCCCTAGCTTGCTTTTGGCAGGTTCAGACACTTCTGTGGGGTGCAGCTGACTGCAACAAATGTCTTTGAGATCAGTGGAATTGGACTTTGTGCAGTGATGCATAACACGAGTCTTGTGCTAGGTCTGGTGCTAAATAAAAGGCAGTCAGGGAACAACGGCGTGTCCCCAAAGCCGAGCAGCACAGATTGACTCATGTAAGCAGCAAGCTCACAGCTAATTCTTAGAGCACACCAGCCACGTCCCCTTTTCTCTACCACTTTGCCCTTGGTCTTCGCTGGACTTGTACGGTCCCCTTATGTTCCTAGCACACATTTATCATCCAGTGTGTGCTGTTACCTTTTCTTTTCAATTCAAATCGTCTGAAATAAGGACAGGTCTATTCTGCAGCTCAGTAGAGTGGGGTTTGTCTTGCGGAGGTATGTGAAGATGTAGAGAAGTGTTTGACTGTGTAAAGTCACGTGGGATAATGCTGGGGGACTCTGTAGCGTGAAGAAAGCACAGCCTGCCGTGCTTGTCTGTAACTGCCTTTTGGAAGGGATCCACGGCATGAACCATGTCCAAACTCTGCTCGAGCATTGAGGAGAGATCCAGCTGGAGTGCGCCAAAACAAAGCTGGAGTGGGCCGACTCCAGGTAGCACAGACAGGTAACAAGGGCTGGCGCCTGAGCTCGTGTGCTTTCCTTCTTTATTGAGCAGTTTGGACATTTTCACAGGGTCTGGCTGTGTGCTACGATGCTGAATTCTTTTGATTTCTAAATAGCTCTTCCGCGAGAATAAGTATGACACTAAGACCTCTAAACACTCTTAAGAGAACAACACATTCTCCTGGCCATATACCTTGGTTTTAATTTTTATCAAAATCAAGGAGATGTGCACGCGTAAACCAAGGGTATAATTACAGTTTTCGTTCATTTCAGCTCTGAAATGAATCTATGGGAAGTTGTATGTCAGAGCAGAACTCCAAAACGCTGGCTGCTGCAGACTCGCTGGTATGAGACCCTGACAGATCTAGCTATCAGTCTAGGAGCTAGAATTAATTTGATCCTGTAGCTTTCTGAATGCGCACAAAAAAAATGCAAGGAATCTCTGAAAATGCTGATTCTGCTTCTTCACGTGTTTTGACAGGACATTACAAGCTGTAGGTATCAAAAAACAAATTTTTAAAAACACTTGAAAACCATTCACTTCTGAATAGAGCAACCGATAGCGAGTCATCTGTGCCTGTTGTTGCCTTTATGCCCATCTTCTTAGTTTAAAGTGACAAAAATGTTTTAATCAGATTTTTTTTTGTTTAGATTTTGTTTGTTTTTTGTTGTTGAGAATTTTTTTTTTGTGTAGATGACTATTGTGAAGATTGACCCACCCGTTTAATTTTATCCGAACGTGAAAGAGCACCGTACCTGCATGGCCAAACTCAGGTCAGGTATGAAAAAGGCCTTCCTCTGCTGGAAGTCTTGATCTGTTAAACGTACAGATTAGCTCTCCAGCGAGGTGTTTTATGTTTCATTTTAAAGAGAAGTTCAAATGGTTGTAAACTTCCATGTTGCAAAATTTCATGCTTTATTTGGGAATAGTAAAGCTGGTTATTTTTAGCTACATTCCTTCTTGGGGATCTTGGAAAAAGAACTCAGTCTTCTGAGTTATTAAAGCCTTTAAAATGTTTCTTCACCTTGAGGTGCCTTAAAGTATTCCAGAGTCTTATTTCTAACGGGTATAATTTTATGCAGTGATGCTGCAAATCTCCAGTTGTGGAACTGCTGTTTGCTTGGTTTAAAAGTCTAGGAACAGCCTCTACTTCCCATCTAAAGAACAGGGTGGGTTTTTTTCAGACATTAATTTTGGTCTCTCTTTGCTCCACCCCTCCTTAAAGACCACTGGGAGACTCAGTGCCAACGTGGTTCTTAAGAATTGGTTATCTCAGGTTTTGCTTAGTTTAAGGGCAAAATTATGCTCGGTGAGCTGAACCAGAGCTCATTTGCCAGATGGGTGTAGTCTTCTGTTCATACCCCTCTTTGGAAGGCGGCGGACCTTCTTCTGACCAAGATCAGAAATGCTGTTTATTTAAGTGATATTGACACAATTTCTTTTCATTTTCCCAATACGTGCTTGAACTAAGATTGCAGAAAGAACGAGAAGGGGACAAAGGATCCAAACGGTATAGATACTTTACTGAAAATGCTGCTTTTTGTATTAATCTGACCCTTCCAAACATCTCCCTTTGAAGTTTGCCCCCTTTTTTTTTTGAGGGGGGGGGAAAGAAAAATTATTTACTTACATCACCTGCCCTCTGTGAAGGTGATGAGCTTCTGACACTTCAGCAGAAGAATGTGGCTTTCTCTGTATGTTTTACATTGTGTAACATCGCACTGCTTTTTACATTGCTGTAACATCATTTTAACTCTGTTTTTTGTTTTGTTTTGTTTTTTGCATTTGTGTAATAATTTGATTTTTTTTTTATTGCTGCGGAATGGTTTCTGTTGTTGACATTCACGTGACAGCTCCTGTTGGACAATAAAAAGCGTTTCTCAGAAGCGTGCCGCATTCTGTCATCATTGCGGCTGTGTGGGTGAAGGCAGAAACGTGGGGCTGAGCAAAGTACAGGTTGTGCCCAAAAGCTCCAAGCACCTCTTTGTGTCGTTGCCAACTCCGAGGATTGAAAATCCTCCATTATGAGATACGGCACAGAAGAATACATTTCAGCTCATTTTTCACCATTCTTCCGCTGGCTGAGATCTCACAGATCACATTTTCAAGCTTTTTGCCTCAATGGCAGCGACCAAAATGCAATTCCAATAGATTTTCAAAAATCATTATGTGACTTTAAGGAGGAACCCCCGCAGTGGCAAAAGTACAGATCAGAGACGGTCTGTGCCTCAAACAGCTAACGAGCTCAATGGGCTGGATAAAGTTAATAGACGCAGAAGTGAAGTGGGTTAGCAGCACAACTCCAAAATCTGGTGTCATCTCTCAATCCTTTACCTCCGAGTTTGTTAATTTAACAAGATGCTGTAAAACTACTCATTTCTGAAAACTGCTCCAAGTTTCTCCCTAGATCTACTAACTCTCAAGCACTTGTACATATAATCATGATGCAGTTCCTACTACAAGATCAATTGTGCATTTGTCAGTAATCCCCCAGGGTAGCAAGTTCTAGGACTGATGCAATGTAAACTGCCACCTGTCCTTTTATAACGTGGTGCTGGAGTATGTGTTAAAAAATTCTCGTGTTTCTACCAGAAGTCCACCTTGCAACCACAGCGCAGCTATCGTAACCTCGGGATGGTTTTGGCAGGAACATTCGCCGTGGTTAAATGAATCGTGGTCAGCAGCACAACAATTTGGGGGCCAAAGGGGTCCCAGTTCCTCACTGGGGCTGGACGCTGGGGGTTATGTTTCTTCAGGGAAAAGGAAATCCCAGGTTCTGGTCCCGGTTCCAGGGAGTACGCCTGCATTTCATTCAACAACAGTTAGCAGAAATTGCATCAACACCAGGAAGAGCTGGGGACTCTACTCCAGAGCTCCTGCTTCGGAGTATCTCAGGTCTCACCATGCAGCAGGATCAGTTTGCTTTTGCCACCCACCAGGCTGGGTGGTGGCAGCCGAGACTCCAGCTCCCACAGCACACAGGCCTGTTGTTTGCAGAGTTGGTGCTTTAGGACCGAGGCTGCCCTACAAAAGGAAACACATTTCTTCTGCTGCCTCCCTGAGGACACTGCTGCCCTCAGTGCTGCGATTCCCAAGTGGACGTCTGCTTTAGGACGGGCTGCTCGATGTACCCAGAAAGTCCTACTGCAGCTGCTCCTCGTGCAACATCGGGCTGAACCTCCCCATAGATCAAGGTTTTCCGTATAATCAGTAAAGCTCCTAGCAAAAGAGCTCTGTAATACTACCTGAAGCCTATGCCTTAACTATACCCAGAGAAAAGTTCCCAGTTTACACTGTCTAAATTACCTTATTGCGGCCAAGGACACGTGTATCACCTGGTCACTCCAACATGTGAATTTGATACGTGTGGTAGGGCTGTAGGATCGTGTCAGACACATGAGACTTACAAATAAACCATGGTTTTCTGTTTTGTTTTGTGTGTGTGTGTATTCTTTGTTTTTGAGGTTTTTCGAATTGCTATGAGAAATTAAGGTGCGGGGCAGTGAAAAATAGTTCCTTTTGTTTAATTCCGGTAAATTTTGTACCTTCAATCACAAATAGGAAATAAAAGAGGGACTTATCCTGAGCCTGAAGCCTGAAGAAAACGAATCTTGCAAGTATTCTCGCCAGCTGACATTCTTCACAGAGCTCTGCATTTTCCAGAAAAGAACCATAATTACCTTTTATAACATGAAATTGAATTGGGTGGGAAATACAGCCTAAGAATTATTAGTTAAAGTTTCACTGTCAACAAGAGCTTGCTCTTGAATATTACAAGCCCAGATTTTCTTTCTAACATAAATGCCAGGCATGAATAGGGCAAGTCGTGCTGTACAACTTTCTTTTGGAAACATTGCCAGGACAGCAAAAAAGAGGATTTCTCCCCTACCTCCCTGCCAGGCTGAGAGATTAGCTAGATTTTTTGTTCATTCTGTACTGGCAAGAAGACCACATTGTACCCAGAATATGGACCACTCGGTGCTTTGGTTGATTTAACATGTATGCACTTTTGCAGAGTAGTGATTTCCGCAAGTGGAGTTATGCAAGTAATTCACCGTGAGTCATTCATGCAGTGAATTAAGTAAGTGCCTCTTCCCACAACCAGGTCATCTCCTGACAATCATTGCCTTTTTTTTTTTTTTTTTTTTTTTTTATTTTGAATTACTCAACAAATCCTTTTGCAATTACTTTTAAGCATTCTGCGAAGATCACAAATAAATGTAGGTATGTGGTTAATGCTTATACAGATTTCTGAGTAATATTCATAACAGATCAGAGAAACTGCGTGGTGTTGTCTCTGCATCAGTGGGTGTAAATGTCCGTACTCGTGAATTTAAAACTTTTACATTTGTTTTTGGGCCTGCACGTGTGTGTTCATTTCTGTGGGTATCCATGTCAGTAGAGCTGGGTTTGCTTGAACGGCGTGTCACGTCATGCAGACACATCGGCACAGAAGGGAAGCAAATCTGCATTTTTTAAATAGTTTTATGGAAAAGGCTCTGCTTCCATTTCTCGCAGCAAATGACAGAGGCGATCACGGCCTCGAGAGAGCATGGAGGTGCTGTGACTGGGGGAGACGGCGATGAATTGCCTGTGGTCCATGGGGACGGGGAAGAGCATTTTGGAAAGTGCGGGGCCTTGAAGGAGCCTCACTGCTCTGTGTTCGCCTGGGTCAGGCCTTTGTGTATCGGGGTGTTTGTAAGAAGTTGCGACAGACGCTGTGCAGAACCCGTTGCTGAAAGCAGAAAGTGAAAGGCCCAGCGCTGCCAGCTGAAGCCTGCTCCCCGCGGGTGCCATCCTCAGGAGTGCACGGACAGGGCTGGGCCCGCTGGGAGGCATCGGGGGGGCTCCTTTTGGCAGAGGCAGAGCCCTCCGCATGGGAGACATTGCTCAGGAGAGCTCCCCAGGGCGTGAGGGGAGCAGCAGCCAGGCCTCCCTGCCAGGCCCCAGCATGGCAGACCAGGTCGCTCCTTCCTCCTCTCCGGAGGCCGCTCGCTGGGGCAAAGGCTGGGCTGTGGGGAAGGTGCAGGCAGTGCTCACAGGGACCTCCTAATGGCTGGGTTAATTGGCTAATGGGGATTCCTTTGCTGCAGTGTAATGAAGGCGAGCGCAGCGATTACTTAACAGAGGGACATGTAGATCTCTGGGAGATGGCTTTGCTGGGCTGCCAGGAGTAATGGCAACAAACCAGTCCGAGCTGCTGATGCTGTTGTCACAGATTTACCAGAAAGGCTGCTTTTCCCTCCAGCTTTTTTTTTTTTTTCTCAAGAGGCGATGATCCTTTCCCTGAAACTGGTATTGAGGCAAACTTCTATCACGTATTAATATGCATAATGTGCTTTTTTTTTTTTTTTTGTGCCTTCTCCTTGCTGGTGAGAGTTGCCAGGCTCAAATGATATTTAAGCCCTGTTACTGTAACTGTGGCTACTGTTGTTGGTAGCTGTTCAGGGCTTTCATTTGCCCATCCTGAGGGGACTGTAATAAAGACTGGCCCCTGCTGTTAAATTGTTTGCATAATTCCTTTTTTTTTTTTTTCTTTTTTTTTTTTTTTTAACTGAGAAAGTTGATCTTACACTGGGAGAAATATCAGCCCCGCTAGAGTTTTAACACCTAATCGTATCATAACTGAAAGAGTCACGAGGCTTTCTTAAAAGCTGAATGTGTTTCTCTTCTCTAATCCATTGCCTTGAAGTTTAGGAAAGAGCTGAATTTCCCACTTTGATTTATCTGGACTGCGCTTAATCCCGAATTTTGGTGAGGAGTTGATTTATTGTCTAACATCAGGGAGGGTACATTAATTCCCTGCCTGCCACCCAGCATGCCCGTTTGGGCAGAAAGAAACCTCCTCTGCTGTAGGTAGGATCAAAACCAAGGGGAATAAACTCAACTGAAGTGCATGTGTCCAGGCAGCTTTTCTGGAAAACTCAACTCGACTGCCACTTAACCCTGCCATTGCCTGAAAGCCCTAGAAATACCTTACTCACCTTAGGGCTTACACAGGTGCTAAGATCCACATTTCTTTGTACCTCCAGCGCTGACAAGGGTTGGCAGCCTGTTGCCTGACTCCTACCTAAGCCTTCCTGGCAGGAAGAAACCAGGTATTTCTTTGTTTAGGGGCTTGCTGGGCCCCTGATAGCTGTGCTTGGAGTCTGCCCATGTGATGAGAGCTGCACGTGTGCACACCCACCAAGTAGATGGGGAAGGGGTGAAGGAGGGTCCCACCATTTCCATGCAGCCTGGGGCAGAAGAAGCGCTCAGCCTGTGAAGAGCAGGCCTGGCCCTCTTCACTCTTCAAGGCTCTGGGCTTGCATTTACTGTCCCCTGGGAAAGTGCCATCAGGGTGAAGGGTGCCCAGGGGGTTGGGAAGAAAGACAGTCCCCACTTGTTGGTTGTCCATACTTGAACACCTTTCCTAGAATCATGGTGCCAAGGAGGGAAGAGAAAGTTGGAGGCTGTAACCATTCATCTGCGTGGAGAAATACGTGACTGCGCCTGCAGTCAACACGCAATAGTCCTTGGACAACAAAAGTCTGGGGAGTGTGAGGAGAGAGCCCAGGGCTCCCACTCCCTTGTGACTGGCCTCAATTCGAGGTTTCGGAGGCATGCACGCGCTCCCTCACTCCCTCCCCTCACCCCCCTCATGAGTCTTAAATTCCTTGCTGCAGAGTGGTGCAGTTTCAAAGCAGGGGTGGAGGATCCTCCGCCCAAGGTAGCCTCCAGCCTGGTTGTTAGGGCACTCTTATGGGATGTGGGAGACATGGGTTTGAACCCCTCGGGCTGAGGCGGGAGAGGAACCCAAGCCTCCCACTTCCTCAGCATATACTTTGAATACCAAGGCATTATATAATAAAAGCTATCACCACCTTTTCTTCTTCCTGCTTTGTTTTTAAAAGACTGATCTGTGTGGAGTCTTTTGAAAGAAAGGGCGTAGGTACCAATCTCCAGGAGAAGATTTCAGACAATGGATCCCAAGCAGACAGGATTGCCTCACTCCAGCCTCAAGGGGCTTTTAGTGCAAGAGAGAATTGCAGATACACCCTTGTCCTCCACTTTTCCTCGTGCTTGAATGTAAGCAGCTGAGTGCTCCCTTCAGGAAGATCCCACTTTATCCTGCGGACTCCTTTAGGTCAAGCTATGAAGCACCCAACTTTCACCATGAGCCATGTAGGTAATCTGAGTGCAGCTCACAAGATGCTGGTGGCCAGAAACCTAGAAATCAGGGTTTTCCATACCTAAACCTCTCCTGAATCTAACCCTAAGTTCTTCAGTTAAATCGGGGTGTCAAATCCAGACAAAACTACTTGCCTCTTTGAAAAAGTGCTGGGGATGGAGGCTAGATCAAGCAGGATGCGCTTGTATAATTGCATAAGCAGGTAAAATAATTTTTGTTGCTTTGAAAACTTTAGCCTGAAAGAGACTAAAAATAAACCTCCACAAGAAGTCTTATTCATTGCAGTCTGTGAAGACTCGTTTGAAACAGTCTGGGCAATCAATTCTGATGTAGCTCTTTGGCTGTAAAAGCCCAGACAGCCAGTCCCAGATGTCTCTTTGATGAAGAATCACACAAAGATTCAAGTTTCCATTGCTCTGATCAAGCAAAATGTCCCCTGCCCTGACTGAGGGGGAAGAGCTCTGTGCTTCCCAAAGCATAAATGCGTTGCACATGGTGCCTATTAATCAATGGAATCAAGTCTGGATCAGCATCAACTCTTATAACTTGTACTCAGCGGTGAGATTATACAAATAAAGCTTATGCAAACGCAATTTTGCAACCTTGGAAAGTGTGTGTGTAACCTGTTCTTAAAACATTCCACCTATGGAAATCCATTATTCCCCCCCTCATTTTCTAGGCAGAAACCTCACTCTAGAGGGGATGAGGCCAGCAGCAGGGTCTTCATGAAAGATTGACATTTTTGGCTTATTACAAAAAATACTATAAATCGAAGGAGAGCAGGCAACCAAAATAAAGGAAAGATGTCACTGTCCTTGCCATACTTTTGCCAAGAGAGATCCCCAAAGGGAGACAAAGACCCCCTTCATTCATGTTCTCATTATCATAAATTGCCAGTGGAGTGATCATCAGCATCTGATGAGGTTCATTTTCAGCCATGCTGGTTCCCATCTCTTTTCTCTGTAAGCATTTTTTCAGTGTTGATAGCTACTATATGAGGGACACCATCTCTTGTAGAAGGAAATGAAGTTTTCTCCACTTTTGGAGACAGTCAAGAAAGCTGAGCTGAAAGCCATTAAATGCGTACTTTATTTTTTTTCCCTAAAAGGCTATTGTACATTTGAGGAAGTCCAACCACAATAGAAATGTCTGCTTAGCCTGGACCTGGACAGACTGCCTAGATATGATGCTGCGCGGACACTCAGGTAGTTTTTGCCAGGTGCTGTGATGAGATACTGCTCTGATACCATCAGGAGAGGATCAGCACCATGAAATAAAAGAAAGGAGGTATTATAAAGGATCATTTCAATACCTGACACTCTTATACTTGGCTAATTGTATTTGTTCATTAAGATAAGGATCAGCATTCAGCTTCTCCTACGTTTAGGTCAGCCTTCCAGTACATTTGCACTTGCAAGGGAGAACTGCTGTAATGGTGGAGAATGAAACTGCAACGCATTGCATCATGACTTCTGTGTTAATATCACTTAAACATGATAAAATGCAAATAGTATTGACTGTCAGCACACAATCATGCTTAATCCTCTAAGCCCACACACATACATGTGTTCAAACTAATCGTCTCCTTAACAGTAAACACAGCGTGCATCCGCGCACCTCTCTGCCTCCCTGAGAACATTCATCCTGCCCAAACTAAAAAGTGCATCAGCTCTACGCACTCAGCCAAGCAGGTAGGTTGCCACCAGCCAAAAAAGTCTGACTCCTGTAGGTATCGGCATAGTCTTTCACAACTGGCTTTTGTAGCTGGAATGGAGTACAAAAGGCAAGATATTAATTTGCAGTGGGATCAGTTAGTGACTGGCTATCTTCAGTGAGTAAATGTTCCCTAGAGGTTAAACGAGCCCACATGCATTTTAAGAAATGCAGATTAAGCACATGGTGAAAGTTAAATGTATTTAATTGTAATTCTCTTGTGGGAAGTTCAGTTTGCAATGGCAGAATAACTGAACTACTTTCAGGTATCTTAATACCACATCAGTGTTCATATTTACAAGAGAAAATCATCTTCTGTTGGCACTGCTGCTTGAGAGTCCTGCCCCTGAGCTGTGTGATTTTAGGGTCCGTCTCCATCTCCCGTTCCCTCAGAGGTGGGATACTTCTTCTACTTTCATTTCACTTCTATTTTTATTACTCTTTGAATGTAAACAAAGAAGCCTTAGTTCGGGACTGCTGAGGTACCCTCTTTGGAAATTTCTCACTGGCCTTGTGAAACGCGGGGTTGCAACAACTATTTCCTATTTCTCAGCGCTATCGGCAAAGTGCCGCCTTGGGTTTTGAAGATCCAGAAAAATGCAGCAGCCAGTCAGCAGTTGTCTGGAGAAACCAAGCTGTTGTGTAGGGCACGATCCTTGGAGTGGCACCCGCTGGTGAGGAAACCCTGACGTCTGGTCGAGCAAGGTCAGTGTCTTTCAAAGTCGCTTTTCTCCTTTGGTTACACAGGCTCTTCTTTCAGGAGGGCTGCTTCATGAAGCTCATAAAACTTGGCTTCACGATGCCTACCGGCCAAGTCTCACCACAGGCACTCAAAGACTTTTGGCAGCCAAGGTCTGCTCTGCAGACCAGGGACATGTCCCAGTGTCTGTCACTAGCAAAGGTCACAACACTGTTCAGTGCTGAATGCAGAGGTGCCCTTGGCACTTCTTTGCCCATTCACAGCTTGCAAATCTATCCCTATTCCCACCTGTAATAACTTCATATTCCCACAGCAGCCATGAAATGAAAACTTTCGGGTGTTATCCAGCATTTATGACGCAGCTGGGAAGAGGAGTGTGTGTCGACAGCATGTGTTAGAAAGCAAAGGACCTTACACCCAGAGTGCAAAGGAACACGAACCCATGAGAAGCATTTCCTCTGACTGAACAAGTCAGCCTACCACAAGGGTTTGAACCAAGGACCTGAAAAGACACTGCCTCCTAATAGCAGCTGAATGCGGACTCCTCCCAGCTGGACGGCGTGCTCAATTTGGGGATTATGCTTGTTAGATCCTTGCTCTGATACCTTCACTCGGGCAAAGCCTTGGCTTCATTCATCCCAGCAAAGTCAAACTTGGGTGAATCAGCCTCCCTCAGACCATCCAGCCTGATTCAAGTGCTAGGAATCCTGCCTTTAGTTATTGCAGAATAACTAAAGCAAGCTCTGGCAGAGGAGCCTCCCTTCACAGCAGCCCCACGAGCATTTTGGTCCACAGATGGTGGGGATGAAACCAATGCCCTCCTGCAGCCCCACTGAAGCTGATGGACGGGGAGCTAGGGATGAGCCTGTGCACCCCAGGGTGAGCCTGCACCCCCGGGCAAAGGGCACGGAGGCTTCCTTCCTACGGCCATGCCATCATGTCCCAAGCACCCCATTTTGCTACCTGCCTTTTGTTTTAATTCTCTGGACTCATCTCCAGCAAAGACTCACTCACAGACAAAGAGTGCTAACAGGCTATTTGCCTAAATTCTCATGGATGAGAAAATTAACAACCCCCCCCCCCCTTTTTTTTTTGTTGTTGCCATGGTCACAGGAAAGGAATTAAAGCATCAAAGCCTTCCATTTCCTGATGATGGATTAAGGAAATTATTAATTTGTCTTATAAAAAGGCAGGTTGTGTCTCTGCAATTAATGTTAGAGGGCCCTTCATGAGGGGAATTTCAGCCTCCTGGGCGGAGAAGGCTGACGCATCTGCTTGTTCACCAGCTTAGACATATGGGGCTGCTATGGGGGCCTGTGCTCTACCTCCTGCCTTCATTACTCACTGCAGATAGGATTTGGCTGCCTAGGCAGTGGTTTCTTTGGGGCACAGGATTAAAAATTGCAGCTCCCCTATAAATTAAGCCTTCTTTATCCATTTTTTTTTTTTTTTTATGCTCCATCCGTGATCTCTCAGGATTTTTTCCAGTGCAGGATGAGGAAGAGAAAACTCGGGGAACAAAATTACAGGTGACTGTCTGCGACATGTTCCTGGTCACTCCTTACCCTGCTTTTCTGGCTCCCCGGCACCTGCCTACTGGGGAGGCTCATTTATGTGTGAGCTCTTCACAGAGGTTGGCTTTGCCATGGCCACCGCACCTGCCCCAGAATCGGGCATAAAGACACCGTCCCATAAAGACTTGGTGCTGGGTCTGGGCCTCTTTTCCCAGCTCTGTCTCCAAGTTTCTCTGAGAGCTGTCCCGGCTGGATACCCTGCAGGGGGCAGCTGAAATCCCTGTGTTTCCCCTGTCTTTGGGGCTGCTCCAGCTTGCAGAACACAACTGGGAGAGCAATAGATTAACCTACCTGCTTCTGTTAATAGCTAATTCGTTCGTTTGCTTCACCTTTTCTCCACCATTTCCATTTATTTTTCTAAATGACTGCAGAAAATATAGTTCTCAGTTCCAACACTTGCCTTCACAATTAGGAGGGGAAAAGAGGCATCACCAGGACAGGAAAATTTTGATCTCGAGACTCAGCATGAATGAGCCCCATCATCTCAAATGTTGTTGCAGCAGAGAGGTGCTGCTCTGACCTTCCTCGGCCAGGAGCCCGTCGGCTGATGACAGAACCTAGCAAGGCGCACAAACTCTTTGTTAGATGTGTCCTTTCATATTTCTCCCTGTTGCATTCAGGTAATTTGGCCCTTTTATTTGCTGGAGCCCTCTTTCTTTTCCCTAAAAGGGGATGTTGTGATGCTTCCCGTAGAAAGCCATGGAGTTAAATTGCTGTGAGATGGCACCTGGTGAGTTTGTGCTGGCAGGGGCAGAGCGCGGGGCTCGTGATGCAGAGCTGTGCCTCATGCTGACCTCCCAGCTCGTCCCTTTGATACGGTGTCAGGCGCTGTGCTTTGCCTACCTTGCCGTAGGAAATGTAGGAACTTGTTTGTCACTTTTTCCTACGCCAAAACAACACAAGAAAGGAAAGGATTTTTTTCTCCAAGCGGTAAGCTCCCCTTCCCCTTTGATCTGCTTTACGCCAGCCCCTTTCCTCTCTGAAAGAAAAACTGCCAGGACTTCTTCTTGGAAAACCTGAATGCAGTTTAGAAACTCAACAGGAGTTTGCATACCTGCCGTATTTCTATGAATAACACAGGGCTGCTCTCCCGCTGACCACATCCAGACCTCACTCAGCTCTGCTATCTCCCTTGAAGATACTACCACAGCCAGGAAGGCTCCTTGAGTTGATTGAAAGATATGAAACCCTTGTTCCCGGGCTTGATGGGTCTGTAATTAAGAGCTTTAAAATCAATGTTGTAACTCCGTGAAGGATGTTTCTGTAGCATTAAACATGCTAAATGATTTACTGCTCTCAGATGCTGAGCTATAGTGCTTAAATTCTCAGCTGCTGGAGTCAAAACCCATATTTACCTTTATATTTGTGTGGTGGTGATGGGTCCCGGTCATATTGGTGTTACAATAACACTTTTATGTGCAAATACACAGATGTACAACCACACCGGAAACCCACACAGTCTAAAAAGGTAAAATGTCTCGCCATGTGCACCCCAGGTGTGCCCAGACATTAATTAGGCCCACCTGTGGGTGTTCCATCATTTCCCACTGGGATTTATTTTTCCTTTGGTCAACAACAGGTGCACAACGTACGAGGTTTAAAACATGACCCAAAAGAGTTTACTTCCTCTACAGTTAGCCTTTCAGGACTCAGAAACACTGGTGCCATGCCTTTTACCCCTTGTAGTGCTCAGGAATTGAGTTGGTAGCCCAGGCAGTGGCTCATCCCTCAACAAGTCCACAACCCCTGATACACGGCTCTACAAACGTCTTCTCCACGGCAGCCTTGCTATCGAAACCATGTGCTTTATAGGGGATAGGGAGGGTGCTTTGCACCACATACATTTTTCTTAATTGCTTTTTTTTGCTTTCTTTCACGGACTCCTGTGTGAAAATTTCCAGGTCATGCCAGACTTCTTCACACAGCTGGGGAAGTTAGGCCTGGAGAGTTCAGTCACGGAGAGAAGCCACTTGTCATAGATACAGGCACGCATCTATGCCCATATAGATCTGGTGACCCGTTTCCCATGGGATACACATCATCTTCTGGAAGCCTGTGGAAAAGCAGAAGGAGAGTCAGTGTGGCTTAACTTAGACCATAGCTTTTTATGCTGTGGAAAACTCATTAAGAGATGGGTTTCTTCCCCGAGTGGTATGGAATGAAGGACTCAGGATAGAAATCCTGACAGGACAGGGTCATTTCCAGGTTGCCAAAGGAAGAAATCTGTCCTGAAGCTGAAGTTTTGCACACTGTTTGCTTGGAAGGGTGACGGTTTATTCCATCTAGAGACTTATTTGGGGTAAATGCCTCAGGAGATCTCCAATGCCCTTTTCTTCTGCAGCAGATCAAACCTATCCATGCAGGTTATCGGCTGCTGCCATCACTGCAGATTCCTCTCCTCCTCTGCAAGATGCTCAGCTCGCCTCATATGCTATAACAAGACCCTGCACACCAAAAAACTAACTCATTTGCCACATTTTTTGTCTCAGTCAATGCACCGACCAGGAAAGCATCTGAGGCCTGTGCTGCCAACCTCATCCTTCTGTATAAGCAAAAACCTTCTCATTAATCTATCAGACAAGGGGCTCCCTGCATGTCTCTGGATTAAGTACTGAAAGGAGTGTAGCCAGAGTCACTGCCACAGAGTAGAGACATCACTGCCTCCATCATTGGTTACTGGTTACGTGGGAGCTGTTGATGGAAATGAGGCAGAGCATTTGCATTCATTTTGTAATAGAAAGTATTTTCTCTTGCAGAATATATTTAAATGGCTGCCAATATAAAAGATAAAGACACTGCAGTTGTCACACGTAGGAGTGTCACATGGGGCAGGTTGATAGGACACAAGGCAGCAGGAGGCTTGAGCAACAGCTGGGGAACAAGTGGGTCACCCTGCTGCATCCAAAGTAACACCAGGTACCTGGAGTAGATACACCGAGATTGGGTCAGGTACCTTAGGGACACAAGTTGCTCTGGACATCTGGTGCAAAGGGATATTTTACTTGGCAAAAAGGGTGAATGGATGAAAAAAAGGAAGGAAGGAAGGAAGGAAGGAAGGAAGGAAGGAAGGAAGGAAGGAAGGAAGGAAGGAAGGAAGGAAGGAAGGAAGGAAGGAAGGAAGGAAGGAAGGAAGGAAGGAAGGAAGGAAGGAAGGAAGGAAGGAAGGAAGGAAGGAAGGAAGGAAGGAAGGAAGGAAGGAAGGAAGGAAGGAAGGAAGGAAGGAAGGAAGGAAGGAAGGAAGGAAGGAAGGAAGGAAGGAAGGAAGGAAGGAAGGGGGGAAAGTTTAGCTACACAAGATTTCAGTGCAAATTCTAGAAATTATTTGGCTACAAAAAGAGAAAAGCAGGTTACATGGGAAAACCTAGCTGGTATATATAGAAAAAAAATAGCTTTATTTATTTATTTATTTATTTATTTATTTATTACGTTTTGGAGATGACCAATGGAAAAAAAAATGCCAAAACCACAAAACACTGAAAAAGAGCTTGATGAAAGTGGATTACATGTATCAGAGGGGAAAAAAAATGCAATTTCCCGCTCAATTTACTGCCAATTTGCAGCTGGCAAAATAATGGCAAAAACTAGAGCAATTCTGCAGGAACACACATTGTTCCTACAGGATGGAGGATCGATACGGAAGAGCACACGGGGTGCCACCATGCAGGCAGGTTCTGCTTTCAGAAACAGGAGGCTGATCCCGTTTCCCCTCTGGCACTGTGGCAGTGTGAAGGAAATCACCAGAAAGCTGCCCGTTTTGTGATGGCTTGAGCAGAGCCATGAAACCAGGCACAAAGGTGGAACCACTGATGACGAGGTGAGGACAGCGACTAAGGCAAACCCCAAATTTTGCCTTGCTGGTGACACTGCTGTGTCTGTGGAAATGCAGCAGGATGGGTGGGAGAAGTTCAGCCGAGACAGAAGGCGAGCAAAGGAAAATAATCACAGCAGATACAGAAACACATCACCTTGTATGAAGGGAACCTTCCCTCACCTGCCTGTGCGCGCATTTAGGGTGGATGTTTGAGAGGGCACAACAGGGCATCCCAAGGCCCTGCTGCTTTGGGAAAGGTAAAGAAAAATCACTCCTGAAGGGTGGGAGCCGAAATAAAAATATGCATGCTGCGGACACAGCTAGTGCTGCAGACTGTGAGACTGGGATAGCCAGTTTAGAAATATTCATCTTGCGCAAGATGGATAGAAATATAATCTGGTTAACACCCTGGGTAGTGGGGAGAGACTGAAGATGCAGCTGGATATGGGATCTTCACACAGCAGCTGTCATCCTGCTTTGGCAGTATTAAAAAATCCCTCGGTGGCATTGTGCTAATGCAGACACCAGGGTGGCTGAAGATTTAAAACTCCAGAAAGATGGAAAAAGCTGGGATAGGCTCAGGGTGTTTGCGTATTATCACAGGGGGATATCCAGCACTGTGAGAACAGAAGAAAATGGGGAAATTTAGCTAGACTGAAACGGCCCTGCCTCTGCCCAGCACCCGAATGTGTGCCACAGTTAAAACCAGATGTGTCCCTACGCTGGGCTGCCTCTTGGAGGAGCTTTGCCACCCCAGGCACCTTCACTGGGACGAGGGCTCGGGCATGCGCCTCTCCACGGCTCTCAGCTAGACGCCTGGAGTTAGGTGGCGTGAATAGGGATCCAGCTATGCGAAATATTCGAGGAGAGGATCGCTGAATCCTGGGGAACGTGAGTCACCGTCTCATATTTGGCACTCTCGGTCCCACCGCAAGAGCATGCTTCAGCACATAGCAGAGAGGCTTTCATGTCTCGGGTTATGGCAGATGGTTGCAAAAGGCTGTCACGGATATTATCTCAATAGCAATTTCTGGCCACACCAAAGTGGTTGGTTTTCAGAATGGTTATGGTAATAATTTACCAGGTTACTAATTAGTCTATTAATTTTGAAATGGTTTAGAACAAGGTTGAAAAAATGATGATTCATATGTATTGTTTATCAAGGAAGATTTCAGAGAGGACAACTACTTATTATAAGTATATCACATTATGAAATCAATGGAAGAAGAAAAAATGAGAAACCACAGAAAATAATAATATAAAAAAAACACTGAGGAACACCATTAACCTGCTGGGATAAGAGGAAACAGACCACATTATATGTACAGGAAATTAATATGAATGATATGAAAATAAAATATATCCATAGCATTTGTTAAGTGTTGTAAGGAGAAATAAACTTGCACCTCTCATCTTCTGTGCTTACCATCAATTACGTTTCTTTTGTTTCCTGGTGTATGATTATGCACAACTGCCTTAAAAGAAAGGGTCATGTCCCTTGTTCATTAGTCTCTAATCCTGGTCTTGTGCTCTGCTGTAATGCCAGTTCTCTGCCTGGCTTCTAAACGATTACAATCCCCCTCTCAGAGTCACATTTGTGGACAACCTCCAGGAATTAGGGCCAGGGAAGACTGGTTTTAAACCCAATGAAGGGTAGAGGTGTTGGTGCTGGGTAGATGAATATGGGGCTCTATCAACAGCTCCTCTTGTACACTTGTGACAAGGGCTCCTTTCTGTGATCACTGGAAAAAATATTATTCAGTATAAATACTATTATTAATATAATCCTAAATGCACAAAATATAAAAATAGATAATATTCGATACTATTTCTGATGAAACAGCTTCTCTAATGCAGAAGGAAGCCATGAGAACAAATGGTATCAGCCCTGGTAAATGCAGCTTTTTTAGAAGTTCAGAAAAAAACCTTCAGAACAAGGGGATGGTTCACTCCTGGTTTCCAAGGGGCTACAGTCCAGGCAGCAAGATGACCTTGTAGACACAGTAAATGGGAAAGCACCTGCTTTTGTTGTGGGTTGGCCAGGCACTGGCCACCATTATGGACTCCTCGAGAGGAGGTGAGCAGCACTCCCATCCAGGGACCTCCTCAAGGTGCCCAGAAAGCCGCCTTTAACAGCTGCCGACTTCCAAAAACGCAAGGCTGTCTGCTGGAAAGGGATGCTGTGGCAAAGACATCAGAGGGCTCTGGCTTAAATAAGGTAAATACTACTGATGGGACCTCTGGTGTGCGCTGCCCCTGTTGCTGGAAGTGGCTGTTTTGTGCTGCAAGGGGTAGCACTGTCCCAGGCGAAGGAGCCTGACTCCCAGCCCCTGTTTCCCAGCCCAGTAAGTGCAGTCTTAATTTACATTCCTCCTGAGTTAGTAAGCTCCAGCTCAGCCTTGAATCCTTCTTGAAAATCCTGGACTGATTCATTTTCCCCCTGAAGAAGCTCCTCATAAACTCTGGCTCACCCCACATACATGCATTTCATTTTAATTAAAAAATACCTTGCTGGCATGACAAGCTATACAAGTTTTGCTAAAATATTAAATAATAAAAAAAAGACCTCAGAACCCTCAGGACTCTGTCATAGAGAGATACAATACATCAAACATCTGTCCAGAGCAGAGCTGGGGATAGTCACAGCATTTGGAGTTTTAACTTCTTCCCATTCATCATTGTGACTCGTTTCTGACGTGGAGGCAGGTTTCTTTCCAGCACGATCGCAGGCCATCTTTTTCTTCTCTCCCATAGCTGTGCACACGTTTTCCTCAACATTTTTTCTTTGCTGGGGGCTCCTTTTTTTTTTTTTTTTTTTTTTTTTTTTATCTCTTCCTCATATTTCCACCTGCTTTGGAAACACATTGAAATACGATGCATTTCTCTATTTCGGTTCTTCCCCCATCACATTAGTTGCTCGGCAAGCTCTTTTCAGTTCTGCACTGTGCTTTGCCTCTTTCAATTTCCACTCCTAGTTTACAGTCATTGATTCTTTATATGATGAGGATCTACTGTAGGCTGGCACATTTCACCCTGTGAAGCTATCCATTAGTCTCAAAGAGCTATTTAAGACTCTTCAGCAAGTCCATCTTTGGTGCTTTAGGATAGCTGTGGCCGTGACCCACATATAGTTTTGACTTTTGCTTGGGCTTGGGGATGGAGACACATTTTTGCTCCACATCCACCGGAGCCCCAGGCTCCTTGTCCCAAAGCAGGGGGAGGAGATAAAACTGACAGAAACTCGTGCAAAGCGTTGAGAGCTGTGTAAGCAAGCCCATAGGAAATGTAGAGCAATGAGGTGGAGCGTGTGTACCACCTCTGGTATGTGGTCGGGCAACTCCAGCTGCTGGGGTTCTTAGCCAGCATCTTTTTTGGGTGTTGGGAGAGGGCGAGAGCAACGCTCAGGGAAAGGCATACCGTAATGCTCACCAGCACGGGGACACTGCCAACTGGGCGAGCCACGGGATGGAAAACCGTAGAGGTCTGCTAAGATGTTGCTCCACCTGGGCAATTAGTCCTGACGTTATAACCCGAGGAAGCCACCAGGGCATCTCGGTGGAGAACAGTGTTGTGCTGTGCAAGCACGTCAGCTCGGACCTCCCTGCCTCCTCCGTGAAGGCGATTTACTGTCCAAAGAAGCCTTCAAGATGTGTGAGACCAGGGAGGCAGCGGGCTACTGCTGAAGGCAGTGTATGCAGTGCCACAGGGCAGTCTGTGAGCGTTGTGGGGTGCTGGGTTATTAGTGCTGTCACGCGTTGGATTATCAGCTCTGGTGGCTCCCCCCTGCTGATCCCAGGGCTTGGCTTGGCCGGCCACAAATTGCAGCCGCTGGTGAGATTCAGGGCTGAAACCAGGAGCAGCACAGCGAGGTCAGTGTGACACCATCCTGGAGTGGCTCTGTTGTCCCTCTCGGCCCATCCCAAGCGCTGTGCCCTGCTGACAGCCGTACCATGCTCAGCTCCACCACCGCCTCCCCTGGTGCTCGCTTAAGGATGTTCCCAGTGTATTTCAGCTCAAAGCTCAGACACAGGATGACAGAACCACAGAATGGTTTGGGTTGGAAGGGACCTTAAAGATCACCCAGTTCCACCCCACTGCCATGGGCAGGGACACCTCCCCCCAGCCCAGGCTGCCCAAAGCCCCATCCAGCCTGGTCTTGAGCACCTCCAGGGATGGGGCACCCACAGCTTCCCTGGGCAACCTGTTCAGTGCCTCAACACCCTCAGAGTAGAGAATTTCCTCCTTATATCTAATCTAAACCTACCTTTTTTTAGGTTAAATCCATTACTCTTTGTCCTGTCGCTACACTCCCTGATGAAGGGGCATTCTCAGATGTGACCACAGGGAATTTATTCTGGTACTAGGGTGTATGTTGGCATATGTTCTTATCGTCCAAACTAATATTTTAATTCCTTTTGGAAGCTCCCTTGCAGTGACAGTCTTCTGGAGCACATTTCTTGGTTGTATAAATTCATTTGCTTTTCATGCATGTACTCAAGTTCAAGAGCAAGTCAGCCACGAGGCAGAGGCATTCCACCTCTGAGCCATTTTGCTGAGGCTTACAGAAGTGTGGTCTACTAGATTTAATATTTATTGTTATTTGTACAGCATTTAATACTTATTTATTGCCTGTATAGCAATAAACATGTTTGAGGCATGCATTAGCTCAGCAAAACAAAGTCCAGCTAGACAGCATTAAGAGACTGCATAGACAAAGAGGAGGAGGAAAGACAGCAAAGCAATGTTGCCAGTGTCACCACATTTCACGTCTTTGTAGTGAAAGAAAAGAAAAAGCAGCTGCAGATAGCCTTGTGTTCTGTCTGAAATTGTGGCCTGCTCTGTATATGTTGCAGAAGGAAGAAGAAAATGCATTGTGGAGAACCCCAGTGCTAATTGTTATTAAGGGAAGTTTGCTTCTCAACTCTCATTATGGAGTTAGAAAAATGGTGTGGGCAATACGTGGCTCTGGCCAGTGGCATGGCCATGACCCTCTTTCCTTCCCTCTTCTGTCACAAAGCCTCAGTTCAGCATCCCCTGGTCCCTTGGCCCTCCCCAGTGCCCTTGAAGACTTGTCTGGAGCATTTTGGGTGCCTCAAGAGGAGGTGGGTCAGGTCCTTACAGCAAAGCAGGGAGCTACCAACAAGCCGCCAGAGGCACGAGCCCGTGTTCAGCCTCCATACCAGCCTGCCCAGCTCTGGTATGGTATTTCTGTTCAAGGCCCCTGGCTCCTCCTCAAAGGCCTCTGCAACTGCATGAGGTGGACATAATGCTACATACACTTCTAGGCAGTTTCCCCATATGAAAAGTGTCCTTGTGTTTGGGTAAATTGGGAACGCAACTCATTTTCTATTCTGGCCAATGTAGCACGACTCTCGATGCTCATGCCATCCATATTAACACTAGCCCATTTTTTAATCCTCTCTTTCTAGCCTCAGTGGTATCTGTGGCTAAAGGACCCACACTTTAATTATACTTTATGTAATAAAGTACTTCCTTTAGCAGCGCCTTAATTTATACAGCAGAAATTGTCTACAAGGTATCATTTCATTTACCTCACCCCTATTTCCTACTATTCATTTCTTCTCAAAACTAGTGCCCCAGTTTTTCGGTCTCTTTGCAGCAAGCTTCCATCTCCTCCCTTCCTATCAGCGTTCAAGCCAAGGGTCAACCCTGTGCACAACAAGCATTTCATGGTGTGCTTCAGCGTTATTTCCTAAACAGTCTTGAAATCAGCTCACATTTTGTTGGTGCCATTTCTTCGCACGGCTGGAAGCCAAGCACGGATTTTCAACATGACGGTGATGGCCACATCCCACAGCTGCTAATTCTGCACAGAATATAAATCTTGACGAGCACCAGGAACTTTTCTGTTAAATTTTGTGTGCAGCAATGTCAAGCACTATTCCCAGCACTATAACCATGAGCTGTTTCTGAGTTTCTCTGGTATTCTTGGTATTTTTCCATGCTGTTCCTCACCCCTCTGCCATGGACCTTTCCCTCCACCTCCCTCAGTGTTTTCCCATGCAGAAACTCTCTCTCTTTCTTTTTTTCTTTTTTTTTCTTTTTCTTTTGAGATTTTTCTTATCCTGTACACAAGCTGCAATTCTGTACATGCTACGAAGACCCAAAGTCTTTGCTGTTCTTGGAAAAACTGCCAGCAAAGTCAGGGGGCTCTCAAGAAGCAGGGATGAAGCAAGCTTATCCTCATCAAATACATAGGTGATTGCTGAATGGGGGCTTCTCCTCTCTTTCCAGTCTTTAGGGCTTAGGTAAGGATGGAAACTTTCACAGCTTCTGCTTTGTTTTGCGATTAGACAAAATGTTTTGAAAAGACAATGGGAAACACACGCTCATCACTTTTTTCTTGGGGCGGTGCAAGGAATTTGCCCTCGTTCCCAGCTTTACGCTCCTGTTCTGAGACCTGTTCTTCTCAGAGTTCACACTCAGGTTGGTGAAATGGAAGCTAACAGGAGGAACTGACAAATTTTTTAGGCCCAGGAGAGCTTTGGTGCTGTACTTGTGGTAAACCCTTTCACTGTGCTGTATGAGCTTGGCATAAATACAGCATGGCAGGCCTGGGAACTCAGCTGCCTATGTAAACACCGGCAAAATTATAGTCTAACTCTGTTTTACTTCTATGGTGTGACTTTCATCCTTTTACCTTTAAATGCTGGTATTTCCAATTAAATCAAATTTTCAGACTTAGAATAGCCATAAAAATATTAATTCCACGGATATTTAAGCTGCGAGGTTCCCATCCAGATGTGAGATTCGAAAATGAAATTCTGTGCAACTGTCTTAGTGCTGATTTTTTTGGAGGGTTTCCTTAGCATTAGAGAAGTTTGATGCATGTGACCGTGTGTGTGTGTATATACACATGCACCTGTGGTCTCTGCTAATTTAAAACTACAGCACAGAGGATGCCTCACCTCTTTATATATCAAAGGTCACAGAGAGTTTTGTGGGTAAAAAAAAAAAATAAGAACCTTGTCTCTTTATCTTTCTCTTAGAAATTCGTTTTATCCATATGCACAGTTTTCAACAGCTTCTCTCCTACTTGTAAATGAGTAAATGCATAAACAAGCAGGTGCTGGGGTTTATCATGCTGTGGGGGGTGCTGAACTTGGATTTGTGCGGCTGAGGCTCCACGCACCGAGCTGAACATAATTGCCTCTGGTTCCTATGCACAGCATCTAATTTGTGGATTTAAAAGTCCATAAGTGCTCATTGCCGTGATGGATCGTAACAGCTTTCAAGGCAGTTTTCAGCACCGATGTGGTAAAATATTTTCATTTAAAATGACTCTGAATGCACGCATTCCTCTCCAGCTGCGGCAGACCATCAGAAGTGACCACTGTAATGTCGGGGGTGCATTACAGACTCCCTCCTGTTCCCAAATCAGTGTTCTTGGGGGACAAATAAAGGAAACCGTGCACACAAGTGCAAGGCGCACGCACACACTTTCTTCTTACTGCATGACAGTCCTAAACCGAAACAAGACCGGAGCAAGGCAGCTTGGTACCTCCTCTAGACTAAGAGGTGACAGTGTGGGACTTCTGCCTCCGTGACCCCCAGCAGCCCCACATCGTGCTGCCTGGGACTGGGGGCTCTCATGAGCCTGCTTCTGCTCACTGCACTGTACCTGGGTATTGCAGATAGTGGAAACTTCCATCAGGGGTCTCTGGCTAGCAGATGATCCGTGCACATCGTGCATGCGATACGTGGGAGCTGGGAGAAGCCTGAGGAAGGTGTCTGAGCTGTTTTCTGCAGTTTATTTTTGCAAGGGGTGCGCTGGGGGGCTGGCCCCACCGCCCAGCTGAGCCCCCGCCACTGCACGTGAAGCATAAAGGCACCGCCGGGAGACACAAAGCAGAAATCAGCAGAAACTTGGGGGGGACAGCCCGGCGACACGCTTCCTCCTGCCAAAAAACTGGTCTGTTCACGGCTGGGGAGAGCTGGCTGCAGCCCCGGCCCTGGCTGCCTGGGCATCCCCTGCTGCACCCCATGCCGCACGAATCCAGGCAAAGCAAGGAGCCCCTTTCCCATTCACGGCACCAATTTCAGCTTTTAAGAAACATCCAGGCTGCGTGCAGTCATATTTAGTGTGTGGAGTGTGGTTAGTGTGTGTTCGTGTCCTTGTGACAGCGGTGACAGAAAGTAGGCACGTGCATGTCTGTGGTGTGTGTCCCACGGCTCAGCATTGCCCTCGCATCGATACATATTGTATAGTGTCTATACCCTTATCCTATTCATTTATATTTACACTTTTGTGTGCATATATACTTACACGTCTGTATTTTCTATAGAGAATAGACTAATATTTTTATTCTGCAACACGGGGTGCATTGTTAGTACACACAGGTCAGAGGACTACTTTGGTAATCTTACTTTTATTCCAGTTAAATTAGAAAAATGTAAATTACCAAGAGCCCTGGGAGCCCGTCTCATTTTCAGAAGTGATTTAGGAACTCACCCTGAATGAGATTTAGGTTTGGTGCAGCCTTTTTTCCAAACTGGACCCAGTTATATGTATTATTTGTGTATTTAAGAATTGGAAAGTGTTTATCTGTGATCTCTTCCTGTCTGAATGTAAAGGCCTGAATTTTTGATACAGGCAGCTAGCAGCTCTGCTTGGCACCCTGGCAGCCAGTCCCACTGCTAGGAAAAGAAGACACACTTGGCAACCCTGGTACAAAGCTACTTGAAATTCAATTGAAACCTGCCAAAGTGTTGGGTGTAGGTAACCTTGTGGAAGAGCTTACAGTCGGAGAATATGGAACAAAGCTGTTTAAGGGCCGAGTGTTGTTAGACAGGCTTTCAGTGCGTGCAGGCTTTCGGTAAGGTGCAGTTTCCACAAAATACTTTATGTGTGGTATAATTTTTTTCAATCACGCTTTGGGTCATAAGACATCGGTTATGCATCCTCTCCCAAACAAGTGCCAGCAAAACCTTTATTCTCTGCCCCAACACGGGCTATTCTGTGTATGATACCTTTTATTAAAGAAATATTTTGGAACAATTGCAGAGAGTTTTTAATAACGTTATTGGCACTCCAGCCTTCTGCCTCTAAAGCCAGATGACTCGGGGCTCTGTAAACAGCAGCAACACTTTCTTCATGTCAGTAGCCTTATTGACTTCAACTCTGTACAGGACCTGTAGCAAAACTGAGAGTGCAACTCAACCACATGAATCAGTTTTTTTCCCCCACTTTAAAACGTTTCACCACACATCATACTGTCATAATTTCAGGTTATAAGAAAGCTCAGGAATTTCCAGGATGACAAGGAAGCATCCCGCAGGAAGGCTGAAATTCCCCCTCGCTCAGCGTAAGCTTCCCCACCCCACATGTACTGCGTGGATAATCTTCAGGCTGGTCTCAGGCAAGCCTTGCTTTGAGCCTTGGCTATTGCAGACCTGGAGAAGTTGGAAGGCCTGGCGCAAGGTTTTAGCCTTGGGCAGGTTTCGGTAGCTTTCCGTATGGGATTTCTGGTGTAAGGTCCACTGCAGCCAGAGCTGGATGTTGGCTGGAGGCAGGAGATGTGGTGCTGCGGTGGTCGTGGTGCTGGCGGTGGTGATTGCCACTCGAGCTAGGTGGGTTGGCCTTTAACCACCTGCAGAATCAGGGACGTGGTAGGCAAGGAGGGAAATTTTACTTGGCAGATCAAATAATAATAATAATAATAAAAAAAATGTAGACACTGTAAGCTGATTTGTGCTTGTGAATAGGAACAGCAAAGCCAAAAGAGAAAGGCAAAAGATGGGACAGAAAACGCAGGTGACTATGTCTGGAAGGCATAAAAATGTAATTCAGCATGCAGTTTTGCAATTTATCACGTACCTATCACCCTACATGCATTGTGGATGAGTGTGTGCAAGCAGACAGGAGGATGCTAAAGGCATGTGGATACACGTGGGTGTGCGTGTATGCAGCAGGGCCACAGGCAACTGGCTGAAGCACTGCGAGTACCACCACCTCCATGGTCACTGCTGAGCCTTCAAGCAGGTGCGATGCAAAAAGTCCCCAGCCCCAGTTCCCACATCATTTTGTCTTGATATCTCCTAAGGCAGGGTGAAGGACTGGGGATGAGGGACACCTTCAGGCTTCTTGCTGTGGCTGTTGGCAATGCTGTGTGTTAGCAGGAGATGTTAGCAGGGTGTGCGGCTTCACCCCTTCACTCACTGCACCACGAGGGAGAAAGCACTGTGCATCCCTACATCCTGCACCCCAGATCCCATATATTGTGTCCTGCATCCTGGGTCCTTCATCCCATGTCTGGAATCCTGTATTCTGCATCCCATGTCCTGCAAACCATATCCCATACACCATGTCCTGCACCCTGCATCCAGCAACCTATATCCAGCGTCCTGCACCCCATATCTAGCATCCTGCATCCCTCATCCTATATATTGCGACCCATGTCCTGAGTCCTGCATCCTGCATTTTGCAGCATATTGCCTGCTGCATGTCCTGCAGCGTGCACCCTGCATCCTGCATCCCATGTCCTGCATCCCGCATCCTGCACCCCACACTCTGCATCCCACATGGGACCTGGCTGAGGGAGGATCAGTAGCGCTGCCCAGTACCGGGAAAATTAGAGAGGTCCCTGTCTGCTTTAGTAACTGCATGCAGCTCAGTCCCAACAAAAGGTGCTGTTGTCAGTGTCAAGGGAAGGACTTGGTGGCGGAGCTGGTGGTAGCCGAGCGCTGGGCTCTGGGAAAAGCATCCCATCACTGACTCCATCCCCACCTGCGCGATCCTAGGGATGAGGCAGCATCCCCAGGGTGCAGCCTTTGGAAAATTTGCCGAAGTCCCTCTTGAGTGTGCCAGTCCCCTGGCGGGGAGATGGGAAGCAGGGCTGCCCGAGCCGGGAGGAGGAGGAAAGGTGTGCCGATGGCAGGGCTGTGAGGCAGAGAGGGTGTTTGCGGCTGAACAGCTTTAGCTGGAGCATCCCGAAATTCTCATTTAGGAAAACAAAAATAATGGTGTGGATCCACGGCTTGAGAGCCTTGCTAAAAGTGTCAATAATTTCCATATGCAAAGAATTTATCTGAGCCCAGGCTTTCAGTGTAAAGTGATTTGACTACGGTAAGGAGGACCACTTTACTGCTGTTCACAAATTCACATGCATTTATTCTGCTGAAAATTTGATATAGGGCATTTTTTGTATTCCCATTTATCGCTTGCCAAGAAATAATTAAGAATAGGAGCTAGAAGATTAATTTTAAATAAAAAATCTTCTCAAATGAAAATGTCAGGTCATAAAAATTCCTTTTAAATCATAACAGCATATAAATCTTTGAAATTAACCATGTAATTACAATGTCTATCAACTTTTACCTTGAGCTTTGAGCCTCTCTTTTTAATCTCCCATTCTTTTTTAATGAATAGCTATTTTGAAATTAAAAAGTACTGTTCATTACACATGCCCCACTATAATAGGGTTTTTATCATATTTGCTCTATTTAAAAATACTTGCTACTTTGTAATTATTCACACGCCGATCCCTTCCTATATTGAGTAGAAAATAAAAAATGAAATAGAAGTCAAAGGTGCTTTAGAGCTGAATGATTTACACAATTCATTAAGGACGGTGATTTTTCAGTTAGCATCAGATTAAATGGTTACTTACTCTCAAATAGCCCTTGGGGAGTTGAATTGCTGGGTAGCAAACAGATTAAAGTTTGCATTGAAAGAAAAATTGAATTCAGAGGTAATCAATAGCATAATAGGGGCAGTGAGTGGTGCCTGCTGCCTGAAATGAAATTACCATATTTTTAATCTTAATTTTCCACTCTGTTTATCTGACAGTGTGGATGTGCAATCCAAACAGATAATGAGAGAGTGGGATATTGACACTGCTGTCCTCTGGAGTGCTTGTTTTCAGTGATTAAATGCTGTGATCTGTGATTACTTTGTGCAGGGATGTCAGAGCTGCTGGCCAGAACTATGGGAGGGACACTAGCTCAGCAGCTGTAGCTCTCTGGTCTCTCAGGTCCTAATGTCTGAAATTCATTTTCTGCCGGCTATACGGGGGGAAAAATTGCCTATTTATGTATATACTTCTGCTGCACAAATTACAATAATTAATCCCATTACCATTGTTGTCCTGATTCAAAAACATTTAATTAGATCAATATGTAGCGCACCCTCTCTGTAAGCCCTATATTAACGAGCCACCGAACTTGCAGGCGATAGTAAGACATGAGTTATTGTACAAAGCGTGACCAGCAAAGTTTGGAGGTACAGTGAATTATCTGCGCAGCAGAAGAAGATGGATAATGGAAAGCGCGATTGTATCAGACAGCCAGCAAAGCCAGTTGGTGCAGATATATGGAAATCTGAAATGTAAATAATGCCCATTGTAAGTACAACATCCGCAGTCTTTTAAAATGCAAATGTAATGATAGAGACGTTTTTGTAAAAAAAAAGAAAAAAAAAAAAAAGGATTTGGGAACAAAACATGATCTTAAAAATCGTAATACATTTACATAGCTAACATGACTGGAACGCAGAAAAATACGGTGATGCAACCTCCTCTTGACAAACACCCTAGAAGATTACTTAATTTTGGGGAATATGAAATCTCAAAATATTCTTGGTGTTTGTTGCTCAACCTAAACACGGCAGGAGCCATTTGCATTTTGATTAGAACCAGCAAGATGGCATGTTTGGTATCAGGGCCTGATCCTGCCTGATAATGGGATTACTGGCATGTAGCAAGGTTATTTGTGTGCCTCAGTCCTGCAGGGACGAGGCACCGGGAACAGAGTTTAAGAAGGGTTAAGTACGTGCACATGTGTATGTGTGTTGGATGGGAGGATTACTTGAAGCTGAACATGCCGGGCCCTTGCGGTGTGTTTATCGGTGACAACTATCAAGTTCCCTGGAGAATTAGCATCTCTATACAGTATGATTTCCACATCTGATCACAATCTGAATCGGACTTCTTGCTCTTCTAGCATCACCAAAGGAAGATGCTCCTTGTGCACCTTCCCAAAGCTCTACATTGGCAATTCCTTTGGTCTCATGAGAGAGGTTACTATTTTATCCAGTTATTAGTTATTTATTTTCAGCTATTTTTGGCTTTTTTTTTTTTTTTTTCCAAATCTTTTACTACAGTACAACATAGAAGGCAAGGCTTGATTTCCACAAGTGCTGGGTTTTCACAGTTGCTTTTGGTGCCATATAAAGAGCCGAAGGACTCCTGGCTGCGGTCTAAGCCCTAAGCACAAGACTCTCACTCTGTGTGCATCTGCACCTTCATGGGGTCACACTTCTTGATCCCTAGCTCTACTGAGGGAGCATCTCACAGAGGGGAGTTCAAAAATGTCTGGAGGTCAGATTTTTCTTTCCTTGCATATGTACATGTAGATGCATGCATGCGTGCACTATGTGAATGGCAGATTGGTTTATGCAGATGAAACCTGCAGTCCACAAGTGTGCTCAAACTTTGCTCCTCCATGGCTATCCCTACCCCAAGCTGGGGTAGGGATATCATGGATGAGCTGGTGTGCAGCTGTTGCCTGATCAGGTCTCACCAAACACAGCTCTTTGCCCTTCTTCTTAAAACTAATTCAAACAGATCTAATAACGTGATGATTCAGTCTTAATTTGATGTCCCCATCTCTTTTGGATTGGGTTTGGATGCTCAGGTGGAAACAAAAAAAAGTGCTTCTTTAACTAGAGAAAAAAAATCTCAGGAGCTCTGTAAGGTCAAATCCCCAGAGATTCAGAGAGAGTCCAGTGTTACCTATAGGGAACAAAAATAGCAAAACAACCGCTACTCCAAGAATTAATAAAAGAAAGTGGAAATTGCCACAGAAATATTGCCCCCCATCAAAAGCTTAAATATGACAAACATAAGGAATATCTGTAAATATAATACACATTTAAGATATCAAACTCTATCTAATGTCACAGGACTTCTCCGTTGCCTGACTTAAAAGACCTATAACTGCAGGAGTATTTTTGGGGAACTTGTTCATACCCCTACAAACTGAGAGGAAAAAAAGACTGAAGAGATAAATGAAAAAGGCTGTTAAGTCATAAAAGATGTTGAGACCTCCTATGCCCAGTATGGGGGTTAAAGTTTACACCATGTAATGCCCAAAGGCACAAATCCTGAATAGCCCCTTTTAGTTTCTACGTATGGCAAGAATTTAGAATTTGATACAAAGATGCATAACAAAGCAAATCGCAGTTCAATGCATGCTAACAGAGATCTGCAAGCGTTTGTTAACTCCTATGAATACTTTTCTTTTAAGTAAATTGTAATTGGTCATGTGTCCTGCATGGTGCTGTTCTCATTCCCTTAATGCTAACACAGATGAAGGCTCTGATTTAGCACCACTGAAATCAATTGAAGTTTTGTCACTGACTTCAGTGGGGGCAAGATTTTCCCAGTCTTAATTCCATATTAGTGACTGGCCCAGTGAGAGGATGGGTGAGGCCAGGACATTATCATGAAAGCTGTTGATTTTTTAAGGGCACTATTTTATTTTTTTTTCTAATTTGAAACCTTGCTGTTGGCTCAAATGAGGTAATTATACAAGTATTTCTAGCATGAATAGTCATGCATGCTAAATTATAATGCCTTTTCCAATGAATACCGAAATATATGACCTTGAAATTTGCTTTTTTTTTTTTCCTAATACTTATGTCAGTAAAATTAAAATACACTGCAATGCTTGTAAAGTGAGTACAAAAGGTGTGAGTGTGGCAGAAACAAATCCAGTCAAATGTCTGATCAAGCATTCATGACAGTATTCATCTACCTTTAGTGAGAAGACAGTATCCAAAATATTCACATAATTATAATCCATGTTTTCAGCAGACTTTTAAGATGACATTATTCTCATATTAATCTTTGAACAGTGCATTGAGGTGATACTTTGTCACCTCCATATGGTCAATGACAAGAGTTCCCCTCAGAATTGCCAATATCTCACAGAGTCACTTGCTTTACCATATTTCTTTGAAACTGTTTTCTCCTGAAATTACTGTATCTCCTGTGTCTGTCACATCCATTAATATAAAACACAATGAATTAATATTAGCAATATTTTTTAAAATTGCTAAAAAGTCTTGACATGAGAAACTCCCTTGATTCATGACGCGGGGTTCAGGTTTGCTCTCCCTACTTTGCAAACTAATTCTGATGAAGATAAGATAGAAAGACAGGCATTTCCCAGTGTTATCCAGCATTTACAAGCCAGTTGAAGTCCAGGAGCTTCTCTGGGGCTAGGGAAGTAAGAAACTATCCAGAAAAGACATCAGTAGGAGCAGCGATATGGCTGAAGTTGTATTTCACCTATTCAGTTGTATTTCATCTATTCATCTATTTTCATCTATGATTCTATTTCATCATATTCTGAAGAGAGTAAACTCAGACGTGAGCAGTACTTAACCTTCCAGCTTTCCTTAAAACAGGGACATCTATATTTGTTGTTGCTCTTTGCAAAGTGTTATCTGTGTGTGCATCAAACTCCTTTTCAAAACTCTAAAGTGCTGACCTCTAAGACTCCGCAATATTGCTAATACACACCCATTGAAATGGAAAGTGGTCAAAAAAACTGTTTGAACTTCTTTCCTGTCTTCTGACTATAGAGGTATAGTCCAAGTGAACGCTGGGGTTTATCAGAGCACAAAAGCTTTCTTCTGCCCGTGTACCTGCAGTCACCACTTTAAGTATATTGAGCTTCAGAGCACACAAAGGAAAGGGAGAAAATCCAAACCAATCTCTTCCCTTTCACTCCTTAAATCCTGATATGCTCCATCACCTCTTCAAAATAGTGAGCTGCCCTTCCCCAAAATGGAGAAAAGAAACAAAATCAAATGGAAAACAATGAAGAAGGGATAATCTGATCTTTAAATAAGGAGACATGTTGCTTGGGGCTTAAGTGGGGTAAAGTTTCACAATGATGTCACCTTCTTCTGAGAACGTGACCCCCGTAAGAGGTGAAGGGTAAAATATAAATACTGCTAATCCATTGTGTTTGTATATCTCTTAAATATGTGCCAAGTTTGGCATGGCTGACTTCACCAACTGTCTGGCAAACTAGTAAGTCTTCACTACAGGATTTGAATGGGCAACATTCACGGAAATCAAATAGCTGCTCTTTTTTTTTTTTTTTTTTTTTTTTTTTCTGATGGAAATACAGCTTATTGATGTATTTTAATAAAAAATAGACCTTTTTAGTCTAATTTCTGACAAAATAAAGTGTGATTTCCACAAGCAAAAACAGAGGATCTTTTCATCTAGAAAGCAAGATCCTCCACATGTAGCAGTTTCCAGAGTTGTAAGCTGAAAGTTACGTGTATGAAGTTGTTCAGTTGTTTGTTTTAAATATCTGCTTGAATCCAAACAGCAACGAATTCAGGAAAGTCCCCTTGACCCTTCTAAAGAGGGTCTCAGAATGGGTGACACAACATCCCTTCTCACCTGGCTGTCTATGTCTCAAGAAGGTGGAAGATAACATAACCCTAAGACAAAGGTTTATATTTTTAGGAAACTTCCATAAAATATGTTGAGAATAGAAAATCTTTTAAGATTTTATGGATATCAGTGGGTGACATTTGTTTGTTATTGGAATATCCTTGGAGACAGCCTTGTGTTAGCATAGCAGGAGCAGAAAAGGAAACCAATTGAGAAACCACTGTCCAAACTCCTTCTATTGTCCGTGTGACGTCTGTTTGCTTTTAAGACAAGCAACATATAAAGCAGATTACATTTTAATATTATTTTTCTTTAAAAACACAAGTGCTTCTAGGCATAACAACTGGTAAGGGAACCAGAAGCTTCTCTCCCATCTCACTGAAAAGGAATGAATTCAGTCCCTGGTCCCACTTGGGCCAGGGAATTAGTTTAATCCAGCATTCTTGTGCAGAGAACTTTACTGAGGGAGACACAGACAGAAAGAGAATGGGAGGAAAAAGAGGAGCATTTATTTATTTTTAAGAGGAAAAACAACCTTTGGCAAAAATGTTGTATGTCAGGAATCCCATTTTTTTCCATGAAAGAACATATACTGCAAAATTATTTTCTGTGAACTTAAGAATTTATTTTTTTATTTTCTTTTTTGTCATGCTCTCACCTAGCCAGGTCTGTATATATTTTTCTGTATCTCTCCCACTAGTTCTTTCTTTTCTACTGCATGAAAAAAATATGGTTTTCGTTGGAAGCAGCTTTCATAACCTCTTGGCATCCAACCTTTCATCTCTGCTTTAAGTAGGTCCACGCTAGTTTTGACTGGGCAAAATGCTCCTCTTTTCCATGTTAAATGTTCACATAAGTACTCTTGGGCTTTTTCCATTGCCTGGGAAGAGTTTCCTGTGACATCCTCAAGGTTATTTAACACCAATTCTTTTTACTTCCCAAGTTCTGCCTTTTCCTTACAGCAGAGACATGGCCAGTTTTTGTAGTGTGTGCAGTACGCAGCATAACGATGAGCACACCTCTAGAATTATTTCTGATGTCTTAAAGCACTGAAGGCATCCACACGTGCTGTGAGGTACAACACAGGACTGACAGGACCAGCTGTGGGTAGGCCACGTAAGATACCCCAAAACAGCTTTCACCTCTTGTTAGGCTGTGAATCCCACCAGAGCTAAGTCTCCATGAGCTGGGGTGAGTTGGTGCACAGGTGCTCCTCCACACAGACCAGAAAGTCTGCCAGCCAACAACAAAAGTACTCGAGGAACATGAAAGTTTCAGCCTAACTTTTGTTCTGTTGCTAATTAGACCTCTGGCTGCGTCTAGACGATGGGACCTGGGAGAGCTGCCAAGCGCCTGTGCGTGGTGGGTACCCACCCTGCTGCATCCTGACTCCGACCCGGGGCGCAATGCCCAGCCCCACCAGCAGCCCCACCACAGGCCAGATTTGGGGAGCTGTGGCCACCACACAGAGGGCCCAGCAATGTGAAGCCAAAGGTTAGTGAGGGCGTGGCCTCTGTTGCCTAAAGAGAAGGTGATATTTCTAGAATAGCTTTATAGTCCCCTCAAATGCTAGGTTGAAAATGTTGGAAACCAGTCTTCTAGACATGCTAATGACATGCTAATAAAATGATGCAGTGAAGTCCCACTAGCTTTGGGAAATTAAGTTAACAACTGAGCTCAGCCTCATGGAAAAGTTAAGTGATATTTAGTGACTCTGCACAGACACCAATTATCTGCATTAGGAGAAGTTAAAGCCAGACATTGTTACCCTGTATGCTGAACCAAAGATATGGATCAAGACATTAAAATATAGGGCTTCTTGTTAGGCAAAATGAAGACATTGGGTCACTACTTAAAAGCGGAAGACAATTTGCATTTGAGGACTCAAGCTACAAATATAGCTTGCTACAAAAATAATGTTTTCAGTCTTATTTGGGTTCATATACATTTAAGGATTTCTCCTCAGATGTCCTCAGCATATGAGGTGCAATCTAAATAGCTTCATGATGTGGACCTCTCTGAACATGGACTAATGCAAGAGAACTGTGAAGAGAAAAAATAAAACCTTGCCCAGGAAGCAGTGCAAAATGCAAGAATTGGAAGCAGGACTCAATGGTAGTCTAAGGACCAGGACAGAGCAAGTGGCAAAAGTCAAGGAACCTGCGTTGCTTCAGTAGACCAATTCTTGTTCACTTTACATCACCGCGTCTTGCAAGGATGGTGTACACTTCTCAATTTAAAAGTGTGTGGGTTCATGATTTCAGAGTCACTCCTGTTTCCTCCTGAAGTGTGTGTGCCAGGTAGAGTTGGCATTTACCCAGACAATGATGAGAAACAGAAATAAGCCATTTGAGATGAGATTCAGCTCACCCAAAAAGAGGCATCTGAAAAGATTTTTCCAAGTGCACAGTTTTCCCCTTCAGATGAGATGATACTCCACAGAAGTCAGCCCATGTGAAGCCATCTGAAGGTCAGGAAAGAGAAAGTTAGTCCAGATGTTCCCTGCAAAGCAGAATGAAGCTGCCCATAAGTCTCTGCTGCTTCTGCTTATGGTCAGGTCTACACATTGAACAGAAGTGAGGTACCCCATGTTCGTGGTGTGGGGACTCTGATTCCTGAGGACATTCAAATAAAGCTGACACCATCACCTTAGTGGCAGGTCCAGAGCCTGCATTTATTTTGAGAACCAGAGACTGCTGAGTGGTCAGAAAGCCACTGAGTGACAAAAGGATGTCTAGTCATCATGTTGTGGCTGTGGGTCATTGGTGATAGCATCAGTCTGGGGCCTTGCAGGGCAGCCTCCAGAGACCGAGTCTGTGACAACATCTGACAATGCTCCAAATGTAACTCATATGCCCCAGTATTTAAATAGGTAAGAAAGTGTCTGCCTCTAAGGATCTCCACATAATTTCCAGCACTGAAGAGCAGCTATAGTTCAGGGATAGACCTCTAGTAGAGATCAAAGCAGGAAGAAAATTCCCTTGCTGTTCATACTGCTGTTCTACCTAATAAAGTATTACTGGCAAAATTGACTTTTTTTTTTTTTTTTCTTCTCCTGGAGTAAAAACTTGCTATGAATCTAAGAAAAACAATTTGGAGCTGAGACACCTGCCAGAATATTATTTTCATTTGATACTGTATTTCATTTGAGCATAACATTAAAAGGGCACGTGTGCCTATGTGCATAAGAAAATTGGTAGATTTAACTGTGGAAAGTGGAGTCAGTGGTCATGAAAACTTTTACCATGTGGCAAGTATATAATCTCCCCGTAACACCAGACCATAATACGTAATATATAGCAGGGAACTGAGCAGAAAGGAGAAAATCAGTCTTTTACAAGTAGTCCCTTGTGTCATACCTTTTTTGCAGAAAGGCTCTGCGTACCGTCTGCCTCGCCAGCTTTTAGCTGCCACACTACAAATGAGAGGGAGGAGGACTGCACAGGCAGAGGGCTTTCTGGACAGGGGTTATAATTTCTCTCACTGTTAATGGTGAGTCCTGTGAAAAAGGAAAATAACTCACACAGAGTGGGGCACATTACTGACTGTGTATAGAGGCTAACAGTGAGACAGAGCCCTGATGATGCTGTGTGACAGTAACTGACCCAGACGGCTGCGGCCTTGCAGGTAGGGCTTATATTTGGATCAATATGTAACAGCAACTCACGTGCATTTTGTTGGATTGGGATCTTTAAAATTTTACTGGCTACGATTATACAGCTATATGGGATAATTCCTCCTGGGTGCTAGCAGTGGTAGTAAATATTTATATTTATATTATGATGGTGTCCAAAGGAACCAGTAGGGGAGCATTATGCACAGAACTGTATAAAAAAGGAAAGATATAATCCCTTCCCTGCAGAGTTAACCATCTAGAGGACAAAAATAAACAAAGGGTAGAAGAATGGAAATAAAACGTCTATGCAAATGAGTATAGCAGTGAATTGGGCATTTTGTGGGTTGTAAGATGTATTTTTTCTTCTTCTTTAAGGAAGAGATAAAGATACACAATGGTTGCTAGCAAGTCAGTGGGAAATTCTAGGGAATTGGAATTCATTTTTATTTCAGAAGACTGGGTTTATTAAAACTTGTTATTATATTTTTGTTTATTTGTTGTAATACAACAAATTTTTAATAGAAGGTGAAAAATGTAAACTATCAGTTTCTGCTTCTTAGGATGTATAAACGTTGGATCCGGAATTTATTATCTGCAACACCACAAGAAATCAGACATAATTTGCAAGTCATGTGCATATCTATTCAAGTCACATAAAAGATCCAGCTGTTGGTCAGTGCCACACTTGCTTTTAGCACCAGGTTCACATGGATAGCACGTCGGCTGCATCCCCTGCCAGGAGCATCCGCATCCGTCCCTCTTTGAGGGGCAGATCTCACACCAGGGCATGGGCACACTGGCTGAGCAGCCCTTGCTCCCTTAACAAAAAATAAAATAATTATAACCAAAAAAAAAAAAAAAAGCATGGTTAAACTACACCTCTCCCCTTTCCAAGCACTGGTGGAGGAGGCAGGAGGGTGTTCAGCCTTACTGCGTGGCCAAGGATCCCTGCTGTCCCAGAAGCAGCCCCTTCAGGAAAGAAGGGCATTCCCATCTTCATGGCTAGCTCCCGAGTCCAGCTCCCTGGCCTGCCTGCTGTTTACTGGTTACAGCAGAGATCTCGGGGTGGATATCGGCAAAGAAGGAATTAATTACGCAATTTCAGTAATCCTGGCAACACTGCTCTGGCTTGCTAGCAGAAGCTGAAGCATTTTCACACTTTCCTCTTTATTCTGGGCATTTTCCAGGTAGCAGTGAAGGTGAAGGAGACAACAGTCATTTCCCTATAGCTTACCTTGACCGTGAAAGGAAACAGCTTTTTCTTGTGTTTTCACGACGTAATCACTTCTCTGTTTTTTTTCTTCATTTCATGGCAACCTGTAATCCTGGGGCTGATCTAGAGAGGCCTTGCTTTATATTTATCTGTGTTTTATAATGTCTATTCTTCATCCATCTCTCAGAAAAAATGATGCCCTAAAACAAAGCAAGGCTTTAAGTGACGCAGTAACAATTTCATTGTTTAACTTAAATAATGAAGGCTTTGGGGCTCTGGTTTTTATTTTTACATGTTGGAAGTGAAATGTGGCAGAGATGTTTGAGTTACGAACAATGCCACTTGTTCTTCTGCTTAGGAGTCAATGCAGCGACGTTCTTGCCTAGAGTGCTCCCAGCAGTGGGTCAGACAGATTAGCTAGATTTTGGACATAAATAGGTAAAAAGAAAGGTGGCAAAGATCCCAAATGCATCTGAGTGTGCTGCTTTTTGGAAAACTTGATTCTTGTTTATTGTAATTTGTCTTTTTCCTACATCACAGGAGTAAGAGTTGATTAAAGAAACAAAGAACAAGCATAAGCATAACATAAAGTTGGTGAATTAAATTTCCATAACCTAAATTCTCAGCCTAAGAGACATAAATAAAGAAAATAAAAATTCCCTCCAGCAACTCAGACAAAAGTTCTTTGAGTTTTTGTCTTTTCAATGTTATGAACAAAATCATCATTGCCCAAAAGCAAAAGAAAACATAAGAGTTTATGGCTGTAGGAAGGAGAAGAAGGAGGTTTAAGTTTCAGACATATTCAAAATCATTCTAAAATTAGAAGGACAGACATTATTATCTGTTATGATCCTAAATGCCTTTGTCTGATGTTTCTTTTCTTTCAGGAGGCTGCAGAGAACTGCTCACTTGGAGAAGGCTGTTAGGTAACTACCAGTGGCTCTTGCTAAATGACTGAGAGGGACAGACTCTTTTTAACCTTGCTCTGGTTGAGTCGGGTTAGAAATGAGGCTCATCATCATTTCCACACTGGGTATTTTCTGTTTCTGTGTTTTTCCTCCTGTTTCTGCTTGTGGGATAAACCCTCGTCTCCATCTCCTGTAATAGATTTTTATTATATCTTGGTTTAGTACTGTATTTTTTTTTCCCTCAGTTTCTTGTTTAGTTTGAGCTCATGCATGTAAACAACAACACCTCTTCACAGCTGAAAGTATTACACATAACCAAAGAGCTTTTTGTTTTCTGGCTCAGAAATGAAATACTACAGGTGTGTCTGCAAGTGTCAAATGAAAAAGAAAAACAAAACAAACAAAAACAAAAACATGGAAATTGCAAAAACAATAACAGCATTAGAAAGGTTTGTTTATTCATATGATAATGGGCAGCTTTAATGTGAACTTTTTACATCGTCAAGCCAGTGAGATCAATTTAATCCGGGTGGGTTATTCTTCTCTTGGTGTAAAAGACCATTGATTCTTTCTATTGGCTCAGCGAGGGAGCTCTTCAGCATAGTGGCATGCTGAGGAAGCTGGTTGAAAGCCACTGAAATCAGCAGGAGTCTTTTAATTGACTCTGAATCAGGCCCCAACACTGTACATAGCTACTCTCCTTTCGCAAAACTTTCTGTTTCTTGAAGACAATTGGATTACCTAAGTAAAACTCAGCTTCCCATTTAAATATTCTGGGTGAATTGATTCTTTATGGAGAAAATATTTCATTTGCGCGACATCTTCTGCATGTTTAAATTCTGTAAGTGTTGCCATTTATAATCACTTCATCATCCTTTGTTCAGGTGACTAATTATAATAAAATATATTTTATGCATAAAACAGTATGAGACTCGGTTTTATACATTTCATTTAATTACTTTTTACTGTGACAAATCACATTGTTAGAAATGTACTAACAGATGGGGTGGATTTTAAAGTTGGTATAAATTATGACTCCTTAATTTTTGCAAGTGTTGAAGAATTTAATTGTCTCCATTCAAATTTTTGGCTTAACTCCTGTGGTTTGACTTGTTAGGATTCCAGACATGCAACACAAGGAGCAGGGAATTTCTGGACTGTGCAGTGTCTTTTTGGAAGAGAAAAAAAAAAAAAAAAAAAAAAGAGAGAGAGAGAGAAAGAAAGGAGAGAAAAAGAAAAGAAAAAACAACTAAGGAGAAAAGGAAGTTAAGACAAAAGGAAGGTCTGAACAGCAGTGTTCACAATGGCCTGCCCCAGAGTGAGGGTTAGAGTGTTGAAGTGCTCTCGTTGAATAGCCCTGCTTGTTAGGGGCAGCAGAAGCAGGACCCTCTTGTTTTGCCCACATACCAGGTACAGTGGAATAAAGGATTTTAGTGTGACCCTAGTCAAGGAGTGGGGGAAACTCATATAAGAGTATAAAATCAGAACTTGGGTACCTCTGACTAGCTGTGAAAAGTAGTTAGCAATAGTACACATCTTCAGAGTGCCTTTTTCGTTTTCCCTTCCCTTCCCTTCCCTTCCCTTCCCTTCCCTTCCCTTCCCTTCCCTTCCCTTCCCTTCCCTTCCCTTCCCTTCCCTTCCCTTCCCTTCCCTTCCCTTCCCTTCCCTTCCCTTCCCTTCCCTTCCCTTCCCTTCCCTTCCCTTCCCTTCCCTTCCCTTCCCTTCCCTTCCCTTCCCTTCCCTTCCCCCTTCCCCCTTTCACCTTCCCTTAATTTCTTTCATTTTTCATTGTCATTCAGCTTCAGTTAAGAGAGGAAGGGGACCTGCCCCATCCTCTCTTTGAAAAAAAAAAAAGAAAAAGAAAAAGAAAAAGAAAAAGGGAAAAAGAAGAAGCAACAGAAGAAGAAAAAGAAGGAAAGCAGTATATATTACCCTCTAGAGACTCTTCAGACAATTTGATCTGTTTCCTTGACCAAAGTACACACACCCATGGAGAAAGTATAAGTTCCAGCTGCAACAACTGCCTCTTACTCATTTTGTGCCTTCTGTCTGTCAGACTTCCAGAATCCCTCAGATATTTTAAATTTGGGTGTTCCTGAAAGTAGTCTTTGAGCTTTTGCCTTTACCAGCCTTCTTCTCCAGTCTCCTTCAGTTTGCCCAGTGGCAGTGTCACTCCCGACAGTTCGCCCTCCCTCCCTTGCTCTTACAGAGCAGATCTTCCTCCCACAGATGGGCCACCGTGGGCAATGCCGTGTTTCTCTCCCACTGCTCCTAACTTGTCACCATTCTTCTCAAATGCTCCCCACCATCCTTTGATCTATGTTACTCCTCATTTGATATATGTTACTCCAAAGACTGCTCCTGGTTTGCCCGGAAGAGCCGTATTTACGACCAATTCCCAATTCCCTTTCTCTATGTTTCATTTTACACCAGAGATGTTTTGAAGCCTTACACCACAGATGTTTTGCAGACTCCTGTTTACTGCCTGTGCTGTGCTTATGACCAGCAGCAAGTTGCCTAAGCACAGGTGTGGAGTGTCCCACCAGGCCTTGAGCCGTACTGTAAGGATGTGGGTCATGTCAGCAAGCTCGATGCAGCTGTCCTGGATAAGGTTGGACATCTAAAATGGCACAAGATGTTTGTGTCTGGGCACCCCCGGCTAGCACCCTGTGTCACTGAACATTAGCTGCCTTTAGTGACTGAAATATTGCACTACACAGCCACCAGAGGCCTGCAGGTCTTTGCAGAAATCATGATGGTCTTCAGACTACCCGAGCTTAAACTGCCTAAATCGCTCACTTCATTGGGCAAAATCAGGGCTCCCCAAATGTCTCTTCATGCCCTCACCTGAAAAACACTTCTGCTCACATTCTCCGAATATGACACAAGAAGATGGAGGATTTATGCCTGTGCTCAAAATTAAGTAGTGATAACATTCACATTGACAATTTGTTTTTAGTGTTACTAATTTCTGCCCAAGAGGCTTCATTTGTAAACAGAGTACACACAATACAGGTATGTGGAATAAATTCCACTACATGTGCTACTCTATTTCTGAAGATAAAAACTACATTAAATTAATGAGGAATGTCATCAAGCCCTAGCAAGTGATTATGCTCATAGATCTGTGGCTACAATAGTATGGTGTCAACTAGCAGGCTGTTTTTTCCATGCCTGCCTGTCTTGAACTGTTACTAGAGAATTTAGAAAACTTGAATTTAGAGTTTGGTTTTGAAAGTTCAGCTGATTCAGTGATTAGGAAGCACTAGTAGTTTCTGTACCCATTATCTCATGATTTAAATGCTCTCTGGTTTACATTAGCTAATGATTTAAGTGCCATAGATATCTTTGTTTGACATCCAATATGAAATAATCAACTAGCTTAGTGTAACACTGGTCCCATCAATCAAACTCTTTATTCCTCCCACAGCATTGTTAATGAAATGTTGGGAAGAAAGCCCACAGACCCTAGTATAGCATTAGAATTAAGGGGGTGAAAGATGACGTTTCATTATTCATTTTTTTGTCTTTGACTCCCATTTGATTTCAACATAGTGTCCAGAAGGAACATTTGCTCAGAAAATGTTTTATAAGTCCTATTATATCTTTCCTATTATTTGCCTTTAAGATGATTTGTTGGTCATACAGCAACATTCAATGGACAAGAAAGGCACCATCTCTTTTAAAAATATACCTAATGATGAAGCTCGTCATAGCTTCTTTGAGGGAAGATCCTGGTAGGTCTTGCTGTCCATATATTCTTTGTGGTGGGATGCCTTAGCCAGGGCACCAGGATGGGTGTCATCTTGAAAAGACCAGCTTGTTTCAATAATAAACTCTGTTGTTACAATGGAGCTAAATATGGACATCATTCCTTATGGGCTTGTCTGACTGATTTGTAGGTGAGGGTGAAAGGCGTGTAGGTATGAAGCTAAAATGTTGTATACAGGACCACAGAGTTTTCTGTGGCCTCATTTAAAAATAACACACCAGTAAAACAAAAACAAAATCTGTATAGTTGTGTAATCACATAACCATGGTCTGAAACAGGAGAAAAGGGCAGGATGGTAGGGACCTGATCATCTGTACAGTCACCTTCCTCCCAACTGGCTGAAGCCTCCAGAGAATCACAAGATCTTCTGGTGACCTGGGAGCTAGTCAGGCTCTGAGCCAAGAGGCTTCTGGAGGCAGACAGGCTGAGCTAGGGTGGAGGAAGGCCCACAGCAGTCTGAGGAGCAGTCAGTCAACAAGGGGCTGGTGTTTATTTTGTCAAGTTATGTTTGGTGAAGTTAATAATAAAGGCAAACCCCAGGAGAGGCACGGAGTTGGAAAGCAATCCTGTTTGCAAGTCTCTTGTTCAAAGCAGAGCAGGGACTCCAGCTGCTTGGAGAGACACCTTTCTTTGAAGTAATTTTGAGGTGAAAATTTCAGCCCTTTGTGGAACCAGTTAAAGCTTTTCTAATTCCCCTTTAATTTGGGAGTACTCAGAAAGCTCTCAGCATTTTTGCAGGTAACTGGCAAGGTCTTTGCAATTCTTTCATGAGCTCTTTTGTTTTGCTGAGAGATCAGGATTGAATTATTGTTCATATAGGTAAAAGAAGGACATTAATTAATTCCTAGGAAAAAAGGATATTTAACCTATTCTTAAAATTATCACCTAAAGTACATAAACCCTCAGTTGGGACTGGATTCTTTTAGGACTGTTTCAGATTATCGTGAAGTCTTTTTCAATCAGCCACAAGCTTCATTTCATGCTGCACAAAAAGCCAAATTCTCCACTATACTGCATTGTCTCAATACTGTACTACAGCACAGGCAACTTCATCTAGCCAGCTGTAGTGGAAAGGCTTGATATTACTGTTTTTCTCCTCTCAGAAGATTTATGTGGTATTAAATAAGCAAAAAAAATGTGTCCTTTTGCTTGTGAAGAAGAGGGATACTATAATAGGTTCAGACTTTTTTGTGAAGGAGTCGAAATGTGGCACCAAATTCTGAAAAGGGTTTAATTAACAGCTTGGTTTTGCCAGACTTTTCTAGTGAAGAACTAACTTAGCTTATGGACTATAACTCCAAAAAAGAACTATTGATATGTTAATTGTATATGATTATGAATGGTTATTTATGGCATTGGATCTCTCTGCTAAACCAATTATGCTCTATTTGTGAGATTTGCATTATACTGCATCCATGGCATTTAATTAAACTTCTATTTCTCTTCTTTCTTTTTGTTTCTTTCTTTTTGTTTTGCCTTTCCAGCCTTAAATGCATGATAAACTACACTAGTCACTCAGTGGTTAAAGCTGAAATCAGCTATTCATTCGATTGCCCTCATGCACATCCCACTCAGTTTGCGCTGCCCAAGAAATCTTAACTGTGTCCCCCTAAATGTTAACTTTCCAGTTTACCAACTCCAGCTCAATGAATTTTTATAATCACTCCTTACTTATTTCTACAACTAGGCTGATCGGTCACTCTAATTCTACTGATGAAAACCGTCTTCTAACTGCGTGTTTAAATATATTTGTATAAACATAAAGGGGATGTTTAAAAACAGTGTAATGGCACAGCATGCTATGATCTGAGTGTTTCGTTTGGTCTCCTCCTGCCAGTTAATAAACAGCATAGAAAGTCAACTGCATAACCAATGCTCTAATTCAGAACATATCAAAAGGTTTGCGTGGGCGAGGTAAATTGGGCTGATAGTGAGTCAGGAGCTGGCTGGATCCCTCATTTGTTCATTCAGAGAATTTTTAATGTAGAACTAATTTTCAAGTAGTTGAATTTTTGTAAAGAAAATGAAATCCTTAAGGGAACAATTTAGTTGGAATCCTCTGAAACACAGTTCAACATGGATTGCCTTTTCACAGCTGTTTCATGTGGAAAAGGATCTTACGTTTTCATTCCCTTGACACCTGCTTTCCCTTTCTTTTCTGTAAGTGTATTACAGTGCACCTATTGAAAGAGCTGACAGGGGTTAGTGGAGAAGGGGGTTAAATGATGATACAGGATATATTTCTTTGTTACTTGAAACTCTCTTTGCCTCCTATTCACAGTGTCAGTGCCAAAATTTTAGTTTGGGGCTTATTGTGGTTGAAGTGTCCAGAACTGGGAGTAAAGAGATGCATATCCATCCTCCTTGCAGCCCCTTGTGTGCACTGTTTGCTGTATTACTGGGACAGAACGCTGAGAAATTAAGAGTAAAGGAGCTGGTCTTATGGTCCACATATAAACACATATCCACACACACACACGCACATATATAACTCCACTGTCCCTGTTCAGGCAATGGCAAACAGCACAGAGCTAGTTCTTCAGTTTCAGAAAATAATAATATCCTCTTCCTGGCCACAATGCTATTCATCACAGCCTTTTGCCAAATAACAGGCCTAAGTGGCCTGAAGGTCTTTCTGTGGACACTATTCCAGATTCAGTTTCCCAAAGAACATTTTGAAACACGCCAGCCCTAAAATATTTTACGTCTTACTCAGAAAAAACTCTCACTGACAAAATTCCTCTTGGACCTCTGTTCTCTAAGAACCTGAGTCCCTTCTGTCTCAGCTGAAGTCTCGACAGAAAGGAGTCTTAGTATGTTGCACCCTAAGTGCCCAAATTAAAAGGTTAAAAACACAAAGCAAGAACAATTTAAAGCTGTTTTCTGTGTGTGATCACTGGGATGGGAGAACATACTTGGAATAATTGTATCAGAAGGGAATCTATTTAATTATGTTTCCTCTACTGTTACGCATTAGCAAATAAAGTAGGACAACAGCGAGGCATTTATTAGCCTGTTTGCTGGGGCAAGTACAAAAAAAGTGTTTATCGTGACATTCGTAAGGGAGCCATTGCTAGAATCTAGTTTGAGGTAGCTGGGAAAAAAAAGGAAAAGAAAAAAAAAAAAACAAAAACAAAAAACAACAACATGAAGATCTTATTTCAACTGGGACAATTTGCAAGTACCAAAATCTTCTGTTGTTTGAAAGGTTTATTTTACGACACAGAAGCTATAGATACTGCACCCCAAATGTTCCTTTTTTATGATTATCTAAAGCACAGACAAATCATGAACAGACAATTGTACACTTTCTTGTGTTGCTTTATGGGCTTTAAGTGCCTACAAAAAAGGATTCCTTATGCTTTAATTTCTCTTTATTTTTTTGACTGTAAAGACCCATGGGGTAAATGCCAGTCCCACAATCCTGCAGTTATATGGTTACTGTCAGCCTGCTCAAATGATGCTTCCTGTTCATTAGGCGTCCTTTCATCTGACAACAATGTACTGGCTTTGCTGCAATTCTTAGTCAACGCCCATCTCTTCAATAGCCTGTGAATAGTATTAAATAGTGTTTATGCTAGCTATTGTTGCCTTTTGTGTGGTTTGTCTAATTCACAGAGAAAAGTCTGCTTTTGTGGTCTAAGGCTGGCTACGTCATGGCACGCCATGTGCCTTCTGATGGGATCCATTCCTGCTGAGTGATAACATTACAGGCCTGAACTCCTTTGCAATACAATCCAGCATTCTTAACACAGTCAATACACTCACAGGCAATCTAGTTTACTCTTTATATTAAGAGGTTTAGGGAGACAAAGCTCATCTAAATACCTGCTCATGAAACAAATAAGAGGAATTCAACTGATTTGAGCGTTGCTCCCCAGCTCCCACACAACTACACAATGAGCACAAAAAAAAATCATAAATTAAAAAATGCTGAAGCTGCATAAGCAATGCCCAAATATCCCAGGTAGAGCCATTCGGCGTACAAACACGGCACATTTCAGCAAAGAAGGTGGTATTATTGTTCCTGGTTATTGTTCAAGATGAGGCTTAATACTGGAGTCAAAGCGGCTGCTTTTCTTTGCTTAAACTACTCACAAAGGAGAAAGGATATTGTACGGATGATTACATTATCCCGTAGCTCAGGAGCCTTTGCAGGGCAGGTATGTTGCTGTGCCTTGAAAGGGCTTTTGATGTAAGCAGATCATTAGAGGCTCAATGTGTAACTGATCCTTAGCTGTCTCTGGCTTTTGGTGTATGTGGGTTATTCTTGTCTAACCGTATGCTCCCTGTTGTAGGTATCTAAAATCTTATTGTTCTCCTCCCTCCTTCCCTCCCCCCAGCCTCCTCACTGCACAGCTAAAGTTGGTTTCCAGCTTTGCCTTGGGAAGCATACAAACACATACAAATACAACTGGAAAGTGAGGCTTACAATGCTAACCAGCGCCATTTGTTTGTCCCGGGAGTTGTTATCCTCTGCGCGTCACACTTTGAACAAGATCAAGAGTAGCTTTTGAAAAATATGGCACTGAGAAGAATGCACACAAATAATAATTATTACTCTGTAGCTGCTCAAGCTATAATACCCTCCATGGCCAGAAGCAAGCAGGGAGGTAGGGGACAGGGTGGGGCTGGGAGTAGGTGGAGGCTGAACTTTGTTCTCTGTGCATCATAGGAGAGCATTGCAGATTGCTCTCCTGATCAGCATAACAAGGGAGGTCCATCATACCTGCTCTTCTCTCAGGTATTATGGGCCAGATCCACAAAGGCATTTAGCACTGTAAAGCTCCTGGCAAGCAGGAGGCGCTGGGGTGAACACCCACAGACAGCTTGAACACAGACTTCTTACACCTGAGCTCGCCACCCTTTCAAGTCAGTTGGAAGAGACTACTTATTTCATCCTTATGATCACCTCTGACATTGGTCTGTTGAAACGCACCTTAAAAGTGCTCATTTCTTTCCACTACTAGTAGGCAGTGGGATAAGCAGCCCAGATGCGGACACTGCAGTCTAAAGCTTGGAAAGATGAATCCCACCCATGCATATTTCAGTGCCTGTGTGGATCTGAAGCTCCAGGTTCTGCTGTCCTCCTAGACCTTGTAGTTAAAAGCTGGTTCTTCCAGATAGACAGTGTAGGAAAAGCATGAAGTCCCTAATAATTCTCTCTCTCTCTCTCTTTTTTTTTTTTTTTTTAAGTTTCTGAGTGCCTCCAAGCTATACAGAAGGCAGTCATTCTTTCCATCTTAGAGTGAAAAATGGATAAAAAAATATGTCTGTCATAACAACATAAAAGCATTTCCTGAATTACAGCTCTGACTTCTGAATGAGGGTGTTCAACTGAAATGAGTCAGTGCAAGTGGAAAAGCTCATTGCCAAAAAACAAGGAGGAACCTGGCAGTCTAGAGCAGTTGCTAGATAAGAGCTTTTTCCCTTCTATTCAGAGCACCTTGCTATGGAAAGAAGTTGAGCAAACACTCATGTGGAGTCAGTCAATGAAAGAGAGCCTATGCCCCGCACACATGTGTTACCCTATTTTGCTCCCGAGAATGAATGAGGTGGGCTTTGACTAATGCTTTCAGCAGAAGGCATGGAAATGAACTAGGGTTGTCAGAAAAGCTCATTGATTTTGCAGGACCCATCCAAGCTGTACATTATAGTTTGGAGGAAGAGCGCTCTCTTTTTAAAAGGTAATTTTTCAATGTACTGCCCATGTTTATGCTTTTGTGCAAGTGATAATGGTTTCATAAACGTTTTATGTGATCAGCACTTAGCAATACTTGGGAAGTTGGCAACCCTGACTAGATTTTACAGATACCAACTTTTTTTTGCCATTAATACTTTTTTTCCCCCCTTTCTGTTTATGTTCCTAGATTGATTTCCAATAGTTAAAATTTAAACAATAAAGGCAACCTTAGTTTTCAAGTCTGCAAATAGGACAGACAATATATGCAACCTCCTCATTGATTGACTCTTCTGTTTTTATAGATTCACCCTCTCGAAAGAATCATTAAACACCAGGGAAAATGATTTGTTGCCATTGATTACATGACATACTGCTCTGACATACACAGTTTTTATATCTAAGTTATTAATTATGTTGTTAATGTAATTTGCAGACCGCGAGATAAATCATTCAGCTTCTGACTAGATATTACTAGATACATTGCATATATAAATACATCTTTGGGTGGGAAGGGAACTGCTACCAAGAATAATAGATTAGACGGCTACTACTTTGGCTTATAAATCATTATGAGCTAAGGAAAACTTCCTCTGCCCATTTATTTTATTATCTTGGAAATGCTGAGTTTCTCAACATCTCTGTTGTTTATGCGCTACACTGATACACATAATCACTTCATTTCAATACAGAGGAAAGTCTTGCAACTGTTCTATTCATGCTCAATTCTCATTCTCTCAAGAATTTCACAGTTTAAGGTTAATAAGCTACAGGACACAGAAAGCCAAGCTTAATTTGGGTCTTCCCAAAGGCTTCACTGTTGTTTTTTTCCCCTGTTCTGGTGGTGGGTACTTTGTGCTAGCTTAATTCTCTGTAACTTTCTTTTCCCAGCAATGATTGCCAAGAAATTAATTATGACAGCCAGTGTCGTGAATGCGTGCTGCTGTCGTCTGCTGCCACTAGCGACAGGCTCACGCGCTTCAAAGCGGAGGTCTCTGCATTTGTACCAACAAATCGCTTCTAAAAGTTCCTCCTGTTTTGTCCTCCATTTCAACAGGTCTGGCTCCTTCCTTAGTTTCAGAAGGGTTTAGCAGCAACTATTCAGCAGTTACCCTGGGAGCACACTGCAGATTATGCATGCTTGCCTGACATTTGACAGATGCCCTTAAAAGGCCCAGTTTCCTTTTCACAGAGGCCAGGGGGTCGAGGAGGGTGGAGGGCTAGACACATTTTTGAAGTGAGTGACACATGTTTAAATGTCAAGGTGGTCTTACTGAATCGCTAAGCACAAGCCTTATACACTGAAACTGAGACTAGGTGTGAAATGTCCTCTTTAGCTACAGCTCAGAATTCACATCTTTTAATATTATTGAACCCAAAGATGACATAGTCCTTCATTTCCAGGGGAGCTGAATGCCGAAGATTAAATTTTGTTGCAAGTATATGCTAAAGCTCTTTTGAAAGTCTTTCCACATGTGAATAGTGAATAAAACATGTTTTTCAACAGGTACTGCCTACAGTGTGAAACTCCAAGAGGTAAACTTTCCCTGCTCCCCGCTTGGCTTCATCCATGTGGTGGTTGACATTTGGTGTTGGCACGGTAATGATGAGCAGAGCTACAGCAGCAGCTGGGATACGGGCTGGTTGTACAGAGGATGATTACTCATTTGACCTCCTACAAGAACTAAAAATTCTGCAGCCTAAGGTGAATCCAAACCCCTTCATTGTTTCCCTAAGTAGCTTTCTCGCTTTAGGAAGTGCTCAGCGTGTCAATAACAGGGCTTGACTTGACGTAGAGAACGTCAGCATCGTGGTTGAAATTTTTTAGTGTCAGCGTCGCAGTCATGCCATTCCCGAATCGAAACAATGAGGTGACCACAAAGCAGGGAGGTGCTCCCGGTTTCGGAGCTGGGCGTACATCCTGGAGGAGTCCTGGCTGCGGGCTGGGGAAGGAGCAGTGCACACGCTCACCTCTTCCCCTTCCTTTGTCCTCAGGGCCAGCCGAAAGGAAACTCAGGTGCACAAACCCTATGCAGGTCTACATTTGCATATGCCTCCAAATCCCCGTGGTGGATGACTGGGAGATGGAGGTGAGGAGCACACTCACACGTGTTTCAGCAGGTAAAATGCAGAGACTTTGAAAGTTAGTAGTTTGTTTCAGAAAATGCCTGGCACAACCATAACCATTACTGGGTATCCAGATACCTTTTAAAACCAATAGAAGAGTTCCAGTCATCAGTGGGGTTGCAGGTTTGAACCATTTCAGCAGACATTATGTCTGATTTTAATTAATTCATAATTTTGACATATTATGCATTAATTTCACACTCCCACGGAACCAGCAGCACCAGTCAGAGTAAGGAATGTTGCAGGCAGCCCTGGTTCAAGGTTCAGCATGCAGCAGTCCATATCAATCTCAGACCTGATTTGTTTTCAGAAGATATCACCAATTATGTCATGGTAGCTGGAGGTAGATGGATATCTCTTTGGAAGGAAAAAAAAAAAATGGCCACCATCATTTTGACTTGTCACCTAAATTGAATTTGAACTCAGCTCTCTAGAGAAACACGTCCACTACATTAAACAACTGGGGGAATTAATGCTCTCATTGATCCTGCTCGTCATTACAGATGTGTGTGCTTGCATCTGCATCTGACTTTTCCATCTAAGGAGGTCAACCCATGGGCCTGAAGGGGCAGTGTGCGCCGGTCTCTCCAGCTGTGCAAAACAAGGACAGCCCTGCTGCAGGTCTCTCAGTGCCTCTGGGTTCATGCTGATGTGAATAAGTGAGAGCAGAGGTTGGGTCACGAATGAGATGCAGAAGCAATTTCCCCTTATTACCTTTAGTACCTCCTTTTAAACATAAGTAGAAATATGAAAACGAAAGCAACATTTTCAGTTAATGTTGATGAACAAGTTTTTAAAAATGTGTTATCAAATATATATCAGAAAAAAATAAGGTTTACTGTACATTTGTATGGCAGTTTCTAAGAAGGGTCTCTATAATATGAAAGTAGTTACTGCCTATCGGATGATAACTGCACACTTTGCAGGGCCTATGCCTGTAGCATAGTGCAAGCTACAGTCATATATCCATTGGGTGCATACAGAGTTGTCTGCTTGTCCACTCTTAAATAAAGGCCTTTATTTATATTTCTTGTTTCTCCTCCCAGAAGAGATTTTTTTTTTTCCTGGTAAATTTGGTTAAAGATCATTGGAAGGTAGAGAACAAAACACACAAAACTTCAGAGAGATTGGATATTTATTTTGGATGTTTTGAAATCTTAGGAGTTTTTGTGTGTTTGTTTGTTGTTTTGTTGTGTTTTGTTTTTAAAAAAAGGTCTTTATGATTATCTGTCCTATCATATACATAGATATATAAAAGATTTAGTTGCTAAAGCCTACTTTTTCTTCTTGCCCTTATACAGAATAGCTGCTATTTTTTTCTTAAGAGGATTAAAGTAGACATTGGTTAAAATGTATGAAAAATTTGTTCCAGAAAACTGAGAGCAATCTTTTTACTATATCAGTTTATACATACAAATTGACTTTTTGACTGATAAAGAGGGCAGGAGGTAGATGAGCAAGGAGGAGGGAACAGCATTCTAGGAGCGATGACAAAAGGTGCTGGAAGGATCCCAGATTATCAGCATAATGTAGGAAGGGGGTGGAGGACAGCATGCTAATGTCCTTTCCTGTCTGAAGTTGGTATGAGGGCCCTGGTGGATGTGGGGAATGACTCTAAAAAAAACATAATACTGGTAAGCTGTAAAAGGGGGGTGTAGGTCATCAGAAAAGCCCAGGAAACTAAGGAAGCGAGGTGATATCGTTTAATTCCATGTTAAGACTGGTTAAATTGTCTATTTCTTTCTTTCTTTTTTTTTTTTTTTTTTTTCCTTCCTTATTAGATGATTTCAGAGCTTCACTCTAAGGCTTGAAAACCTACTTCTTGTGTTCAGGGGAAAACCTATTCACAAGCTATTTTCTAATCCACCTTGAATTATAGCTAAGAAATTAAATCAACCTCCAAACCTCCTATAGCCTTCTCTTCTTCCCTCACTGTGCACTTCTCTCTGAGGAAGTGGCTAGGCAAACATAGTGTTGTCTGTTAATAAAATGCACATAGATAAAAGACACGAAATTAACATATCACTAGATTATAAAATCACAAATTCTATTCAGTTTTCTTTTCTGGTAGCCTCCCTGTCAGTTATTAATTTGACCTTTGCAAATACTCCTTGCAGTGTGTCATGTGGTTATAAAGCAGCAATGCCTTCAAAAGTGCACACAAATCTCCAAAAACTAAAATAGCCCTATAGTGTACAGTCAAACATTCAAATGCTGGTAAAGCAATTTAAAGTCTATTGGTCTCCCTAGGCTTAAACAGTGTAGGTTTGCCTAGTGTTGCATAGCAAGCTTGGGGCCTGGTTCACCTAGCCAGAAGATCCCTGGCTCTTGAGCCACCCTCTCTCTTCTCACCACAGCTGGCCATGTCCTCTACAACCTCAACACGCTTTGAGGTAATGTTTAAGTTTTTAAGGTCTTTAAAATTGCAAGTAGAAGAAGGGGGAGGGAATATTTTGATGAACTGTATATCTCACAGCTCCTAGACTTTCCTATCCAGGAAACAGACCATATTTTAGCTAAAAGAGTGAGTGGCAGAAGTAAGATTTGGCCTTTATCAACCAGTCATGCTGAAAGAGGGAAAAACCTGCAGCTGCGAGTAGTTTTATGCTGGCTACAGTCTGACAGGACACAGAGGAGCCCAGGAAATGAGGGTCTGTATATACTCATCATGGCTTTTATAGGTAGGTCCAGTCCAGGGGGTACAGGGAAAACTAATGGTTATTTGGCATGTCTGTGCTGAGACACAGTATACTGAGTGGGTGACTCCTGGGTATGTCAAAACAGAGACAGCATTGTAGTTTCTATTTCGTTCAGTCTGATGTGACCTAGTGTATGACCACCACCACTGAGCTCCAGCAGCTGAACGATTTGCTGTCTTTCAAGTGAGCCACCACGCATGACATGGGACGTACCCTGAGCCTGCAGCAGGCACAAGGTAGGAGATCCCTGGGTAGACCTCCGTGAAAGCACGGCTCTTGGCAAGAGGCTTGTTGAGACAGCTTTGCTTTGCACCTTGCAAATCACTCCCTGCATATGCATCATCCTCTTTTTGCATTTTGCCTATATCCAAGAGCCTGTGGTATTTGGGCACCTAAAGCTGCAGATAGGCATCTACAGGCACCTCTGTACCTTTCCAGATCTGCCCAAGAAGCCTCCTGCCACAGTGCTGTTACCAGCGTACTGAACCGTGTGCCTCTTTGCCAGCATGTGGGGCCATTTGTGTTCCTTGAAAAAAATGCTGTGTTACAGTTAACAGTCAGCCACAACACCAGCTCTGGGAGGAACTGTTGACATCGCTAATGTTTACGGATTAGAAAATGTTAGTTCCGTGCAAATTATATTTAATTACTCTTGTAGAATAATAATTATTTTTCATTAATAGAGCCCTAAATCTCTAAAAGCCCTAAATAGTGTATATCTCATTATGTTACTCAGTACAAAACCGGTGAAAACCTTTAATTCATTAATGATTAGTTGGAAAAGCAATGTGACAGATTATTATACATGCCACCAAGTACTATTAGTACACTGATATACACAGCTTAATTTAGAACTTTTTTATTAGAGTTTTAGTTCTTCAACCATGGAAATTGAGTAGAAAATGACTATGGAGATAAATTTTCATTTGACATTTTTCTTCAACCATGTTTTGTACCACGTACTCATTCATTTTTACAGTTTGAACAATGTGAAAAAAAAAATATATATATACATGCCTCTTACTTGGAGGACTGCTGCGTTTTGTTTGTTTGATTGTTTGTTTTTTAAATCCAGGTGTTGTTTAGTTAGTTCATAAGGCAGAATGTCAAATTAGCAGCAACATACCTTTTGAAAATGGTGAAACTCAAAGCATTTGTGCATGCTGAATCCCTGCTGGACCAGCAGTTTGGAGACAACTGGGTATACCTGCCATGCAGTATGTCCTAATACAGCAATCTGGGGTAGGTCAGACAAGTAGCACACTGTAAGTGACTTAATCCCCCCAATAACTCTACCCTGCAGATGTACACCTCAGGCACAGGTGGGTGCTAGCTAGGGTAGGAAAGCTGGGACTACGTGCTGGGTGGTGAGGCTCTGCTCTGCTATACCCACACAGATGACCAGACCGTTCAGGTTATTGAGTCTAATTGATTTGGCATTATCACTACATTTCAGATGACCGAAGAAAAAGATGCACGTATTTCTGTCTGAACGGTCCCTTGCAGCAAATCAAGCCAAGATTAAACACTGTTGCATTGTCACTTTATTTTTGTGAACTCCACACAAAATACAGAGTCCAGACATATGAGAAAATGTCTTTAAATGAAGGCTCTGGAAATGCCTATTGGCAAGGCAGGAAAGCCTGCAGTAACTTTTGCTTGGTGGGGAGGACTCTTTTCCTACTCTTAAAATGGAAGGAGAAATGCATAGATCAACTTGGCTGCTTAAATAGAACATAATGGGGAAAGCACATTAGGGTAACCCTTGGAAAATACTTGTCAGCCACCAGGCATTTTCTTCCTTTCCCATCCCTGCATGTTATTGGGTGTTTTTTGATGGTTGCAGCATTCTACTCAGTTGTACCTAAACTCAACAGGGAGTTTCAAATTTCCATAAAAACTTTGTCAAAATACAGGCTTTCCATTCCACAATACAGTCCAACCTTTTGAAATGTGCTTTGATCACAGTGCAATATTAAGTCACAGAGCTATTATTATGCCCATGCCAATTCTTTAAAAAAAAGGGTCATTATTTTGAAATATGGCAATGAAACTTTCCTACCATTTCACTCAAAATTTTAATGACAAAATGTACAGAATACACTGAAAAAATGAAACCAGAATTTTGTGGCTTAAACAAGTCAAAGTTTCAACACTTTCATATAGAAAATATTGTTGATGTTGTGTGCCTACAAATTTTTTGAAAATTCCTTGAGTCTACTGTCCGGTAGAATGGTCTCCCATCAGAAATATTTTGTATTCATGAAGTTATTCAGAGCAAGCAGTTTCACACGCTCTAATGAGCTGTATGTGAAAACAGAAGACATGCACTTAACCAACAAACAATGTCTTTTTCTCCACCCCATACCGAATAGATTACAAAATAAATTGTATTATTTGCTTTATTTGTGTCTTTTGGGGACAGTAATATATGGTAAACAATATTAGTGCTTTACATTGACATCTGTCTGTAGAAGAAGGACTCAGAAGTTAGTCTTACCACAGGGTATAAATATGACCTTCTTAAAAAGAGAGTCCCAGACTGTGGCTGAGAACACCAGGCGTGGGGATGTCCCTGTAGGCCAGCAAGTCTTTGAGAATCTTTTATAATGCTCATTGTAAATCCTGAGGATGTACAGAAAACTTCAGTTTCTGTGATGCTTTATAAACCACAGGAATATAGTTAACACATTAATAAAGGGGAGGAAAAAAAAAGCCAAACAAACCCTAGGAACAATCCAGTTCCTGTCATCTCTCTTGATTTTTCACTTAGTAGACTTCTTTATGGATTAAAAAACTTTTTTTCTTCTTCTTCTTGTAAAGAGTGTTCATTGAAGCTTGGCCAATAGATGGTATCACTCTTTCCAAAGTCTATGCTATGGGAGGCCTATGGAAGCATATCTGCTCAAGGCATTCATGCAAATTATTACTTACTGCCCTATATGCTCATAAATTAATAGCTTCTCTGTGGATGAAAAACAGAAATTAGACAACCATTAAGGTTGAACAATGTATAAAGAATATTAAATATTAATATATGAAATGAAAAAATATTGCAAGAGATATGAATAGATATGCCAGGAGCATAACAAGCCAAACCTAGGAATGTAAATAATAAAAACATGTTTTCAGCTAGATATTCTGGATGGTTTAGTATTCAAATTAAAGTTTGTTTTCCCATTCAAGAAAAACAAAACAAAAAGTATTTACCGTTGTTGCCTGATTTGCATGAGAGTTCATTTTCCTCCTGTGAACAGAAACGGATCTTTAAGCTGAGGCCAACCAGGATGGAAAGGCCACTTTCTTGTCAGTGAGATTTTAAAGGAGCATTTCAGTGAGGTGTGGATAGCAGCTCTGCAAGTTCAAGAACAAGAATACCCCTCTAGAAATTTAAGTGCTATTTGAATGAATAATTGCGAAGCTAGCTTGCGCATTTTAATGACTTGTATCGGCAGGAACTATAAAATTGAAATGGAAATTGCATGAAGAGTTTACTTAATAGTAGGATAAGGTTGCCTGTTGCTAAAGTACTGCAGCTCACTGCATGTGTCACTTGTCTCTGGCAATGATGACTCTCGTTAGAGCCCCGTTGGAGCTACAGGATCTGTCATTTCACATGGTGCAGCAGCTGTAAACAATCAAGTCAAAAAGACCTGATTTCTTTGTGGTCCAAGTTCATTTCTGAAATTCATTACTCTCTGGCTAGCTCCAGCTTATTTCTGCTAATTCTGAATTAAATTCCACTGTTCTACGTCCATGTGAGAATTATTGCAAAGGTGGTCTATATGGGTTTTGACCTTGAACGTAGTTTGATTCAGACACGTCCTTGGTTCAGCCTCCTATTAGGTCTTGAGGAGTGACAAGCGAACCCATTATAAATACAGACTTAGTGAAACATTTGATGCTCCATGTCCTTCCACCCATAGATTCAATTGTATGCAATCTCATAAAGCTATTATGATCTTCGTATCCAAGAGTTCAGGTTGGACTGTGTCACAGGATACTTTCCAAAAATGCTAGTTCCACTCCAACCTAAAACCCTAGTGTGAATCCTACCAAGCTACATCAGCACCATACTTTTAAATTGAGTACATAAAATTACATGGACTTCAGTTCAGTTAAGGTCCTGAATCTGGGCACTTCCCATTCTGTGGGCTGTTTTGTGGGATTCACAGGAATGAGAAAACAGTAAGAAATAATCTGGTATATTTGGAGGAGGTAGAATTTATTTCTCAGAATAGTCCCAAAACAGTACATAGAAATCTGAGGATTTCAGACCCAGATACTTGATTTATTAAACACACATGCATGCATGCACGCACGCATGTTCAAGTAGGACTTGAACACAGCACATCCTGTTCCAGAAAATTATTAACTACTAAAGCTTTTGACTAATATCTATCATGGAAAAATCCTAACACGCATCTTAAGAAGGAAAGCTCTTAGCTCTGCCTGCAGTTTGAAAAACTCTGAAACCTGACTATGTTTCAATGCTGGCAGAAAAAAAATTTCAAAATGACTGCTGTATTTCTATAATATATAATAAACACACAAGGCAAGATAGCAGTCCTTCTAAAGACACATGGGAGTAAAGTCGAGCTGTCATAGTGCTTGGGGCTGTGTCCAACGTTGAGAAAATCCAAAATAACATTGCGCAACTGTACTATCAGACATAAGGTCAATCAGGTTCATCTCCCTTCATTTTAAAGGAGGTAGCATCTGTTACCCACCTCATGTTTTAGTAAATAGTCTGTTTTTTATGTGACAAGTGCAAACACAGATACAAATTAATGGGAAAAGAAAAGCCCCAATTGTCCATTTGTGTCACATTGCAAACTGCTGGGTAAAAAACAGCCCAGCATCATTTAATCATCCTGTTTTCCCTTTCCTTTTTCACTCATTACATTCATTACTGGTCACAAAAGACTGCTCACAAAACAGCTAGTGATTTTAATTTAATGCATCCTTTCTAAAACCTGCAGGGAAATTAAAGGAGGGAGCAACCTGGAGAGGGCTGGGGAGCAGGAGGGGGAAGTGGGGCTTGGCACATCTGAAGCTTTAAATGATAATAGTCAAACATTTCCCAAATAGATCCGAGCTGACCCTAAACACACTGGGAGGGCTTAACTCATTAGTTTGCAAATTGAGTCAAATTGACACAAGGAGTTTCCTTCCAGTGCCTTTAAATCTCTGATGGAGGCTGCTGAGTGACCTCTCAATCTGACAGGCCAACAGTTGCCAAACCATCTCAATATCACAAAATCCAATAAAACAAAACAGCAAGGCAGATCACCAGGGGCTGGAGCATTTTATTCCCCACGTCATGCAAAAGGTTGTTGCCGCCACCTCCACGTAAATTTACAGGCATCATTGGTTTACAAAGGGATAACTGCACAAGAGAGTCATAACCAACAAATCTAATCAGGACAAGGTGTAATATTTGGGAATACTAATCTAGTACTGCAGAAACCCAGTGGAGCACAGCCCACCAGGGGGGCATTGCTCTAACAAATGGCACCCTTCCAAATTGCTTCATGCTAGCCACTACGGGGGCTTTGCTTGTAGTTTTGCTCTTTAAAGGTTTGTTTCCTGAACCAAAACCAACAGAAAGTCTCTGCTGACAGCCAAGAGGCTGATGCCTCTAGGGTAAGAACAGAGAAATGTGCACCGTGGGGGAGGCTGACATGGCCTGTGTTGGCATGAACACAGCTTGGGATAGGACACAGCACACTGCAGCCAAAGGAATGGGACTTTGCTCCCCAGCAAGGTGTTCACACCCATGTGTCTGCCCAGGAGCGAGGCACCTATGCTAGTATAACCTGTTGCTCTGCTCAGATGGAGGTCCCTGCCTCCCTGGGCCTTAACCCCTCCAACTACGTCTCCAGCCGCTGCCACAGCACCTTGCTCCAGCACCCATTCCCCAAGTGGGAGGGTCAAGGCTCTTCTCTTGGTGGCTGTTTTGGGCAGCAGGTTGTGAAGGATGCACCACAATAGCAGTGCAGGAGATCTACTTAGTTTGCAAAAATAAAATCACAACAACAAAAAAATTACATAAAATCATAAAATTGATAAAATGACCTGGGTGGGGAGAAGAAAGTACAAATGTTTGAAAGGGCTGCTTAAATATTAGCTTATTGAGGCATTTTTTTTCCAAAGCATACAGAGTAAAAGTCCTCCAACACACTGCTGTATGCAAACAGTGCAGAATGGAAGCAGGATAGTTGTAGCTAGACAACATTTTCCTTCCTTAGGATGTAGTCCAAAGTCTATTGGACTTGACTTCCAAGTCAGTTGGCTTGGAAATAGGTCTTAGTGCTTTTTCTCATTCAAAGTGCAGTTCTGGTATTTTATTCAAGGCTCTCCAAAATATTTTGTCTGTATTCTCACACCTTCTACTCCCTTCTGCCAGGAACGTGTCTTCTGGGATGCCCCAGTCAAGTAACTCATCAGTTACCAGTTACAGAGTGATGCTCACTTGTAATCATAATGGGGGAACGAAGGCAAACAGCCTTGGCAGACCAATTAAGCCATGCAGCTTTTTTGACAGACCATGTCCTAAAGTGCAGCCTTTTGAACAAAGAAAAAGAAAAATACATACTTCAGAAATATTTCTCTGTGTCCTAGCGCTAAGATTTTGGATACAGGAACTAACTACTGCCAGCTTGCTAAAGTGTGAATGTGCCTCAAAGCTGGCTTGCTTTAATTGCTCTTTTCCCTGCAGTAAATTCTCCTTCTCTAGGTTGGCAGTTTACCCCTCATTCATTTGTTGAAGAGGAAACTCTCTCACATGTATCCCACGGTAAGAATTTGTGCACTGTCAGCTATGGTGGAGTGGCTGTCTCAAGCTAAGTACATGTCTTCTCCTTCACCATGACTCAGTTGTGTGGCCATCCCATAAATGTAGCAAATTTAAAAAATAGGGGTAGCTGGCTAGGACTAATAAAGGACATCACATCAGCACTTCTATGCCTCAGTGCCTGCTCAGTGTGGCTAGCAGGGCTCGTGCATCTGACAGCTCAGCTCAGTGGCAGGGCTCGTGAATCTGACAGCTCAGCTCAGTGCCATGGCTACATCCAGCAGCGGGCACCCATTTTCTGGTGATAGCTTGGTATCGCCCTGTGGGTGACCACAAACCATTCCTCTGGTGCCATCAGCTCTGTCCCCTTTAGCTGACTCAACAATTTACCTACCAGAGCTATTCTGCAGTGCAACCCGGTTTTGTTATCCTGGCTTGAGATCCTGTTTCCTTGAATTTTTATTTTTTGATAAGTATCTGGTCAAAATTTTCCTTTTCTAGTGAAAAAAAAATAAATAAAATCAAGGGAAATCCATAGGAAATAACATGTTTTACACTTCAGATTTCTCTGCGTCATCGCTTATTTGCTCTTCTTTGCCTTTTGCTAATGGGCGCTATACTTCCCTTTATTCTCCTTTTATTTCTATTGTGTTGAAGAATCTCTTTAGTTGCCTCTTATGTCCCTTGCTAATTGAAATGCATTTTGTGTCTTAGCTTCTCTGATTTTATCTGTCATATAACCCTTGGTTTGGTGGGAGAATTTTAACGAGGGGGTTTCCAAGAGGCTTTGCAGCTTCTGCTGCCAATGCAGCAAACCATTGTGTTGTAAACACATCCCGGGCTGCCTGACGATTGTGGGTTATTGTGTTCCTCATACTAATGACCCTCTATAGGGAGAGAGTGTGCAGAAACGTTGTGAAAACCTTGTCTTCCCTTTCTGCGCTTTGTTCTTTTTTTTGGTTTCATCCTCGCACCCTCAGCGCCCGGCTTTTCGGCGCTCCCCGGCACCGCACGCGTTGCAGAGCCCTTTTTGTCTGCCTGCTGTTTCATGGTGAATGCAGCGCCAGCTTTCTTAACCTCCCTGCCTGCTGAAACACCTGAGGCCTCCTCTCACACTTGTTGCTCTTTTCTGCTTGGTTCCCACTGCTCCGATACCCGTCTTGTGAGACAGCACCTGGTATAAACACATGCTTTCAGGTGTGGTCTCCTGCTTTTCCAGCTGCTGCCAGGCAAGAGCTTATTTCCAAGTTCAAAACTGCTCAGCTCGAGCCCTGGCTCGTGTTCAGCAGCGCTGCAGCTTCGTCAGGACCCTCAACCCGGTTGTCCAACAGAAACCCTCCTGCCTATGCACAGTCCCAGTCACCATTTGCTTCAGCGAGGTGCCCTCTGCGTGCGCTTGCTTCCATTTGCCTTTTACGACTCCAGGCGTTTTAGGACAAGAACTATTCACCAGGTCTTCCTGCAATAGCATCCCTCGCATTAGGGCCGCCGCTGTATGATGTATAATAATAATTGTTAATCCGCTGAGTGCCTGCATTAGAAGTGCTGCCTTGCTTCCACGGCTGGGAGAAGCTCTCTCAGTGTTTGAAAACCCACTTCTCCACACGGATGAAATGAAACCTGCGGGAAGAAGCTTTTGTATGAGCTTTTAAAATTTTAGACCTCCGAGAGGAACAAAGGGCCTGGCCCTGAACTCTCTCTGTGTGAGATAACCCCCCACTAATTTGACAAAAGATTAACCCGTATCAAGGACGCCGAACAAAACCCCATCCAGCTTTTAATGGCTGCATCGGCCACCAGCAGCATCGCACAGCCCCTGGGCTGCCTGAGCCATGGCCCTGTGCCATCCCCAGGAAGGATCTGGCCTCTCCTCCCTCCCCACCATCCCACCTTTGGTTCCCCAGCCCACCGGGGCAGAGGGGCACTGGGGTGAGTGTGTGTCTGGAGGCCTGGTCTGACATGGGATGGATGCGAGAAGAGCAGTGGCCAGGAATATTTGTGGCTTCTTGCCCAGACGGTGAGGCTCGGGAGCGCATGGCTTTGCTTTCTGCCTCACTGGAGAGATGCGAACGTTGTCAAGAGTTTGAGTTGTGGGGTTTGGTTCACAGCTGTTGCTATCTCTGCCAAACAAAACGTCCCGCTGAGGTAAAACGCCCTGCCAAGTAATGGCAGGAATACCTCATTTTTAATTGTTTTACACACAGGAGAGTGGAAAGTGGGAATGTAACGTGCAAGAACAGCTTCTGCCTTTCATTGTTTGTGACAGGTATTTTAGAATAAACAAAACTCATGAAAAAAAAAAAGTACACATTTAACATCTGTTATCTCTTTTCTAATCCTTTAAATCCACTAATTTACTCCAAAGTTGTTTAAATTGTTATCAACCTCTTTTGAGGGCTCTACATCTTAATCACAACTATATGACAAATATTTGATGATATAGTATGTATCTGGCAAATACTTAGGACTCAAGTGATAATACCAAAATAGAGGTTTCATATGATTACAGAGACTAAGGGATTAAAAATTAGATTTAAATGGGTCCAAGGGGCAAATTCAAAGACTTCAAACATCTTCTTAAAAACAAGATGCCATGGTTTGAAAAAAAGAGATTTCTAAAATGAATTTGCTGATGATCTCTCCTCCAGAAAAATTCTATCACTTCATCAAGCTTATTTATTTATTTTAACTGCCTTTGAAGCTCTTTTATTTTAAGAAAAAAAAAAAAGAGTTCAACTGCATACATTGCACAAGGGGAAAAATAACACCCATGTAAAACCTCAGTGGGAACTTTCTCTTTTTCTGTTTCATGAGGAGCAGATATTTCCCCAGAGCTGCTTTTGAGTTTTGTGGTAAACTGAACCTCTAGATAAGTCCTTCTGAGAGGGAATTAAATGCTGACAAATGACACACAGTCATGGGGTGGGGGGTTGATCTCAGACTGAGGCAGTGGACTTGAGGAGTGTGAGGCAGTGCATCCACACAGTGGCTGGCTGGCTCAGTGGTTCATCCCAATGGACATCTGGGGCTCCGTGTGGTCGCCCACACATATATAGGTAGTGCCATGACAACTGTGTGGCACATCCAACATGTTCCCATAGGTACGTGGGACCAACAGGAGTCCTGTGACCCAGTGTAGCATCAGGGGGCCAGCTGGTAACACCTTCGAGTTACATACTTGGCCTCCCCTCGGCAGGGCTCATCAGGATAATGATGAGTGTGACCTGCACTATGATGGTGTGACCACCTCACTCCAGAGCCTCTCCTCCAGAGCCTCTCCTCCTGGAGCTGGCTTTAGCAGCACTGCACCGTGCTGAGGGCTGCGCTGTGGATGTACAGACTGGGAAACTGTTCCTGGCTAGCATATCTCCTCCTCTTCTTCCTTTTCTCCAGGTTGAAATAAGGTTGGGTCTGACTGTGTGGGATGCTTATTATCTCCAAGAGCTATTGAGCACATCTAGGATCAGGTTCTGCAACAGTTTTAAGCTCCTATTCATTTTTTATTTTTTTTTTAATCCCAAATTAGATTTTGTCTAGTTTTATGCCTGGAGCTAGCTTGCTGAAGGTTCAGATGAGCGTTGGTGCCAGAAGCGGGGAGGGAAAAGGAATGCACAGCCCAGGGTGGGGAGAAAGGGTGGATCACATTTTCCTGAGCCACCCTGGAACAGCACCCCCCGAGGATGAGGGGTGCAAAACATCCTCCAGAAACTCTTTAGCATTACAGATAAAGGAGACCAAAAGCATGAATTTTTCCTCCCACTGTTTGTTTTATTTTTGGTCTTAAAAACAAGCCCATGTCCAAACATAGCAAGCTGTAGTGCAAGTTCCACTGTTCCTTTCCTACAATGGATCCCATCTGAGGAGAAAATGTCATGAAAACCTGGTGAGGTATATGGGCAGAGAGCACCACCTCCTTATTCTTTCAGGATGAAGGTTAGCAGCTGAACAGCAGCAAAAGCCATGCCAGGGCACTTTGGAAAGGAGGTACTGGGAGGCCAGTGTGGGAGGGGAGGATTAATGTTGGAGATGCTAAGCATGCAGTTGATGTGCTGGACCTTAGCACTGACGCCTGCTCTTCCTCCTTGCTGCACATTTTACTGTGCTTTAGCTTAAGTCTCATGGATCCATGGGAAATCCTGTAGAGAGGCAGGGGAATCTCAGGAGAGGGATTAGCACCACAGCTGGTTGAGTACATTTCCACATGGATTTCTGCTTGGACTTGGACTAGAGGGGGGTATGGCCTATCCACCTGAGCCAGCACTTCCTACCATGTGCTTTTCCTCTCCCAAACCCTGGTGACGCAGTCGTCATTTGACAGGATTTATGTACTGGGTGGCTACTACTCACTAGGGCTGTTGATGGGGCTTTTCTGTGCCTTCTTGCTCTGCTCTCCCTGCACAACACCTGGAAACAGAGAGTCGTCACGTAACACCAAGAACACAAGAAATACCACCGCCTGTAGATGAAATACCACTTAGTACAACAGTCATCTGAAAGAGGATATTTAAATTACATTTATCAGCAAAAGGGGAAAACCAGTTTTTGTTGGGTGTGTGCTCTGAATGGGAAAGTCAGGGGTTTAAGGATTCGAGAAGCTCTTTTGTTAATGTTTTGGCTGGTGCGTGGAATACTACAAAAAAGAAAACTCTCATGAGCAAGACAGACTTTGGCTTTCACTCCTGCTCACACATCTTCCATCATCTCCAAACAAACTCAGCTCAGGTGTCTTGGGCTACTCTAAACTTCAGAGGCAAAGTTTAAGAAACAAGATGAATTCAAAAGAGTTTGTGTTGTCAGCTACAAGAGTAAAAAAATGTTATCGGCTGTTTAAGCACTGCTGACTAATGTATATTCAAAAGCAAATCAACACAGTCTCACCCACTCTTCAAGCATCAAGGAAACCAGATGAGACCAGTGTCTCAGAGATATGGTGTCAAAAGATTTTTTTTAGACGGTGGATGGAAGGGGGGAATCGCATTAAAATGTAATGTTTGTCAATGGCAGCGATAAAAAAAGAAAACTTCCCCAGCCATTGCTGGCTGCCGCATGCAGCAATCTGAATACATTGGTAATGTGAGGGACTGATTAGTCCTGTAAGGCTGCCTACAGGTTAGCAGGCCTCATTTCAAATCTCTGACAGCAATATGTGTCGTTTCATGCTTCATCCTCATTCCCCATGTTCAACACAAACCGGGGTCACTCTATATATGGAAATCACTGTCTTCAGGGCAAAAAAATTAAAAAAGGTGAGATTGCCGCTTTAACCTCACTGGCCTCAGAAAATATGTTTTAGTCTGATACATTATACTAGTAGGAATTATTTATCAAGAAGATACAAGCTTGATATTTCAGAAATAATGAGATGTTCTGGTTTTGCAGCTGAAATTTTATGGTCCAGAGAGCATCAGCTATGAATCCAGAGAATGAAGTAAACTTGCAATGAATGATACACAGTATGCAGCTGAAGTAAAATGGCTGTGCAAAGGGTAATATGAAAGTTATAACACAGTGCAAAGCTCACTACGTCTGAAGTGCCTTTGTTGCAAAACAGAGATGGGTGTTTCGAAGACGGTGCAGGCATGAGGTGCTTGCAGCATTTGAAGTTTGGCCTGGGGAAGGAGTTGCCCGATGAGAAGCTTTACTTGTTACCCCTCAAATCCTGCAGCTTACGAAAACTACTGATGAATTCATGTCAAGATAATTTGGTAGCAGAAAGGCAAAGTTCAAATACTTGGTGTGGAGAGATCAGTAAGGCTGCTGCAAAGGCTTGGGGTTCTCTCACAAGACAGGACAGATTTTCTCTCCTACCTTCATTTAGCTGGAAAAAAGGATGTGTATAAATCTGTAAGTGTGCTTTTGCACTACTGTTTCCTAGCAAATATCAGTGATTTGAGTGAGATGGTGGGGGAGCTATGTCTGAGTTCAATATACTTCTGTCTGATTGTGTTTAGTTTGCTTTCTCATCTTAGAGAATAATCTGAGCGAGGAAGTTCCAGTTGGTCCTTGATTAGTCTTGGGTTAGGGTTCAGCAGAAGTATTTAAATGTCAGACACAGAACTGTTTGCTGCATGAATAATGCCGTCCAAAGTAATTAATTCATTTGACATGGCTTGTGGGGATTATAAACTTCATGTGACCTGAAATGGACATGAGAGCAACCACGAGGAACCAGAGCCAGCTCCTACTGCTAGGCCTATGCACAGGTGGTTTGTGGCTGTCACAGGTATCAGGGCTCAGAGCAGGGAATCACCCACTGGCTATGGATTCCTGCCCCCATACCACCCAGCCCTTTCGCACACCTTCTGCCCTTTCAACTGGAAGAGGCAGGGTTCAGTTTATAATCTCCTTTTTAGCAAACAAACAAAACAAACAAACATCAACAGAAGAAAAAAAAAAAAAAAGCCATTAAGTTTTGCAGGATGAGACTTACCACCAAAGCTGGGAAGCTATATCTGAACAATGAGAAGGGGTATCGTGCCCCAAAATAGGATCATTGCAAGCTGCAGCCCCGTGACCTTAGAAAGAATCAGAGTGAATAGCTCCTCTCTTCCTTTCCCCATTACAGGCAGCTCAAGATCATTTCCAAACAGCTCTTGAGTGCAGGAAAATGCTGTTCCTTCTCCTGGAGATGGGGAGCAGATCTGTCTCTGAACACCTACCTGGAACTCCCTCAGCACACAGCATTTTGGAGCTCTTGAATCTGCCCTGCATGTGTCGGTGGACACCCAGGATCATTGCTACTCATGCAGCACATCCCCCTCCAAATGGCACTATGTCTCACAGAGTGTCTCTGCAGAGTAAGGTTCACCTTACACCAAAGGGGAAAGGATGGTGAGGAGAGGATGGTGATGGTGAGGAGGATGAGCCTCAGAGCTGCCTAAACCCTGGACTTCATCTAGATTGCTATCAGCAGTCACCAATAAGAGACAGATTAGTGAGAGGGAACCAGCTAAGAAAGGAACAATAAACCCAATATTTTATGTTGTTTGTGCTGCAAAATGTGTTCAGTCTGACAATTTTAACTGGTTTAACCCCCCAGGAAGGCTCCCATTTGCTGACACAGGACAGGCCTGTGACACAGTGCTGACAGGGAGCTGGCACTCAGATATATAAAAGCAATGGTGTCATTTTGGGCACCATGAAGTGGCCTAGCTGGCCTCCAGCTGTGTCTCCAGAAGGGCGTGGGTCTCCTTTTAGTCCTGTGCTATCTCCTCCAGTCCATGCAGAAATGTGGGATACTTGGGGCATTTCTCAGGCACTGAATTCTTCACTGGGGAAAGCATATGTTAGCCTGTGGTTAGCCCTCTTATATTTTCAGGCCTTTTTATTCAATGCAGTTTTTTAGTTGCTCTTAATTCTGTGCAAAGATCGTAAGACTGCACACAGTAGACCCAGGATAATGTAAATGTGACACAGTATTTTAAGTTGTTTATCTGTGGTCCACATCCTGCACAGACCTGCTCTAGTGATACAGCTGTCCGTGTTCAGACCAGCTAGGAGTGGCAGACCATCCCCATGTGCATTCCTAGCCTCTGGGGTGACAGATCTGGAAGCATTAATTTCTGCACTCCTGTCTTTGGACCCACTTAAAATCTACAGTGTCTCCTCTTCACAGAACCTCAAAAATCAGACTGGGCGGGTCTGGATGTGCAGGGGAAGTTTTCTGAGAGGGCTGAGTGTGTTGTGACTGAGATCTTTCCAAAAATGAACACTTTTTAAAAGTCTTATTGCAATACTCGTGTCGCCAGAGGGACACCGCTCCTTAGAGCTGTTCTGGAATTTCTTCTCATGTGCATTGAGCTTGGGCTGGGGGATACTAGTGCATAGTGAGAGAGAATAGAGCTCGGTCTAGTGACAAATTATTCTAAAGCACAATTCAAAGTTGCTTCATTCTTTTGTGACCTAATTCAGCATAACATATAGATCAAGACATACGTCTCCACATTTCCACCTCCAATGAAGTAACAGCAAAAGGCAGTGTAAACCTTAGGTGACTGTTGAAACTGTAAGTAAATCTAAAAGGTGGATTCATTACTACAATTTATGAAGAACCTGCATCTCTCGTCATTCAGTGGCTACAACAAGATCTGTTTTATCCTGTATAAATAAATGTGTTTAATAGCTGGCCAATATAATTCAGCACAGGGTAGTTATTGGGGAGGACAATTAACTTTACACTTCTAAATCAGGGCAAAGGCAGCATCAACGATCAGATGTTCCAGCTCTGGAAGGAGGTTTTGTTACTGCTCTGACTTGCACAGGAATTACTTCTTTGAAGAACGGGTGCTGTTCTGAAAGAAGGGTTTAAAGTCTGTGGGTGACTTGGGCATGAGAGACCTAATAAAAAGTAGACTAACATGATCATAATAAAGCATGTATTGTCCTGGACCTACTGCTGGATTTTTTTTATTTCTAAAAGTGTGACCTCAACCCAGAGGTGGAACCATTTCCTGAACAAACTGGTGTAAATTGGACACTTCATCTCTGCATCACCTGTGATTGTATATACAGATGGATTTCTGGGGATGGAATGAAGGAGTGAGAATGAGGACTTGAAATAAATCTCTGTGATTCAGATTCATCTCAACTCATTTTACTCACCTGACAGATCACCTAAGTCAGGAAGCCAAATTCCATGCTTTTTTTGTTGTTGTTTTGTTTGGTTTGTTGTGTGTTTTTTTTTGTTTGTTTGTTTGTTTTCTTCAGCTGAAGGGGAGTAGGAGAGATTTCCAGAGAGAAGATTCAAACCTGCTTAGGATCCTAGCCTAGCTGTCTCAACTTGGTGCATGACCTCAAGTGATGTGAACCTGGGTCTCCTCTATTCCCAGCCTGACTTGCCATTGTAGTTTAACCCAGCAAGCAACTAAACAGCACAAAGCTGCTCACTCACTCCCCAGCCCAGCAAGATGGGGGAGAGAATCAGAAAAAGGGTAAAGCTTGTGGGTTGAGATAAAGACAGTTTAATAGGACAGAAAATGAAGGGAATAATGCACAATGCAATTGCTCAACACCCTCTGACCAATGCCCAGCCCAACCCTAAGCAGCAGCAGCTGCCTTACTGCCAGTCAACTTCCCCAGTTTATTTTTCAGTGTGACACCACAAGGTATGGGACATCCCTCTGGCCAGCCTGGGCCATCTGTCCTGGCTGTGTCCCCTCCCAGCTCCTGGTGCACCCCATTATCACTCAATTCTTCCCAGGGTGCCATGTCACCATAAGATTTTCTTTCCGAGGCCCAGGATAGTGTTCCAGGAGGTAGCATGGAGCACAGGATATGTTTCCAGCCATTTGGTGTTTGCTTCCACCACTGTAAGCACATGGCAAAGTGTACAGATAGAGCACTGGCCACTTTTCTCATTCAGCACTATCTAAAGCCAGCTGGATGGCCTTCACTTCTTCAAATGGGCTTAATTCACCCTCTCCTTCTACAGTTTCTGCAACTTGTTGTGTAGGACTCCATACAGCAGCCTTCCACCTCCGATGCTTTCCCACAATACGACAGGGCCATCAGTGAACAGGGCATATCGCTTCTCAATTTCTGGTCGTTTATTATATAGTGGAGTCGGGCCTCTTCAGCATGTGTCACCTCCTCCTCTGGTGATATTCCAAAATATTTGCCTTCTGGCCAGTCTACAATCACTTCCAAGATTCCTGGGTTACTGGGGTTTCCTATCTGAGCCTGTTGTGTGATCACTCCACATAGCATCAGTTGCATGATGTGTAGAGGGGACCCTCTCTTTGAATATCCAGCCCAGCACTGTCAGTCGGGGTGCCAGGAAGAGCTGTGCTTCAGTACCAACCACTCCTGAAGCAGGTTGAACACCTTCATATGCTGCCAAGTTGGAGTGTAGTGAGCCTTGGATCCTCTGTATCCCCGACTCAAAAGCCTGAAGTTTCAACCTGAAGTTTCACTGGGCTTGTTCTGCAAGAGGCTCCAGGTGGGTCCATTACCCCTTACTATGGTGCAGAGCACCTTTATTTTACATTTTGTTCTGCTTGATCTGGCCCAAGAGCTACTGCATGAATTATCTCATGTTTAATTTGTTCAAAAGCACATTTGAAATTGTTTTTCTTATGGGCCAGGTGATAGAGGGCTTACAGTCAGACTATAATTTGGAACGTGCGTTCTCCAAAAACCCACAGTGCCTAAGAAAGTTTGTTTCCTTTTTGTTAGCTGGTGGAGACATAGCTGTTATTTTGTTAATCATATCCATTGGGATCTGACAACATCCATCTTGCCATTTTATTCCTGAAAGCTGGATCTCCTGTTCAAGTCTCCTGACCTTAGTTTGTTTTATGACAAAACCAGTGTTCAGAAGGATTTGGATTATTTTCTTCCCTTTCTCAAAAACTTCTTCTGTTTCCTCACACAACGATGTATTTTCAGGAGTGTCCCCCTGTTCCAGTGCAGTCTGAATCAGCCTATGGCAAATGGTAGGGCTGTGTTTCCACCCCTGGAGCAGATTCCAGGTTTACGGGACGCTTCTCCAAGTGAAAGCAAACTGTGGCCTGCATGCTGCTGCCAGAGGGATGGAGAAAAATGCATTAGCAGTATCAGTTGTGGCATACCACTTGTCTGCTGTTGGCTCCAGTTCATACTGAAGTTCTAGCACCTCTGGCACTGCAGCACTCAGTGGTGGTGTGACTTCATTCAGGCCACAATAGTCCCCTGTTACTCTCCACTCTCCATTAGACTTTTGCACTGGCCTTGTGGGATTATTAAAGGGTTAGCAAGCCTTCCAGTTGATGAATCAGCTTATGGATGGGAATCAGGGAGTCTCAGTGGGTGCAATATTGCTACCGGAGCACTGCCCTGGTAGCAATTGGCACCTGCTGTTCTTCAACCCTCAGCAACCCCACAACAGAAGGCCCCTCTGAGAGACCTGGTAAGGTAGGCAGCTGTTTAATTTTCTCTGTCTCCAAGGCAGCTATGCCAAAACCCGTCAGTATTCTTTTGGGTCCCTGAAGTACTCCCTAGTCCTTGAAACTAGCCTATGTCAAGGATGTACAGAGCCTGAGGGCCAGTCACGATGGGGTCCTTTTGCCACTCATTCCCAGTTAAGCTCACTTTGGCTTCCAATACAGTTAGCTGTTGGGATCCCACTGTCACTCCAGAAATACAGACAGGTTCTGGTACTTTGTAGCTTGATGGCATCAGGGTGCCTGTGTCCCAGTGTCCACGAGAGGCTTGTATTCCTGTGGGTCTGATGTGCCAGGTCATCCAATCCACACAGTCCAATAAACCCTGTTGTCCCTTTCCTCCAACTAGCTGGAGGCAGGGCCCCTCTTGTCCTGCTCATAGTATTTGTTACTCACTTCTTGTAAATGCAACTCAGATGTCCCTTTATTAAGATTATTACTAAGATCAGCCCTTCTGCTCTGTCTGGGGAATGGCCCACTGGAAAATGGAGCAGCCATTTCTATGGAAGAGCTCCCTTTTGTGGTTGTTTTTCCTTGCAACTCATGTACCTGTGCCTCTAGTGTCAAGGCAGATTTTCCATCCTATTTCCTCATGTCCTCTTTGTGGTAAGGCAGGTGGAACCACAGGGTGGCTCATGGTGTGTACCCCCTATATCCTCTCTCTTGACACTTACTCCTACTAGCTGAGATACTGGTCTGGATGGGTGGGGAGCAGGACATGTCCTCTCTGAATTGCTGGAACTCCTGGTACATATTCTTCACAACTGAAATTCCCCCAGGTACTGGATACTCCTCTCCATGGTGGTCCACTTGCCTGGTTGACATAAAAGATCTTCCTTGAAGGGATATTTTTCCTTCAGGATTGACAGGAGATGCCTCCAAAGGGTGAAGATTTGTGTTCCTTTTCCCATCGCTTTGTCAATGCCCCTTCACAACTGAGGGATCCAAGCTGCCTGGCTTCCCTGCAATCTAATTCCAGGATATTGGCCCCACTATCCCAGCACCAGAACAGCCAGGTGACAATGTGCACACCTGGATGACAGATGAAATCTTTTTGCTTATCTCCTAGCTCACCCACGGTTAGGGATCATGTAGGAATATCCTTGTTTATGAGTTCTGCCTGCTCCTTCTGTACCTATGATGGCCCTGCTTTGGAGTAGTCTGTCTCATCCACATCTTATTCTTCTCTTTCTTAGAAGGAGTTTCTTTCCTTACTCAATGAGGTGACTTTGCATCCATTTTTTCTTCTTGCGTACAGTGGTGACTGATACCAGCACAGGTTGGTTGCCTGGCCCAGCTGCAGGGCCTGTCCCCACGAGGCTCTGGGGGGTTGGTGTAGCTTCAGTGCCTGTCGCAGGGGCTGCAGTGGCTGTGGTGCCTGTTGTGTTGTCGTCAGATCCAGAGACCTTCTCTTCTCCTTCAGGGTGCTGAATAGTGTTGATCAGGGCTCAGTAGGCATGGGACAGGCCCCAGCACATTGAAGTGATTCGTGTCTCTCTGGAATTGCCAGGGTTACAGCATAGTGTTTTTTTTTTTTTTTTTTTCCTCCAAATATTATAGTAGATTTTCATTATTCTGTGCTTGTTCAGGGGTGAAGTTCCAAAACAATGGAGGTTCCCACTGTCCTTTGTACCTGCCTATACTATTGCACACACCCTGCCACTCATAACTGTTCCGCCTCGGGGCAGATCTCTGGGTGACATTCTTAAGTAGTTGTTTATCCTTAAACAAAACCTGAAACACATTCAGAAGACAGCAATAGGAACACACTGGTTTGAACATCCCAAAGATATTCAAAATTCTCAAGAGCTATTGTGACTAGCCTGGAGGGAAGGGGATGGTGACCAAGCATGGAAAGGTAAAGGAGCAGATGTCCTGGTTCTGTCCCCTCCCAGCTCCTTGTGCACCCCCAGATTGCTCACTGGCAGGGTAGCACAAGAAGCTAAAAAATCCTTGGTTTAGGATTGCTTCACTGCAACATCTAAAACATCACTGTGTTATCAGCATTATTCTCATCTGAAATCCAAAACACAGCACCATACCAACTATGGGAGAAAATTAACTCTACCCCAGCCAAAACCAGGACACCTGCCATCCCTGACCATGGTATGAGAAGGACTGGACCTGTTTGCTTCACATGAATACTCTGCTCATTCTACAAACCTCTCCAGCACTGAGCAATGCAGGGTGAAACCACCTGTAAGTGGAGCAACCAACAGAGTAAAAAAATAAATTGCTTATTATTGTGGTCATGTTCTTGTACAGCTACAGTCGATGGCGATGTTCTTACTGCTGGTTAGTATGGTGTGACTTTGCACTAACAGTTGACACAACCAAGGACAACCAACCAAAGTTGAATTTGACACTGAAAGAAAAAGAAAAACAAAAAACAATGTGCAAAATCATGACAAGAAAAACGGAAAAGAGATGAAGAGTTCATCTGAAGGTGATTGAATACTGTTTAAGAGCTGTTTGTTGTTCTTTGGATCAGACTTGTGCATTAGTTAATATGACTGATTTTCCTTCTTTACATTTTCCTCTTATTTTGAGTCCTGATTATGTGCAACATTTCTGCAGAAAAAAATGCATTTGTGAAATGCTGATTTTCTGCAATTAGCTTCTGATTTTTCAAATTTGTCCTTCACTCCAAGGCTTTTGAGCCTCCATCAAGCAGCATTTTTGAGAGACTATGGGAAAAAAAAATCCTTACAAAACAAAAACAGTATTTTCAGAATTCCACTCTACTGCTTTCAGACTATTTCCATCAACCCTCTTATTCATTTTGATTTATTTCCATCCATAAGCAGACTAACGCTTTTCTATGCTTTTATTGTTCTTCAAGAATAGGCCTTCTATTGGAGAAAAATAATGTCTCTACGACCACCACTTTGCTCAATGCAGATCTTCATTAATCTGCAGCCACAGTACAGGCTTTTAGCAGCAAGCACTTTTGATGGGAATTGAATTTGATACTGCATTATGGTTGTAGGGCTTCTCACAATAGACTGTGTTCTTTTCTGTGTCTGTGCACAATCAGAGAGACCCAATTAAATAATTTGGTGCAATAATGGAGAACAAAAGAGTATGAGGGCTTAAAGTGAGGGCTTCAGCATTTGTATTCTCCCTTTTCTGTATCATGTTAATTAATTTGCCTGAAAACCAAAAGAAAGAACATAATGTGAAAAGCATAGCTCATCTACAACATGGAGGCACTTTAAATGCAGATACCATACCAAATCAACATGTAACAAAGGAACATTCTTTGCATTTCCATAAGAAAAAAAAATAAAAATAAAGTTGCCAGCTAATGTTGAGTGGTCCCGGTTGTGGCCACTGGGAATAACGGTGGCTATTGGGGAAAGAAAGTATTACAGGCAGGATAATACTTTGTGTGCCTGTGGTAACATCTACAAATAAATATGCAGTTTAGAAGTCTAATTGGTGTGTAGAAAATGACTGGACTCAACAGCAACAGAGATCTCAATCATTCTGGGCCTTTAATGTGTGTTTTATCTTCTGGGCTAGAATGTAGTCTATTTTTCTAGTAAAACAGCTCAAAGCAGACCCTTCCAGAGAAATCCAGTTCCTGGTTCTCTATTTGATGTGGAAACCCCAGCCTTATTTCAATGGGCATTGGGATAGTCACTGCTCTACCATCATTCCAGTCTACAGCTGAGTTTGTTCTGAAAAAAAAAAAAAAGAAGAAAAAAAAAAAAACATTTACCCCCTACAGAAACAAATACTCTGGTCCAGTAGTCCATATGGTCCTTATTCTCTCATTGAAGCCTGGAAGCTGGGGTCAGTGAGTTGTGGTTATTTGCAGCTTGGATGGCAGAAGCTACGTTGTGTTCAGCAGTGATATCTCCTCTGTAATCTCCCTGTAAAGGTGAGCTTTTTAAGTGGAGCTGCTGAGATCCATAAAACTGCCAGTTACACATTTTTTTCCTGCGATAAATCATTTAAGCTACTAATTGTTTGCACTCCTAAAAGATGCAAACCTGAGGATTATTCTATTTTCTCTTGTTCGTTAGCAAGTGGAAGAAGAATGTTTGTAGGGATGTGATCTGAGTGGTTTCATTATGATTATCTGTTAAATACTATTTTAAGGCTATTAGGGAGAGCAATTTACCTAAAGGATCTGAATCTTATTTCACAGTTATATTAATAAAAAGCATCCTCGTCTGGGTGGAAATATGATTGTAAATTGTGACTTCAATCCAGTTCAGAAATTTACACAATGATGTCTTGTTAAAACAGGAAGAGATAATGTCTAAGCTAGCTCCATCTAACTTCTTTCTAGTTGGAAAAGCTGGAAAGCTTCCTCGCACAGCCCTGTTGTGTCCCCCTGCCGCCACAAAAAAAATGTTTAAATTTGGTCTTGAGCTATACAGCAGCTTCATAACCACAGCTGTCAGGGGATCACACATCATACATCCTTTCAAAAGTACAGAAAATGATCGCCACATCACCTCTCATCAAGGTGTATTGCATACCTTTGTTGCCACGGTGCCGCACTCTCCGGTAGAGATGTCTTTTTATATCAGCATTCCTCCTGAATATGACTTGTGTTGACAAGTTACTAGAATGAAACCTGGGTGGGAGGATCTGGAGGTATCACAAATGGATAAGATATTTGCGGCTTTTAATCGTTGCAATTATCTGTGCATTTCCAAACAACTTTTTTTTACTTTTTTTTTTTTTTAGAAGCCAGGGGTCTTATCTCCTCCCTTCTCCTTATAATTATTTAATTTATCACAGCAACAATGTGTTGCGTTGTTAGTTGTCATTTGTTCTTGGGATCCACTTTCCTGCCATGTTCTGAGACATCACTACCAGCAATGCTGGAAAAACTGCAGCAGGGCGGCTGCAGCCCCACTTATCAGCCTGTTCGGTAATATGTGTGAGCTATCACAATAAGTGCTGCTCATTTTGGTAGGTCTTCAGCCCATAATTAAAATATATGAGGCTTAAAGTTGTTATGTTTCTACTTCCAGTGTGGGGACATGAAATCACAAATGTTCTCCTTGGATCTTAGCAAGTTACTTCTGATCCCCACCCCACCAAAAAAAAAAAAAAAAAAAAAAAAAAAGACATTTCTTCATATTCTCAGTTAATTCAGTCTAAAAGTGTCACACTTATTCAGCAGCAGTTAAAATAGGCTGTGATGAGAGCATGACAATTTCCAGCTAAACTAGAGGATAATTAGAAATGCCCCGTAGCAGGCAAGTCAGTGCTTCAATTTATTTGCTGTTTATTACCAAGTCCCTGCCCCTTGGGTGTAATGACTGTAAAGCAGCACCTGCAGCTTCCCAGTGTTTGATTTAGTGCTGTAAATGGTGCTCAGAGAGTAGATTAAGCTGGAATGTGATCAAACCTTATTTGCAATCCGATTATACAAACTGCTCCTTGCACTGACCAGATTGAAGTAATTTCCCTATAGAAACGTTACACTCACTTTGGTGTAAAAATGATTAACATTTGCAGACTGCAGGTCAGCCTTTCACTTCCAGTGTAATTCTTTATCAGGCAGTATGCCCATCTTTTTCTTGTGTTAGCCACGTTTGTGTACTGTGCGGTATTTAACCAATGGATATAATCAAAACCCTTTTTTTCAGGTCTTGTTGATGAATGATTGTAATAAATAAGCACTCCAGCATAAGCAGATTAAACCATTTTTTTTTTCTGTTTGATTGTTCAGCGGTATTGACATGCTTAATGATCTAACAGAGGACGGCTGCAGAATGAAGGAATTTCCATATTTTACTGAAAACGGCTATTGAGGTATTTATAAACAAACAGCCAGGATACACGTGCTGCCTTAACTTTGGTGTCGGGTAGAATTTCTGGGCACCCACATCAATCCGACAACTAACCTACATTTCTTTCAAAAAGTGCCTAAATACGCTCTGCCACTACTAATCCTTTCACTCTTAAATAATCAGCAACATAAGGCTTCTTGGTTCCCAGTAGTCGTTTTTTTTTTTTTTTTTTCTTTTTTTTTTTTTTTTTCTTCACCGTATCAGGACTTCTGGATGTGAAAACTGTTTCTCAGACAATTAGCCTCTGGTAATGAAATGCAACCAAATATATTCTGAACACTGAAAGCAAACACTTGGCTCTCCACATATTTCTGTGACAATCAAAGAAATATTTTAGCCTGAAATGCATTATCAAGCCTGACTCAACTACCAGCAATAACATGTTTTGTTGTATAACATTTTAAAGCTGATTTTCTACAGACATTTTTCGCTGTAACCCTTTAGAGACCACGGATTCACAGATCACCCCATGCACACGCTCTGTATCCTCGACTGGTAGCAGGGAGAGTGTGTGACCAAAATGGCTTTTGGAAAATGATTCCTGAACCGGTTTGAAATATACACCAGCTCCAGGCATGCAGGTACCATACAGGAATCCCCAAATATGCCGTGCAGCCCTTTGCTGCCTGGTACCCACATGCCGATCTGGTAGCAGCCAGCAGCTCCTCCCTGCTCCCCTGCAGAAGTCCCGGTGAGGCAGCACCACATTTGTCCCAGCACGGCTTGCAGGCTCCAGCCTGAAAGAGGCCACGTGCAGATTTCTCTGACAGATGTATCTTTTGGCTGTTTTTGTGATACCTGAAAGATGAGAATTAAGTCATGCCAGAAATATCCATTTAACTCGAGCATTTTTAAGCTTCCTTTACAGCAAGTGTGGAGGAAATTAACATCTGCGAGACAGCGTGCTGAATTATGGGTTTATTTGTATTCCTTTAATTTTATTTCCCTGTTGGTAGGAGAGAAAATTGGGTCTTGATGTCTCTCTTAGGCAAAGTCAGTTTTATCCCAGCCCCACCAAAAAGAAGTCCAGTCTTTCCACCCGCTGCAGAGCATCAAATCAGCCAGCCACCCTGCAAACAGGAGGCTTGGGCTTTACTTCCCAACTTGTTTGCTGAATATCACAGAAATACAGATAGAGACAAATATAATAGAGCACAAAAGCAGCTTTCCATGAAAGCAATTGAAGGATCCCACAAAAACTTTTCCTTGGTGTTATGGCAATAATTCACTTTCCTTTGGGCAGAGCTGCAGACCTGCAGTGGGGGGAGCATACCATGCAGGAGTGCAGGGATGCTGCACTGAGCACTTGTTTCCTCAGGACAGCTCCTTTCAGAAAGTTGAGGAGAAGCATGCTGATAGCCCTGACATGCAATCACGTTGCTTAGTGTTTCACAAATGAAGCAACTTTCCTCCTATCCCTGTGCAATGTCAAAAAGAAATTACAACGAGTGGTTCTTTAAGTCACAGCAGGAGGGAAAACGAGGCAGCAAGCGCAGCCTTGACACTGTGACACCCGGACTGCTGGAGCCTCACGGAGTGGGTGGGCAGCAGCAATGCACAGCTTGTCTGGAGGAAAGAAATGCATCTGAAAAGCAAGGCTGAGATGTGCACTCATTTTTTATTTTATTTTATTTTTTAATATGATGCATGAGCGGTTGTGAGTTAATATCAATGGGGAGTTTAGGCTGGCCTTGAAAGCAGTCTTGCTGGGAGCTGCCTGATATCAGTAGGAACTTGTATGTCTGTGTGGGGAGAGGAGGTAGAAGTACAAGTGTCTGGGCCTGCAGCTGTCCCCTGGGGAACACGGGACTTCAGTTTTGGTGGGAATAGGTCTCAAAGAGGATCTCAATAATTGTCACTTATCTTGGCAAGCTATTCTTTGTTTTAGTGGGAAAAGGGGAGTGTAGGCCATCCTTGAGAATGCCCATTTTTATGTTTGTCACTTATTACGGAAAAAAACCTTGTGCTCAAAGCAGCACAGAAATCCAGGCTGTCATGCTAAATTGCTGTGTATTGTACCAGCTATCTCCCCACATCCTACTCCATGGACATTCCCCCCATCTTTTATCTTTATTTATTTAGGCTCACGGAAGGGGTTTTGCAGTGCTAGCAGCAATCCCTGGGGCCTGGCTGCAGCCAAGGAAAAGCGTGTCTTTAATTTGTACCTACACTTCCGAGGGGTGTCTGGAAAGCCTGCGTGCCAGCGGGGTGGAGCGGCTCTGCCCAGGGGACTGCCTCTTCCATCGCAGCGCTCCCACAGCCAGCAAGGGGGACAGCCTGTGAATGGTTTCAAGCAAGGTGATGGCTTCTTGTTTCCTCGGCTGCGGAGAGTGCAGAAGTGTGTTTTGAGCTGCATGTTTAGCAGAGAGGTTATTTGTATGCTGGCGGTCATTAGTCCACAGTCGTTATCTCGCCACAGCTACTGTTGTTTCCAAACTAATGGGAGGCTGCCCTGTGTTTGCAGCGGAGCACAGGGTGAGGTAAATTTAAATGCCTAGGATAAGTGATGACAAATGTCCCGGGGAAGGTTTGCAGCTATGGCTGGAGGCTGAGGAGATGCAGGATAGGTGTGGGAAGGTGCTGGTCTTCTGTCATCCAAATATCAGTCCCCTCTGAAGCTGTGCCAGCCAGGCACCCCAGACCCAATTTGGCAGATGTGATGTGAAAACAGGAGGTGGGCACTGCCAAGCCAAGATTTGAACCCAGAGGGTCAGAGTTTTAGAAATATAATTAAAATGCACGTCCCATATATTGGAAATGAACTCCGTGCATCTTGCATGCATTGAGGTCAGTCATTTTGACTTAAAAGGCCACTGCTTGTATTTTAACAGTTATCCTTCCTTCTTGTGGCCAGCATTTTGGACACCTAAAACTAATTGTTGGCCTTATTAGACAACATCATCAGTACATAGGATGACTGGGATGTCCTGGGGGGGGGGGGGGGGGGGGGGGGGGGGGAAATGAATGGCTTGGCTAACAGAAACCTGATGAAAAAATGAAAAAATGCAATAAGAAATGCAAAAGCAAGAACTGGGGGATTTCTCACAAGAATTTTTGCTGTCAGCTTGGAGATTTCCATTTGGAAGTAAGTGAGTAGTAGAAGGACTTGGGTATGTTAGCTGGTCAACTGGCTGGTTTCAGCCCACAGAAAAGATCTCGAAGGCAACTGTCGAGGCATTGCCATTAAATGCGGTGAAAGAATAAAGACAGAACTGTCAGAGAGTGAGGAGGGAGGTGCCAAATTGGGACAGAGGTGACCATGATGTTGCAGCTGTTGCCATCGCTGCCTTGCCACACAGGCAGTGGTGCAGCTGGACCCCTGGGCTGTGGGAAGGGGGCTGAGAGAGGGGAGGGAGGCATGCAGAGAGTTCCCCAATGGCTGGGAAAATGGAGATCCTCTTCTAAATAAAGAGACTAAAAGTGCTGGTCTGGCTCAGCCTAACAACACAAAGCCGAGATGTGACTGCTGTCTGTAAATACATCAAGGGAGGAAAGAACACAGCAGGAGGAGAGAGATTTTAAAAGCAATGTTAGCACAAAAAATATATAAGGTTGAGCTGATACTTGTTAAGTTTCAGCTAAAACTCAAAGGATTTTGAGAGTCATGAAGTTCTGGAATAGCTATCGGATGTGAAAAAAAAAAGAGCCATTTCTTAAAAGGCAGGATAGTTTTATGAGATGCGAGGTGATGCTCACTAAAGGGAAGTTCCTGCTCCCTTTGTTTTCCAAGATAACCCCACTGATATCTGCTGCCAAACTAAGGGACCCTCACACAGGGCATGGAGGCTTTGCAGCTAACCCTTTCCTCCCTTGATATATGTTAGCCCAAAAGGATGCTGGCGAACATCTGAGGGTCCCTGCCTGAGCAGAGGCTCAAGTAAGCCGTGTGTAGCAATGTGGATTTCCATGCTGTAAGCTCAGGAGAAACAGCCACCATCAGCTCTGCTTCAGAGTACTAGAAAGCCTCCGTAGCTGAGGCAGACACAAAGGCACAAAGTGTAGGCTTAGGGACGCTTGCAGTACCTAACTGCTCTCCTGCCCTGCCAAGATCCTGTCCCAGCACGCGTGGCACAGGACTGGGGAGCAGGGGCTGGGAACAGCCTGTTCTGGGGATGTTCCCAGGCACGAGTCAGCAATCTGGAGGCGCTTCCTGGATGACACAGTGTTAACGAGCCCAGAGTGAAAGACAGGTGGTACTGCCATAAATAATAAAAAGAAGGAGAGGTGGAGCACCGGATTCATTTGTACAAGCTGCAATGTTAAATTATTACTCGCCCAGCCCCTGCTTGAGCTTTTAAATGTGAGCTAAATCATTTTGCCCTAACACTTCTAAAAAAAATGCATTGTTTGGCTTCATCTAGACGAGTTTATGGAGACTAATGCAATCCCTGTCTTGACGAGCTGACAAGCAAAGAAACTGCTGTTAAAGCCAGCTAGTTATTACAAATATCAGCAGCAAATTTCTCAATAGCATGAATGCACATTGTCTGACCTCTAACCTGTTGTACTCAGAGACATCACTGCAGCCCAGTAAAGACTTCAGTGCACATCCAGCTGTAAATGGTATTTAATGTGATCTCAGTATGGTTTCAATAACTGCCATCTTTACATCTTTCTTTGCTTCTTTCGCCCATAAGAACAATGAGACAGCTCCATGACATAGAGTATCATACACAACCCAAGAAAGGGGTGACCCCTGGGCACTAAGGCAGGCAGTAACAAGCCAGTGCCACCCCTTGTACAACCTAGCAAGAGACTGTCTTGCAGCAGATTTCAAAATGTGAAGCACTTCATAGGTTTAATACGAGTTAGATCTGTCCATTCCATTGCTCTGCTTCCTCAGTTTAAATCTGTTTTGCAATTGGAGCTCTCATTCTGAACAGACACTGCGGTCTTGTGCATGGCAAGTGGCTAATCTTCTCCATCAACACCCAGAACGTGACACAGGAGCAGAGAAAGTTTTCAGTTTGACATTAACATTTGCAGGTCTTTTGTAAGAATGGATTTTCAGGACACACTGAGCAGAGAAGAGGATGGAAAGCCCTCACGCAGTCTGGTAAGAGACACAGGGATGCGTGTGGAAGGCACAAAGGGACTAGCAAGCTTGGTGCTGCTGTAATGAAGAGAATGAAGAGAAAATTGGCAGGGAAAAAAAGCCTGAGATGCAGGAAGGTGAGCACGAAAAACTTCCATGCCGTTTTGTTAGAAGCTGGGTTCAGAGGAAAAAAGACTTCTCAAAGGCCACGAAGACATCTGTCCCAAGAGGGCTTTTTTATTTTTTAATTTTTAAATAGTGCCAGGGTAGAACTGAAGGGGTGTAAAGTAGGTTTCAGAGAAGAATGCAGAAATTATGAGATTTTGAAAGTGTGGATGAATGCTTTTACTATCAGAATGAATCTTAAATGGACAGTATAAAAGAAACAATTGAACATGAAGACAGCCTGGGTATGGCAAGAGGCCGAGAGGGAAAAATGAAGGATGTCTCCATGGCTCTGAGTCTGAACAAAGAAACAGAGTAGGATGTTTTCAACAGAAATGGAGCAAGTGGTGCAGTGGGAAAAAAAAAAAAGATTACAAGTGGGGTTTGATCATGTTAACTGTGAGCTGTTGTGCAGCAATATATTGTAGTGTTTCAGTGAAACAAGGAAGCGCAGGGTACAGAAAAGAGAAGAAAGTCCTTGCATCCTTAGTGGTGGCTGAATCCATGGAAATGTAAGGCATGTCTCACCATGACATCTCTGCAATGCAGCAAATAATCTTATAGACACTGTTGACTGTACTGACTAGGGGTGGGATTCAGCAGCCTACACTTCGGCGATATGAGTAGCCTCCATCCAGCTGCCACTCCCAGTACCCAGTAATCCTGGTTGTATGTAGCAGAACAATGACAATACCTTTAATACCTTATGGCAGATTTAAAGGACATCAGACATTTCTGCCTATGCAGTGACATCTCAGTAATGATCTCCATTGACCACAATGGAAACCTGAAACACCCAGCTAACATTAAACATCAACACTGTAGTCTTTTAAATTTGGAGGTCCATGATCTCAGTTGATTTTCACTTTAGAGAGCTAAGTTAGTTGACATGAAGGTACCAGGCAGGGGCACCTTCTATGTGTAGAATTCTGCAGATGACTGTCTTCAAATCTTCTTTAAAAATGTGAAATTGGATGAAAAAGGATAAATGTGTTCAATTTTTTTTTTGGAGAAAAACAGAGAGGAGTTTGGGATTGGATTGATGTTTGGCCAACCTGTTCCCTTTCATCTCTAACTCATAATATTGTTATCTGAAACCAACTCTAATGTATGCCTTTTCAAATCCTGATTTATGAATTTCATGGTTTGAAGCAAGTATGACAACTCCAGCATGTACACATAAATGAGATACAGTAAGATTTGCAGTCTATGGAGCTATTCATTATAGGATTGTTGATTCCTGTGCAATTCCTATTTGATAGGTGCCTAGAGTATAAATGTTAAGTGGCAACTTCATTATTTTATCTCTCCTGTCGAATAAGGTCAGGTGATGCCTTGGTTGTCTTGACCTGTCACTGCCTGCAATGAAGACAGCTGACTGGATCTAGATAGGCAGACAACTTCTTGACCTCTCATGTCACAGACATGCTCTGTCCCATCACAAGTGACAGAAAAAGGAGGTACCCAAAGTATTTTCCACTGGTCAAGTACAGTGTCTATAGCTATTCACAATGCCATGGCTTAGCAGAACGTTGCTGGAGGCATACTCACATCTTTGGGCACTGACAATGCTATGTAGCACCCATCAGCATTTTCTTGTTTGTCGTCTAAATTACCTACCTTCTTACAAGCAAGAGTGAGAAAAAAGGGAAATTAAAAAGGGAAAACAAGAATAAGGAAGGTGATAAAAAATAGAGAAATATAGGGCAGGTAGGGACATGTTATTCATTTTAGTCATCTGCTCACATGCCACTTAATCTGCTAAATAGACTCGGAGAGTCCATCTCAAGTGCTGCTAGTATTTTGCCTATCTTCTTCCAAATAAAATGCTGATCCAAATTCTGCCTTCTGAGAGCAGAGAACCCCCTTTTCCAGGCAAAGTTTACCGTGGCCAGCTTATATCTATTTGTTCTTTAGCCAACATTCCCTTTAGGTGAAGTAACTCTGCTCTGTAAATATGTCAGAGGGGTAAACATCAACAACAGAGATCAATCACATCTTATTATAATGAGCTAATGAAGCCAGTCTAATCTAGATCCTTATATGGCAACAGAAACAGTTTTCCTACTAATAATTTTCTGATTGTATGATATTGATTTTTCATTAACATTATGCCTAAAACTGTACACTCAAAATGAGGTCTTACCAAAGTGCTGTACATGGTACAGATAGCTTTTTTCCCCACTGCTGGAAATACCTTGACTTATTCAACACTGCAAATGGGTGACTTGGAATCAGAATCTGCAGCCACCCTAAAGGTCTAGCAAGCTTGCAGCTTAAATCATCTGTAAGCCTTTACTGTACAAGGTTCTCCCACAAAAGTGGGATCTACAAGTGTAGCTCCTGTAGAAATCCCTCCCCCCCCTTTTTTTTTTCCTATTCTGACTCATCGCCAGGTCTCATGAAGCACCCACGATTCAGTTGAAGAGAGTTTGCATGCAGTCTAGTGAAGAACCAGCAATGAAGGCAGCCAAGACATGTTATGAAACATGTCACGCTTGCTGCGGTGTCAGCTAATGTTTCTGAAAATGAAGAGTACCCTGCTTTACACCTTATGAATGTCGGGATAACTTACAAGGAAAGATGGTGTCTTATTAAAGATCTGTAAATGCTATAGATAACTATTTTGCACTTACTGTATTTTCCTCACTCCACACTTTTGACACAGCTTATTAATTATTAAAAAATAGAGGCAGCCCTTCATATAAGTGAAAATCAGAAGAACAGTATCTCTTTTCTGAGGTTCAGGAGTGTCATTTCACACCTCCTTAGTAAGTGACCCTTAAAACTCTTTTGAAAATCCTTACTATACATATGGACAGGCCATGGACGTGAGACCCAGTCACAGCGAAGCTACAGAAATACCTTATGCAAAGAGGTAAATTTCATCTTTTATCTGCTTCTCAATAGCATCATGTTGCATGAAAATAGAAAGATCATCCACCTAAAAGTACAGACAGCTCAGCAAAGCAGAGGGTAGTGCAACTGCCCTTCATAATAAAACCCATCTTACAGACATTAGTCATTCCAAATTATAGACTGGATGAAGCATGCTTATATCTTTTGCTATACTGAGGCACATGTTTATTCATTTACAAAGATATGGGCTGGCAGCACAACAAACCACTTACCTTTCACTCATGTATGTTGGTGGGGCTGTCCTGGGTACTGCTGCAATCTCCTGAGCTCTGTAAGTTATGATGTCAAAGACCTTTACATAAATACATTTGAAAAAAGAGCCAGATTTTGTCAAGATGTGGAAACGTGCAAAAAAAGATTTTTATGATTTTAAGGACTGCTAACCTCAGTAAAACAGGAAGTTAGGGAAATTCTGACTAAAAGACATAGGCTGGGCTAGCAAAACCAAATGCTGCTATTCACGAAGCTGAAATAGATGTCTCAGTAAGATTATCTTGCTGCCTGTCCTCCATAATATCAGAGTTGTTTTCCCTTCATCTCTGATGATAACTTATCAAAGAGAAGTGGAGTGAATGGGCCAACCTAGTTTTCAGTTAAGGTGGTGTGTATCAAATGAAATGGAATTTCCTCAACGAATAATCAGCATAAAGGAATGTGTTAGAGCATATTTACAAATAGCTGCAGGTCACCTTTAATTTGGGCATTACTGACTTATTCACGCTCCACTTTACAGCGATAAAATTTTCCTGACATAACTCATTTCTATTGAAAACAGGAGAAAAATACAGTGGTATATGCCTGGCCCTGCTCTTAGTGAAACATATGTAAAAAGCAGAGTAAATTTCTCATTGCTGGTTATGTAACAGGCTGCCCACCTTGATCAGAAAAAAAATAAAAGCCAAAAAAAAATCCATCACAGCAGTGCAAACATTTTATTTACATAACCACACACAACCATCATTAGGCTTTATATACTACATGTATAAAAGCACCATGCAGGCTCCTGGCCCACAGTCCTGGACCTCCTGGTGTTCTCTCCTGTTGTTGCAGCATCTGTCACTTGTGTGTCCCCAAAGGCTTTGTAAAGGGGAGTCAGCTGAGCATCCCTTCACACCTGTCAGCTGTAAAAGATAGTGACCTGCTTCTGATGGTATTTCCACAGCCATGCATGTACTGGTAGATGCAAAGATGAGGGAAGAAACCAGAAGTTATGACTCGGAGCAGCCTCAAACCCTCTCTGGCCCATTAGGTACAATGTACTAATGGTACTATTGTACCTTGTTTCCCTGTTGGCTTCAGCTTTCTCTTTCCAATTCCTTGCTGCTCAGAACAAATTTGGTGTGAGTCAGGGGCTGGGGTACTATTGCTCTGACCTCCATGATTCCCAAGCACTGAAAATATGGATCAGTAAAGAGAAGATAAATTATAATACTGCTTTGAGTGGCAGGCAACTCCTGCAGATCTTTAAAAAAAGTAGTCAGCCACACACCAGGAGGAGGGAGCAACTTATAATCTGCTGTACACAAAAAGAGAATGCTGTCTGGGAGACACACAATATCAGGCTTTGATAAACATTTCCCACTCTTCCCAGCTGGGGAGGTGTTCATTTTCAATGGATAAAGACAACTTTCATCTCCCTGTATTTGGCTATGTGCTGTAATGTAAAGTGAATTATTTGGCTTCCTAGTGTGCCCCCCCTGACCCCCCTTAATACTTAGAAGATATATGCTTTTTGGTACGTTTGCATGATATGGTACGGAAATGGATTCTACCTGCCACAGATTCTCAAACTGAAATCCATAAACATTAAAAATACATCCTCCCAGGAGTATGCACTTCATGTTTCTAATTGTCCAAATGTTTGCTCTGTGACAATTGATTAGTAAATACCTGAGCACCTGCGTTACTTTAGGAAATTCCAGCTCCTTCATGGCTTGCCTCCACTGCTAACCTCTAGAAAGGTGGATTGGATTATGCTTTCTATAGCTTCCATGCCAACCAAAGCTGGGACAGAGGAGTTTAGATGGGCTATGGCTGGATACAGAGTAGTTTGACTTCCTTGATAGGTGTAGCCAACATTCAGGCCCAGGTTTCATGGTGCTGTTGACTACATGCAGGTTAGGTGGCATCTCACAACTATTTTTAAGAGTTAACAACCCACACCTGTGACATTTTAAAATATCTGCATTCTCCCTTTCCAAATGCTGACATCACTTACCATCACTCAGCACCCTAACAGGCAAACCAAGGCTGTCAACCTGGACTTTCCCTGAGCTTTACCCCATCCAGCAGCAAACCTCTCACAGCAGCAAGCACTCAAAACACCAAAGATGTGTACAAATTCCCGGTGGGCAAATACAGAATAAAGTCCCTTGCATTAAGTCTCATTCCTGTCTTTAATACTCAGAGATTGGCTTAAGCCCCAAAGCATGACATGTAAGTTAATCGAGTATTAAAAAGTGGAAGTGCAATCTCTGAGTATTCTGTATATTTATTGAAGAACTCCCAGTGCACAGACACATGGTGTGCGCTGGTCCCAGGGCCACTCAGATGATTGAAGGTCTCCCCATTTGCTGTCCACAGGCTCAGGATCAGCTTTGACATTAACGTCTTGTAAATGAGTAGAAAGAGCAGGATCTGGCCCAGGGTGCAAGCCGGGGGATGGACTGGCTGCTCTGCTCTGCCTTTGTGAGCATGCTTGCGAGAGTGCCTCTGTGTAGAGGTGTGCTCTAAGTGGTAATTAATGTGGCTCACCAATGATCTAAGGAGGCATAAGTGATGGAAAAGGGAAATTTATTAGTATGTATATATTCAGATTCCTTCTCTCAGCAAGATTTATGATCAGAAGTGCCTGGACAACTACTGTGGTTTCATTCATCTATATGAGGTATGTACAGTATATTTACAGTAGCCATTTATAGATTGCAAGCTTTTTTATTTGAAAACTTTAATTTAATAACTCCTAATATCCTCAGTCTCTTTCACACACACTGTGCTTACCGAACTAAAGCCTTCTATTTCTTTCTGAATAGAAACCACTCCTGCCCAGACCTTGTGCAGCTAGGGATTTGAGTGCAGTAGACAATTTCAAAGACTGCTCTTTCTATTTAACAATCAGTGCATTAGGCTAAAATATTCACACAGATGCACTAGCAATTGAAAGGGTGTGCGGTGTAGTGACAAGGTCCTTCTGTTACCTGGAACTGTAGAATGATGAATGAGCATTAGTGGAATATTCTTTTGGCCTTTAGGTTTACCTTGATCTTCTCACAGAATGCAAATTGACATTATACCCACATTTCTATAGTATTTATTACTGTGGTCATGATGTGAGGGCTTTTTTTCAATATGAATAGTGTAAAAGGGGAAACATATTACTGCAAAGAGGCATTATTGTGCTGGGAATGTATAAACAGCTGAGAAGAATAGAGCGACATGCTCATAATGGAAACTGAAAGCTCTTCATTTTGTCCTGATTGTCTACCCTTCCTTTTTAAACAACCTTCCTTTTTCCTAGCTATCAATACAAAGTTCTTTTTGGTAAAATGAAGTGCATTCATGCTGCCTGAAAGAAGCTTTTAAAGTTGATCTGTGCCCACACAAAAGGGAGGCAGTGTTTGAGCACATCAAGTTGAGGAAGCAAACTTGGTCAATGTTCATTACTCATGGCTTGACACTCTGAGCCTCCATATCATTTTGTAAAGAATCAGATAAACTTTCCTCGTGATAAACAACTGAAATAATTTTTCTTAGCTGTCAAGTCCTTTTCTCCCATTTCCAGCCTGTTCTCACACTCTTCCCAGCTCGTAAAAGCAACTGAGCACAGCTCTTTGGACTGATAAATGGGCTCCTTTCAATTGGTGGCAGGCTTCAGGAAAAAGAGATAATCCTGGATAATGTGGACACAGTTTTCATTTCATGTCACCCAATTAAACTGCAATTATCCGGAGTGCAACAGCAGAAAAACTGGAAAGAATGGTTGGAGAATGAGGAGCCCTGGCTCCCTGGGACTCTTTATACTACACACATTAGCCTAGATTTGTTCTATTCTGATAATAAAGTGCCAGTCTAAGCACTTAGCAGCACACAGTGAGAGACAGCCCAGCTGCAACCTGTAGCTCAGAGAGAAATCCTCTTGCAAGTGCTCTGGGAAACATCAGTTCGACCCAGGGTAACTTTCTGGGAGATTATTTGCATCGGGAACCCAACTCCTGTGCCGTAGTTAATTACATCCAGAGCAATATGGTCAGGAGGTGCTCCAAACAGCGTGGCAAAGCTCAGATTACAGGTAAAACAAGGACAAAAAAAGCTTTTTCTGAACATGACTCACAGGAGCACTGAGAGCCAAAAGAGAGCAGATATCAACCATTTTATTATGAAGGCAAACTACACTAACATATCTTATCTCTTCTGCATTTTGGCTGAGATCTAGGGCAGGATGAATTTAATATGTTAATATGTCTTATTAAGTTACCGCTCTTGCAGTAAAGTAAACTGGATAATCTAACAGATCTGTTTTATCTCTAATTACCATGATCCCGGTAAACTGCAATTAAATAAACAGATGGAGTTTTTAAGCTTGTGGCCTGGTGCATGGGAACATTTTAGTAATTGAAATGCATCTATTTGTTATTATTGCTTTATTTCATTTACCTAGCACTGTGAATGCATGGTGGCTGTGCTGCAGGCATGGGCTGCAAGCACAAGGTGACATCTAAAGTGACTCCTAAAAATAAAAAGCTTTGTTCCTGGAAGTCCCTTCTCTTTGCCCTCAAATTTCTGATTTAATTTACTGCTATGTGAAAGACCAGCTAGAGCTACCCCAGGTTGTGAGGCACGTTAGGTAATTTGGCCTGTTCCCTCTTCTGAGAGGCAAGCGGGGCTGTAGGGTGCTCCATTACAATGTATGATGAACACAGAGAGAGTCACTTTTGCTTGGGGCCTCTTTGCACACTGGGAAGCAGCAGCTCAGCTGAGAACCAGGGCCCTCGGTGGCAATACCTGGGGGAGAGAGCAAGCTCCCAGGCCAGATGCTGTGCCTTAGTGACATCCCACACAGGGGCCACCAGCCTTGGGGCAGTAAATCAGACACATCTGCCCTATCTTTGGTGCACAGGGGGCAACAAGGACAGGATTTCCTAGGTTAGGCCCAGAGCTCTCCACCACAACCATGAGTGATACTCTTAGGTATCACTGAGGTCTCCACCACGTGCCAGGCATTGTGTTTTTGTGAAAGTTAATATTGAGTGATAAACCTTTATTAGCACGTCCTGTAATTCGTAAGTGCATGACACTTTCACAGGAAAGAACAGGCAAAATCTAAGCTTGCACGGTGATGAAGTGCAGGAATCCTGATTGAAGCCCAGGTACTTTATAGGTAGGTAGTTTTCGGACTGGAAACATTCTGTTTCACCTCAAATTTTCAGTTTGGCCCTGCATCCAGGGATTTACCAAATGGAAAAATGTATTTCCCCATCCCACCTGGGAAAACCCCAGGTGCGAAAAGATTTGGATTCTTCAGAGATGTTAATAAAATTGGGATTTCCCTGTTTCCAAAATAATACCATGCCTCCCACACTCTTTATTCCATCCCTTCACATTCCTACCTGAAGCAGGTTCTGGGCTGCTTTGAAGATTACTTTTCTGTTTAAAACTTGAAAGGTACCTTGTTCCTTATGGAGCCTATTTAAATAGCAAAAAGCTGTGCCTTGATATACACAGGAGCTGCAGAGAGGAAAGCGGGGCTGCAGCAGAGACATGGGCACTCACATCCACAGCTGATGTGAACGGAGTTGCTCAGCTCCTCTGCAAAAGGGGGACTTACATTCATAGAGGTGTACTTTTTAAACTGCAGCAGCTTTGTTTTAGCTCTTTTTTTTTTTTTTTTTTTTTTTGGTGTCAGGAAGCCTTTGTGCAGCTCTTCTACAAAAAAGGGCAGTCAGAAGATCCTTGGCTGGTATTTTACTGGCAGCAGCAGAGTTAGCATGATTTTAAGGAACAAATGCATTTTGCTTCTGGAAGCTCCCTCTAAGGGACATGGTCAGTTCACCAGTGACTTGATCCTCTGAGAAACTGAATTAAAAGCTTTTCCAAAAGCCAGTCCCAAGAGTTTTGTTTTTTCCCAAGCCAATCCTAACAGTTCAAAGATGAGCAGGAATGAAGAAGCAGGGGGAATCTGCAGGAGGTGCCAAAGACTGATACACATACATAGGTAAAGAAAGGTGATTGCATTTGATTTAGGGAACAAAGGCTGGGCAACAAAGAAAAATAAATCAATCTCTTGATTTAGGAAGAAGGTCAAGTGTTTGAGCAATGTTAATCACTTGCCATGCCTGAGATCTGTCCTGATGAGAATGTCAGCACACTGATTTTATTAAGTGACATTTACCTATATAAAAACAGAAATTAGGCCCTGCATGTAACACCGTGTAGTACCTTAGTCCATTAGCAGAGTGCATGGCACATACAAAGTGTATTAACACCGCGAGTTAACAGCATATAGCACAACGTAATGGAGAATTATGTTGCATAGGCTCATTATGTTGGTTGTGTCATGGTGCACACACTAAAAGGAGGTCCCTTCCCAAGCAGCTCAGCAGTCCAAACAGGCAAGGGAGACAAATTCATGCACAACATCTGGACAACTTGCTGGGCACAGAACCTGGGCTTTCCAGCTGTCAGCTCAGGTACCTCCCAGGAACTAGACACTGCTGGGCAGGAGATCTGCATATCACTCACATAACTTTTTTATCATCTATTATCTTAGAAATACAAGAATGTAGGAATATCCAAGCCAGATGCTGACTTCATTTAAAGGCAGGGAGAAAAGGGAGTCACGCCTTCATAAATGTCTCTGTTTCCTCATTTCTTTCTCCAAAGAGAAATGCTATCATATACTAATCTTCAAGAGAGGTTACTACATTAAATTTGTAAATCCCTTTGAAAATATATGTATCATATATGTTTATATTAAAAATACATGTATGCTTTAAAACATCATTGTGAGTGAATTTTCATTCCAGTGTGGAAAAGACCAAGTCAGTCCCTATGAAAGGTTGGATGTTAAATGATTATAATCTCCACAAGATCCTTCTCTGCATTTCTACCTATTTGCAACTTGTTAGGAAGGAATCAGAAAGCCTGGGATGGCCACAATTTACCTTGTAGTCTGCCATGCCCCATAAAGTTGTTCAGGGAGGGGAAATACTAACTCCTGAGTATGTAGCTTCACCACAATATCAATGTGTACTTTTCATGAGAGCTTCGTTAGATGATGGCATTTTTCTTGACTACCAGGAGTCATTGTTTCCCTCAGAAAGGAGCAGTGTCGGATAATTTCACCCCCTGCTTTCTCTTTGGTTGCACAGTGGCCAGAAACTGGAATTAGAGACCCCCCAAACCAGGCTGAGGCCAGCACTCTGAATGGAGCAGCCCTGTCTGAATCTGATGCTAATGAGATCAGGAAGAGAGGAAAGGATGAACTCCAACCCTGGGCTGCCAGGCAGCTCGTCCTGTGTCTGGGGCCGACAGGGCGAGAGGGAGGCAGGGGGGCTCCCGAGGTACTGGGGATGAGGATGCTGCTCAGCTGGCAGGAAAGGGAGCAAGCATCTCACTTATCTTAATAGCTCCTTTTGTTCAGGAATCACAGTAGCAGCCCTTATTTGCAAACTTGAATAAGTATAATGCACTCAGAGCTATCGCACAGGTGCTAGGCACCAGTGATTTTTCTCCTTGGCTGTACAATGACTGCTTTTTTTTCGGGTTGCAGGAAGGAACTGGAAAGACTCATTCAGACAAAAGTGCTGGCTGCACATTTGGGCAAAGTGCTGACTTGCTTTTGTTGCTGTGTGCGTGGTGCCATCTCTGAGCCCGACGATGATGACCTAGAAGGTGATCTGACAACGAATGTTTCTTTTGGAAAATGTTGACTATTGTAGAAGCTCACACACTCATAATGAGACTAACTGCTTCCAACAGATAATTGCCTGGCAGTTGCTCTGATAACTGGGAAGATAAACAAGCTATTTTCCCCTTCCTTCAAGAACTTAACAAGAGAGGCAAAAACAGAGCCTTGAGCATCTGCAGGCAAGAGTAAATCAATAGTAAGAAGGAGCATTTGAGAAAAATAGATGCATGGGTATTGAGCCATTTTTCTGAAAAGTAATACCCAGCAAGGGTCTGTCTTACTGAATTTAAATGGGATTATCCCACCTCAATCCAACTTTGCTTACTTGCTTTCTTTGAGAATCTGGCATTAGAATGTTTTAGTTTTTGGGAAAGGTTGCCTGCCAAATATGATGCTTGCTTTCTTTCCTTCTTTCTTTCTTTCTTTCTTTCTTTCTTTCTTTCTTTCTTTCTTTCTTTCTTTCTTTCTTTCTTTCTTTCTTTCTTTCTTTCTTTCTTTCTTTCTTTCTTTTTCTTTCTTTCTTTCCTTCCTTCCTTCCTTCTTTCTTTCTTTCTTTCTTTCTTTCTTTCTTTCTTTCTTTCTTTCTTTCTTTCTTTCTTTCTTTCTTTCTTTCTTTCTTTCTTTCTTTCTTTCTTTCTTTCTTTCTTTCTTTCTTTCTTTCTTTCTTTCTTTCTTTCTTTCTTTCTTTCTTTCTTTCTTTCTTTCTTTCTTTCTTTCTTTCTTTCTTTTTTCTTTCTTTCTCTGTCTCTCTCTTTCTCTCTCTCTCTCTCTCCTTCTCTCTTTCTCTCTTTCTTCTCTAACCATGGTTTACAGTTTGTCCAAACCCACAAAAGAAGGTGGCTATTGGGTATAATACAGTCCAATTTGTGGATAACAAACATCCCTTTCTTCATATAGCTTTGCTGCCCTCCAAGTTCACTAGGTGCTGAGGGACTGTAAAACTTACTAGGTTGAATTTCTGAGAATGAATAGAGAGTTATGAAATGTCTGTAAAGTACTTACCTCTTGAAATGGGCTAAGATCATATTACATGCTTGAGGATTAACAGTTTGAGAAACCTTGGAGCATATGGCTTTGTAAAGCACTGCTGCTTCTACACAGATTTTTTTCTGTTTCTATGTTAACCTCTGTTGCAATTTAGGAGATGAAGAACTCCATCACCTGTAATTCAGGAAGAAGTGAATTAACCCATGATTAGAATACTTGAAACTAAGTCTACCCTCACACATGAATACATAGCCTCTTCTTAAGGTTTCTAGAAAGCTAAAAAGATGCTTAGGGGCAAAAGAAATAAGTCTGCAGTGTTAAAGAGAACATCTTTTCCCAATTAATAAGGAAGAAGGATCGAGCATACCCTTATGTCTTTTGCTGTCTGCTTTGTTGTGATTAGTAGCCTTCTTCTGGTGTAAGATGTTATCTCTTCGTGCATCAGGCTGTCATTGTAATAGCAATTCTTACACATTGCTATTGTTGTGAATTCAGATACCCCTGATTAATATTGAGCACCTATTGTGCTAGGATCTCTACAAACAAATGCAAGAATGTATTTGCCAGTGTTATCCGCTATGATTATACATCTTTTACTTAATTATTTTAAGTTATAGTGTTACTGTGTGCTTGTGATATAGCTTCTTGAAAAAGCCATTTCTTCTCTCTGAAGAGACAAAGGCTCATTTCCATTAAACTTTATTTTATCAGATTTTGCTTCTTGAAAAAATGTTAGCAAGCTATTTTTTTAAATTTTTTTATTTTTATTTTTTAAGAGAAACCAGATAGCCAAATATTTCCTTATTCTTAATGTAAATGTGGGAGGTAATATTATTGTTTGTAACTTTTCCAAACCAAGGTACAATATTTGGTTACAAGAAAAGTAACCACGTAGTCACTCTGTTAAAGAAAAATATTCAGGGTGGTTGGAAGATGATTTCCCCATTTTCCTTGAGAGAAAGATGGGGATATATAGGGTAGTCAGGCAAACAGCCCGTGGTGGTTTTAGTCTATAGCTTATCATTTTAAACTCATTCAGGATCTGGAAGACCAAATTCAATTTTCCTTCCTGCTTAAAAATTTGAGCAAGGATACCTCAGTAACTTAATTTAAGTATGGCATAGGTTTCTCATTCTCTCCATGGATCCTTTCATCATAAGTCATTTAAATAAGCCATTAAATAATTACATTTGAATTGGGGCAAGATGCAGACCTCCACAATCTCTCTTCCCCTGAATGAGGAGGCAGTCTGGGTGGGATCTGCCTTCCAACTCCCACCACAGTCACTCGGCTGGAAAAAAACTTAAACAACCATCGAGCAGGAGAGGAAGGAAGACTCTGTGATGGGTGAATGAGTGGGGATCCAGGCATCAAAGAATCAATGGCTTTTACAGCCTTAATTAGGCTCCTGTTGTGAAGCTGGAACGCAGAGCACTCTCTGTCTTATGTTCAGCTGACCCTGCAAACCCAGGGACCGCGGTGGCACTGGGTCCTACCTTCAGTGCCAGCCTGGACCATGGCCCAGCAAAGCATCCTGCCCACCACCTGACAGCCGCCTGCATGGGGTGGCAGCGCTGCCGGCGGCAGCAGCTGCAGGGCTGCTGCACAGAGCTGTGGTGTACATGGAAGTGAATGGTAACTGGAGTTGCTGCTGCTGTTTTTATTTTGGCTAGTTGGCAGGCACATCGCTATTCTTTAGCTTTTGAATTAGGATGATGTAAGAGGCCCAAAGTCTATGCTAAACACTCCACTACAAGGTTTATCCAAAAAGGCTGTTGGTCTTGGGAGAGTTACCCAGAATCACAGATAATTCGGAACAAACTGCATGGGTAGTTGACAAGCTCGTGAGCTGAAGATGTGGGCTGGATCCTAATCCTCCATGACTCTGGGTGGTTGACTTTCTAGAGGCAGACCATGCTCTGTCTGTGGGCAGACAACAGTGCATTGACTCTTTGTGCTCACATTTGCACCCACAAAGGTGGTGTAATGTGCCCACAGCCATGCACAACGCTCCTCTCAGGGCTTGCTCTCCCAGGAGTCTCTAACACCCGTTGTTAAATCCATATGCTTGAACTGCCAGGCAGACGCATCACCCCCATATGACCCTGGCTTTTTGTAAAGCAGGAGGAGGAAGCTCGCTTGGGAAAGTGTATCAGAAACAGAGGAGCACAAGTGCTGGTTGTTATTAACATACCACGCTGAACACCCGCTCCTCCTCATCCTTAAGCCTTCCGTGATACCCAGTCTATTGTGAAGGCTGATAACTCCCTTTCTCTGAGCTCATTCCCCAGGTCTCACACTGGCTTCCTGCATGCCTTCAGTTGTTAAGCATCTGTATCCTTTCTCAAAACAGTTTTGAGGAGCTTTCAAAAATGTTAAACCTAATAACTTCATGCAGGGCCAAATTTAAAACACCTTAAAATCAGTGAAACTGGTAGGTGAGAGAGTGGTCCCTCCTCCAGCTCAGAGATGTCTTACTTCTGAGGGTGGCTCTAAGTATTTGCTGCCACATCACCCAGTGTCAGGCTGAAGGCCAGCGATGTGCTGTGGTTGGTGCCCTCTCAAACTCTGGCACCTGATGCTGGGCACCTTGCACTGTTTGAGTCAAAGGTTGCACAAGGGAGCAAATCCTGATTTTGCTTAAATATATGGGAATAATGAAACTTTATGGCATTTTTAACAGGTAGCTTTGCTTTTACTGTTTTTCATGTAAATATTGGAGAAAATAGTATTGTTATGATCATAAGACTCTTAGAAAAAGTATTTTGCACACCAGCAGTCTCTACCTCTGGTCTACCTCTCTCAGAGATAGAGGTTCTCTCTCTGGGGAGAAGCGGGCAATTTCAGTACCTGTATAACAGTTCACTGACCACGTGGACAAAAGCACGTTTATCTCTTACCTTGAACGTGCTGGCCGCCCTGCCTGAAGACATGCCTTAGAGCAGCCACCGAGGCCCCAGAACAGCAGGGCTCGGGAGGCCAGCCCCACACAGGCAGCACGCTGTGCTCTCGCCCTGTCCCGCACACACCCATCACCCGCCACCCTTTGGTGACACCAGGCTCAGTGACACCAGGCTCGGTGACACCAGGCTGGCTTCCCGGCCGGGAAGGCGCTGGCTTTGTGAGCCCCACTCCCCCCAGGAGATTGGCAGCCAGGAGTGCTGGGGAGTGACAGGCCCCATAATGCACCCTCGCTGCCAAGATGGAGAGTGTCACCTCCGTAACGGGGCCGGCTTTCATTAGCCTGAATGCAATTGTGCTAGGTTTAATTTTTGGAGTGTTTGCAGTTTTTCCAGCAAATAGCTGTTTGAACACAGTGTCCCCATTATATCACCACAGTCAAAGAGAGGAAAGATAAAGGCATTGTGCAAAGTTTCTGTGGCTTTGCAGACAAGGATTTATGTACTGGAGAACTCTCATCTGGCAGTCAATTTGCCTTTGTCTTTCAAAGTAGTGGAAGTACCAAGGGAGTATGCCCAAGAGTTTTATTTGCTATTTACCAGATTACTGAAGTATCAGGCATCTTTAGATCTGTTGAGAAGAAAAATGCTTTCAAAACGATTTTGCAAACTTCTGCTGGGGCTGCGGGGAGAGGCAAGTGAAACCCTTGAAATGCTGCCCATTGAACTGCTGGAGGGGTGCGTGATTGAGGAAACAGCTTGAGATTGTACATTTTCACGAGTTTAAAATGCGATCTGTCATAAGGGTCTGTCCGGTAGAGAAAAGGGAAAAATGCATCTGACACCGTCTGCCTTAGAGTGGTAGCCATGTTAGTGAGAATAGCTCTTTCTGGAGAACGGTGGTCGCTGGTCAGCATATATAAGGTTAAAACCAAGTTCAGAAAAATCAACATTTTCTTAACAGGCAATGATGAGATATTAATTTACAGCTTCTCTCAGTTTACAGCTCAGCTTACAACAAGCAAGAAATATTGCAGTTAGTGCAGTGGGTCCTGGCGAATATTTCCCCCCTCAGTCTTTCCCTAGTATTTGATTCTGACTGACACAGCTAAAATTGCAGTGAAGGCAGAGCTTAGAAGAACAGGCTTTATTGTTTGAAAGCAGAACTGAATGGTATTCCTCCAATACTCCTAAAGGTGGGTGAGAACTGAGGGGACAGCTGCTTACAGAAATTTGTAAGTTAGCATTAAATACAACTACTGTACTGTATGATAAATATCTTGGGCGCTAGATCACCCTGGGATTTGTGGAATGGTTAGCTTTGCTAACATGAAAATTAATGGAAATAAGTCATGAAACAAACCGATTCACATGATGTTGCTGAAACAAATCAGAACAGAATCTGTCAAGGAAAAAAAAAAAAAGCCTTTAAACCAGAGTAAAATATGATCCATCATTGACTGAGTTATCAATAGGGACCAGTAAATACACTGGAACGACTAACTAGCTTGAAACCTTACCAGTGCCTGAAGCCAACATTTACGAAGTTCTAAAAAAAATACCTACCCGAATGCCTGGCATCCACAATTCTTGTAATTTCTGATTCCAGCTAAAATATTATGTGAATGGCCATTTCTGTAGCTAGCTCTGACAAATCCAAGAGCTGTGAGGTATTTCCCACAGAAGATGTGAGACTAACCTGCTGTGTTTTCGCTGTCTCATTTCAGGGAAGGCTTCTGAGCCTATTCTTTCAAAGATGTAGGTGATGTCTGTGTCAGTTTCTGAAGAATTGGTTCCTGGCTAGGCTGCTTAGCTGGCCTCTAGCCCCAGTGCACAGTGCATATCTTGACCTCTTTTTAATATATAGTTTTAGACATTTTCCTTTGGGCACATGGGCTTTACCTACTGTAATGTGAGGTTTCCTCTTCCCAGCACCAGCACGGAACAGCCCAATGTCCTACTCTAGAAAAGATCACCAGGCCTGTTGGGAAGACCAGCTTTTTGATCCACCTCAAGCTCCATTTCAGCCAGACATGAGGCAGCTTCCATGAAGACATGCCTAAGGCTAGTGTTGTGCCAGTGCCACCATTACTTTGGTCACACAAATGATGTTGATGGTTGCTTCTGTTGGCCTGAGAGACACTCTCTCCTGGGGAATGGATGGATGGGACAACAGTCACCCCATCTACTCCTGTATCTTCTTCCCTGTGTGGTTCGGAAAGTTTTGCTGTGGTATCTAGAGTATTTTCAACTGGTTCAGCAGTCATTGAACCAGTTTATGTGTATCTGCAAAACATGACTAAAAGATCTCAAAAGGAAAATGAAACAAGCCAAGGATGTCTTTTGTTTGAGATACTGATCTAAGACTCAGAAGATGTGGAAGATCCATTGCCAGCTGGGTGACAGATCTTCATTGCTAATTTAGCCTCAGAGTTATACTACCTCTCTGTACTTCTTTCTCTACCTTCTGTTTGCACTGCACTTTGTCTCTTTAGGAGATATATGCCATGGGGCATTGATTATGTATCTCTGTGGTTATACAGAGCTTGGTGCTGTGGTAGATCACTCTGGATGCTACCAGTAGCAACAAATAATAAAAACAACTGTGATAACTTATTTGGCATCTGTCTTTTGAGGAGAGGCACCCAATAGGTATTCCAAATGTAACTCATCCCTTTCTTTATAAACTCTGCACTGTACCTGGTAACAACCCTCTTCTTCTGGAGCACACCCTCAATTCTCCTCAGCATTACATTCTTAGGACATTCTGGTAATAATGATGAAAACTTTTCACTACTATAAAAGAAGATGAAAGAAGATGCAAGATGTCCCATTTTTTATGTATTTTGGACCAAAAAAAAAACAAAACAAACAAACAAACAAACAAAACAAAACAAAACAAAAACAACAACAAAAAAACTTTAACTACACGTCATTAGGGCTGGGCTGCTTCTGTGGTATAAGGTAATTAACGCTGTTGGGCGTCGTAGAATTCTCCTCTTATCTGAGCCTTGGTTGCCCAGGTTTCTAACTGGAAAACGTGGTGCCTTGGCAAAATTAAACTGAGGATTTATAGTACAGACACCTTAACAAAGACCTAGATTTGTATATGTTGTTTTAAACCTGTATTTCCAGTTCCAAAACTTCATAATAAAAATGATTAAATTAATCTGCTATAAATAACTGGGTTGAAAATTACTTGACTTTGGCTACAAAACAAGAAAAAGTATTTCAGGGAACATATATATAGCTATACATACACGCACGAATATATAAAAAGCACTTTCTGTGATAGGTTCAGAAATGCAAAGAATATTACACAGATGGAGAAACTGATTTATTCTTTCTGGAGCAACTTTAAGGCAGTCTGGATTTCCTCTCCTCTCCTATTTAGAAACAATGCCAAACAAGAGGTTCAAGAAGATCTATAATAAACTTCAGCTATTGATCTATCTTCTACCTGAACTTGACCCAGATCAAATATATCTTTTGCAATTTAACCACTTTAAGACCCTACACTCTGGTGTGTCCAAATAGATGTCCCCTATATCAGGCCCAGGCGTGAACAGAGTACTGGGCTTATGCTTAACTTCCAGCAAGTATGCAAGTGCTTTGCTGGATAGGGCTTTTTTCAAGTATGTGCATTTGCGAAATAAAGACTTGATCACATATATTTAGAGAACCTTTAGATAAGAGCAATACAAACAACAGAGGCATCCCTTACTCCTTCCCCTAAGACCTCAAAACAAACAAACAAACAAAGAGAAAACTAACTAATTATGTGGGTAAGAACAGGAATTATTGTTTTCACCAAAATTAAAAGCAAAGTCTGTGAGAACATGTGTAATGAGCACATGGTGCTTATAATGCAGCTGTGTCAGTGCCCTGAGTGCTGGACCCTGGGCTTGGACCATCATAAACCCAAACCTTACATATGTGGAGCTCATTTAGTACAGAACCAACATATTTATGACTTGCTCTGAATTTACTATGATTTGCGGTCTACCATTATGAATCTTCAAAGTGTCTACAATCTTTTCACCAAGCTCTTCTTTTTTATTATTTTTTTTTTATTTTAATTATTTTATTACTTTTTTTTGGGGGGGGGGGAGGGCAGGAGGTGGAGGGAAGGGTTGTTTTTTTGGATGTTAGTATTCATTATTTATGTCTTGGCTATAACTCTTCAAGACATACATTGTCCTCTTAACTTTTTGGTGTACCATAGCTTGAGTCTGGGCTACATTCTCCAGTAGGGCAGTCTGGCAGTGCTGCAGCACAAACAGCAGATAACAGCACCAAATTATAAATTATTTGTTACTGATAGTGGCTCTTCCAATAAGTAGCAATGAAGGATCTGACCTTCAAGGTCTGCTACTTGTGTGAATCCTCAGTGGGGCTGATGGAGCCGGGGTGAAGGGATAAGCCATGGCCAGAGGTCCAGGCATACTACTTGCCAGAACTGCAGTTGTGCTTGCTGCTACAGACCAAGTCACTTCCTCTCAAGGTTGCAGTGGGCTCTGTTACTTGCTGGGGGTCTGATGAAAAGCAAGAACATCCCAGTCCCTATCTGCTTTCCCCTCTGTGTTTCAGGAAGGAGAGATGCCCTTTATCTTCCAAGGTCTCTTCTCCAGTGCACCCACCCACACTGGGGAGAGGGGGGTGATCATTTGGAAGGGTGATGTTCTGGGGAGCTGGAACCTCCTCTCCACCTGAAATCTGCCTCAGTAGGCTCCATACTGATCAAAGAGAAGAAGGTGTTTGGCATGTACTCCTGTATGGATGCAGATGCGCAGGTCCCACTAGGCTGGGAAAGGACAAATGGTGGGAACTTCTCCTCTGTCCAAACTGGGGTGAGACATTGTCCTCGAGACAATTCACAGGGCTCTACCTCTGAAAATGGAGCTGTTTTGGAGAAAGAGCAGCATCTGTGAGGAGTCAGAATGTGGCAGTCCTTTCCTTTCTCCTCTGTGGATCTGGAGAAGGAGAGCAACTTGGCTCCTCTGTTCCTACAGAGTGGTTTTCTGATCCCACTTAGCCAAAACCATGCTTAGCAAGAAGGGAATGAGCCAGACCTCTTTCCATCTGGAAAATCACCATCTTGCTCTCCGTGCAAAGAAGGAAGCGAGGGGAAGTATCAATCTGCTCCTTATGATTAGCTCACCATGACAAATATGCAGTATGGAGGCCTGACCTACAAACTTCTCAGGGTCTTTTGTAGCAGTCAGCAAACAGGAAAAGACAAATGTTCTGCTGGTGAGATCGTAAAGAGCTTTGCCTTGGGAGTGAAGGAGGATGAACATGCTACCTCTTGGGCTTGCCTTCCTCGAAAGGAAAAATATGTAGTGCTAGTTGGGGGAGCAGTCAGATCTGGAAAGCCATATGCTGGTTTTGGCTCACTGAAGAAAGCCAGCATCTGGTTCGGCTCTGTTTCAAAGTTAAAATTTCTAAAATGGAGCCAAATATTTAAATAATATTAATAATTTTATTTCCTGAATATTAACTATGGTATATGGTGAAATAACTTCTGTACCTGCAATAAAGGGCTTTTAGGGCTGGTGAACTGCTCAGTCTCTCTGTCAGCATTTACTCACTCGTGCAAGCCAACTATGCACTGCATGGCACACCATTTCGACCACGCATTGACTGCTTAATTAAAAGTACTGCTTTTAAAAGAGCAATAAGCTTGGTATTTTTCTTTTTTTATAACTGCCATAATAATCACCATACTAAAGAGGAGAGTGCTAAAAAAGTAGTAAAAATTTATGAAAAGCATACAAGCTTAATACAATATTAGTTAAAAATTCATGACATCGTATGTCATTTTGTGTCAGGATGCACACAAACACTGTTGAGAGCTATTGGGGAGGAAAGTCTAAGACACTTTGTGGAGCCAATACTCAATGCCAATTTCCATTAGTTATCTGGCATTCTTTTTTTCAAGTGGGTGGGAGCTTTGTGAAAACTTTGCAGGCTTCTCTCGTGTTGGTGAACACCCTAAGTTTCAAGTTACCTGGATTTCTCCAAAGGGTGTGGTGTGTGTGTAATGCTTGGAAGGTGAATAGAAGATCCAGTGGGATTCTCATATTTATCTTACAGAGGGCATCTCAGGCAATCTCCTCCAGAAAGCCTTCAAGAACCCCTTTTGTTCTGCAGTGCCAGAATGGCGTGATTAGAGTAAGTGATCCTGATTATGAGAAAGGGTCTCAAAGCAGTCCACTTCAGATCAGGGAAGTTTCACGATTTTGCTGTTTACAGATGAGAATCTGAGACGTGCACAGGTCAAGGCACAGATTTTTAAATATGGATTTACGACATAAAAATTCAATGGTTGGGCTGATTACTTTCAGACCTCTCCTAGTCATGTGTGGTAACCATCTGAAAGCAGGCCTTTCACCTCCAGAAGTCCTCCTAACCACAGGGCCACGGCTGGCAACAACAGGAGACAGAGGAAGGAAATTTCTTTCAGGTTGGCATCCAGAGAGGATTGTCCTGAATCAGAAGCCCCACGGTTCAGAAATTATGCCCCACTTGAGATGCGCAGGGGGAGGTCGGTAACTCCCTCTGGTCAGAAAAGAAGTGCCCTCACAGAGCACTCCAGGGTGGCTCCAACACAAAATCCTCCCCAAGATTTGCCACTGACTAGTTTAGGCAACGCTCTTCTCAATTTTCTGGCTTGTCTGACTCCCATTCCTTCTCCCCAGGTTTTACACAGTCAACTCCCAATTACCCGTGGGTGGTTTATCCAGGGGGCTGATAAACCATGGGTGTAGGGATGCGCAGCCAGCTCAGATTTGGCCAAGCTTGTTAACTCTTACAAAGGGTTACTGTGCTGCTGCTTGGGCCAGCTGGGTTTCACCTCTGTGTCAGGGAGAGCCCAGCCTAAGGTAACTGGCTGTGCACAGAGACATCTGGGCTCTCTCTACCTTGCCTTCCCATCCCTGGGGGAGCAGGGATGCAGGCAGAGAGACGCATAAGCCCTCCTGCATGGAGCCAGCATCACAACAGAGCAAATCTGGCTGGTCCTGACAGAACTTTTGGAGAGTTACAGAGATGTCTTGGTGCTGGCTTGCTGGTTTTTGCTGTGGCAAGACCGGTCAGTGGGGTGCTGCATGCTGCTAGCTCACAGTACGGGTACCCAAGCACCAAGGTGCAGCCTCCTGGATCCTGCAGGGAGCAGGAAGAGGTGAAGAGGCATCTGAAAGACTCTGGGCAGAGCTGGACACAGACAGAACTGAGCTGGAAACAATAAGGCCTGCCAGATGTGCTCTTGATCCCTACCACATGTCTTATCCAGGCTTTTCTCTTATCTAGAATACCTCAGGCCATATTGCCCCGATAACAGTGCCCATATGGACTGTTCAGTTCAGGGGTTAATATTTCAGGAGGTGGCACATCACGCAGAGGGTTAACTGCTGCACCCTTGAGCTCGGTCTAAATGCCTGTGCTCGTTATGTTCACCATCCCTCACATTAGACTCCAATATTTCCAAATGCTGCTCTAAGTGACTTGCCACAGGCTGCAGGACAGGTAAGTGGCACAGGCTGAATCCAGTCCCAGGTAATACATGTGAAAAATCTCCAGCACAATCTGGGAGCTCTGTGGGGGCTCCTCATAGCATGGGCTGGTGTGGTATTCATCTGGAAGTCCTGCTGTTGCTGTACTGTAATTACGATCTGAGAATTTTAGAGGGAAAAGAATATTTTTAACTCTCATTTACTCTGTTCTCCCATTTCCTAAATTTTATTTCTCTTTGAAGGACAGGAAGCTAGCATTGATCCTAAAGCAAAATACCAATTTAAAATATCAGACTCAGACATGCAGGCCGGAGCAGATGCTGACTGCTCATAGAGCAGTTGCATCTGGATACATTTGATATCATGTCCTCACATTTTTACGCTCAGTTTTTACGCTTGTCAGCAGATTACTTATTTCCCAAATGTGGTATTTCGGGATTGGACCTGACAGTTGTGGCACAGTGCATGAAATCTACTTTGGGAGCATGGGATGCTCAAGCCATATGACCCATAAGTTAGTCTCACAGGGTAATATAAGAAAAAAATATGCACAAAACACTGGTCTTTCACAATACACAGGTAGAGAAAGCATAGGTCTGTTTTTATCAATGAGTCTCTGGGCTGCCTTCTGCCTGGATGGTTTAGAAATTCTCTATTTCATCTTGGTGCCCAACGGTGACCTCAGTGTTTTCAAGAAGAACAGAACAAATAGCTGATAGAAAAAGGAGTTAAAGTAGCCTTACTGAACAAATAAATTGGCAAGTGTATCTAATAATTGCATGGGTTCAGCATTTTTCTGCGATAAATGAGTAAACTTTAAATGTATCTCTGAGATGTACTATCACAGGCATTGCCATGGGCAAGTTTTATCCAATGATGAAACAGCAAGGCCTTGTGAGATAAAGATGATAGAAGGGGTACTATCAGGTGGCAGCTGGGTAATTACAACTCTCTATTTGGGCTCTGTAGTGATGCTGCATGTGATAAGTGGAGAATAATGAAGAAAAAGGAGTAGTGATAATACAGGAGCTAAATGGTAGAAAATAGCCTATCATAGCCCACAGCCCTCTGAGTGCCTATGGGGACTTTGAACTATCTTCTTCAGTTTTCAACCACAGAAAAAATACTCTCTCTTTCTTCTTCCTTTGCTAAATTTATGTCTGGTGGGACAAAAGGGAAAACTGAAAGGAAATCATGGGTATGTGAAGAGAATATGACCTTTGCAAATAACGCTGAAGGTCACTGTGTAATTATTCTAAAATAAAAGTATCCTGTAATCTTGTCTGTACCCACAAAAGATGTAAGACCATTTTTTAATGTGATTCTGAGCAATTTTGTTGGGGATCATGGTTTATGAAAGGTCAGCTAAAGTATTTCTAATTGTATCTGGTCTAGCTTTTTGCTCAGAAGAACATAAATGTCATTTGTTATGATAGAGTCAAACACTGATTAAAGTGAAAGACTGTCAAAAGACAAACTCATTACATGTAAACAAAAATACTATTTCCTGAGTGAAGATGGGCTCTTATACCTTTAAAACAAAATGCAGGAAGGGAAAATATCCTGGAGCTGATCATTGAAACTGTAATTCCTGTTTGTTTCTTTCTTCTTTTATTTTTTTTTTTTCTCTACAGATAGGAATGCCTACTATGGTTCCTGGTGAGCTTGGCCCTCTTTTCAGCTCTCTGGATGACTGTCTCAGTATTTTTTTTACTCCTCAAAGTGAGATGATAGTTCCACAGCACCTCTTTGACTTCAGAGCATGGTATCTAAATGTCAGGTACAGTGGAAGTGATTACACGCATGTGCATACATGTATACGTCCATACATCCATACACAAGGAGAGCGCACTTAAATAGCTGCTGTTTAAATGTGAGCCACAAACTGTTTTGATTTTTTTTTTTTTTTAAATACTTAACAGCTAGAGTAAGAAGAGTATGGTGTATCTTTTTTTTTTTTTTTTTTTCTTCTTAGGACACTTAGCTGGCAGGTCCTGATGCAATGAGGCACTTCACAGTATGGAAGGTTACATCCGCACGGTGCAGGGAGTGAGGCACTTCTGAATGGAAAGATTTGAAATGAGACACTTCTTCATACTGCAGATAGTGATGGTTATTGACATAGGCGTTACTGAACCCAGTAGTGAGACCAAGGAATTTTATACACAGCCTGAATTTGGGATGCATGTAGCTTATGTTAGTAATACTGAGAAAATCCTAATCAACTATAGGGAAAAAAAAAAAAGAACCAAATTCTTGTTCTCATCATGACAGAACCTGACTGGAAGTATGACAACTGCATTTATGCATTACAGAAATGAATGGCATGTAATAAAATATTTACAGTTGAACAGAATGCTTGCTTTTAAGCTGAAACTCAACAACTGAATACATGAGGAAATTTGCACACAAAAAAGCTTTTGAAAGCATCTACCTGATTGTGATGGTTCCCATTATATAATTGCATCATAAAGTTCATTCAAATTTTCTAAAAATCCAAATCATCTCTGTGATTTGTTGAGGCATTGGGATAACTCACACCAGATTCAGCCCTTCATTTGGTTTAAGGTAAAGGTTGCAGGGAAAAAAAAGAAAGAAAAAAAAAGATAAACATATATATTACAAATCAGAAGTTCACAGTGGAAAAGAATTATTAGGCCATCTCAGTCAGCAAGTGTAGTTTTTCAGTATTGACTGTCTCCTACTCCCCTGGAGTAATGGAGCTTTGTCATTGACCCACGAGTCCTTATTTATGCAAAGGCCACTTAGTGCTCTGGGCATGTAAGTGAAATACAACTCTGATCATGTGGCTCCGCAGAGGCTCCCAAATGGTGAGGTTCCCTGGGACAGGATTCATCTCACCTACGTTTGCACATCCAAAAGTTAGACACCCGAGCCTGAGTTAGCCACCCTGGATTTTCTTTTGAGTCAATGGGGAAAAATATGCACCTTCGGAAAGCAAATGATGTGACCTGTGTCAGACATCCAGCTTAAGGAGGGATCAATCACCCTCTGGAAATGCCTATTCCTCCTGACTGACTACAAAGGGAGCCTGTGGTGACTAGCTTAAACATTTAACTTTTAGATGACTGAAGACAGGTAAAATGAATTGCATCCTGACTTTAAAGGAGATTTGTGCCCAGGGAGATCAAGACAGGTCTCTATATTTGGACATTTCTCCCATTTTAAATCATGCTAAGTGCTTCCCAAACCACAGTGATGAATAAACCTATTGTCATTCATCTCAGTCAGTCTGACTTGCATTTCACTCATTTTTGGCTGTACAATGCTTACACAGAGCTTTTCAGGTGGCTGTGATGACTTAGTGCCCTGCTTCTCCTAGACCCTGTCCTCTGTTGGTCATTTGTATGGCCGCAGAGTGAAGCAGATCAGGACACCGATCTGGCTGAAAAAATGACTTGGGGGGGAAAGTTGCTCTCTCTTCTGGCTCAAATGTCCATACAAACTGCATTAAAAAAATGGAGGAAATACCACAAGAGCAGCATCAGGGCTAGAGATTGCTTCCAGGCAGCCTCGATTATACGCCTTTGTTTTCTGATACCCATTTTTCTGGACTTGACACTAAAATCCCCACCAAGGCTTCGCTGTCTTTCCTGGGTCCGTGTAGCTTTCTCCTCACCACCCTCATTGCTCTTCCTCTCTTGTCTAACCAACAAACACAGTCCCTTAGGGCTGTCTTCCTCACCCTACTCCTTCTTTAGGCAATGTACATAATTTGCAGGGCAGTAGAAAACACCACGAGAAGAATCAAGGACTGTTTACCAGTCCTATGGCTCAGACATACCTTTATTGGCAGGGTGCAATGTTTTCCCAGAGACTGAGGATCCACAACCTTCTCCACATTTGTGGTGGTGTTGCAGAGGTCCTGCCCCTCACTGGCCATTCTGGTCTGCCCTTCAGTTGCCCTTTGGTGTGCAGGTCAAGCTCACAGCTCGTATACAAGCATGGCAGTAACGCTACTTAAAAGGACATACCGATCGAAGTAAATACACTATCTGGCTCTGAAAATCCAGAGGAAGGTGTTTAAAGGAAGAACTGTCCCAAGTTCTCTCTCTATTTCATATTTGTCTCTCCTCCCAAGGCCTTGGAAACAATGTCAGAAACTGCTACTTCTGCAAAGTGAAACCCAAATCAGAATCCAAATCTGCCTTTGAGGTGGCACAGGAAACACTAAAAACAGTTTTAGCTTTGTGGGTCCAGTGTTATTCCTATCAAAAATTAGGAGTTTTCTCCCCTCTGTTTACAGTCTTAGATTGTAATCTTGCTCATTGATTTTTGGCATTTTCACCCATAAAACGTACACCCATTACATGTCAGTTTTACACCTGCATTTTATTTAAGCACCAGCACTTTATAAATATGAAATCCTACACCAATATTCTTGCTTTATACTGCTTCCTGATCTCTTCTTCTTTTTTTTTATGAATCTTCTTTTACCTTCTGAAATTACAAGGCCTATACCAGAGAAATGAAGTCAGAAATTTTCATAATTTTTAAGTGTATTCATAAAGGCAGAAAATAATCTGTTCTCCGTGTCCCTGGTAGATAGGACAAGAATTGATGAGCTTAAATTTCAGCAAAGGGGATTTAGGATAGTCATTAGGAAAAACTTTCTAGTTAAGCCTTGGAATAGATTGCCTAGGGAGTCTGTAGGATCTCTATCGCTGGTGTTTTTTCAAGAACAGGTTAGACAAGTGTCTGTCAGGAATGTCATAAGTGTAGTTTATCTTGCCTTGAGGGAGTGGAGGGAGCAGATGACCTCTCAAAGTCTCTTCCAGCCTCATTTTCCCGTGATCTTATGTTTCTCTTCCAAGGTATTCCAAATGCTGCATTTGTCTCTATCAGAACATCTCAGTATTTCTAATACAGTGTTATTCCAGGACTGAGATTTGAAAATTCGTAATCCTCTGAGACCATAGATCACTGAGAAGTGTGTGTCTTGTTTATCCATTGACACTTGATACTAGTGCAAACAGTAGTGTTCAGCTGTTGACTCAGATTGGAATGCTTTTGATCATATTTGCCCTGTTCACAATTTTTCTAATAAAATATCATCAACACTGGTAAATCTGACATACTGTTGAACCTGAAATATTATTCAAATATTAGTCAAGATGAAAACCTATTGCTACCACCATTAAGACCAATTGGTTTATTAATACCAACCATTTTTGAACACTTCCTTTTGGTCAAACCTTCTTGAGATTCTCAAGAAGGTTTAACATGTCTTTCCCCCCTCTCCCCCCCATCAGACAGTAGTTCTCTAAAACTGACTGATATAAAATATCAAAACATATTTTCCTTTAAAATACTTAACTCTACTGAGAAACATGATGATTTTAGACCCAAGAAAATCATAGTAACATAGCACTGCAGACAGAAAAATGTTCATTAACAACACAAACCCCTGAAACATGGGGAAAAAAATGTTTTGTGATTGTTTTTCTACACTGAGTTTGTGTTGTGGTACTGTGGTCCTCATTCCTATTTTCTTCCAGGCTACTGTTCCTTGCCTGACTACTCGGTGGTCTTCTGCAATGCATTAGTTTTTACCCACACCCTCTACAACAGTCTTTTTGGGCGATGGGGAAAGCTGACCAAAGCTGTGTGTTGAGAATACAGCCCTCCCTCTGGAGATACGTGGCAGTAAAGAACTTCTGTCCTGCACAGCATTAATTTACAGTTAACCAAAAGCCACCTTTCTCATGCTCTGTCCAGCTCTGATGCCTGGCTGAATTGAAGGATTACTCCTAAGTCAAAAGTTCTGGCTGTGCTATGCTATGTGATAGGATAGGACTCAATGAGGAGAGCTGCTCTCCACATCTCTGAAAGATATCTCCTATCTTCTTTGAAAGCTGTTATACCCTCCAACTCTGCTGAAGCTATTTTAGTTAAGCTACAACAACTCAATTGGCTAAATCCTTACTAGTGATATGTAGTTAGAGATCACCCAGAGCTGATACTGGGACTGTGGATCTTGTCCTTAAGAAACTTTAAGATCTTTATTATTTTCTCAGAAATGTCAGTGGAAAACATAATAAGAGCAAAGGATGGGCAGGGACTGATTTGTCAGCAATGACATCAATTCAAATGTGCATCAAAACACAGTGGCAGAAACTCATTTGACAGAGATGAATGACAAAAAAACAGCTCTCCCACAAAAATTCTCATTCTTGATGTACAACAGGCAATTATTTCACTTAATCAAATTTTCAATTAAGCTGCCTACAGTGTCAGGAAGCCACAAAGTCATTTAATAGACAGCAGTTAGAATGGGCTGGGAGAGGAAATATTTAAGCTGAACTGATCCTGATGGGATTTCCCAAGCTCAGGAAATTCTCACATAAAGGACATTCTGAGAAGCAAATGACTTGGCTTTAAAAGGATCAAAATTGTATTTTTTTTTCCCTAGATTTGAGATCTTGAGTGAAATCAGAACATTGTTGCTTTTGCAATGCACACAGATTTTACACAATTACAAGTAGGTAGACCTTCAGCAATTACAATATAGACATGTTTTGCCTCTTAAATTAGGGTACAAATCTGAAGAATCTAGGGTTCTTATTGAAAATGTTTCTCTGTATTGGGCAGGAAGGAACAGAGATGTCCATACCATTTCATAGTAAAGGCTACTTGAATTATACAATTTTGGGGAGAAGAGATGTGAAAAGCAAATGGGGCACTTCTCAAAACACATACTTTCAAATTCCTACCCTGCAGTAGATTCAGTCCATGAATTCAGAGAGCAGTTTAGGTTTCTAAACATGAAGCCGTTTTAGGTGCCCCTCTTGGTATATTGCCCAGCCTCCAGCTCCGCTCTAGCAGAGTGCGTGCCTCTTGCAGGTCCTGTCAAAACATCTGCCAGCACCATGCAGATGTTTTAGATATCTTCAGATGTTTGTAATGGCAGTAGATGCTTGTACTTAGGCTCATGAATTGCACCCTCAGTTTGTAAGTGCTCCTGGTTCCTGTCTATAAAATGATAAAATAAGCCTTGCTTTCTCCCAGATTCAGTCTGTGCCAGCTTTTGTGAAGCTGACATAAACATTCATAGTTCTGTGAACGCTCAACACATTTCCAGTGTAAAACACGCATGGATTAGGTTGAAGCCTGTGCTCAGAACTTGTCATGAGATCTTTACAGGAAGCAGCCATCTGCCTGTCTGCCCTTTGAGGAAGGCTAATTCCCTCCTGTGAAACATCCTTCATAGTGTGGTTGTGGGCTACATGGTCTGGCTTCACCCGCTGGCGATTGGTGTTGAGATCTCATCTACAGAAGTTGCAAACCCTCTGGAAAGAGGGCTTTTCTCTATTGCATATATGCACAGGGGTGTCTGCAACAGGCCAAGGCCTCAGCTGGAGCCTCACAGCAGTCTCTTAACAGGGCTAAATCATACCAGTTTCTACTCATTAATTACATACAAGAAGACATTTGTATAGTACAGCATGATTTGCCAATAATATAAAGCTGTTTGATTGACTTACCAACAAACAAAATTCTGCTAAGAGTGCATTTTCCTGGGCTGCAAAGGACTTCAGTAAGGTATCTTTCATTTTGAAATGTCAGTCTTTGGCTTATTTAGAGGTATTAAGCAGCCCTTCATTCTGGTGGCTGCTTTTCAGATGCTTCAGGCTCTCTGACCATCAGAGATCAGGAACGTTACCCATTGTCCTTTGGAACTGGGATTTGTCGCTGGTGACAGACCATGGTAAATGCCCTGGAACAGGAAAATGTTCCACAGAAAATTTAATTGCACCAAATTATTTCAGAAGGCATCTGTTTCAGAGGGCTCTGCATTTCAGTGCTATATTTATTGTTTTGATATAAAGAGAAAGCATTTAATTTCTGGTCATATTATTTTATCATGCTAACTTTCTACTGAATTTTACTTGTTGCACAGGGAGTTTGTTCTCAAAACATATCTATTAGGTACTCAATTTGTAACGGTTTTATTGAATTTCTGATTGTGTTTTTCCCTCCAGCTGCCTTCCGTTAAGTACATCTATCCCTTTGATTTAAATATTTCCTGCATAGGAATTGAACACGAGGAAGAACTATAGCACTGGGATACCTCCTGCTCCATCCTTTTTTAAACATGTCCTGTGTAATTAGTTCAGTCATTGTAAGACGTTGGCAGGAAAGTCCATATGCCTCCAGACCTGGGTTCTCCCTAGTGCAGATAATTACCTTTTTCTGGGCTAGCTGGGATTGAGGGGATCAAGAGCAAACCTGAATATCATGAGCAGAAGGAGCTGCTCCCAAGTGCCATACTTACCTGCTCAGTGATCTCAGACCGGTGGCCTCCCCTCAGTGGGAGCCCAGGAGTTCCAGACCCTCTGCCGTACACTTATTAGTAAAATGAGTAAACTACTTGGTGGCTAGAAAACAGCCAGCCCCAGTGTTTTTTTTTGGCAGCAGTAGGGGCTGCTGAGAGGAGTCCTCTATCCCAGCCAGCAGTGCCGGGGTCTGGGAAAAGAGAATAGTGATCTTTTGGATGACTTGGAGTTAAGAAGTAACAAAATTTTGAATAACTGTGGGGAAAAGTGAGGCAGATTAGGCATAGGAAGGGAAAGTTGTAGAAAGTCACCGTGTTGCCATATTGCCACAGCCATTTTCCTTATGAAATTGAGATGTCAAGCACTGAAAAATCAAGGAATTTCTGAATGGTTTCAGGTCTTTTAGTACTTTGTCTTTGGAGAGATCCTTGAGCAAAAAAAATATGAGAAGTTTGAGGCACTACAGAAAATAGCATTAGCCACTCATCTCCTAACAGGCAACGTGGGCCTCATCTGAAGGTACTGACGTCAAGAATATGACTCAGATATACCTGCATGTGTTTCAATCACTTCTCTAATTACAAAGTAGATAATCTCTAACTGCTAGTATTCTCAGGGGAAAAGTTAATTTACCTGCCAATCAGTCTGTAGATTCACCTTCCAGCTTTGTTATGAACTTATCCTGAGGAATACTTCCACTACTCCATGATATAAAAATGTTTAATGTTCACGGTGCCATTGTCAAGTGAACTTCCCCACTCTGCACTGTGTTGCATTAGGCTTATACAAGATGTTTGGTATTGTTCATGAACATACACGTTGTACGGTTCCCATCACCATAGTGCTTGTACACATACCCTACATACAGAGCAGCCCAGATTACGTCTTTTCCTCCTGCAGGCATTTTCATAATAACTGAGCTGTGAACAGACTCCTGTTGAGGTCATTAAGGGTGAGATAATCTCCAGGACTTTCTCACGTGCAGGCCTGGATGGAGAAAGCAGTCTTGAACCATGGGTTATATATAGTCATCTTGGACATGGCTTGATTATTCATCCTGCTTTTTACTTGAAGGCCTCTGCAATTCTGCAATACATCACCTGATTTTGTAAATACATATGTAAATGTTCCCAAGCAAAATCTTCCTATTCATGAATCTTAAGCCATCCAAACATAACTAAGAGTTACTCCATAAGAGGTTTCCAGACACCATACATCTAAATGCATTTATTAAGCTAACTGCAAAGAGTTTTTAAAAGATCATTAGTGTCACCACTGCATTCAGTTGAGCTGCACTGAGTGCATGATGGGGCAGGCTAGATAAGCAGCTGAAATATGAAATGGATAAATGCAAATGAATTTGCACTGACAAACAGAAGCAAAATTTCTCATTCAATTTCAGCGTTGGCTCTTGTGAGCAAATAGTCCTGAATGTGGAGTTTGTCAAAATCAGAGCCTCTTAGTGCTTCTCTATCCTTCCCCTTTTATTCAATGGAATTAAGAACTTCCTTAAAGCGTGAGAAGATATTCTGAGGGGTGATTGGTCAAAGCTTTTGGGATGCTACAACACATACAGAGTTTACAGAGTTGATGATATTTGCAACATAAAATGTTTGTGGAATTTTAATTAGCTTGTGCAGCTAACTAGAAGAGTAGCAAGGGAAGAATCTGCACAGATGTGACCCAATGTAGGAGATGGGAAATTAGAGGTGGTGGAGAACCCTATAATGAAATACAGAAAACTCTGTGATCCTAAGAAATAGATTCCCACATGAAATGACTGAAAGTCACAAAACTGGGTCCTCAAATTTAGACATTTATATCCACATATATACATTCAAATTCTACTGCCAAAAAGGACTATTAGATCATAAAATTTGATCTACGGTATATTAGAGCTATTACTTCATCACCCAATTACTTCTGTATGGAGCCCAATAACTTCTGTTTGATGAAAGGATAATTTGTGTTTGACTAATGCATAGTTTCTAACATAATATCCAGTCTTGATCTGACAATATCTGGAGACAGAAAATCTATTGCATGGTAGTTAGTCTGAATGGTTGATCCCACTTACTATTAAAAAAAATAATAATAAAAAAAAAATCCTGTCCTGAGTTGACTTAGCTTCAGATTCCAGCCAGAGTTTTGTTTTCTACTATCAATTCAGTGCTCAGTGTTTTCTCCCAGGAAGGGATTTATACACGTAATCTAGTCATTTCTCAATTTTCTTTCTAATAAAGAGAGAGAGACCTTTCTTTCAGTCCTTAAATCCCTTTATTCTTTAACACTTTCTCCATCTTTTCAATGTTTGTTGTTTATTTGTTTGGTTGCTTTTTAAACACCAAAACTGAACCCCATATCATACCCATGGTCTTGCCAGAACAACATATGAAAGTGCTGTCATCTCTAATGCTGCTCATTACTTCCACATCTGTACAGTTATGATGTGTCCCTCACTGCACAATGCTGCATTGAAGTTGTGGTTGAATTCCGAGTCCACTAAAACTATCTTTGTAGGATACTATCCCCAATTATTTTTGGTTGGTTTATATTTTGCAAACCAAACGAAGCATCTTATTTCTTTGAGGTGTTTGCTCTCTTGTTCTTGCCTGACCATTCGACTCGGTCTTCCAACAACTTGCAGAGTGCTGTGGAGCTTCCTAGACCCAGTCTATTCTGCATTTCACTGAGCACAGCAATTTTGATTTCCATCATTAATGCCATTCCTACAGAGATCTCCACAGTTAAAGCTTTTGTACTCTACTTGGGACAACTTCCCACTTCCCAGGCTTAGGAATTCCTCCTGATCACACCTGACACATCGTGTGCCTACACACAGACCAGCACACCCTACTGCCATTCCTCTTTTTTTCTGCTGGCAGCATGGGTTGTCTGGGCTGGAGCCACTGAATGCATCTAAGCCAAGTGTGTGCAAGACCAGGACCCCAAAGAGCACACAGTTCACAACAGAAGGATAACTGTGATCTTTCTGGGTTGCCCCAATGTGTAAGCTGGAGAGCTGTGCATCTCAAAAGAAGATGTCAACTACATAATAAGCCCTTTTTTAAAAATCAATATCTGCTCTTAGAAGTGACAGGGAGGAGAGACAGGAGGTAAGGGTAAAACAGAGAAGTGAATATGGCATTGAATTGTCTGAGGCTTATATGTCAGCAAAAAGAAAATTATTGGTAAACCATCGAGAGCAATTATAGGAGGAATGAAGATCATAATTAGCTAAAGGGAGATATGAGAGATGCTAAAGGGGAGAACTATCTTTGTTTTGAGGTGGGGGAGCACAGACAACCAAAAACACTGGCTACAGACCATAGAGGTTGTGACTTGTACTACCCCTTCATATATTTCTAAACTAAGCATTAAGGAGGAATTCAGGGAACAAGGAGGGTTCCTCCAAGGAAATACCTTTTTTGATAATTAGGTTTCTTTTTCTCAACCATCTATTGGGGTTACTTGGAAGAATGGGTACTGTATTGCTTATATAGCCTCCAGCTGGGGAAGTGTATGAATATTTGACTCCTGCACTGCTCAGTGTAGGCAAGCAAGTTATAACACTCAACGGGGAAGGTGGTGAAAGGTAAAGACCACTGTTGAAGACAGTTTGTCCCCATCTCATTCAGTAAATCTCATTCAGTAAAGTGCAACAGTTTGTATGCTTACAGAAACTTGCAATATTGGTCAAATGCCAGGAATCAGATGTTAAGCAGATTAAAGAATGGACTGGCTCATTAGCTGCAAATTGAATGAATGCAGAAGGTTTAATTTTAGATAGACAAGCTCCAAAGCAGGCTAAGGCTTGCTGATGAAGGAACACCAATACATCAGTTTGCTTTTCTTGTATCAGGAGGATAGTCCCAGCCACTGATGCTCAGCTGCAACAGAAAGGAAACAAGGGATCCTTGGCTGCAGCAAGATCAGAGTGTTCAGGGTTTTTGTTTGTTTCTTTGTTTGTTTTATGTGTATGTGTAAGAAAGTTTTTTGTTGTTGTTCTACTTTTTTGTATGTGTTGTTTTGTTATTTTTTTTGTTTTAAACTACAATACAAAGTATCCCCAAATTATCAGATGATTATCGAACATATAAAATATATGCAATTTGTCTCCTCGGAGTACTTCACAATATTAGCTTTAGGTTTCAGAGTGTTGAGTTTTTAAATTACTCATCACAAACAAAAGAACTACTGCAGGATAGGTGTTGATAATAATGCCTGATAGCTGTGTATAATGTTTTGATTGGCAGGAGAGAGTCTGACTACTACAGGAAGTAATTGGACAGAGGATCTTGTTCAGGCACAAATAGTCAAAAAAAAAAAAAAGTACATTAACAGGGCTGATGGGAATATTTGTGCAGAGAAATGGGAAACTCTGTTGGGTTTGTCTGCTACACAATGCAAAGAGAAATAGGAGACTCTGAAGTCAGGGATGGATATTTGTAGGCAAAAAAGTGGTGTTTTAAGATGTTTTTGTCCTACAGTCAGCAGAAGGTAAATGGAAATTTGTGCTTCTAATGAGTTTAAAATGTGAAATAAAGCATGAATACAGGATGGAGTAGAAAAGACAGAAAACATAACACTCAATAAAATGTACCAATCATAAAATAAAACAAACAAACAAGAAACCCTTATGTTCTTAGTTTGATCATGAAAGCACACTCGTATGACATGGCTAGGGGCACAAGGGACCAAGAAAAACAACATTTCATGGAAAGCATTTTCCAGCAGGCGAGGATGTTCCTATCAGAGGACAGTACAAAGACAAAAAAGGACTTTCTCCCATCTTCTTTCAGTTCCCAGTCTGAAGTTTCCTGGACTAAAAGAAGAGCCAGATATTTTGATCTCTTTGGGAATCAGTGGTGACAGAAGAAAACATATGAAACACTTTGCTACATAGGGAGCCAAAAGAATTAAAGAAATATTCATAACATGGCTGTTTCCTATTGTCAACAAAGGGAGAAATTCCGAGAGAGACAGCTGATGCCAAACATTTTTCAACGCTTGATATGTCAGCAAGGTTCTGGCAGGTGTCCTTAGGAAAACAGAGCACTCGTTTGAGCATGTTCAATGCCCCTTTGGGAAACACTGTTCTCTCAAACTGTGGTAAGTGCCTGGTGCATTTCCACCAGAAACTGCAACTTTATTTTTCACAGTAGATCACCCCCTGGTATTGGAACACATTGGAAGTTCTGATGTAAAGAAACCCCATGACAGACCATAGCAGATACTCTGAGAAACTTTGGGAAAAATCAATGCTTCTGTGCTAAATGTAAGTGAAACATAAACTCTGTGGAAAGGAGATTACCTTTGTTAACTGATCAGAGTACGGCACAGTGTGCTGCAGAGTATGGTGCAGACTTTGGAACATGTACATGGGCAGCTGCATGACCAGCACCAGGGAGCACTAGCATGCAAAGACAGGAAAGGGACATGGGGTACAAATTGCAAAAAAAGAGAAACAAAAAAGTTAAGTGAGTCCATGACTGTGAGTAAAGACTTCCAAGACTGCGCTCAAACAAAGTGGTCTTTCCAGATGCTTTCAAGAAGGCCTGGGCACAGATAGCTGAGACCAGGGCTGATACATCCCGCTTGCTAACAAGTGGAGTGTTAATATACTCCAGAAGAGCAGGAGAAGCATCAGACTTGGGGTGTAGGTCTTGCAAAGTTCTAAGTTGTTATTTATGGGATGATAGGGTTAGCCTAAATTACCATAAACCACTTTTTGCCTCTGCCAAAAGGGACCTGTCAACTTTCCCACTTCTGCCCCAAAAAAAGAAGAGAGATTATTTTTCTAGCCGCGAGTATATCATTTGCAAATTAAATATAAATGAAGAGATATTTGATGGTTCAGCCACAATCTTGATGGCATCTGAAAAAAAACACAGGGGAGGAAGTTCCAAGTTTGATTATGTATTTAACAACTTGAATTTTTACACAGAAAATCTTCAAATGTTTTAGGTTTAGTTGAAGACTAATTAATTAAACTTAATCAATTACATAAATTAATTAAGACTAACAACACAGGATATTCGAGATGAGTCCCAAACCTTATTATCAATTTAAGAGAGATCTCTAAGAACTGCCAAAACTTAGTGGTCATGAGTACAAGGAGTTTGCAGGGAAGCTCGAGTTTAGACATGCAATTGTTAGTCCCATCTAGCAAACAGCTAATAACACTGCATCTTATTAGAGAAATACAGTCATGGAATTATACTAAGATCTGCATTTTGTACTGTTAATCTCCAAGATAACACCAAGGAAAGCAGAGGCTGTTCTTCTGGGAATCGTGGAAGTCAGTACAAGACTTCCAAGCACGGCGTGGTTGGTAAGGAGCAGCAGGGTGCTTATCTGGCTGCTCGTGGATAGAGAAAGAGGCAAGTGAAGCACATCAAAGTCAGCAAAATTCATGGTTCTGAGAGCTCTTAGCACACCTTTGTGAGGACAAGAATGGAATTATTTACACATAAGCACATTGTGTTGAGCCCTGAGGTCAAAACACATACCTCAGTGTTGATGCAAGGTGGGGGCATCTTGGGGCACTGAACTGCCCAGAGAAGTCCAACAGTAGAAGCAGCAGCAGCATCTTAAGATTTTATGACTTATAAACAGAAGTTCAGGACAGATGGACTTTCCACTGTCCAATATCACAAGGAAGGCTGCCTGCAAGGGTGTTGCAGAGACTCGTGTTACCAGCTAATCAATAGATTTGCCATATATTGGATTCTGATGTTCATTGCTGATTATTGAAGTCATTAAGCTTAACTGGAAGGGAAGATGAAGGAGTGATATCTCCAAGAGGGTACACCAGGAGCTATTTGAAGCTGGTTGTTATGTTCTTCAGTAATCATGTTCCATGACACTGGCCAGACTAAAACTCAGATATTGAGCAGAGCAAATCTCTATCAGATTCCTTTATTTGGTCGTTGCTCAGAAGTCCATGCTTATCCTATAGCAAAACTAAGCAAGGTTATTGATTTGTCACTCTTTAGGATCGGCTGCCTGAGTTTAGGATTTTTACCACTTTGGAGAGCTTGATGCAGAGCACACAAATGATTTTTCAGCAGAGACAACACATCTTCCCTGTTCCATTTCTTGTAGGGAAAGATTCAGCTCTTCCAAATCTTTCTGTGGCAGCTCTCTCAACAGCAAGCTTCTCATGTGCTCCTTAGGGATCTTTCTTTCATTTTCTTTAATACTTATATCCATTCAGATGGAATTAATTTTAGTTGTGTTCTTTCTTTTCTCATTCTACTTCTAGATTAGTTTTGTATGCTTGGAGATTATCACAAGATATAGCTTTGCCACAGTTGTGTCTCTAGCAGTCTTGCTGTAGCATTTCATTAATTTTTTTAAATGCTCTTCAAAATTTTGATGGCCGTTTTTTGTCTTTTGAATAATACCAGTTTTGAGTTTACTGTTGCCTTCCTTCTCCTTTTTTGTCTTAGCTCAAGTTACTTTCTACTCAGTCTCATTCAGTGACTGTCAGCCTGCATCTGAGATGAAGCCCCCAAAATTTAGTCCCAGTCAGGACTGAATATAACATGCCTGATAGTAATAACACTGCTGTGCATTACCTTCTGATACTTCAAATGCTTGCTCCACAACAAGTCTAGCTACAGCAGACATAGAACCTGGCCCTCCTGTGCTGTGGGCAACTGCTCCAAACACTGGGCTCAAGGCAAAGGGAAAAGGGCATCAGATACTCTCTTAAAAGAATCAGCCTGCCCTGTTAGGCACCCTTGGTCTCCCTTTGGCTACTGTTCATTTTTTTCCTAAATGAAGACTTTTTGTTGTTGTTGTTTACTCATTTTTTTTGTCTTCTTTTAACAGCTCCATGTGGTATACCTGTTGCATTGTTAAAAAAAAAAAAAAAAAAAAAAAAAAAGCGTTTTGGAAAAATAATAGAAAATACGGTTTTAGCTAACATCCAATTTTTTTTTATAATGCCATTTGTGATTAACATTGCTATGGGAAGGTCCACTCCCCTGAAGACTTTGCTACTATTGCAGAAATTTCTACTAGGAACAAATCTGGTATACTGTACATTGCTTTCAGAAATAACTAATAATAATATAGACAATATATATATATTTCTAGCTGAAAACAAAGTATGTCATAAGAAATGTTGTGATAGAATTCTGATAGAAAACAATGCTAAAATTATTTATTTTTCAGAACCGGTGTTTGTGGGGCATATCAGAAATATTTGATTTCACTCTGAACTGAATCAATAACAAATTCTCAAATGTCAGCATTTCTTAAGAAAAGGTATCTCAGCCAGTCTTGTCTAACAAGATTTTCTTAGTACGGTTCCCAGGGTTTTTCCTCCTTAAAAGATAGCATTAGTACCTCTGTAAAGATTTTTTTCTTTTCCTCTCTTCATTATATACATATAATTTAATATTATGGCATACAATTATTTATTTAATAATTTGCATTATCATATGGAGTATAATAAAATAACCAATGGTGTCTTAGTGGACAGTCTGATTCACTCTAATCCTTCTGTTTTGTATTAAAGAACCATAAAAATAAAAAAAAAAAAAAATCAGCTCATCTAGACCAGCATCCTACATGAAGCAGGGCTAACTTCAAAGCTAGATCAAGTTGCATCATTCAGCAGAGTTTTGAAAAACTCTAGGCCTGTATGATGTGAAAACTTTTAAGAGATTTCAAATCAGGAACTGCATCATCTGTTTACAGCACCAGGCCATACATAGTGCTGGAAATCATTCTGATGTGTAACATATAAAAGAAAGCGTGTATTTTCTATGAGAAGCGCTTACTTTACCTATTTGCATGTGGCTGACGTACAGAAATGACTGACATGGACGTACAAAATGCACAAACTTACAGAAGTGTACAGTCACTGTGCTGATCAATATATGCAAAGGCAGGGAAGAAACCCAAACCAAGAAATTCCTTGTTTATGCTGACTGTCCCCTGACTTTGAACTTGTTAGCACACCCACCTTTTTCTGTCGGTTGTTCAGACCACAAGTGTCAGAGATCAGGGCTCATCCATAGCCTTGTGCATTCTGCAGGGCTGATAAGTAAAAAATAAATCATAATGGATGCAATATCTCAATAGACACTGCAATTAGCAATACACCATTTACGAGTTAAATGTTTTTAGGCTAAAAGAAATGAGAAGAATGAAGCGATTATCTCTGTTACTGCGTTTTCCTTCCATTTCCAAATGTATTCTCTAATAAAATCCTAAACAAGGTGCAGGCATGCACTAGTCTGTCATGCTACTGTTATGTTGCCAAACAGGTAGCATGAATTTCCTTCAGCAAGCTATAAAAAGTGCAGAAGTCAATGAAGCAGGATTTATGGTTAGAGAAAGAGATTACAGAATGAGACTTAAGCACATGCTTAACTGCTTTGCTGAGCTAAGGCATACATGGGGACACTGATAACTTTAACATTTGCAAAATCCTTCATGATAGCAAACCACCATTAACCCTAAAGTGGTTATATGAAATGACATCATGATTCCAGCAGCTTATTAACAGTTTTTATTTTTAATGGAACAGCTTTCTTATTGTATCCTATTTCGTATCTTGTAAAGGTGTTGGTTTCTATCATTTTATTGCGTAGATAATTTAGACTGATATCAGCTTTTGTCTTGACAGCTTAGTTCTGCAACATAATGCTACATTTTGATTCTTAAGGAATAGATAATTAACTTCAAATGATTTGGAAAAAATTGTGAGAGTTGAAATCACTCTCTTTTTGAAGAAAATAGATGAAAAAATTGGAAGGCAAATATTCAATTAATTCTTTTCTGGTGATGGCCCAGGTCTTTTTTTTTTTTTTTTTTTTTAGATCTGATCTTAGAATAGACTATATATGCAGCATGGAAGCAGTTTTTCATACTGCAGCTGGTTACAGTTATCATAATAAAGTGAGTTAAAGTGGGAAAAGTGTTATAATTACATGCATGGCTTTGCAGCTCTAGGTTACTGATTCATATCCAGGTCAGATAACTAATCGCAAGAACTCATTCTCAGGAATGCTAAATGATCTGGGTACTGTTTAAGCCACTTAAATAATGAACAGATGACCGCGGAGTGTTTATTCAACATTTTACTGCTGGAAATTATTTTTTATGTTATAATTTTACGATAAGTCAATTCTCTCATAAATTTGATCTGAGATAACACGTGATGAGAAAGTCTCCAACAGTCTTTATGTTTTACTTTTCAGTATGATCATTTAGTATATATATGGCCAGACTGTCTCTTGCATCCAGATCCAACACCACAAAATCCTTGACACACCCTGATCTGCAAGCTGATTTGTTCTTATGGTGCTACCTATAGATCTGCAAGACATCAGATCCCAGCAGCGGCTGGCATCTGGGCTGCCATGTCCATATTCCTTTCCGTACCAAAGCTTGCACATTTAGACTTGGATGCCTTTGGCTCTCCACTCATGGACTTCCAGCTAGCTGTGACCTGAGACCTGAGAACTGTGTGTGTTGAGTCTACATGTAATAAAGATCTACTCGTAAAACACTGCCTTTTAAACAAAGAAAGAAAATAAATAAATGAAATGAAATGAAATGAAATGAAATGAAATGAAATGAAATGACTAGTGATTTAATGGATTGAGGACTGCTAATGATTTAGTGGCACAGTCTATGTTGTCTGGGTATTTATTCAACCGAAGCTACTGGCATTCCTTTCTTAGAAGATATGACACAGATTGCTTTCCCAGGGTATCTCCTCCATTTATTTCAAATTTCCCAGGCCCTACGAATATGGGACTTATTCTAGTTGTCTGAAGAATGCACCCCACCATTTCTCACAGATCAGGTGGTCTGCAGCTGACACCCACCACCGTGAAGCCCATGTTGGTCTGCCATCTAACCCTGGCCCACAAGCTCCCAGCTGGATCACCATACAGTCCTAGGCAGAGCTCTGTGCTTTCTTGCTGTTTTCTCAAATAATGGGCAACTCCCCTTCCCTGCCTTCCTAAAGAGCTTATACCCACAAACTGCAACACTCCAGAGGTGAGTTTTCCCATAAAAGAGTAAGAAAGCTTTCATCATCCTTGATAATGCTCATCCAGCACCTACACCCTGCTGCCCCAGCCTCTGTGAGCCCCCAGCCTGGAAGGCTCAGTCTGGGTTGAGGTCTCCAACCTGCTGGGGTAGGTGCTGTGGACCATGCCCTGGGGGACCACTACTGCTGAGCACCTTTGCTGCTCCCCTTTCCTGCACCCTTCTGCATAAAGTGCTGTGTCTGTTGGCTGCCTGGGCCAGCTGCACTCTCAAGCGGGGAGGATGAAGTTTCCCTGAAGAAGCTGAAGCTCTCTGGAGCATTCCCTAGGGCCAGAGCAGATTGCACAGCAGGACAATCCTCCTGCAGCAGCATTTAGAGCCAAGTAGCCACACTGAGGTTTCTGTGAGACTTCTGCATTTGCAGCTGGCTTGGAAGGGAGTTCATCAGAGCAAGGAACTGAGGAACCAGGAAGAAAGGAAATGATAGGCAGTAGGCCAAGAAGCAGCAACGTGGAGCTGAGGTTTGGAAAAGGGTAACTACTATGTTTCAAAGATACAGCAAGGCAGATTTGAGCCACTGTGTTAGGAGAGAACAAAGCTCCTGTACAAATAAACAAGTGCTGACATCAGTGAGTGAAGAGAGTTATTGTGAAATAATAAAATAAATAATAGTAAAATAATAAAATAAAATAAAAATAAAAATAAAAATAAAAAATAAAAATAAAAACAAAAAAAACAAAACCAAATAAAATAAAATAAAATAAAATAAAATAAAATAAAATAAAATAAAATAAAATAAAATAAAATAAAATAAAATAAAATAAAATAATGAAACAAACTCCTAGCACTGTCGCTTGAACTAGGAACATGGCAAGAAATCCCCTTTCTCTCTGAAGGCTCTTCTGCACAACATCTGGACAGGTATTTGCATATCCCCTAATGACAATGCAAAGACTGGCACAAAAGCAGCAAGAAATGAGAAGTCATAAGTGGCAGATCTGAAAGATGCTTTCAGCATCCAACAGAGTAGTTTTCCCACAAACGACTTGCCAACATCCTGACATGCAAACACCTCTATATTTATATGGTACGTGATTTATATCTTGCCAATTGCAATATACGTCTCTTTAGGGATGGCTTCTATCCATACTGGCACCAGCAAAGAGCTCACAATATTTGTGCTCTTCAGAGATTAAAAGGAGTATAACTATGTGATGTGTCAAAGAGAGGTAACAGAAGCTGGATACATGTCAACAGAAGCCTTTTAGCACTAAAAGGCAGACAAGGTACCAGATATGCAGATTGTTCTGAAATTCATCACTTTTGAAGATAAACCATGCAATTAGAAGGTTTTTCTTCTCTTTATAGGATGATTTATAACGTAGCTTTTCTTATTAAGACATTGTGTAAACATTTTTTCTTCTTACGGTGTTCTATGGTTAAAACACTGTGCAACTAATACACACTTATCATTTTCCCCTTTCCTTCATTAGGTCAGTGACACGTGGCAAATGTGGCAAATTCTGCGTGACAATGCAGCCCCAGCAGCAGCCTATGCCCACCAGAATGCCATCCAGACAGGCCTCGCAAGTGTGTAAGGAAAGGAAATATTCTCCCAATTGTTACAGAGAACTAGAGATGGCCAGGATTTCTCTTGCTTTTGTTGGAAAATGCCAATTCATCAAAATGAAAGCTATTTTTAGGCAGCGTTCTTGACTTGGGGCAGATGTTTGAAAATGCTGGAACAAATTATTTTGATTGATTAAGCTAAATCTCACCGTGTCTTTGTGGACTGCATTCAAGAGGAAAATACATACAAGAAGTTATGTTATCCAACAACACGTACTGTGCTTGACTCTGATGCTATTTAGAGTAACATGCCCCACATTATTTAAATGCAATCCCTCCTTTTGAAGCTAAGCCATTTTCCAGCATGAGCGCAGGAGTCATGGGAGTGGGTGGGAACACTAGCAAGAAGACTAACAGCTCTCGCTGTAAGTGTTCTGGATATGTATTCTGCTTTCTAAAGATACTTGCTGCAGATATTCTTTATTCTACTTGATGGCGAAAAGTGTGGGCTAGTTTCACACCTTCGTTTTCCTGTGTAGAAAACAACCAGCTCTGAGAGCATTGCAAGATTCACGTAGAGAAACCCCATGTACAGCATCACTCTGGTGGTTAGGAGCCTTATGAGGAACGGATAGATGGGGAAGAGCTGTGGCTTCTTTTCCTCCTAACGACCATTTACGTACTGTGCATTAAATAGATGTTGGATAAAATACACAACAGGGGAAGGTGCAAGAACTAAAATCACAATTTTCTCCCTGCCAGTGCCAAGCTCCAGCCCTAACCACAAACCTGCGAAGCGCTACGTACAGCTCTTTGCTCTTTCCAGCCCAGCGCATCCTGGATTCTTTCCCGCACAGCCTCGAAGCTCCCTGCCAACTAAATGCTGCTGTCTTTTTGCCCACCCTTTTTCTTCACCCTCCTGGATCCAGCCTCAGGGGGAATCCAAGGAAAGTGAGCAGGGTGCTCTGTGCCTGGAGCAGCAGATCTAACAAGCAGCAGAAGCAGTGAGGCACTTGGGCTGGCCTGAGCCTGTTATACTTTGCAGAGTTTTTCACAATAACAGCCTTGGATCTAAAACCTAAATTTTACTCGAGTCCTGTTTTACACTCTGGAGTCCTTTCAGGGATACATCTCACAAGCACCAAGCCCACCGGCACTGTGCAGCAGGACCTTTGACTTTCCTGCAGAGGACACAGCTCTTTCCTTCTGTGATCTCATGCAAAGCAATCACCTGGCCTGGTGGAGATCCACACAACTGCCATTATCCAGAAGAGCAAGACTTGGGACTTCATGTTTTCCTGGTGCCCTAAAAAGACTTAACAGTAACCAATTGCCTGCAGAATCTGTGGGCTACTTGTAAGACACTCTGTGACTTCAGCCACAGTGGAGATATTGCTCTCGTAGGAGACGTTTTGTTTCTGTCCTCTTTCCTCCTATCACCTCCTGCTTTGCTCCCCACAGCCAACTTCTGCCTCTCCTGTTTTTGTTCTTTGACCCTATGTGAGGTAATATTTTCTGAGGCTTCTTTTAATGCAGCAATATTTTTAGGGGTTCAGGCCATATGAGGAGGGGGTTTACACAAATTAAAATTTGAACTGGGATTAAAACTAACACAATAGAACTGGGAGAATAATAATTTTAATTATGCTGGCAGCTCTGAAAACCTGGAGAAAAAATCATTTGACTCAAAGCAAAATGTTTCATGCAGTTTTCAGTTTTTATTTGCACTTAGATTTTAATTAAAATACAGATTTGAAAACATCTTCTTAGAAAGTGCTAAGTGAAACAGTCATTTTAACAAATGGGTTTAGTCTTTTTAACTGAAAAAAAGCTTACTGGGAAAAGAAATCCTTGTAGTATTGTGAAGAATGCCAGTTGACTTGAATCTGTGTTTTTGGTGAAATGAAGCTGCTGTTGGTTTTTTGCCCATGTTTATTAATCAGTCCTTACAGAACTAAATGAATATGCTTTATCTTCACAGTTTATACTGATGAAACTAAACAGAAGGATCTAAGCAGTGTTTCTTGCTGAAGAGAGGACAGTTTTCAAGCAAGGACTACATTTCAAGAAACCTTAGGGCTCTGACGGCTGGTTTCTGTGGCATTTTGCAGTGGTTGCTGTGGGCGTTAGCAGTGCCAGCAGTCTGTCCATGCCTCTGCTTGTGGTTTCCATCCACAAAACAGGAGCTGTAAGGAACTCCGTTTCAGCTTGATATAGCACGACGAGCATCCATCAGCTACAGTTTAAGTTAACGCATGCAAGTTCACTTCAGCAGTCCTTGCTGTGTGCAGGTAACTCCTGGCAGAGAAGGAGGGCAGGCTTGGAAGAGCTGCTACTGTTTCATTGCCCTAGCAGCAAGAGTTCCTCTGCTAGTGCCCTTGTCTTTCAAACCACGCTTCTTTATCTCTTCATGATCAAGGGCTGCATTGAATTTTCCAGGACTGAGTACTGCTGTGCCACAATAAATAAATAAATTTAATTTAATTTGAAAAGCAAAGCTGATTCCACCACTTATGAAAGTTACTTATGTAAATCGAACCTCAAGAACTGTCCCTTCAAAACTCATATTCCTGAAGCTTATGAAGTAAAAATTGGAGCCAGAGACTCTCAACAGAGCAAAACAAATCAGAGATGGTCAAGAACTTCCCCAAGTACAGAAGACATTTCTAGCTGAGTAATGCTTGCTGAGCTCATCCCTGATCTGCACTGTTTTTGTGGCACAGGGAGCCTATGGAGCAGGACAGAGCCAGAGCTTTCACTCTGGTTATGCTCAGCCAGTGGTCCCTCAGGGGCTGTAGCGAAATGTCATGAAACAGAGCAACTTCTGGGCTGTTCCAGCCTGATCTGGCCATCCAGGGACACAGCTCAGACCTGGGAAGGAATAATTATCCTCTCCAAACTGACCCTTTTCCTCCCTGCTCCCCTTTCTTGCAGGTACAGCAAAGGGTCTCAGCCTTCCACTTGAAAGGCCGCCAGACAAAGGGATTTAGCCACGTGTTGCAAGTACGTGTGCACGTGTGTATAATTCCTATTGGGCACTATTAATGTATATTATACTAATTAAGTGTAACAGATATTTTCCAAGATCTCTCTAAGGATCTTTGGGATAACATACATAATGAAGGTCTGTATTGCTTCTGTAGTGCCTAGATTATTCTAACCTACTGACTGTCATTAGGAGAAAATAAACTCTGCAGTCAATGCATGCATGTCAAAATTAATGCAAAGCATTTTTCCCCCATATATTAGCAGATACTTTTCTGTCGGTTAATCAAAACCTGTGATTTGAACCAAGTGTTTTCTCCACCTGTGTTCCATCAAGTTTGCATTTGATGTATTTGGATTTGAATGGGAAAAAGTATGCAAGATGCTTACCTGTCTTAGTAAGATATATTCATGGATGTGAACTTTTGTGTAAAATAGAGTTCTCTTATATCACCCTGACCAACTAATATTGTTGCCAGAATCTGAAGATGTGAAGAATCCATATGTAAAAATAATGTTTGTACCATAGGCAGGTGGAAAAGCAGAAAAAGAATATTTAATGAGATGAAACAAAAATAAAGATGCATTATATCAAATTTTAAATAAACAAATTGATGATGCACAGGCTGAAAAAATACACCTCCAATTCAATATAAGCAATGTAGGTTAAAATACTGTATTTATATAGCCCTTTTTGTATATGTTTCTATATAGTATTATATTTCATATATACATTTACCTGTGTAAATCCTGTTTGCATACTTTTGTGTGAGTGCATTCTTGTGTGTATTACAAATTGTTAAAATTATGTTCTCTAACAATAATCTACCTGCTTCAGTGGCTTGATATAGCTGTGATAGGAAGAAGAAACAATTCTTTTATATATATACATAAGAAGCGTGCACGTCCTGATCTTATTCCTCTTTCCTGCCGAACAAGTTTAGACCCCTCACATTGCAGTGCTGATCCACATAGTCCTACTTGCAAAGAAACTGCTGATGCTATAAGCAGACAGCAATATCATTTTAGGTCTCAGCTCTATAAATATTTGGGTTCAGGACCATAGCATGGTGTATGCTTGCCCAGAGGAAAAAGTAAGAAAAATGGAGCACTTTATTAAAGACCACAAGCAATGTGGTGTAGGCAGTTTGACCCAGCCTATACTCCAAGCCAGTTCTGCAATGTCAGAAGACAGAAGTGGGAAAGTTTCCTATTTGCAGTAGCCTTCTCTGGAACAAGTGGGTTATGTGCTGTTCCAGGAGTTAGGATGGTTTGAAGCACCACACATACATGAGCCCCGTGCCATTTCGAGTATAGCGTGGCTGCCAAATTTAGATCTTCTCTAAGTTGCAGAACAAGAACATCTTCTTATTTCTACATTTCTGGCCCAGTTAAAGTGGAAGGATTTCACATTCAAGTTGTGCTGTGTTCACACCCCAACCTGTAATCAAAAGCCTGAATGCTGAAAAAAGGCACAGAACAAAAATCCTCCACAGCTGCCAAATGTTTAAACAGAAGAGCAGTTCCAACAATGTATTTTTTAAATGTTTCATAGAAGTGAATTTAAAAAAAAAAAATACAAAATGTTATTCATTACTGCCTGGAGTAAGATTTCATGGTGTGTTATTATATTCTGAAGTAGTTACCACGTTGTTACTGATACGGCTTGGTGAAACAGCACTCCAGCCCTGATTCACTGTGCTTAGGTAACCGAGCAGTGAGTGGAAACCTGCAAGTCCCCTATTCAGTTTGGTAAACACGGGCTTGTCTGTCACTTCTCATTGTTCCTCTTCAAAGTACAGTCGCCACCTTATCTGGCAACAGCTTTCTTTGAGAGTGCTGCTCATGTGAAATAATCTTTCACCACTGAGGCCAGCATTTCCCTAATACAAGAAGAAACATTTATCTTGCTGTTAATGGTTAATTAATTTTGAAAATGTATATTACAACACAATAATAATAAAAAAAAAGCCAGGCTGGACAATGGAGCAAAATGTCCCTTCCTCAAATTGACTCCTATTTAGTTCTTCCAATGTCATCCAAAACACAGATAACTTTTCTTTCATGAATTGTTCTCCTGAATGATTTATACATGTTGTGTTATCTGAGGCCCTTTCCAGATCCCCTTGTGGTTTCAGCCAGCCATCAGCTGCATAATTGTTAATTTTAACACTATAAAAGGTTCTGATGCTGAGGAGATAAAGCGTTGGAGGAAGAATTAATTGAAATGTATCTTCCAATCACACTGGTTCCCTACTTCCAGTTTCACAAAAATTATACATTGGATTTGAGGTTAAAATAAATTTACATTTGTGCTACCCATAAAGCTTTCAGACTAGTAGAAAATAGATAAGTTAATTGTTTCTAAAACCCATAAAGGGTTTACCCTGAGAATAATTCAGGGCAGTCTCCTGTTCATAGCCCACAGCACCGTGAGCAGCCACATAGAGGATTCTTCCCAAGCTGCTGCAGACATAATTGGTCAGGAGATATGTGACAGGAGGCTTTCACAACAGCAGGTGATAGACTGACAGAAAAGGAGCTCAAGCTCCACCAATATTTAATCTGGATATTAAACACTCTATGCTTCCTAGAGCTACTAATATTTATTTTTTTCTCAAATGTCAAATGTTTACTCTCTGCCTGTATGCTTCAAGTGAAGTATTATGAGGTAAAGCTACTAGATTTTGATTCTTTAGCTTGTGTTTGTATTATAAAAATATAAATACACACATAACATAAAAAATTAGTTTTATAGGGCTATTTGGAGGAACAGAGTTGGGGCAAATGAATTCAGAAATCATGGGACTTGTATTTAATTCATGATTAGATGAATGTAAAAGGCCATCCTGATGTAATCGACTAAGCCCAAATAGCCTACGAATATCAGTTATATTCCTGTTAAGCCTTTGTTTAAACACAGTCACTATTAAACAAACGTCTTTTGCCTGATTCTTTAGATGGGGGTTTCACCGCATGCTGTATATGTTTTCTGGGTGCAGGGGAGAGTAAAAAGAGGCAGCAAAGTGTAACGTTTACTTCTTCATCCTCTGTTCACATGGGGTGGGATGCTGTATCAGCATCGACTTTTCACCTCTGAAAACCTGAGTTTAGAGCCTACGTAGTGAAAAAAATGGAGGTTTCATCACAGGATTCAGCAGATGTTTGTCCACACAATACAGACACCACATTTCTGCCATAAGGAGACACAGTATAAAAACAGCAACAAACTGAGATGAAGGGGGACCGGGAGAAGCTGGGAGGAAAGCTTGCACAGCACCTGCCCACACTCTACTTGGATTTAGTCCATTTCATGAGTCCTACTTTCATGAATACCAAATTCAACAAACACAGTGTAAGAAAGGAGCAGTATTAGAATCTGCTTTATGCTGAGATGCATTATCACTTGAATAACATTCTATTGCTTAGCAAAATACTCAGTATTTTCCATCTCTATTAGACCTCTCCCAGAAAATAATAGCATGTTTGTTTTTTCAAGTCCCACAGCAAATGCAAGGATTATACATCTATAATTTTAGGACACAAAGGCACAGAGCCCCAAAGCAAACAAAGATGCCAACTGTGCTGAGAACATACTCAGATATTACACAGCATATTGTAGTAAGAACATAAGAGCGTCATCAAAAGCTCTCCTCAGCAAAGCTCAAGTACGGCATATGGGACCAGAAATGGGCAAAGTTTAGTCATTATGATTTGTGGAAAATAATTCCCATCTCTCAAAAATCCATGTCTTTAATTGCATTTTCTGTATAAGCTGAATGTAGGTAGGTAGAACTGCAGGCAGAATTACATTGCAGCAACAGAGCACCAGTGATTTTCTAAGCCTGGGATACTGGGTATTTAATTTTGCTTTTAAATCCATACTGTCGTGGGCACTTACGCACACAATAGAAAAGGAGATATGTCCCAATCAGTTTATAAGATACTATGAAGAAAATGCATAACAGAGCAACTAGATATATAAATAGAATAATACAAAGAAACCTAATCTACTGCAAAGCTATAGTTCAATCCTTCTGCAACACAAGTGCAAAGCTAAACTGCCTTATGAATAGCACAAGAATACTTATATCCAGAACTATATAACCTGTCAGATCAAAAACCTTGAACTATTGTTTATCGTCATTATTTCATTTTATGAAAGAAAAAAAGGAAAAAAAAATAAAGACTGTATCCAGAAATAAGCATTAGTAAATTGTAATGTTGTATTGAGTACATCTGATAAATGACAAAGTTTATCATGTGTTCTGTCTTTTCCCCCTTCCTTTCTCCCCCTTCCTTATCCTCCTCCTCCCCCCCCCCCCCTTTTTTTCTTCTTCTCTGTGTTTATATATCCATGTTAGACATGGACAGAAATGAATATTGAACATGGGAGGTAAATTCCACCCTAGCTTACACCTTGTGCAATTCTACTGATTTCAGGTCAGTAGGAATTCATCTTGTACCTTTTGACCTGAACATGTAATTGAAGTTCAGGGTCTTGTGAGTTTTTGTTTTGTTTTGTTTCCAAAAGAGTAATTTCAAATGGAATCAGATCTCTCTGATAAAACATTTTTTATTACAAAGACTTTATGAAGTCACGTTTCCCTGAGCACAGGAAGATTCAAGTATTCAACTCAAAGACTTTCTTTCCAGTCTTTTCTAATGGTCCCAGTCTTCATATTTTGCTCAGGCTTTATCTCATTTCTCTGTTTTTATTCTTGTGGGGCTTTTCTTTCTCTCTTCCACACACACATGAGTACACATCCTCCTCCATTAAAAACAATAGTCAGCCAACCCCCTCTCCTACACTATCCAGCCTATGCAGCCTGTGTACGTATCTTGGTTTTGAACAGTAATGTATGCTTTTGTTTGGGGTGGAGGTCGCTATTATTTCATAAAGAAGCTTAACTGTTTCTTACAGCTGCCTTAAAAGAAGGTAGTGGTTACACCCATAGCTTCAATGACATTTCACCCAAGCCACAACACAAAGAATGCAACTCAGGATAGAGTACAGTCTGAGATGTGAAAGACAAATGATTACAGCCAAAGATGTAGAACGAGTATTTTTACATAATTGACATAGTACATGACAATTAGCTTGAAGAACTAAACATCATTCAATATAAATAAAGACCATCGTCTGCAAGCAGTAATAGCTTTGGAGTTTTGGAGATCATGGATAGAAATGTTACTTGACTGTATGCTCTGTCTCTCTGGGATAGCTGGTTGAGGACTCTGCCTCAGTCACTGCCCATTGCTCCATGACTTGTGAAAGACCCATACACTGAGACAATAAATGCATTGAGCCACACCTAAAAGAACTAGGAAAAACAGCTATAACTTCAATCCAGAATAAATAGGTGTGTTTTGTCTAACTGTGGACGGTCAAGAAAAGTGTTATGAATGATCTGAGGCTGTAGTATTAATGCACATAAATTACAGTGCATTAAAGCCTCACGTGGATGCCCTCATTTAGTACTGAAACAGCCTTCTCCAGAAGAAACTCCTGTACAGTTTCACATTGAAGTTTAAGGATTAAGCAGCAGTGAAACCAAGTCATTTTAATTCTAAATAGGAGCATCTGTGTGCAAATTTTAGAAACTGCAACTTTGTTTACTTACATTATCTTAATGTCCAATATGAACACTTGGCTATGTTTTGGCTTTGTTTGTTTTCTTTCTTTCCCCCCCCTTTTTTTTTCTAATTTGTTGGAAGGCTGCATTCAAGATCAAAGTGATTTCTTCATGGACACAAATATGTATTATGGACAGGTTTATCTTGTTGAGGTGGAGAACCTATTTTAATAGTGTGTCCTTGAATGCTAATGGTTCCAGTTCGGTTTTAGGTGCTGCTGATAAAGATTGTAATACGGCTTACATATCTGTGCTTCTTAAATGTGTTACCATTTTTATCAAGGCGAATGATCTTGGAGCACTATTTGTGGTTTCATCAATGTTAGAGACAATGAGACAAATTGTTGACTAAGATAAACAAATGTGGTGCCAGGGATTTCTGCGCAGAAATTCACCAGCTCAGTAAGGATCTGGTCCAATGTTCAAACATGTAGGCTATTAATGAAATACTCAATCATTAAGATATATGAAATACAGCAATTTCCTGTAACAGGTTTCAATGCTGTGGATAAGTGTGCTCCTCTCTGTTGGGTTTCTTCAGTTCTGGTAAGGTGTCTCATTGAGTTAGGAGGAGCCGGAAACTCAGGAATCCTCATGCATCAGAGGACTTTGAAGAGCCTGAGCTCATGGGGAGAAAGGTGTAGGAAGCCAAGTATCACGAGATTGGGTGTGCCTACAGCAGGACCAGAAGCTTGGAGCCTTGATCTGTCCGTGAGGAAGGTGAAGGATATTAGGAGAGCTTCACCCCCTGCTCCATCTACTCCTGCACGTGTCTGTTCTCCAAACCAACCTGTCACTGATCTTCTGAGCTAGGGCCCTCACCAGTGCAAGGAGAGAGGGAAGGAAATCTCTTGGGACCTTTTACCTGTGCCACCGCTGCCCCTGCTGGCTGGCTATACTACTGCAGTAGAAACTGCCCTGACAGTCTGCTGGGTGACAGGGACTCTAGTTAGGGTTGGAACGAAGATGGAGGTAATATGTATATATTCCTTCTTCATTTCTGGAGGTAAGCCACAAGTTTTAGGCTCCATTTCCACAGGCACTGTTCATGTTTCATTCCAGTTCTAATAGGGTAAATGTGGTGCCTTCCTTGTCTGAATGTCAGTGTTTGTCACACAGGAGGAGGTGTCATGAGTAGCTTATGCTCATTTCAGACTGTGCCACCACTGAAATGGAAAGTCCCATATTCATCTTTGACTTCGTCTTTCCATCACCTCTCATACAGCAGCACTAGCAACTGAATGGTTGTTTGTGTGGCTGCTGAAAAACTGGTGTCTGCTTTCTTTTCTGGATGGTTATTTTTTAGCTGGATCAACTGGCTGATCTGACTGCAGCTTTCAGCACTGGTGCAGAGCAGGAGGAGATAGCTTCTGGATGGAAGGTTCTGGGAAGGTCTGTGGGTCCTCAAGGTATAATACCAGCACCCCTCAGGGATATTTAAACCCTTTTCTGGCAGTGACAGTCACTCAAAAAATGGACTTTCAGGTTCTATCAGTACTGTTGTATCTGGCCTCAGATTTTCCTTTTGGAAGGAAGTTAGAAACACTTGCACTGACAGGATGGCATTGCAGTGTGTTCCACGTGCACTGTCCCTATGTTCTGTTGGAAACATCACTGGTGCAGAGTGTGGACATCCAGTTAAAAAAGGGGCTTGTGCGGAGTACTTGGATGTTCAGGGCAGCAGTGGACTCAGTCCTAGGCTTCAGTAGGAAATACTCAATTTAACAGGTGCATTAGGTGGAATTGTTCCTGGTTAATGCAGGGACAGCTGCTCTCTTTGTATCGAAGAGCTCTAGTAAGACACTATCTAAAAAATACTACGGGTTGGTTGGAGGCAGGCCTATTCAGAGAGGCATACTCATGGATACAGCTTAAATATTCACTTTGATATTTACTTCCCCTCCGACCTGCCAAAACTGAGATTTGTTGGTCCTTGCATAACATGGCAAGGCTTGTTTTTGCAGGCTTTTTCAGAATGCAAAGAAAGAATGATAGAGCAGCAGAGCGGAAAAGTCCTGGTTGGGGGTGGAAGGGAGTGTGGGGGGTTGAGTTTAGACGTGGAAGGTGACAAAACTCCAGCTCTGATGTTTTGTCCAATCTGTGAAGTTTGTCCAGTCAGCCACAGCCTTGGACAGGCTCTCTGTTTGAATGAGACCAATTTAAATAAATAATCATTAAAGAACAACAATCACCTGAGCCCTGATTCCCAACCAATACAGAAATGAGTTTGTTATCTACACAGAACTATCTGGTTAGGTTGTTTGTGTCAGCTGAATATAATACCTGGCAAGTTCACACCCAGCTATTTACATCTGTATGTTATGATCCAGGAGCAAGTAAACTACAGAGGAATCATACTTACATTAACTGTGCTTAGCTTCCTCAACAGAAAAAAACAGGGAAACAAAATACTGAGAAAAGAGAAGAAACATTTTCTTCTATAATTTTATCTCTATATACCCTTACAGATAATGTACACATTGAATTATTTCTGATTTCTTGTTAGAATAATCACATGCCCACAAATACACAAAGCATGAAGTTTCAGCGCATTTTGTATTGTTAGACTTCCCATATCCCAGATTCCCCATCGTGTTCAGTCCTGTGTAGATAGTTACAGTAATGATCTTTTATTAACTTGGCTGGAGTAACTGCCATGACTCTCAATAATGACATTAGTGTTTAGGTATTTGTATGTCTAAGCACTTACATAAGTAATCATATCACAATGTCAACTTATTGTACTTATTATTTTGCAAATGTTACAACCGCCACCTCCTGTTAAACACAAAAAGGCAAAGGAGAAAAAAAAAAAAAAAAAAAAGAAAGAAAGAAAGGAAGAAAGAAAAAGGAAAACGTCAGAATGCCTGAAGGAATCCTGCCGGTTTTAATTTATTGTTTTGTCTTAAACTCTATGTGCTCTGAGCCAAAATAAACTAATTGCATCTACACTTTGAGGTAAAACTCCCGTGTTAAACTCATCTCTGCCTCTAAGAAAATCAAAACATCTATAAGCATATGAGTGTTCGAAGGGATAGTACTAACACGTACAGGAGACAAAGAGAAAGGGATCTGTTCTTCTGAAGGGAAAGGATTATGTGCTTTCAGTCTTTCCTGCAATAGCAGGAACTGAAAGTTCAACAGGCTCCTTATCTTTAAGATAACCAGTCGTGCCACTAAACAGAGCGAGAGATAAGCAAAGAATAGGTGACTGGCAACAAAGTGGTTTAATGAACTGGCCTTTTGCCTAAGAAGACCTGAACTCAACAGTGGTGTCAAAAAATCTGGTTTGACCATTTTAATTTACTGCCTGCCTCCAATGAACCCAGGAGTCAGGTTGGGAGAGCCCATGTATTTTGGAGGTCTTTGAATTAAGTCTTCAGAGAATAAAGCATGTTTTGTATATGTGCTCTGACTAAGACCATTGTTTGTTACAGTAAACAAGTGAACTGTTTTCTGTTTTCTATCTACCTTACTTTTTCTATCTATTTTTTTACACTGGTAAAACTGAACATATTGTTTTTACTTTCCAGTCATGCGCATAAAACTTAAGAAAAGAAACATCATGATCCTATTCCAGAAATTCCTAATGTTAATGCTGATGCGGATCATATAGGAGGCATGAAGGTGCTTTACCTGTCCATGTAATGACCAGCAGAACACAAGAACACCAGTTTCACATTTTCCATGAGTCAACAGGAACATTTCCATTAATTTTAGTAGGCTGGGCTCATACCTTGTGTTCATGTTTTCACAAACTATGTTTTAAAGTATGGCTCCACTGACAGATAAGAGCTTTACTGCTATTTTCAACAGATTTCAGTTGAAGCAAGTGAAAGTACATGTTGTTTTGTTGGTCAAACACAGTTACTGCTGTTGTTTTACTGTACAACACATTAGCACATCTCACAGACACATTTGCAGCATATTTTAATAATATGATTACAGCAATAGAGAAAGTATTCATTAATTCATTTTTCTGGCATCTACATCTTCAGCACTTAAAAAATAGAGTACTTATGCTAAAAAAAAAAAAAAAAAAAGGTGTGTGAAAAGAAAAGGTAGTATACTTTGTGGCTAAGATGTGATTTTCGTCCTTCTGTGTGCTACAGAATAGCTATCAGAGTCCTGATAATTCAGCAAAAGACCATGGCTAGGCTATCCAGAAGTTTTCATTTTAGCATCATGTCCAGCTGTTCTCTGCTACAGTAAGCTCAAATCCCTGTGAGCTAAACCAGACCATAAATTCATAGTACATCATCTACTCCATTGCAACTGCCTATCACCCCTTGTTCTTAACTTACAGTGTGTGAGGTGGCTTGTACTTTTTTCCTCTGAAGGATGAATTCTAGTTATTTTCTTTCCTTTCTCCTGTGTTTACCATAGGGTAAGAGCATGCACATAGGCACTTAGCACAGAGAAGCTACGTGGTTGCCTACTTGTTTACTTCAAGCCAGTGTATTCAGGTACCAGAATGACTGAGTTCCATTTGCAAAATGGAGTACAGGCCCAGATAAATCCGAGAAAAATTAACTTCATATAGTCTTTGTTATAACCATTGTTTAACCATCCTGCTTGGAAAACACTCGAAAGCATTAAAAAACTGGAGGGGGTGAACGAGAAAGAATACAAAATTCTGTTTCTATCATAAAGCATAAATGTGCTTTGGACCTATTCCATTCAGAGTATACAGATATTTTCAATGAATTCAAGGCATAAAATCCCATTGAATCTCCTTGAGGGAACTAAAATAAATGGAAATATGGCACCCTCATACTTTAAAAGATCTGTGCTTCATTCTTTTTTAGGTCTTTTAGAATACACACATCTGAATCATTTACTTTCTGGGCAAATGAGAATATCTGGCATGACCTTCCTCATATTCTATAAACAGCTTTTCATGAAATGTAAGAAAAATATGACAAGGGAACTGAGAACCAAAGGAACTCCTTCTGGAAATTTTGATTTATTTTTTTTTCCCCACTGGACTGAAAAGGCGTCACTGAGAACACTGCAGAAGCCTGTGAGAATTTAGAATTGTATTGCTTAAATTATGTTCTGCTCTCTGTTAATCTTTCTACAGAATCAATAAGAAAAGTCAGATTTTCAGGATGAAACACTAATGAATCTTTTATCTTTTACAACACTAATAATAACCATCCCTGCATGGGACAATATTATGGAAGAAAATGAAGTGTCCATAAATATTATAAATTTCCTTTTAAAAACATCCTAAATAAATTTTATACACCTAGGGCTAATTTTGTCAAAGACTTGTTACACCATTGACAAATTTTTGCCAATACTATCTAAAAATGACGGCCCTTACTTTTTTCATGCTGCGAAGCATAATGCAATTCAAATAACTTACACAGAAATTTTAATATATATGATATACAGTAATTTATAAAATTGAATATTATAATTATAGATCTAGGGAAAGCAGTTGGAAGAGAAAATAAGGTTGAAATGATGCATAAAATGTATTTTCAGCAGAGATTTAAAACAAAATAGAAAGGTGATAAAGTTAAAATAATAGCAAAGTTGTTTTGGGAACAAGACTTCTCACAGATAATGAAAAGATTATGCTAAGAAGAAAGAGAAGACAAGTGCCAAATAAACAAAGGGGACCAGAAAGGAAAAAAAAAAAAAATTCTTCAGCATGTCTATGGAAGACGTACCTTTTGTCTGGGTACTGAGATGAATTTTCGTCACCAGATATTTCAAAATCATAGCTGATGGGGTTGTGCTTCTCCGTAAGGAAGAAGATGCCGCTTAGCCCATGTCAGCCCCCAGAGCAGGATGTCCACCTGCTGCACTATGAGGAGATGATGGCATACAGGAGCATTTCGGGCTTTAGGGCAGTGTGGTGGCAGTGGTGCTGGTCACACGCATGGGTAGGAGAGGAAGAGCGAAGATGTGGGCTGTGAACTGGCAGAACATCTGGATCCTGAGGAGCAAAAAGGAAAATGGATCCCAAGAAGAAACAAGCCAAGCTTCAGTTTGATTCTTCCCATGTCATTGACTTGTACAAAGCCAGGCAGGAAAACTCCTGTTCTAAGGCATGGCCAACCTTGCCAAATTAGTCTAACCTGTTCTTAAAATCCCTCCATATTCCCACAGCCTCCCCAGGCAAGGGGAGGCTCCACATATCTATCCTCACTGTTCGCAGATTATTTTTTCTAGCGTTTAACTTGAATTCACATCTTAAGGTGAATTACCTGTTGCCTAGGCCCAGAAACACACAGGGCAATTCAATCTCCTCATCACTGCAATTACCTTTATATCCCTCCAAGACCATTTTGTCTCCTAAGTCATCTCTTATTCAGTTTAAGTAACAATGCTGCTTTCAACCCTTTCTTATAAATCACATTTTTCAGACCTCTAAACAGTCTTCCTGCATTATGTTCCATGACTCTATGTCTTTTGTGAAGTCCAGTACCAGACAAAATACTCCAACATTTACAATGCTGCAGAGACTATCCTTTCCTGGCAAAAGAGCTCAGTGTTGTGTGGCTATTATTAATATTCTTACTGATGTTTTTATTAATCAGTTTTCTTATGATATGATTACACCCACCTGTCAAGCACTAATCGGAACAAGTTATTCAAAGTAATAGATTACTGATATAAAAGAGAGAGAAAAAAAAATTCAGATTTGGTTATAAAGAAAAAATGTATGGCAATTATTATTATTGAAACTATTATAAATACACTTAAGTGACAAAAAAAATAAATAGCCAATGTTTATCACAATAAGAGTTAACTATTCAACTCACCTGAGAATACTTGATAGTCTAAGTTCAATCTCCATGACAATGGAAGCCATTACACATCCTGCTGTAGATTATTAAAAGTGTTGCAAAAATAGTGCGAAGTTTAGCAGAATCTTAAAGGCTGAGGTAAAGATGGGGGACAGGCAACCAAGAATTCTTCAATTCACATTTTTTGGCTTTCTATGCCTACAGGTACTCACAGAGCAACCGCAAAGTGGAGGGGCTCCTTTCCCAGCAGCATACTCGTGGGAAGCAGAAGCATCCTGTCACTTCCCTCAGGTAGAAAAGCTCATCCCCAAAGCACCTAAAATAAATGATATAAAAGCTGTCAGCTGTCTGAATCAAGAGCACTAAATAACACTGATTTTATACCATCTGGGATGCTGGCTGAACTAGACTCAGAGCACAGTCTCATTGACAGTTGAGGAGCATCTTCCAATTCAGTCTCACCTGCTCCTCCATGGAAATCAAATGTCAGTGAGTGAGAAGCTTTGCTTGGAAAGCTGTTGCACTGTTGATCTGAACTAAAATACAGATACAGGTGCTAATGTGGGTGTGGGGTGTATGCATGGGCTTCCTCTGCCATTTGGTCACTAGAAGTAACTCATGACCAATAGCTTTGACCTTTCCCGAGTGACTTGGTATTGTGATTCCTCATCGCTGAACAGAACCCAGAAAATGGCCAGTCTTACAAATCGATAAGCAAGACACTGTTCATAAAGAAGAAAAGACTGTGAATTTATGTCCAAGAAGGGACATAAATTCCTTCTGTTAAGGGTCTTTTTTCATTAGTTGTTTGTAGTCAACTAAAAAGTCATTATAATGAAACAGCAAAGACTTATGCTCAGCTTTTCTTCAGAGAGGAATGGCCCAAACATTTAACTCTGATCTTTGTTTTAGTTTCCTTGTGTGTCCTTACAGATCCTGGAGTGCTTCCCAAAGGTACCCAGGCCACCATCTTATCCAGTGAAATAGAAAAGCTTGTCTTCAAAATGGCATGGATTTTTTAGGAGCTGCCTAGCACCCATGACTAATAAAATGACTTTGGGTGGTTCATAGGTATGAATCATTCCTGAACAAAAGTGGTCATTAAAATGTATTTATTCCAAGAAAAAAACAAAGCGAAACAAAAAAACACCTCTATGTCTGCTGGACAGCCCTAAGAAGTGAAACAAGAAGACAAACCAATGACTGTCAGTTTACAATTTAAATTGAATTGAAATGTAAAAATCTTCAAAGATCCCTCTCCCTCTGGGAAACAAACAAACAAACAAACAAACAAACTCTTGGTTAAAAAGCTTCATGATCTACTCAAGAACATACGATCTGATTTCTCTTTCACAGTGAGGCTCCCTTTGCAGAAGAGGCTCCTAACCATTGGATTAAAGGGCACTCAGCCCTCCCTTTTTAGCCACTCACTGGGCAACAGAAAAGGTGAATGAAAGGGGCAGAAGGCGGGTGAGCAAGAGCAGCCCAGAAAGTGGGGACAGCAGTTAAGGATTCCTGATCTTTGTCCAGTTACATTTTAAGAGCCTGTGAAAGAAGCCTACGGCAGGGGAAGACTCGACTAGGAGCAAGGCTATCCTTTGCTAACAGTGAAGTACTGAACCCCACTATAAAGCCTGGTCAAGACAGTTCCACACACACTGTTGAGGTCCTTTACTCTTGGAAAAGTAATTCCTTTGAAGAAAAGCTAGAGGCAGCTGCTCACACAGAAAAACCTGCATCCCGGATAGCTGGCGGTCTCCATCCGTATCAGCTCTGACTTCCGCACTTGAGAGAAGGGAAGCTTACACTTCTTCATACTTGATGAGCTGTAGGTAGCTCCTTGTGCTCAAGGGGTATTTATTTGGCTGCCTGTTCTGGAACATCCAAGTCTGACCAGGACCTTGCAGCAAACTTACTTTTTTTCACCTTTGAGTCCTAGGGACTTACCAGCTAGGGGTCAGGTGCTAGCATGTAACCACCCAGCTCCTGGTTTTGTTCTAAAAACATCCTTGTCTGCTGCTCTGATCGCTTTTCCCAGGCTGCATGACCCCTGCAAAGCTAACAGGATTAAAAAGCAGGAGGGGAAAAAAAAAAAAAAAGAGTCAGTGAAGTACGTGAAAGTTGCTTCGATTACAAATGGAGCGCGTGCATGATAGCCAAGTTTTACCTCGTGTCATAGTTAATCAGGACAGGCTGCGTTTTAAACATTTCCTGGTGGCTGGAAGTAGTAAGGACCCATCACCGCCAAGGTCTCTGCTCGGAACTGCCTGCGGCTGATGTGCGAGACCTGCGTCTGGTGGTGCTGCAAGAGCAGTGCCGCTGTCCTAACGCGCAGGGATCGGGTTTGCCTTAAAAATAACGGCACATGAAATCACACACACACTCACAGCAGAACTTATCCCACCCTTACCAACACCGTAACTTTTAATTTTGAAGAAAAATTATGGGACTTCCCTAAGCTTCCAAAACTAGTAAAAACTTTGTTAATTCCCTTCTAACGTGAAATAGCAAATGCAATAAACCGATGCTTTTATTATAAAAAGTTTACTCTCCAGCTGAGCCCTCGAGTGCCAAGTTCCATCCAGAATCACACTTTCACAGCCAAATTAGAAACTATAAACTTAGAAACCAGTGTTTTATGGTAGCGTCCTTTGCCAGGCACTTCACGCAAGCTCGGGCTACCAGCTGCTCTAATAATAAGTGACTCTTATTGAAAAATAATAACACCGAGCTTCTGAAAGCGCTGCTTAAATGAATGAATTTTGTGTATCGGACACGATAAGGGGATCACGGGCTAAAGAGCCCTCTCTCGCTACAGGTGTACTCGACGTTGGAAGGGGGGAAAATGCTTGGGAGCAGGTCTTGCAAGGCTCCGTGCGAGCAGAAAAGTTAGCCCGCAGTGTGTTTAAGCTAGCAGCGCGCCTGGCAACTTTTGACAGCTGCAAGTGATGTGGAATCGGTGGCTGATACCTCCACAAAGCGAAATGTCAACTTGCGAGCCGGCGTGTGGAAACGCTTAAGTGCGCAAACAAAGCCGTGAAAACGCGCTGGGGCTCTCCAAACACGGCGCAGCGCTGGGTCTCCAGAGCCCGTGAGTCAGCTTTTCAGGCAGCCGGAATGATTAGGTGGAGATCGCTATCGGGCTAACCACTATTCTTCGCCTCCTTTTTTATCTCCTCCACTCGCCACCCGATTATTAAGCGCCAATAAAAATCAGGAGGCGAGGAGCTTTGCTTCCTCGAAACTCGCTTGAAACTCTCGGCTTTGAATTCACAGCGCGGGGACCGGCGGTGCGGTGCCGGGCGCCCAAAACCCGAGGAACCCGAGGCTGCTCGGGCTGGGTGGCAAAAAACCAAGGGCAAACCCGGCGGGATTACCCTGTGGGGTCGGGGAGATGCCCCAAGCCCCCCGCAACAGGTTGAGGAAGCGCTTTGATCTCGCTCGGTGGAACACGGCGCTGGGTGCAGGAATTTCTTGTTCAGCCTCCGTGCGCCAGCGCATCTGCTCGGGTTTTTATTCTTATTTTATTTTTTTTTTTTTTTTTTTTGCCCCCACGATGACAGAGGGAAAGATTGCGCCCTTGAGTTTGCAGGCGTCAGAAGTGACAGGTCAAAGGCAAGCGGGTCCCATCGTACACGGGCGCGCTGTCATTGCATCGATAACGCCGCGTTATCAGCGCAATTAGCACACTCGCACGACTCCGCGAAGATCGCAGCCGAGGCTTAAAAAAAAAAAACAAGGAATAATAATAAAAAAAATGCAGATAAGGAACTGCACTCCGATAAAGCCTTGGCTCCTTGGCGGGGGGGGACGGGCCCCCCGCAGCGCCCCGCACCCGGGCGAGAGCCGCGGCTGGCCCCGGCCGGGGCTCGGGGAGCTGAGCCCAGCCTGGCTCGGCTTATCAGGCGGAGCTGATAAGGGCAGCAGCCCTCGGTGCGAAGCTGTCGGGAGCTGATCGCCGAGGAGGCTCAGACCTCCCCCCCCTCCCTCCCTCCCTCCCTCCCGTAGCCGCAGGAGCTGCTGGAGGGAGCGTGCGGCCAGCGGCTAGCGGGAGGGAGGGCCGGTGGGGAAGGGAGAGCTTCAAAGGCGGCGTGGGCTTGCGAGGGGGAAAAACACGCGTGAGGGAGAGATTTGGGGGGGTTCAGCCCGGGGAGGAGCCGCGTGGGCTGGGAAATTTGGGCACCCTCAGCGCTGGGAGGAGGGAGGTGACCAGGGGCACGCACAGGTGCGTCCCGGGGAGCATCTGCCCCGGGGGCTGGGCACGGAGCTCGGATTTGACAACTTTTATTTTATTTTTATTTTTATTTTTTATTTGTCACGGGCTGTCCGGGGGGGGGCAAACCCCGAAACCCCGGCAAGGTGGATTTGGAGAGCACTGAGCGAGGGGGGCGAGCCCAGCGCTTCAGGAGGGCGCTGAGGCGCTGAGGGGCTCCGGGAAGCGCCCGGCGGGAGCCCGGGGCGGGCAGGGCCCGGGGGGGGCTCCGCGGGCGGCGGGGGCTCCGCAGGCAGCCCCCGGCTGAGGGCCAGGAGCGGCCGCCGGGCACCTCACGGCGGGGGGGGGCGCAGTGCGCAGGCGCGGGGCCGCCCCCCCGCTCCCCAACCTGCCGGGGAGCCCAGGGGGCGTGGTCAGCGCGCTGTGGCCACGCCCCCTCCCTCCAGACCACGCCCCCTCCCGGCGCGGCGGCCCCGCCCCGACGGCGGGCACGGGTAGCGCGCGGGGCCGCGGCGGGGGGAGGAGGAGGAGGAGGAGGAGGAAGGAGAGGAGGAGGAAGGACAGACAGCAGCAGCAGCAGCAGGAGGAGGCGAGGAGGAGGAGGAGGAGGAGGAGGAGGAGGAGGAGGGGGCGGCGGGACCCGGCGCGGAGACCTCACCCCCGGCCCGGCTCCCCGGCCGGCGGAGAGTGCCGAGCGTTTTAATTGGGAGCCCCCCCTTCCTCCTCCTCCTCCTCCTCCTCCTCCTCCTCCTCCTCGCCCTCGCCCTGCCTCCCTCCCTCCGCCCCCCGCCGCTCCCGCCCGCCCCGCCGCCCCTCCGAGTCGGCGGCGGCCAAGAAAACCCAGAGAGACCCGGCGGCTCCCGGAGAAGGGGGAGCGCGGGCGAGCGGCGCGCCGGAGCCGCCCGCCTGAAACTTGGCGAAGTTTGCCCGCCGCCGGAGGAGGAGGAGGAGGAGGAGGAGGAAGAAGAAGAAGAGGAGGAGGAGGAGGAGGAAGAGCCCGGCGGCGAGTATGAGCGAGGAGCGGGCGGCTCGCCGCGCCCCCGCGGGCGGAGCGGGGCGGCTGTGAGCGGAGCCGTCCGCGGCCCGCGCCCCCGGGGCCCCCCGCAGCGCCCGGGCCGCCGCGGAGCCGCCGTCCCGCACCGCGCCGCGCCGCCCCCCCGAGCCCCGCGGGCGGCGATGGCTCCGGGCGGGCTCTGACCGCCGCCGCCCCCCGGGAGGCCGCCGAGGGAGCGCCGTCGGGGCTCGCCGGACTCGCCCGCCCGGGCTCCGGCCGAGGACGAGCGGCGGGGAGCGGCGCCCGGCCCGGAGCCCTGACGGGGAGCCGGAGCCGCCGGCCGGCAGAGCCCCGCGCCCGGAGCGGGGCCGCCGCGGAGAGGGAGCCGAGAGCGGCTTGGGAGGAGCGGAGCGCGGCGGGGCCGAGGGAGAGGAGGAGGAGGAGGAGGCAGAGCAGCAGCAGCAGCACCAGCAGCAGCAGCAGGAGGAGGAGGAGGAGGAGGTGGCCGGCGGGGGCCGCGTGGCGCCGGGGCCGCGGGGGGCCAGCACCATGTCCAAGCCGGTGGACCACGTCAAGAGACCCATGAACGCCTTCATGGTGTGGTCGCGGGCGCAGCGGCGGAAGATGGCCCAGGAGAACCCCAAGATGCACAACTCGGAGATCAGCAAGCGCCTGGGCGCCGAGTGGAAGCTGCTCACCGAGTCGGAGAAGCGGCCCTTCATCGACGAGGCCAAGCGGCTGCGGGCCATGCACATGAAGGAGCACCCCGACTACAAGTACCGGCCGCGCCGCAAGCCCAAGACGCTGCTCAAGAAGGACAAGTTCGCCTTCCCCGTGCCCTACGGGCTGGCCGGCGTGGCGGACCACGAGCACCCGCACGGGCTGAAGGCGGCCGGGCTGCACGGCGCCGGGGCCGGCGGGCTGGTGCCCGACTCGCTGCTCGCCAACCCCGAGAAGGCGGCGGCCGCCGCCGCCGCCGCCGCCGCCCGCGTCTTCTTCCCCCCGTCGGCCGCCGCCGCCGCCGCCGCGGCCGCCGCCGCCGCCGCCAGCAGCCCCTACTCCCTGCTGGACCTGGGCTCCAAAATGGCCGAGATCTCCTCGTCGTCCTCCTCGGGCTCGGCGCTGCCCTACGCCTCCTCGCTGGGCTACCCGGGCGCCGGCGGGGCGGGCGCCTTCCACGGGGCCGCCGCCGCCGCCGCCGCCGCCGCGGCCGCCGCCGGGGGGCACACGCACTCGCACCCGTCCCCCGGGAACCCGGGCTACATGATCCCCTGCAACTGCAGCGCCTGGCCCGGCCCGGGGCTGCAGCCTCCGCTCGCCTACATCCTCCTGCCGGGCATGGGCAAGCCCCAGCTGGACCCTTACCCCGCCGCCTACGCCGCGGCGCTATGACCCGCGGCCGCCTGGGCGTGCGGGGGGACCGGGGACGGGGACGGAGGGGACCGGGGGGACCGGGGCGGGGGGCCCGGGCAGCGCCGTCGGGGGTCCCGGGGTCGGCGGGGAGCGGCGGGGCCGCCGGCGACCTGTTGCGCGCCGCCCCGCGCGGAGCTTGTGTGTGTTGCATGCGGTGTGTGCGGATAGGCGAGCCGGGAAAATATCGGGGAAAAAAAAAAAAAGGAAAAAAAAGGCACAAAAAAAATCCCCAGAAGATTAAAATAGGAGAGAGGAAGCGCCGCGAAACCCCAGCCCCTTTCTTTCCCCGCGCCCCGGCGGTGCGGACAGGCGGGGGGCAGCCGGGGCGGCGGAGAGGGGTCGCGGTGGGGCGAGGAGCCCCCAGCCTGTCCCCGTCCTGTCCCTATCCCCGTCCCCATCCCGCCCGGGACCCTGCCCTGCCCTGCCCCGGGACGCCGCGGCTGCCGCGGGACCCGCAGCGTGCGGCCGGAGGGGTCCCGACCCGTCCCGTCCAGTCCCCGTGATGAAGTCTCGCCCTCAGACTGTAAATTTGTGTATATCTCGGTGGAAACGTTTAGGTCTCCGATGGAAAACTCTGTCACTTCCTTTGCCCACGGTCGAGTCAGTTTTAACCCGAAGAAAAGGAGAAAAAAAAAAAAAAAAGGAAAAAAAAAAAAAGTAATGGAATGCCTTTCAAAGGGAATAAAAATATTGCGGGACCGCTTGGGGATCGCAATATTATCTAAGGTTAAATCAGACTTTTTTGTCTGAGTGCTAATTATCTATTTATTATTTAGCTGAACTGAAACAGAGCTTTGCTTTGACAGAAGAGTATTCTCATTTAAAAGAAAATCCGTCTCCCCCCCCCCCCAACCAACATGAAGTGTTTTAAATGTGTTTTGGAGTACCCCTACCTGTTTAGCTTATTTTAGAGCGACGGCAATTCAATTGCAAACGACGACTTAAAAGCAAGATACAAATTTTAGAGGAAAAATCCTTCATCAGTTTAGAGTTCTTTTTTGGTTTACTTTTGTAATGTGTATATTTTGACTAATGTTTGTGAATGAAGCTGGCTAACATGTATTTAGTTTCATTTTTGGCTTTATGTAATATAAAGTAAAAAGAAGAAAAACAAAGATTAAGTATTGGTTTTAACATTTACGTGTAAATGGGTTTCTTGTGTGATCTTCTAATTT